>NC_092154.1:19726786-20926786 GCF_045791955.1 Oncorhynchus clarkii lewisi | reverse complement strand
TGAAGAGAGCAGTTGCTGTCAACTCAATCATCAGTCAAACACACTTCCTTATAAAGTCATCTTTTTAACCAGGCTGGCTGTGTTCAAGACTCTGCCCCAAGATAGCATCAACAGGATTTACGTGCACACAGAGTGAGAGTCACTGCTCCAAGTATTTTCTCTCTCCCTCTTAATCCACTGTTTCCTTTAACACTAGCCATCCTCATTGGTCAGCAGTAAGGAGACCTAGATGTACTGGAATTTGCCACATCGAAGGCGAATCTGACATAGCTCTTCTACCGTTGGTGATGTTATTAACCTAGAGCAACCTCTTTGCCGTCAAAGAGTAAGCAGCTAGGGTATCTTTTAATACACTCGTTTTTTTAAATGGATTTTATATCTACGGGCCAGTTGGTGGATTGTGATAATTCTTCTAACTAATCCCTTGGGGTAAATCTGTCACCATGTTTTGAGATTTGATTAGAAACAACAATCCTGGGGGGGTAACAGAGGACAGTTTGATTCCCTGGTAGTATCACAGCACATATCATGCTAATCAATGAACTAGGATATATGTCTGTAATTGATTATTTGTGGTTTAAACAGGAAAAGCACTATTGAGGTACATAATTTCTTACATCTCATTTTAAAGTCTACAGTATATGGGTGTGATCTTATGTTGCACAACCTCTGAAAGCATATGAAACTTGAAAATGAAAATTAATTATAGGCCTAATTCTCCCTTTGCTTTTATTTTGCACATGGATCACTTGGAATGAATCGGTGGATGTCCCTCTCAACTGTGATTATGATCATCTTCTACTGGTGAGTTGGATGTTACTTTTACTTTTATGTGTAAAGAAAGACTTGTTTTACATTTGTGCTTTAATCCTATTTGATATTTACCTTTCAAAACCTTCTGCCAAAATGCATATTTAAAATGTGATTCCTCCGTCTATTTTATGTATTATTTGGTTGGCTGAAATTAAGATGTTGGTTTTGGTTTCATCATGGTTTGATGTTTAAGATGCAGGCCTTTTGACATATGACCCTATCACATGACAGTGTTGTGAGTGTCTTTTTAGACCTCAAGGGCACAGTCCTGTTATTTGGTACAGCACAGTAGCAATGTACTAGTAAGTAACTTAATGTACCTTGTGCAGTAAGTACTAGCATGTCAAGGTTATAAACAAAGACAAGGCCATTGATCCATTTCGCTACAAACATACAATAAGAGGCAATCAATGCATTAATAATGAACCCTCAATCTCCTAGACTTTAATGGTATCTATTGATCCTCAGTGCCCACAACCGAATATCTGCTCTGTAATGGATATTTGATGGCAAGTGAAAGTGCTAATGATTGTTTTGTGTGTGCTGCTGCACTACCCTGCAGCAAGGTGGTCCATTCTTTATTTGTTTTGCAAAGTAAAGCTGTTGATATACAATACCAGTTAAAAGTTTGGACACACCTACTCATTCAAGGGTTTTTCTTTATTTGTACTATTTTGTACATTGTAGAATAGTAGAAGACATCAAAACTATGAAATAACACATACAATCATGTAGTAACCAAAAAAGTGTTCAACAAATCAAAATATATTTTATATTTGAGATTGTTCAAATAGCCACACTTTGCCTTAATGACAGCTTTGCACACTCTTGGCATTCTCTCAACCAGCTTCATGAGGAATGCTTTTCCAACGGTCTTGAAGGGGTTCCCACATATGCTGAGCACTTGTTTGCTGCTTTTCCTTTACTCTGCAGTCCAACTCATCCCAAACCATCTCAATTGCATTGAGGTTGGGTGATTGTGGAGGCCAGGTCATCTGAAGCAGCACTCCATCACTCTCCTTGGTCAAATAGCCCTTACACAGCCTGGAAGTGTGTTTTGGATCATTGTCCTGTTGAAAAACAAATGATAGTCCCACTAATCGCAAACCAGATGGGATGGCGTATTGCTGAAGAATGCTGTGGTAGCCATGCTGGTTAAGTGTGCCTTGAATTCTAAATAAATCACAGGCAGTGTCACCAGCAAAGCACCATCGCACCTCCTCTTCCATGCTTCACGGTGGGAACCAAACATGTGGAGATGTTTTTTTCCCTACTCTGCCTCTCACAAAGACACATCAGACCAAAGGACAGATTTCCACCTGTCTAATAATCCATTGCGTGTGTTTTTTGGCCCAAGCAAGTCTCTTCTTATTATTGGTGTCCTTTAATAGAGTTTTTTTTTGCAGCATTTGACCATGAGGGCCTGATTCACGCAATCTCCACTAAACAGTTGATGTTGAGATGTGTCTGTTACTTGAACTCTGTGAAGCAGTTATTTGGGCTGCAATCTGAGGTGCAGTTAATTGCTGATTTCTGAGACTGGTAACTAATTAACTTATCCTCTGCTTCAGAGGTAACTCTGGGCCTTCCTTTCCTGTGGCGGTCCTCATGAGAGCCAGTTTTATCATAGCGCTTGATGGTTTTTGCGACTGCAATTGAAGAAACTTTAAAAGTTCTCGAAATATTCCGGATTGACTGACCTTCATGTCTTAATATAATAATGGACTGTCATTTCTCTTTGCTTATTTGAGCTGTTCTTGTCATAATATGGACTTGGTATTTTACTAAATAGGGCTATCTTTTGTATACCAACCCTACCTTGTCACAACACAACTGATTGGCTAAAACGCATTAACTTTTAACAAGGCACACCTGTTAATTTAAATGCATTCCAGGTGACTACCTCATGAAGCTGGTTAAGAAAACCAAGAGTGCGCAAAGCTGTCATCAAGGCAAAGGGTGGCTACTTTGAAGAATCTCAAATATAAAATAGATTTTGATTTATTTAACACTTTTTTGGTTACTACATGATTCCATATGTGTTATTTCATAGTTTGGATGTCCAAACTATTATTCCACAATGTAGAAAATAGCAAAAATAAAGAAAAACCCTTGAATCAGTGGGTGTGTCCAGACTTTTGTCTGGTACTGTAAGTCATCTGATGCTGCTGTTGTTGAACTTGGAACACATTACTCTGTGATACTAAATTGGGCCTATTTAAAAAATATATGTTTAGTCTGTTCAGATAAAAATGATCCTGTGTTGTTTATGCTCCAAATTGATTTCCAAAAGAAACTTAAAGGCAATATTTCAACCAATTATCATTGGATACTACTGTAAATGGAAAATCATTTCAATTACAATATATTTTCAGTAGTGGGAGCCACTTCACCACCCCAACACAACATGCAAATAATTTTAGGCCACCAATAGAAAACGCCGACATTTACAGACTGGTGGAGGAATCAATCACAATGCAGTCTCTGATACTTGTGAAATGCCCAAGCCAATTAAATTGGAGAGGCACATGTATTATTTTTTTTACTGGGGGGAGTTAGTGTATTATCGACAGTTTGATTTTCTCAGACAGATTTTGGTCTGGGAATTTCAATTTTAGGTTTATCAGAGCACATTTTCACGAGACCACGTTGTAAAAGCTTTTCTTATTTCATCTGAACTGCATCAGGTAAGTTGATGTAATGTTATGGTGCTACCTAATTTGCACACAATTGGTAGAACGATAAAGTGAGGTAAACAAATCAGTTATTTTAAAACGCTACTTACATGATTGTAGCCTGCTAGATAATTAGCAATGCTATGTGGTAACGTTATCAAACATTTCAAAATTGTTTTCGCTTGTAACTAGTTAACTGGTAAGCTAGCAAGCCATGCAGTTAATAAACAAACTTTTTAAAATATATTTTTTTAAGTATTGGAGCATCCCCAACTGTTCCTTCCAAATAGGCCTTTTTTTCTTGGTTGCTTGATAATGTTTAACGTTATAGACACCTTTTTTGGATGTTAATTACCGGCCGTAACGAGTGTAAATGATGATACCAGTAGTTGCTCAGCGAAACTCCATATTGGCTGATCAACAAAGGTATTTTGACACTATAACGCGTGCCGAACTGGTGAATGGGAGTTTGAATCAGAGCTTTCTTTCTGGGCGTTAGAGTTCTCAGGCAGAGATACTGGTTCAGCTAAGTTAGCTGGCTAATTTTAAAATCAATGAATGTCAATTAGCTACTTGGTTCTCTCAAGTGCTACCAAACAATTTACAAAATACCGCTTGCTCGCTAAATTTGACTAGTGTATCATTCGTGCCGTAACTATGTAAACAAGGGGTCGCTAATCCACAATAATTTTGTAAAACCATCTGTGCATTGGTTGCGCCCGCCCCCGTTACCTTGTGTTGGAAACTCCTGCAAGTTTCTCTAGCTGACGTTAATAATTGTCGATTTCACTATGTGTTTCAGGATATGCCCAGCTATATTTTGGTTTGCTAGGTTCAATTTCAGTGGAGTAAATTATACCAACTATATAGCTCGCAGAGAATTCTTAAAGCAAGAGTGCCAATGTTAGCAGCACAACTCACGAGCGGATACTGCACTTGTTACGTCAATAATTTATGAGATTGTATATAATTGTTGCTAGTTAGCCAACGTTAACTACAATCGGCTTAAAAGTTGGAGTTGTTAGACATAGCGCATTGAATAAACAGGTTATCAATTCGTGACTTGGATTTCTTTAGTGACTCCCTCAAATCCTCATAGAATATTTCGAAAGTAGTCATGATTGCAGAAACGGCATGTACGGTCAGCGACCCACTGCCACAGTGTTTGTTTGATTTCACTTGCAAGGCAGAAAGCTAGCGAAGTTAGCTGATTACAAACGCTATGCTTTCCAAAATGTCCATGTGTTACATTGTGTATAGCAATTGTTACATTGCTCTCTCACTGGCACACATTAAACTTTGCGTGTTTGCAGGAGGAGAGTGTTTGATGTTAAATTGTGCTCTATAATGCCAGCAAGCATTGGGCCTAAACATCAGTTACAGTATACTCTTGAGATATTTATGATGAGATGCAATGTTAAGTCATGCTTCATGACTTGTCAATACTTCCGCCTGCAAATTACTTGCAAGGTCATTTGTTTGAAAGGATGAAAGTGAACACAGTGCCTCATTGTGGCTTGTTGTGTCAGATGGCCTAATGAGACATGGTTAATTGTTTGGGGTTGCTTATCTCATAATTAGAAGGTGGGTAGCATGGCAGTACACTGGACAGTGAGTTATTGTGTGAAGCTGCTGATGCAATGTCAGAGAGGGCCATAGGTTTGGTAGTTGGCATATTGAGTGTAGGTGGGTTCCCTGGTTAAATTGTTCAATAGTCAACTATTTGAGTTTATTGAGCTTTATTAGTAAATAAGTCTAGAATTCTCTTTTAATTAACCAGCAGGGATAGACTAGTTCACTTACTAGAAGAATGCCATGTTCCCGTGGCACAGAGTTGAAAACGGTCTTCATGGCACACTTAATTGTTAAACCTTTCAATGGGTAGTTATGGTACAACAAATTCTGTTTTTTGTTTGAGGCTTTTGGGCCACACCGGACACAATCTAGGAGAAATACAGACCTGCTTGAGGTAACTTGGGCTCCAGTTTGAATCCTAGAGCCGACAAGGGTAACATATTATGTGCCCTTGAGCAAGGCACTTAAACTGTGATCCTGGAGCAATTAGGGTTATGATGGTTGACCCTGGCTGTGACCCCACTCTCCGCGGGTGACTCAGGAAGAGTTAGGATATGCACAAATCACATTTCCAATTCACACATGAATACACACTTGTACATGTGTGAAATAGGACGACTATAAGCACCCACCAAATGATGTATTTGTCGTAGGGAATTGATGCCAATGCTCCTGCAGCTTCAAGATTTCTTTCTTTGACATACTGTACCAGTCAAAAGTTTGGACACACCTACTCATTCAAGGGTTTATTTTTTTAAATGATTTTCTACATTGTAGAATAATAGTGAAGACCTCAAAACTATGAAATAACACAAGGAATCGTATAGTAACCAAAAGTGTTCAAAGTAACCACCCTTTGCCTTGACAGCTTTGCATTTTCTCAACCAGCTTCATGAGGAATGCTTTTCCAACAGTCTTGAAGAAGTTCACACACATGTAGAGCACTTGTTGGCTGCTTGTCCTTTACTCTGCGGTCCAAACCATCTCAATTTAGTTGAGCTCGGGTGATTGTGCAGGCCAGGTCATTTGATGCAGCACTCGTCACTCTCCTTGGTCAAATAGCCCTTACACAGCCCGGAGGTGTGTTTTGGATTATTGTCCTGTTGAAAATCAAATGATAGTCCCACTAAGCGCAAACCAGATGGGATGGCTTATTGCTGTGGTAGCCATGCTGGTTAAGTGTGCCTTGAATTCTAAATAAATCACAGACCGTGTCACCAGCAAAGCACCATCACACCACCACCTCAGTGCTTCACAGAGGAACCACACATGCGGAGATCATCCGTTCACCTACTCTGCGTCTCACAAAAACTCTTTGGTTGGAACCAAAAATTTCAAATTTGGACTCATCAGATCAAAGGACAGATTTCCACTGGTCTAATGTCCATTGCTCGTTTTTCTTGGCCCAAGCAAGTTTCTTCTTCTTAATGGTGTCCTTTAGAAGTGGTTTCTTTGCAGCAATTTGACCATGAAGGCCTGACTCACGCAATCTCCTCTGAACAGTTGAGATGTGTGTTACTTGAACTCTGTGGAAGTTGTTTGGGCTGAAATTTCTGAGGCTGGTAACACTAACTTATCAATCAATCACATTTATTTATAAAGCTCTATTTACATCAGCCGATGTCACAAAGTGCTATACGGAAACCTAGCCTAAAACCCCAAATGGCAAACAATGCAGATGTAGAAGCCCAAAACCTCCTAGAAAGGCAGGAACCTAGGAAGAAACCTGAAGGAACCAGGCTCTGAGGGGTGGCCAGTCCTCTTCTGGCTGTGCCAGGTTGAGATGTTCAAATGTTCGTAGATGACCAGCAGGGTTCGATAAAAGTAATAATCAGTGGTTGTAGAGGGTGCAACAGGTCAGCACCTCCGGAGTAAATGTCAATTGACTTTTCATAGCCGAGCGTTCAGAGTTAGAGACGACAGGTGCGGTAGAGAGTTGAAAACAGCAGATCTGGGACAAGGTATCACCTCCAGTGAACAGGTCAGGGTTTTATAGCCGCAGGCAGAACAGTTGCAACTGGACAGCACCCAGCACACACATGCATAACAAATCATTTTCAGCCAGGGAGTTGCGACACGAAAGTCAGAAATAGCGATGTATTATATGCCTTACCATTGAAGATCTTCTGTTGGCACTCCAAAAGGTCCCCGTTACATCACAAATGGTCCTTTTGTACGATAAACCATTAAAACTCAGTTTAGCTGGCACGCTTCAGTCAATAATCCACTCGGTTTCCATCCTCTAAAATGTATACAAAATAAATCCCAAACGTCACCAATAAACTTATCCAAACAAGTAAATCAATGTTTATAATCAAACCTTAGGTACCCTAATACGCAAATAAACAATAACATTTAAGACGTAGAATCTTTGTCTTTACCGGAGAAAAATACCAAAGAATGCGCTCTCATTCATGCACTTGGAAACACTGCAGCCAAAATGGGAGCCACCTAGAAAAACTACAATTTCTGGCTCATTTTTCCAAAAACCAGCCTGAAACTCTTTCTAAAGACTTGACATCTAGTGGAAGCCCTAGGAACTGCAATCGGGCATGATTTTGCCCTATTATAAAAGTGCCAGCCATTGAAATCAGTGGTAGGATTACTTTTTTTTTGGGGGGGGGGGGGGGTGATTTGTCCTCTGGGACAATTTCAGTTCTGTTATACTCAGACATTTAAAAAATTTTAGAAAATCCAAATCTACCAATTATATGCATATCCTAGCGTCTGCGCCTGAGTAGTAGGTAGTCTACTTTGGGCACGCTTTTCATCCGGACGTCAAAATACCACCCCCTGTCCCAAAGAAGTTAACAGGAAGCCAGTGTAGAGGCTACCACTGGAGTAATATGATCACATGTTTTTTTTGTTCTAGTCAGTATTCTAGCAGCCATGTTGAGCATTAACTGATGTTTATTTGTGCTTTAACCGGGTAGCCAGAGAGTAGAGCATTGCAGTAGTCTAATCTAGAAGTGACAAAATGCCGCCATCCTCTTCCTTATGTCTGAAAAACAGGCTTCCAGGAAAGGCAATTGTGATGCCACACCACGTTTCATCGAAATGTTCAGTTGTGTGTTGTCCACATAGCAGTGAAAGTTAACATTATTTCCGAATGATGTCACCAAGAGGAGATGTATAGTGTAAACAATAGAAGTCCTAAAATGGAACCTTGAGGAACACTGAAATTTACAGTTGATTTGTCAGAGGACAAACCATTCAGAAACAAACTCATATCTTTCTGACAGATAAGATCTAAACCAGGTCAGAACCTTCTTTGTAGACCAATTTGGGTTTGTCAATGGTATCAAAAGCAGCATTAAGGTCTAGGAGCACGAGGACGGATGCAGAGCCTTCGTCTGACGCCGTTAAAAGGTAATTGCACTCACGAAGGTCGTACGTCTCAGTGCTATGATGGAGTCTAAAACCAGACTGAAGCAGACTGATACATTATTTGTATTCAGGAAGGCATATTGAGGAATGGGAGACTCTATATAGGCCAGCATTTAAAAAATAATCATCTTGGTCAAGATTTGAATTTTTTAAGAGGCTTTATTACTGATACTTTTAGTGAGTTTGGAACACAGCTGGTGGATAGGGAGCCATTTATTATGTTCCACATAGTAGGGCCAAGTACAGGAAGCAGCTCTTTCAGTAGTTTAGTTGGAATAGGGTCCAGTATGCAGCTTGAAGGATTAGAGGCCATTACTATTTTCATGAATATGTCAAGAGATATAGGATTAAACAACGGTGGCTAGGAAAAACTCCCTAGGAAGGCCAGCACCTAGGAAGAAACCTAGAGGAACCAGGTTGAGGGGTGGCCAGTCCTCTTCTGGCTGTGCTGGGTGGTGATTATAACAGAACATGGCAAAGATGTTCATGGATGACCAGCAGGGTCAAATAATAATTGAGGAGTTAGAGCCCTGTCTATGTTCTTATATGAGATGAGAACACCCCTCCAGCTAGGATTGAGTCCGTCACTCCTCAGCAGTCCAGGCTTGGTCCTGTTTGTGGGTGAGTCCCAGAAAGAAGGCCACTTATCTACAAATTCTGTCTTTTGGGAGGGTCAGAACCGTTTTCAACCAGCAATTGAGTTGAGACTCTGCTGTAGAGCTCATCACTCCCCCTAACTGAGAGGGGGCCAGAAACAATTACTTGGGCTGTAGACAATCTTTCTAGTTATCCTTTGCATCAGAGGTAACTCTGGGTTTTCCTTTCCTGTTGCGGTCCTCATGAGAGCCAGTTTCATCATAGCGTTTGGTGGTTTTTGCGACTGCACTTCTTGAAGTGTTCCGGATTAACTGACCTTCATGTCTTAAAGTAATGGACTGTCATTTCTCTTTGCTGATTTGTGCTGTTTTTGCCTTAATATGGACTTGGCCTTTTACTGAATAGGGCTGTCTTTGGTACACTACCCCTACCTTGTCACAACAGAACTGATTGGCTCAAATGCATTAAGAAGGAAATAAATTCCATAAATTAACTTTTAACAAGGCACACCTTTTTAATTTAAATGCATTCCAGGTGACTACCTGAAGCTGGTTGAGAGAATGCCAAGTGTGTGCAAAGCTGTCATCAAGGCAAAGGGTGGCTACTTTGATTCAATAGTTGTTGTTTTTTACGACATGATTTGATAGTTTGATGATTTTGTCTTCACTATGATTCTACAATGTAGAAAATTGTAAAAATACAGGAAGATCCTTGAATGAGTTGGTGTCAACTTTTGACTGGTACTGTATGTCTTTGAGTATATAGAAATTTTAACTGGAATCATGCTCTATAGGATTTAGCCTGTGACTGTGGGTTAACACTTAGCTCATGGTCCATTAGCTTTAAGAGGTTGAAACGTCTCTGTAGTGTATGGGAGGGTGAGCGTGAAGCTACAGCATAGGGTGTTTGTTAGACTACCTCAGGCGAAGAGCATGAGTTTCTTTCAAGTTGCATCAAGATGGTATGAGGTGGTAACTGTCCCCTTTCCTCTGTTCAGTACCTCAGAAGGACTGTAAACGTGCTCCCTTTTCTGTGTACTTTACCATCAAGGACATTGTGTAGTCATGTGTGCAGTCCTCTCCACGGATCCTGCCCCCCCACTTGTTAGTGGTGTTTGGATTTATCTGTGTTGTAGGCTAAATGTAGCATTCAGTATGACCCCTGTGTACTCAAAGACCCCTGTTGAACAGGCTTTCAACTTTACTTTCTCAGAGTAATCTCACTAACCATTCAAATGCTCCATATTGGCACCATTGCCAGCTGTCAGATCAAACACTGATATGCCAATTCTAAATTGCTGCAAAAGAGAAAGAAATACCAGAGCTCTGAATTGTCAAACTCATACTGTCACTACAGGTAAGTACCTCAGATTCTGATTGGACAAAAGTGAGGTGGGGATTTACTCCAACATTGGGTCTTGTGGTGAGCTTCCTGTTGGAACAGACCACTCTACGTGTCACTCAGTCTCCTAATTCTGCTGCGGACTGTGAGAGATTGCTTAACCATTCGGAAGGGTTATGGGAACATCCCGCTTTTAGAGTACTGTGTTCCCGACATCCTGCCTTGGACACTGTTTTTCCACAGGGATTGTCAGTGGTTTAGGCTCTTATGGAATCACTCAACAAATAAAGATTACAAACTCTGTGCAACACCAACTCTGTTGATTCTCAGTTTCATATTGAGCATTTTTCAAACATGACCTTTCCAATCCAACACAAGGCTTTTGATTCCGTCACCTTCAAAGCTCCATACAATTCTCTCAACTATACTTGTTTGCAACAAGTTGGGTTCATAGATGGAGCTAAACAAAATTCAACGTGACCAGAAATTACTTGCTCTCTTAGTAAGCCACCATGTTGCAGCTTATCTCAGAAGCTGCACTACCAGCCCTTTGAATGGCACAATAAATGCAATTTTCTGCTCATTACTGACGAAAGGGGGAGTTTGCCATCTCCTAGCAAGTGTCCTGCTTTGAAACAGCACAGGGGGAAAAATAAATGTTCCCCTTAATTGGATGCCTGTGGCTTGGCACCCTCCCAAACATAGTTAAAAAGAGATTATCTGCAGGAGTCCAATTTTGCAGCAAGGGCTTTCCATGTCAGTAAGGCAGGGGTAATTTGAATCAAATTATACTTGTCTTGGAATCTAGGCACATTTGTCTTAGAAAAAATAAAGTTGCATTCTTTACAAATTTACAGCACCCCTGGGACGTTGAGTTCCAATTGTGTTGCATTTTTAGTTGTGGATATACACTAGTCTTTTGCCCTATGGTAAGGGATTTTGCTGCAAGATTAATTTATATTTGTGTCTTTAGATGTAGGTTTCAAAGTTGGGAAACATTAGTTGAGTGATACAGCTTTTGAATTTGCACAAGTAGTGAAGGCTGGGGCACAGGTGTTCTTCAATCCCTCCTTGTTATATGCTCCTCTGAACCCCTTTGTGGACACCCCTTCAAATGAGTGGATTTGACTAGTTCAGCCACACCCGTTGCAAATGAGAGTATAAAATCGAGCACACAGCCATGCAATCTTCATAGACCATCATTGGCAGTAGAATGTCCTTACTGGAGAGCTCAGTGGCACGTCATAGAATGCCAAGTTTCCAACAAGTCAGTTTGTAAAATTTCTGCCCTGCTAGAGTTTTTTATTTTTATTTATTTTTTTACCTTTTATTTAACCAGGCAAGTCAGTTAAGAACAAATTCTTATTTTCAATGACGGCCTGGGAACAGTGGGTTAACTGCCTGTTCAGGGGCAGAACGACAGATTTGTACCTTGTCAGCTCGGGGATTTGAACTCGCAACCTTCCGGTTACTAGTCCAACGCTCTAACCACTAGGCTACCCTGCCGCCCTGGTTCCCTGGTCAACACAGAGAAAAGAGTCAGCCAGAGAATTGAACCCTGTGGCACCTCCATAGACTGCCAGAGGTCCGGACAACAGGCCCTCCGATTTGACTCACTGAACTCTATCAGAGAAGTAGTTGGGGCACCAGGCGAGGCAGTCATTTGAGAAACTAAGTTGTCTGCCGATCAGAATGTGGTGATTTACAGTGTTCAAAGCCTTTTCCAGGTCGACGAATACGGCTGCAGAGTAATGTCTCTCATTGATGGCAGTTATATCGTTTAGGACCTTGAGCGTGGCTGAGGTGCACCCATGACCAGCTCTGAAACCAGTTTTCATAGCGGAGAAGTTACGGTGGGATTTGAAATGGTCAGTAATCTGTTTGTTGACTTGTCTTTCGAGGACCTTAGAAAGGCAGGGTAGGATCGATATAGGTCTGTAGCAGTTTGGGTCTAGGGTGTCTCCCCCTTTGAAGAGGGGGATGATCGCAGCACCTTTCCAATCTTTGGGAATCTCAGACGATACGAAAGAGGTTGAACAGGCTAGTAATAGGGGTTGCAACAATTTTGGTGGCTAATTTTTAGAAAGAGGGTCCAGATTTTGCCTCTCTTTCAGAACATCAGCTATCTGGATTTGGGTGGGGGAGGCTTGGGCGAGTTGCTGTGGGGGGTACAGGGCTGTTGACCAGAGTAGGGGTAGCCAGGTCGGAAACATGGCCAGCTGTAGAAAAATACTTATTGAAATTCTCAATTATAGTGGATCTATTGGTGGTGAGTGCAGTGGGCAGCTGGGAGGTGCTCTTATTCTCCATGGACTTTAGTGTCCCAGAACTTTTTTGTGTTTGTGCTACAGGATGAACATTTCTGTTTTGAAAAAGCTAGCCTCAACTTTCCTAACTGCCTGTGTATATTGGTTCCAAACTTCCCTGAACTTCCCTGAAAAGTTGCATATCGTGGGGGCTATTTGATGCTAATGCAGTACGCCACAGGATGTTTTTGTGCTGATAAAGGGCAGTCAGGTCTGGAGTGAACCAAGGGCTATATCTGTTCCTGGTTCTATGTTTTTTTTTATGGGGCATGCTTATTTAAGATGGTGATGAAGGCACTTTTAAAGAATAACCAGGCCGAGTGATCATAGGGGTCCAGTGAGTAGTTAGGCTGGCTGGAGATACTGCGATTCAGACAGTTAGCAAGCTAGCAGAAGGGCCTTAGGGACGTCGCGACGGAGGAATTGTGTTAGAGCCTCCTCGTGTGGTTACGTCGATAGACCAGTCATGATGAATTAATAGGGTTCCGTGTAGCTAAGGGGTCCAGTCCAATTGGCAAAATAGGTATAGTGGCCTAAGAAATTGGCCGATGGATCTCTTCAGCTAACAACTGTTATTGTGAAGTGGAAACATTTAGGTGCAACAAAGGCTCAGCAGTGAAGTGGTAGGCTACACAAGCTCACAGAATGGGACCACTGAGTGCTGAAGCCCATAGCGTGTGAAAAGTGCCTGTCCTCGGTAGGGCGGACCCCATTTAATCATCTGGTCAATTGTTTGGTCGATAGGCTGTTGGTCGACCGAGATTTCTTTAGTCAAGCAGTATCTCAAAATCGGCGTACAAGATGCCTGTCTGAGTGGACTGATCCGTTGCGGAGGCCGGGGGGATGGCGCAGTCCATCAGTCTAAGACGTGCTACTGAAATTGTATATGGTTATATTTCATAAGAACAATGGTGCAACACTAATAAAAATTATATTTTCGAATAAATAACAAATGTTGTTTTTCTCTCGTTGGAAAGCGGTTGCTGTCCACGGTAGAGGTCCGATTATGATTTTTTAACGCTGATACCGATTTATTGGAGGACCAAAAAAGCCGATACCAATTAACCGGCCCTATTTATTTTTAAATAATAAAAAAAATGTAACATTTTATTTATTTGTATTAATGACAATTACATCTACTGAATGAAAACTTATTTGAACTTTAATATAATACATCAATAAAATCAATTTAGCCTCAAATAAACAATGAAACATGTTCAATTTGCTTTAAATAATGCAAAAACAAAGTGTTGGAGAAGAAAGTAAAATGTATGAAATGTATGTAAAATGTATGAAAATGTATGGAAGCTAATGTTTAAGTTCCTTGCTCAGAACATGAGAACAAATGAAAGCTGGTTGTTCCTTTTAACATGAGTCTTCAATATTCCCAGGTAAGAAGTTTTAGGTTGTAGTTATTATAGGACTATTTCTCTCTATACGATTTGTATTTTATATACCTTTGACGGATGTTCTTATAGGCACTTTAGTATTTCCAGTGTAACAGTATAGCTTCCGTCCCTCTCCTCGCCCCAACCTGGGCTCTGCGTGCAATGAACACGAGAAGTGACACAATTTCACCTGGTTAATATTGCCTGCTAACCTGGATTTCTTTTAGCTAAATATGCAGGTTTAAAAATATATACTTCTGTGTATTGAGCTAACTTATCTGGGATATGGGACGCATCCCACCTGGCCAAAAGCCAGAGAGATTGCAGAGCGCCAAATTCCTATAAAAAATCTAACTTTCATGAAATCACACCTGTAAGATACCAAATTAAAGCTACACGTGTTGTGAATCCAGCCAACATGTCAGATTTCAAAAAGGCTTTTCAGCGAAAGCAAACAATGCTATTATCTGAGGATAGCACCTCCGTAAACAAAAGAGAAAACATTTCAACCCTGCAGGCGCAACACAAAACGCAGAAATAAAAATATAAATCATGCCTTACCTTTGACGAGCTTCTTCTGTTGGCACTCCAATATGTCCCATAAACATCACAAATGGTCCTTTTGTTCAATTAATGCCGTTGATATATATCCAAAATGTCCATTTATTTGGCGCATTTGATCCAGAAAAACACTGGTTCTAACTTGCGCAACGTGACTACAAAATATAATAAAGTTACCTGTAAACTTTACCAAATCATTTCAAACTACTTTTGTAATACAACTTTAGGTATTTTTTAAAGTAAATAATCGCTAAAATTGAAGACGGGATGATCTGTGTTCAATACAGGAAGAAAACAAACTGACCTTTCTGGTCACGCGCCTTTTATCTAACAGTACACTTCAAGTGACCCTTGTTCAAGATGGCCGTACTTCTTCATTACACAAAGGAATAACCTCAACCAATTTCTAGACTGGTGACATCCAGTGGAAGCGGTAGGAACTGCAAGAAGGTCCCTTAGAAATCTGGATTCCCAATGAAAACCCATTGAAAAAAGTGACCTCCAAAACAAAAAAAATCTGAATGGTTTGTCCTTGGGGTTTCGCCTGCTAAATAAGTTCTGTTTTACTCAGACATGATTCAAATCGTTTTAGAAGCTTCAGAGTGTTTTCTATCCAATCTACTAATAATATGCATATCTTATCTTCTGGGGATGAGTAGCAGGCAGTTGAATTTGGGCATGCATTTCATCCGGACGTGAAAATACTGCACCCTGTCACCAAGAAGTTAAAGGCATTGGTGTTAGGTACCGTCTTGCAACGATTGTGCTTTTTTTCGCAAATGTGCTTTTGTTAAATCATCCCCCTGCGTTGCATTGATTATATGCAACGCAGGACACTATAGAAAATATCTAGTAATATCATCAACCATGTGTAGTTAACTAGTGATTATGATTGATTGATTGATTTTATTTTAATTAGTTTAATGCTAGTTTAATGCTAGCTAGCAACTTACCTTGGCTTCTTACTGCATTCGTGTAACAGGCAGGCTCCTCGTGGAGTGCAATGAGAGGCAGGTGGTTAGAGCGTTGGACTAGTCAACTGTAAGGTTGCAAGATTGAATCCCAAACTGACAAGGTAAAAATCTGTCGTTCTGCCCCTGAACAAGGCAGTTAACCCACCATTCCTAGGCCGTCATTGAAAATACGAATGTGTTCTTAACTGACTTGCCTAGTTAAAGAAAATCCAAATCGGTGTCCAAAAATACCGATTACCAATTGTGATGAGAACTTGAAATTGGCCCTGATTTAATCGGTCGACTTCTAATCTATACAGTACCTGTTTGACAACACACACAATATTCAGTCTATTCTTGATCTTCAGCATTCTCCACAACTAGTCACATTTATTCCACACATCTGACTTCCCCTTTACCTGAGCAACCTATAAACTCAATAGTTTAATATTTATTTTTCACGTACTCTGCATCCATTTTGCCGTTACGGTGTTGAGTTTGTTATAGCTAATTTATTGATGTGCTTTAGGCACGGCCTGCCCGTTCATTAGGCGGCCAACTAGGGCGGCATTTTCTGAGCTAAACTGATCAAGACTCGCCACCAACAGCGCACACAACCTCACATTCTGCCCCAAAACAATGATGATTTCTCTCAACCAGTGCGGTATGGGCTTTTTAAGTGAGCGCTGATGCCGCCCTTTGATAAGCAGTGCCCACTTCAACAAAGGCAGGGGCACAAAATATTTGCTTGTCCGTTCCCAGCGCGCCTCTCCAGGGTGCTGTTGGAGAGACTTATCTCTGCAGCGCTCCACCAACGTTCAGTCAAAAAAATGATCTTACATAAATCATGTAACCGATATGGTAGAAAGAGTATGTGTTGCTCGCGGTTGGTAGAAAGAGTATGTGTTGCTCGCGGTTTGAGCAAGAAAACAGTAACTGATTTGATAAATTGAACTAAGTGCAGTGCATAAATAACATATGAATAGCCTACATGTAGGCCAATCAACTTTCACAGTGAATGCTTTTTGTTGTATTTTGTGCATATTCTGGAGTGATGAATCACGCTTCTCCCTCTGGCAGACCGACGGACATCTGGGTTTGGCCGATGCCAGGAGAAGACTACCTGCCCGAGTCCATTGTGCCAACTGTAAAGTTTGGTGGAGGAGGAAAAATGGTGGCTGTTTTTCATGGTTCGGGCTTCGCCCCTTAGTTCCAGGGAAGGAAAATTTTAACATTACAGCATACAATGACATTCTAGACGATTCTGTGCTTCCAACTTTGTGGCAACAGTTTGGGGAAGGCCCTTTCCTGTTTCAGCATGACAATGCCCCTGTGCACAAAGTGAGGTTCATACAGAAATGGTTTGTTGAGATCAGTCTGGAAGAACTTGACTGGCCTGCACAGAGCCCTGACCTCAACCCCATTAAACACTTTTGGAATTAATTGGAAGGCTGACTGCCAGCAAGCTCTAATCGCCCGATCTCACCAATGCTCTTGCTCTCTTCTCCCAGAAGACTGGAGGTTGATATATCCGCAAAGGGGACCAACTCCATATTAATGCCCCTGATTTTGGAATGGTATGTTTGACGGTGTTTTTTTATATATATATCTCAAACACAGTACATGACCAAAAGTATGTTGGTGTAGTCTACATATCAGTGTCTCCTGCTAGGTGTCCTGCAGGATGGTGAAGCAGTGACGAAACCCCAAGCTGTGTAAACAAGATATTTAGGCGGTGCAGCCACTCTACTTCTGGTTATTGGGGCAGCAGCACTGGAAAATCATGAGAATGCCCTGTCGCTTCCCACTTTTCCCATCAGGAAAATGTCTGCGCCACTGATTTCCGCTTCTGTATGGGGAATTCCAGTGATGATCACAGCAAAGACTATCCTTCCGAGGGTCGTCTCTGGCTGTCTGAAATGTGTCCGTCCCCACCGTGGAATACTAATTGAAGCCGTGTTCACAGCCCCTTGTTGTATCCTCCACCACTACAAGTAGCCCGTGCCAAACAGAGGGATCCTCAAGATCTTTAATCCACTATTAGCAGATTGGTTTAGTAAACCGAGGAGGCTATTGCCCATAAGTCTATTTTGGACCGCTATCTTTTTCACCCCAGCTAAAGAGAAATAGATGGAAGTTATTGACCGCTCTTATTAGCCCACAGATTTAGCTGGATTGATTATTCTAAGGAGCCTGATTTTAAGCTGCTGAAGGATTTGTTTGAGTAGTGCGGAATTGTGAGTTTGCGTGTCAAAAGAAAGCTTTTGAATTGCCTTCAAAAGGTAAACACCGCTTGGACTCCCCATAAGCCATGATAAAGTAAATCACATGTTCTTTAAACTGCGGGGTTCAGTTCTCCATACCCTTTAGTGAGACAAAAATGCCCTTGTGTTCATGCTGGAGAGGGAGAGATAAAGGAATGGGGATTAGCGGATGAGACTGAGGAAACGACCAGGCCGTAATGGGACGGATGGAGTTTGTCACCACGTCAGACTTCCTGTTACCCCAGGCCTACTCCGCGGGGACAAAGTTCACAGGGCTGTTTAGGGCAGATTGCAGGAGGTGCTGATGGCTCCTTCTCTGGAAAACAAACATGGCCCCTAACTATGACGACTAAGAGCTGGCCTGGCGAAACAGGCTGCTGCTCTGCTACGGTCCTCCTGTGCAGTCACACACTTTATTTGAGTGTAACGAATACTTTGTCTTGCCAAAAAACAGCGATTTCCCGCAAGGACTGCTGTTGAGGAGGTATATTAAAACAGATCATGGGAACATTTTTCAGTTTGGTGATTTACTGTCACCAGAGCCAAGAACAAGTCTAAACACCTGATATTTATTTTTAATTATTTATATCACCGTAGTGATGTAGTATTTTTGAACATGTATCTTTTCTTTTTTATATATATTTTTGTGCTAGTTGGCTGTACCTGCACCAAAACACCCTTTTCCATCATAACTTTTTTTTTTAAATAAGGAGACAATTTTTTTTCAATATTTTTATTTCCATGATTGATCAACTTGTTTTTTCATGGCTCGCTCTTGTCCCTCTGTAGCAGACATGGTGCTCAGAATTACAGAAATCTCATTTAGATTCGGTTAATTCATATTAACAGAACATGCAAGTTGAGGATGCAATGCTGTGCGGTCCTTCATACCAAATTCTGATGCACACTTTAAAGATGTTAAAACAACTGTCCACGTTTTAGTTTTCCTCAGCCACCAAGATGAGTAACGAACAGCAGTATCATTAGCCTATGTCAATCTAGTGGAATATTTTAGGGGGTTAGATCAGCTTTAATATTGTGGATTGTGGCTTCTATCAATGTAAAATATAAACGCAACATGCAACAATTTCATAGATTTTTGCTGAGTTAAAATTCATATGAGGAAATCAGTCAATTTGAAATTAGGCCCTAATCTATGGATTTCACATGACTGGGAATTTGGGTATGCATCTGGTCACAGTTGCCTTACAAAAAAAGGGCTTCAGGTGCTCAAGGTATTTTTGTGCATTTAAAATCGCTAAAATGCAATTGTGTTCATTGGTCACTAACTCTACATGTACATATTACCTCAACTAACCGGTTCCCCCCGCACATTGACTCTGTTCCAGTACCCCCTGTATTTAACCTCGCTATTATTTTACTGCTGCCTTAATTATTTGTTACTATTTTTTAAAAAAATTATTTTTTACACAACACTTTTCCCCCTCCCTAGCGTTTCAAAACGGTCACGTAAATAAGTGCTGAAATTCATTATTTTAAAAGATGGAGATGAAGGAAAAATACTGTTTTGAAACAGCTAGCTGTGATACACATCGGGACATTTGACAATATTGTAAATATTGTTTAGATACAATTTGACGACATTTTTGAATGGTTTCTCATTTTGTTCTTGACCAAAGTTGAACCCTATTTAAGGGAATACATTTGTTTTTCAAGGAAGCTCTCAGAATAACAAAGCTGTGGTGTGTTTCCAAGGGAACCCCCGTGCGTGCACCTGTGCAGAGATTACCTCCATGTGGCCCCTTGGGAACACTCATCTCGTTGCTCAAATCACTAATGGGAGATGAAAAGGGAATTTAGCGAGGGACCATGGGCATTTATAACTGATTTGTATTATTCAGATTTGGAACACTCAGACATTCAGAGAGAATAAAGGGGGAATGGGCGGTCTTGTAGGGCGCACAGTCAGCCTGTATTACTGTTTAAACGCAGCACACTGGAGCCCTCTCCACATGAATGTCCCTCCATTATGACACCATTTTAACCTGTCAGTGGCAAGGAAGCACTATGGACTACATCTTAATTTTGCCCTCATCAACATGGTGGTGCTTGCTCTTGGAGTGCTGCATCAGATGACAAAACATGTTCTTACTTCCAGTTATTCACTGTTCAGGACAACGTGCCATTTCAATGAATTTGTCATTGCTCATACTCTGGTGGATGAAAAACAAAAACCTGGAGGGTTGTTATCAGTAGGTGTCATAGATAACCACTGAATCATGTCACATGGCTGGCTTGCAGTGCAACACATCAGGTTTTAAATTTGTCATAGTTTAGTGTGGAATTGTTGAATTTGAAAATGACGTATTCCATTACCCAAAACTCTTGTCTGAGTGTGACAGATGGCTGGCATTGTCAACAAGGATTAGGACATGGTTTGTTTTTCTCAGGTGATTAACGCAATACATATTTTTACTCAACAGATGACCCTCACAGGTATCTACCATATACCACTCATCCCCATGTTTGTTGGGAAAATAGCCTCAAGTAGCCCTAAGGCTCGACACACGTAAAGGATATGCTCTAATCTACAGAAAAACAAAGAAATAGTATAATCGTTTCAACAAGTCTCCGTTGAGCCTGTGAGAGGGTCACTGTTAGGGTTGGTTATCATTCATTAGATTAGCTCTACCACAGTCTGTCCCAGCCCAGCTGCTCCAAAATGCTGCTCTCTCTGCTTTGAGGGAGATGACATTTTCGGGGTCCAGCCCAGAGTTGGATTAGAACCTCTGGCTCCGGACTCCAATCTATTGTGTGTGGGCGGGAGTCCGGGGCGTAACGTGGTCACTGCTCTAGAACCCAGATGTGTTCCCTCAGGAGGTCCATTCCAGGGCTGTGCCCATAGAATAAAAGCTATGACATCACTAGTCCATCAGCCCAAAGACTTTAATCCACAATAACAACTCCACCAGACTCAACAGCTGTCTGGATTAAACAGGCGTTATTCTGTGTTTGCTTTAATCTGTATGATAATGCCCTTGTACGAAATGTACTGTACTTCACCCTAACAGCCAGCTATGTTTTGTGTGTCAATATCAGAGGAATGTTCAAATCTGATGTCTGACTGGAATTTGAGCCTAAATCTTTTGGCAGCATATTTGTTAGTTTACAGACAATGCTTGGAATTTTGACACTGACCATTATTATAACACTTTTGTTTTCCTGCCCAGATGATGAGAAAGTCTTAACGGACAGTAACTTTTTGTTGGGGGGGAATCTCATGTAAAAGAAAAAGGCTATCATTCAAGCTATGCACATCATGAAGAAGGGCTCAATGTGAATCTGTTTTGCAATCGTTCTTGAATGTGTGGGCTCCCAGAGCACGCTGATGAAATCCAGCCCGGTCTGGAGCAGGGGTTGAAGCTGGAAGTTGGCTCTCTGGACTGGGGTCCCTGCAGTGGTAGTATCTATGGCCAAATAAAATCTAGTCCAGACACTGAGCAACAGAGATCAAATGCTTCAGGGGCAAACCGGAGGCCAGGAAGTGTGCTAATATCAACCCAGTATCTCTGTGGGGCTGTGTCCTATACATTGTGTTGTTGGTATTGGAGTCCCTCCTTCCCTGCATCAGTTCTAGGAACAGCTGAAAAGCTTCCAAGAGGAGGGAACCATTAACTAAAGCTGTCCTGTCACCACACTGTATTGCTGGCTTTATGTAGTGCAACTTGACGCTGGAGTTAAGCGATATGCCCTGATTCTGGATTTCTGTCCCTCGACACAGCAAAATCTGCAGTGCTGCAGCCAGGAGCTTATTTTTATCTCTGGGAAGGACAGTTGAGGATGTGAGGGAAAAATGGGACTCACACAATGCTATATATGGCATGTTTTAAGTTGGTCTTGATATCAGCATTATGAAGTCTGAACTTGGAGTTTCTGTGCTTTACCCTCTTGGTTGTATGATGTCATGAGACAGGCTCTAGCTCATGTGTTCTTGCGACTGTCTATTTAAATTTTCTCTCTGATGTAATGTGTAGATACACCTAATATTAGCCTAAACCATCTGACTGGGGGTGGACTTAACACAGTAAACACTTGTCTTTGTATAGTTTGACATCAACAAACTACTTTCACTTGCAAATCAAAGAGAACCTTTGCAGACACAGGAAGCCACATTTGATGCCCTTCATTGTTACTGTTAACGAGCTGCAGTGTTCTCTGGTGTCCGAAGCAGGTAAAGAAGCATGGATAGCTGCCAGTGTGTGTGGCTGAAGATGACCTGCATGTAATTTAGATCATGTAACTGAGAGGAGTTATTCTAGGTGCCTACATCACCCCTTCAGACACCATCTAAACCAGTGATGGTCATGGATTCTCTGTAGAATTCTAGGACTCTTATCTCTTATCTTTCCCTTCAAGCCATAAATAGCCTGCCGCTTAGTCCTTCACTGCTCAACCAGGCCCTGTGAGAGCCAGCCAGAAGGGGACAGTGGGACACAGTAGCCCAGCGGCTGACAGTGATTGATCACGATATTGTTGTAGACTTGCAGGCAGTGTGAGACAAAGTTGGTCACAGTCACTGCCTCAGCTATGGATGGTGACGATGGGAGGAATTCATAGACCACAAAGGAGATGTCCAGATAAGAGAGATTGGGAATTGAGGTTAGGTGTAGGTGGCTCAATATGCATTCATGTGGGTTTTAACACATGGAATAAATCTGTCTTGATAAACTTGTAAGTGAAGATATTTTAGATTTTACTGGCATTGACCAACAAATTTGATCTTCTGCATAAATATCCAAGTAAAATTGTTCCAGCCTCTCATAACATGATTTTCTAATTTAACAACAAATAAAGCAATTTGTTCTACACCAGTGTTTCCCAACCCTGGTCATCGTTTACCCCCAACAGTACACAGTTTAGTTGTAGCCCTTGACGAACACATCTCATTCAGCTCATTGAGGGCTTGATGATTTAGTTGGCAAGTTGAATCATGTGTGCTTGTCCAGGGTTACAAAGCAAATGTGTACTATTGGGTGTACTCGAGGACCAAGGTTGGGAAACACTGAGTCTGAGGCGCTGCGCTCCCAATGTTTTGGAGTTACTCTGGTTCAGACACTGCTGATTATGTGAGCAGAGTTGAGTGGTCGGATATCCCAATACCCATCTATTTTTGACTACCTGGACCTACCATTTTGGGTTTGAAGTATTAAAACCATAGGATTTGAATAAAGTATTTTAATTAACAACATGAAAAGGTGACAGTAAGAAAAGCTCATTGCAAATATGCTACTGTACATGCTGTATGAAGCAGCATACGAACACTAAATTGCAGGGCTGTAATGGTAAACGTATTTGTAGCGAACCGTTCGGTACAGGGATTTCAGATCGGTCAGCAATATGAACCACAATGAAGTCGGAAGTTTACCTACACCGTAGCCAACTACATTTAAACTCAGTTTTTCACAATTCCTGACATTTAATCCTAGTAAAACTTCCCTGTCATAGGTCAGCTAGGTTCACCACTTTTATTTTAAGAATGTGAAATATCAGAATAATAGTTGACAGTGATTTTATTTCAGCTTTTATTTCTCATCACATTCCCAGTGGGTCAGAAGTTTACATACACTCAATTACTATTTGGTAGCATTGACTTTAAATTGTTTCACTTGGGTCAAATGTTTCAGGTAGCCTTCCACAAGCTTCCCACAATAAGTTGGGTGAATTTTGGCCCATTCCTCCTGACAGAGCTGGTGTAAGTGAGTCAGGTATGTAGGCCTCCTTGCTAGCACACGCATTTTAAGTTCTGCCCACACATTTTCTATAGGAATGAGGTCAAGGCTTTGTGATGGCCACTCCAATACCTTGACTTTGTTGTCCTTAAGCCCCTTTGCCACAACTTTGGAAGTATGCTTGGGGTCATTGTCCATTTGGAAGACCCATTTGTGACCAAGCTTGAACTTCCTGACTGTTGTCTTGAGATGTTGCTTGAATATATCTACATAATTGTCCTCATGCTGCCATCTATTTTGTGAAGTGCACCAGTCCCTCCTGCAGCAAAGCACCCCCACAACATGGTGCTGCCACCCCCGTGCTTCACGTTTGGGAAGGTGCTCTTCGGCTTGCAATCCTCCCCCTTTTTCCTCCAAACATAACGATTGTCATTATGGCCAAACAGTTCTATTTTTGTTTCATCAGTCCAGAGGACATTTCTCCAAAAAGTACGATCTTTGTGCAGTTGCAAACCGTAGTCTGGCTTTTTTATGGCGGTTCTGGAGCAGTGGCTTTTTCCTTGCTGAGCGGCCTTTCAGGTTATGTCGATTTAGGACTCGTTTTACTGTGGATATAGTTTATTTTGTACCAACATCTTCACATGGTCTTTTGCTGTTGTTCTGGGATTGATTTGCACTTGGAGACAGAACGCGTCTCCTGAGCCCTATGATGTTTTTACTTGTGTGATATTGTTTCTACAGATGAACGTGGATGAACGTGGTACATTCAGTTTGGAAATTGCTCCCAAGGATGAACCAGACATGTGGCGGTCTACAATATAAATAAAAAAATCTCTGAGGTCTTGGCTGATTTTCTTTAGGTTTTTCCTGTGATGTCAAGAGCAACTAAGCCTTGATTTACCCCCCCCCCTTGAAATACATCCACAGGTACACCTCCAATTGACTCACGTGATCAGAAGCTTCTAAAGCCATGACATAATTTTGGGGAATTTTCCAAGCTGTTTAAAGGCACAATCAACTTAGTGTATGTAAACCTCTGACCCACTGGATTTGTGATAGATTATTACACTGTCTGTAAACTGTTGTTGGAAAAATGAATTTTCATGCACAAAGTAAATGTACTAACCAACTTGCCAAAACTATAGTTTGTTAACAAGACATTTGTGGAGTCGTTGAAAAACGAGTTTTAATGACTCCAACCTAAGTCTAGCAGAGAAATGGAAGGAAAGGCGGCCAAAGAGGTGTTGGCTTTGGGGATGACCAGTGAAAAATACCTGCTGGAGCGACTGCTACAGCTGGTTGTTGTTATGGTGACCAGTGAGCTTAGATAAGTCGGGACATTACCTATCAAATACTTTTTGGTGACCTGGAGCCAGTGGGTTTGGTGACGGATATGTAGCTTGGGCCAGCCAATGAGCACATACAGGTCTCGGTGGTGGGTGTGTATGGGGCTTTTGTGACAAAACAGATGGCCTTGTGATAGACTGCATCCAGTTTGCTGAGTAGAATGTTGGAGGGTATTTTGTAAATGACATCGCCGAAGTTGAGGATCGTTAGGATTGTCAGTTTTACGAGGGTATGTTTGAGGTTGACCGATGTATGATTTTTTCAATTCCGATACCGATTATTGGAGGACCAAGAAATGGCGATACCGATTTAATCGCCCGATTTAAAAAATAAATAAATAAATAAATAAAATAAAAAAAAGTGTAATAAAAAAAAAAAAATATATATATATATATATATATATATATATATATATATATAAAAATAAATTGAAAAAAGAAAAAAAAAAAATATGTATAATACATAAATCAATTTAGCCTCAAATAAATAAATACACTTTAATTTTTTTTAAATATATTTTATTTAAAAAAATCGTATTATACATCAATAAAATCAATTTAGCCTCAAATAAATAATGAAACGTTCAATTTGCTTTAAATAATGCAAAAACAAAGTGTTGGAGAAGAAAGGAGAAGTGCAATATGTGCCATGTAAAAAAGCTAACGTTTGAGTTCCTTTGCTCAGAACATGAGAACATATGAGAGCTGGTGGTTCTTTTTAACCTGAGTCTTCGATATTCCCAGAAGTTTTAGGTTGTAGTTATTATAGGACTATTTCTCTCTATACGATTTGTATTTTATATACCTTTGACGGATGTTCTTATAGGCACTTTAGTATTGCCAGTGTAACAGTAGCTTCCATCCCTCTCCTCGCCCCAACCTGGGCTCGAACCAGGAACACATCGACAACAGCCACCCTCGAAGCAGCGTTACCCATGCAGAACAAGGGGAACAACCACTCCAAGTCTCAGAGCGAGTGACGTTTGAAACGCTATTAGCACGCGCTAACTAGCTAGCCATTTCACTTCGGTTACACCAGCCTCATCTCGGGAGTTGATAGGCTTGAAGTCATAAACAGCTCAATGCTTGAACCACCATTGTGAAGAGCTGCTGGCATAACGCAGTGAAGTGCTGTTTGAATGAATTTAGCTAAAAGAAATCCAGCTGGTGCCTACCATCGCTCATTCAGACTGCTCTATCAAATATCAAATTATAGACTTAATTATAACATAACACACAGAAATACGAGTCTTTGGTCATTAATATGGTCGAATCTGGAAACTATAATAAAAAATAAAAAAAGTTTTATTTCAGTGAAATACGGCACCGTTCGGTATTTTATCTAACGGGTGGCATCCCTAAGTCTAAATATTCCTGTTACACTGCACAACCTTCAATGTTATGTCATAATTGCATAAAATTCTGGCAAATTAGGCGACCCAACCTGTTGCCTATACCCTGACTCTGCGTGCAATGAACGCAAGAGAAATGACACAATTTCACCTGGTTAATATTGCCTGCTAACCTGGATTTCTTTTAGCTAAATATGCAGGTTTTAAAATATATACTTCTGTGTATTGATTTTAAGAAAGGCATTGATGTTTATGGTTAGGTACACGTTGGAGCAACGACAGTCCTTTTTTCGCGAATGCGCACCGCATCGATTATATGCAACGCAGGACAAAACTACACATGGTTGATGATATTAGTTTATAACTAGTGATTATGATTGATTGTTATTTATAAGGTAAGTTTAATGCTAGCTAGCAACTTACCTTGGCTTCTTACTGCATTTGCGTAACAGGCAGGCTCCTCGTGAGGCAGGTGGTTAGAGCGTTTTACTTGTTTAACCGTAAGGTTGCAAGATTGAATCCCCGAACTGACAAGGTAAAAATCTGTCGTTCTGCCCCTGAACAAGGCAGTTAACCCACCGTTCCTAGGCCGTCATTGAAAATAAGAATGTGTTCGTAACTGACTTGCCTAGTTAAATAAAGGTGTATAAAAAAATCTGCTATATCGGGGTCCGAAAATACTAATTTATGAAAACTTGAAATGGACCCTAATTAATCGTCCATTCCGATTAATCCGTCGACCTCTAGTATGTTTGGCAGCATGAGTGAGGATGCTTTGTTGCAAAATAGGAAGCCATTTCTAGATTTTCATATTGGATTGGAGATGCTTAATGTGAGTCTGGAATGAGAGTTTAGTCTAACCAGACACCTAGGTATTTGTAGTTGTCCACATTATTTTAAGTCCGAGGTGTCCAGAGTAGTGTTGCTAGAGGTCGGGCAGGTTCGGGCAATCGGTTGAAGAGCATGCATTTAAGAGCAGTTGGAGGCCACGGAAGGAGTGTTGAATGTCATTGAAGCTCGTTTGGAGGTTTGTTTGCACAGTGTCCAAGGAAAGGCCAGATGTATACTGAATGGTGTTCGTCTACGTAGAGGTGTATCAGAGAATCACCAGCAGCAAGGGCGATGCATACACACACACACGCGCGCACACACACACGCAGAGAGAAGAGTTGGCCTGAGAATTGAACCCTGTGGTGCCCTCAGACTGCCAGAGGTCTGGACAACAGGCCCTCGAGTTCAGTGTGTCATTGATCTGCAAAGTAGTTGGTGAACCAGACGAGGCAGTCGTTTGAGAAACCAAGGCTATTGAGTCTGCTGATAAGAATGCATTGATTGACAGTCGAAAGCCTTGGCCAGGTCGACAAATACGGCTGCGCAGTATTGTCTCTTAACGATGGAGGTTATGATATCGTTTAGGACCTTGAGCGTGGCTGAGGTGCACCCATGACCATCTTGGAAACCGGATTGCATTGTGGAGAAGGTACGGTGGGATTCGAAAATGGTCGATCTGTTTGTTAACTTCGCTTTCAAAAACCTTAAAGGCAGGATGGCTATGGGTCTGTAACAGTTTGGGTCTAGAGTGTCTCCCCCTTTGAAGAGGGGGACTGCGACAGCTTTAAAATCTTTAGGTATCTCCGACGATATGAAATGGTTTGAACAGGCTAGTAATAGGGCTGGCAACAATTTTGGCGGATAATTTTAGAGAGTGCCCAGATTGTCTAGCCCAGCTGATTTGTAGGGGTGTAAACTCTTTCAACATCAGCTATTTGGGTGAAGGAGAAGCGGGGTATGGGCTTGGGCATTTTTCTGCGGGGGGTGCAGAGCTGTTGGCCGGTGCAGGGGTAGCCAGGTTGAAAGCATGGCCAGCCGTAGAAAAATGCTTATTGAATTTATCGGTGGTGACAATGTTTCCTAGCCTCATTGCAGGTAGGCAGCTGGGAGGAGGTGCTCTTATTCTCCATGGACTTTAGTGTCCCAGAACTTTTTGGAATTAGTGCTACGGGATGCAAATTTCTGTTAGGAAAGCTGAGGCTAGCATTTTCAAACTGCCTGTGTATATTGGTTCTTAACTTTGCTGAAAAGTTGCATATCACGGGAGCTGTTCAATGCTAATACAGTACGCCACACAATGTTTTTGTGCTGATCAAGGGCAGTCAGGTCTGCAGTGAACCAATGGCTATGTCTATTCTTAGTTCTTCATTTTTTTTGAATGGGGCATGCTTATTTAAGATGGTGAGGAGGGGACTTTTTAAAGAACAACCAGGCATCCTCTACTGACGTGTCAATATCCTTCCAGGATATCCGGGCCAGTTCGATTAGAAATGCCTCCTCGCCGAAGTGTTGTAGTGACTGTTTGACAGTGGAAAGGGGTGGTCGTTTGACTGCGGGCCCGTTACGGACGCAGGCAGTGACCGCTGAGATCCTGGTTGAAAACAGCAGAGGTGTATTTGGAGGATAAGTTGGTCAGGATGATATCTAGGAGGGTGCCCATGTTTACAGATTTGGGGTTGTACTTTGTAGGTTCTTTGATAATTTGTGTGAGGTTGAGGGCATCTAGCTTAAATTGTAGGACAGCCGGGGTGCTATACATATCCCAGTTTAGGTCACCTAACAGTATAAACTCTGCAGATGGATGGGGGGGGCAATCAATTCACATATGGAGTCCAGGGCCGAGGGGGGTCTATAACGAGCAGCAACAGTGAGACTTGTTTCTGAAAAGGTGGATTTAAAAAAGTTAAAGCTCAAACAGTTTGGGCACAGACCTGGATAGTATGACAGAACTATGCATGCTATTTGTGCTGTAGATTGCAACTCCGCCTTTGGCAGCTCTATGTTGACGGAAAATGTTGTAGTTGGTGATATAATTTGTGGCCTTCTAAACCAGTATTCAGACACGGCTCGGACATCAGGGTTGGCGGAGTGTGCTAAAGCGGTGAATAAAACAAATTTAGGAAGGAGTCTTCTGATAACATGCATGAGAAAGGCTTTTATGGTTACAGAAGTCAACAAATGAGAGCACCTGGGGAATAGGTGTGATGCTGGGGGCTACAGGGCCTGGGTTAACCTCTACATCAGCAGAGGAGGAGTAGGATAATGGTACGGCCAAAGGCTGTAAGAACTGGTCGTCTAGTGCGTTGGGAACAGAGAATAAGAGGCAGATTTCTGGGTGTGGTAGAATAGATTCAGGGCATAATGTACAGACAAGGGTATGGTAGGATGTGAGTACAGTGGGGGCAAACCTAGTCATTGAGTGACTATGTGAGAGCTTGCATCTCTTGAGACACCAGTTAAACCAGGTGAGGTCTCTCCATGTGTGGTGTGTGTGTGACATAAAGCATGTTGAGCTGGACTAGGGGCTCTACAGTGAACTGAAACCAATAACTAACCGAAGCAGAAGAAGAGGCATATTGACATTGGAGAGAGGCATGTGAAGCCGAGTGATCATAGGGTCCAATGAGCAGCAATGGATGAGTCCAGGAGCCTTTCGGTACTCGCTACTATGCTAGGCGAGTGGGATGCACAGCGTTTATAAAGCTAGCGGGCCGGCGCTAGCAGATGGGTCTTCGGTGACATCGCAACGGAAACGCTTGTTGCAACCACATCGGACTATTACGTCGGCAGAGCAGTCATGATGGATCGGCGGGACTCAAGTGTCGCCAATGAAGGGTCCAGGCCAATTGGCAGAAGAGCTATTGTAACCCATGAATTAGCGGGTATACCTCTTTCGCTAGCCGGGAGAAAGGCCTAACTGGTGCTTACTTTGGGACAGAGGCGGAAGCCAGCGGTAGCCACTCGGATTGCAGCTAGCTAGCTGCGATGATTCATTGTAAATGGCACAGAGCTTGCGGCAGGAATCCGGTGATGTGAAGAAAAGCAGTCTGTGATGCTCTGGGTTAATTTTGCGCTGTGCAGACTGGTAGGTATTGACCCGAGCTAAAGCTGGCTGGTGACCGAGCTAGGTGAAGACCGCTAGCCGTGGCTAACAGTGACTAGAAGCTATTTAGCTGGCTAGCTTCTGATGGCGGTTCCAGTTATAACATATAAAAATAGCAGATCTGTACCATGTTGGGGAGGCGGGTTGCAGGAAAGTATATTTAGATTGTAGGTGGTAAGTGCGATAAAAATGTATATGAGGGGAAAAAAACGACGACTTAATTTTTAGATGGGACAAGACAAACATGCGTCTGACTGCTACGCCATCTTGGATTCTATGTAGTTAGCAAACCAGGCCAAAGACCTCTGAGAAACTAATACTCCTTAGCTGGCCCACAAGAATGGAATGCTCTACTGTATCAAATGCTTTGTCAATAAAAATAGCAGCACAACATTGCTTAGAATCAAGGGCAATGGTGACATCATTGAGGACCTTTAAGGTTGCGGTGACACATCCATAAGGGCAAGGCAGCATGGCTGAGTAAATTAGGAACCCTGACTTAAGGAAGTGATGATTTAACCTGTTGCGTGTAGGGGCCAGTATTTTGATGTTTGGATGAAAAACGTACCCAAATGAAACTGCCTATTTCTCAGGCCCAGAAACTAGAATATGCATATAATTGTTTAGGATAGAAAACACTCAAGTTTCCAAAACTGTCAAAATATTGTCTGTGAGTATAACAGAACTAACGCTTTTACAACGATGACCCCTCCAGATTGTCAATTCAGCCAATAAATGGTATGTATGTACGTTTTCGATCATCTTGATTAAGTATATATTTTGCTTAGATGTGCTAAACCTAAACAGTGTACCAAATTATTCATCTGTTTCTCATTCAAGTACCATGTCGCGATGCGCCCTGTGTGTCTAATCTGTTTCCCACAAAGGAGGCGATAGGAATCCCATTGGGCAATGAATGGAGAAACTACCCACCCAACTGACAGTCAACGCATTGCATTCACTTTATCATGCTGCGTCACGCGGTTGCTAAGCTAATCATCACGTTATCCCTTCTCAACGTCGGGGTATGATTCAAGAAACCTGCCTAATTTCCTCAAGTACGTAGTGTCCCGATTCCAAAGCTAAACTCATCAAAAAAAGAAAGTCCTCTCACTGTCAACTGTCTATTTTCAGCAAACTTAACATGCAAATATTTGCATGAACATAAGATTCAACAACTGAGACATAAACTGAACAAGTTCCACAGACATGTAACTAACAGAAATGGAATGATGTGTCCCTGAACAAATGGGGGTCAAAAGTAAGTCTCTATTTGGTGTGGCCACCAGCTGCATTAAGTACTGCAGTACATCTCATCCTCATGGACTGCACCAGATCTGCCAGTTCTTGCTGTGAGATATTACCCCACTCTTCCACTAAGGCACCTGCAAGTTCCCGGCCATTTCTGGGGGGAATGGCCTTAGCCCTCACCCTCCAATCCAACAGGTCCCAGACGTGCTCAATGGGATTGAGGTCCGGGCTCTTCGCTGGCCATGGCAGAACACTGCCATTCCTGTCTTTCAGGAAATCACACACGGAACAAGCAGTATGGCTGGTGGCATTGTCATGCTGGAGGGTCATGTCAGGATGAGCTTGCAGGAAGGGTACCACATGAGGGAGGAGGATGGCTTCCCTGTAACACACATTGTTGAGATTGCCTGCATGGCGGAGCCTTCACCTCCAAATCGATCCCGCTCCAGAGTACCGGTCTGGGTGTAACGCTCATTTCTTCGGCGATAAACGCTAATCCGACCATCACCCCCTGGTGAGACAAAACCGCGACTTGTCAGTGACGAGCACTTTTTTGCCAGTTCTGTCTTGTCCAGCAACGGTGGGTTTGTGCCCATAGGCGGCGACGTTGCCGGTTAGGCAGGTCCTCACCAGACCTCACAACAGGCCTACAAGCCCTAGGCTTGCCTTTCCCAGCCTATTGTGGACAGTCCGCACTGATGGAGGGATTGTGCGTTCTTGGTGTAACTCGGGCAGTTGCCACCCTGTACCTGTCCTGCAGGTGTGATGTTCGGATGTACCGATCCTGTGCAGGTTACACATTGTCTGCAACGGAGAGGACGATCAGCTGTCCGTCCTGTCTCCCTGTAGATCTGTCTTAAGCGTCTCACAGTACGGACATTGCAATTTATTGCCCTGGCCACATCTGCAGTCCTCATGCCTCATTGCAGCATGGCTAAGGCATATTCACGCAGGGACCCTGGGCATCTTTCTTTTGATGTTTTTGAGTCAGTAGAAAGGCCTCTCTAGTGTCTTGAGTTTTCATAATTGTGACCTTAATTGTCTACTGTCTGTAAGCTGTTAGTGTCTTAGTGATCGTTCCACAGGTGCATGTTCATTAATTGTTTATGGTTCATCGATTCCCATGCTTGTTCAGTGTTTAAACCGTTTACAATGAAGATCTGTATTTTTACAAATTGTCTTTTGAAAGACACGGTCCTGAAAAAGGGACGTTTTTTTGCTTAGTTTATATACGATATTACAGAAAGTTCATAATCTCACATCTTGGAAAAGATTGGCCATGTTGTACTAATTGTAAATGAAATTTGTGCTAATGTTCAGTTTTTTGTTAGCTCCCAATTGATTCCCATTCACTCCTTGATGGAGAGCGTTCCTTGTCCCAGAATCTCCCAGAATGCAGCATGCAGTCCATTGGCGAAGCATGGGCAATGTAGACAATGTAAATAATACAATTCTAATGGAGTTTCCCATCTCCTCAAAAGTATTTCTGTGGGTAAGAAATGTAATTTGCGCTCACTCTGGGCAGAGACTAACTAAGTGTAACTCTGTGAAATAGCCTCCTAAATTGATAGTGCAGTTTGCTGATATTGGCTTTTTTAAATTGTTGTGTACCTATGTTTTCTAGCTTTCTATCATAGGAGTTTGGGGTGGATTATCCATTTTAAGCGCTCAGCATTTAATCAACATTTCGTTGTATTAAATCATTTTTGTCTAAATTGCACATATAGGCTGTGAAATAGTGCCTTTCACTATTAGAAACACATATGTGATGTTGCCTGGACAGCAGGGCAGCAGCAGAGGATACCCTCTGCGCCTTCAGAGCCTTTCAGGACACTCCTGCCAGCCTGGGTAGGGATGCAGTTTATTTTGTATTTCTCTATAGCTAGGCCTAAATGTTTTTATGCAAAATAACCCTATCAAAACAAAGCTCCGTGAAAGAGCTAATATGTCAGTCCTATTGGGCCAAAATCAGTGATACCCTATTGTATTAATAATAGAATGAAAATGAACTAAACTTTTAAGATATCAGATATAAAAAAGAAATACTTTGCTACAATGAAACACTTGGCTAGCTACCCACCTTGTTTCTTTGTTATGTGCTACACCGCCATCCTTTCGGGATATGTCTTTTCAAATTCCACAATGATTCTTTAGTTGTGGACACTACATCACCGCACTCCCTCTCATGCTCTTGGTCCTCATCTTGTAAGTCACCTTGATGTGCATCATCAGCTACATATTTTTTTTTTTTATAAAATATTTACCAAACTCCATGACAATAGTTAAAGAAAAGGCTATAGCAGCACACACGTAGCCTACAAAAGCATGCTGGGCCGGGCATGCCCGAAGTTCATTAAATGAGCAGTACTGGAGTGAAATTGGAGTGAGTGAGGAGGCTGACGCTCCAGCCTTTTGGTAACTCGCTCCAATCTCCAGTCAAATTTAGCTCTCTCCGCTCCAGCTCCGCTCACATACTCTGGTCTGAACTCTAGAGCGACATTGATTCAAACAGGCTTTTATTCTGCCATTGAGATGCATGCACAACTGTGAACTTCCTGTTGCTATAGCAACTCTCCTAAATCCCAGATAAAGTTTGGTTTAGATGTGGTACAAAATATATGCTTCAGTTCTGGAACTTGTGGCTATTTGCTCTTCCCCGTATCCATTTAACAGCCAAACTCATTGTTTGACCTCCAAAAAAGAAATCTGTACTTTGTGTGCTTCGATACCGTTGCCGAAGGCTTCAGAGGACGGATAAAATGTACATTTAGTGCCATGAGACCCGGAGAAATGAGCCTCTGTCTGTGGTATTTTCATCCTTTGGGGTGTCTGGACATTCTTCTTAGTTTAATCCTGCGGTGACCTTCCCAATGATGGGGCTGTGGCTTCGGCACGACACACAGCTTTGATCTCTCTTGGGGCATGGACCCCTTCACAGGGCACACTTTGAGGATACCGACTCTTCAGAGTGCCCCTCCAAGAGTGCTCCATTCTCTGGTGTATTACTGTACAATGTTGGACACATGGCTATTAACTCCCACTATCGTGTGTACTGTAGATCCAGCTGTTTCACTGTACATTGAAATGACTCGGACTTCCATCTGTCACCCAAAGTTTTCAAGTTTTATTAGTCGTATGTACAGGATACTCATGGTATACATCGTCCAACTAAATACAGGTTCCTTCTCGACAATGCAACAACAATAAGAAATAATACAAGATAAGAACATAAAGTAAATGGCAGTAGAATAGAAAAATGTTTGCATAAGTATACATTTAATAGAAGTATGTGTGATGATGGCACTAATACTGGGATAAAACTTTGGCCAAAAAGTAATTCAGGGCAGCACCAGCTTACACCATTAGAATAATAGAGTTAGAACTTTGTTGATTCTTGTACTGTAAGCCTCTGTTGTGCTGAGAATGGGCCTACCTCTTGTCTACGCTCTGGAATGATGTGTAAAAATTGATAATTTGAGGACTGGCTCTTTAAACTCCAGTCATTTAGGTTAGATGGGCATCAAACCACAGTGGGTCTGCATGTTAAAGCTTGTGGTTAGTGATCTTCTGCCACACAGAGCTGGTTTGAGACTGTTATTAAACTAGCTTTTGATTGGAGTGTCCCCTGAGGAGACTAGAGTGGACACTACTGACGAGGAGAGAGATCCCTGAATGCTAGTGTCCACCAACAACCCCTCTCTTGGCACATACACTGCGGGGGTGGGGTCTGCCTCCTTCTTTCACTCTCTCCCTCCTCCATACCCATTATTTCTCTCTGTCACATTTGGCTCACTCTCTCTCAGCCTCATTCTTCTCTCTGGCTCTCTGTCCCCCTGAGTTTGGTGCTGAGTGCGGTAATGACCGCAGCGTGTAGAGCAGGAAGCTGATCAGTTGGAATAGAGCACAGGAAGGTGACAGGAAAGGAAAGTCTGAGTCGGACATCAGAGGGGAGAGATCACGGTAAGGCGCTACTTGGTGCTCACACCCAGCCCTGCACCACAGCTGTGCACTGGCTTACTGTACTGAGGATACTGCTCTGAGGCTGACGCGGCTGGCTAATAGTCAATGCAGTTCATCTTCCGTTCACTTTGATAGAATGTCAAAATCAAAATCTGATTTGAGTTTAGCGGGACACCGAGTGCTCAGGACGCAGCCATTCCAGGAACTTGTGATTCATAATGTTGATTAGATATGGGGATAAACCAAATGTTTTGCTTTGGAATTTGAAAATAATTTCCTGGCAATTTGACTTCAGCTAGGCAATGTACCCGCGTTTAATGAGTTTTGATTGGACTAATCAGTGAGGGGCGTTGTCTTGGTTGTTGTTGCAGTGACATCCTTGTTTTCCCAAGCACATCATTGTCAGGCCCTTGTGTGTGGTTAAGACTTGAGTATTCCTTATGCATGTGTGCTCTGTTGGTGATTATAAAATTCCCCATGTGGTATTGTCACAAAGCGAGGAGATACGAGGGCGTTTCTTTCAATCGCTTGATACGCAAACAACACCGTGCTACAATAAAATGGCTAACCTGTGTCTAAAGATGAAACAGAATGGAAGCCATGGCAGTTTTTTCATAGTATTCTTCTGCCACTGTTGGGGGATGTGTGTCGTTTTTATTGGAGGCTGGGGTGGAGTCGTGGGTTGGAGGGTAGAGTTGTGGGATAAGGGGGAAATGAAAGCCTGCTTGTCGCAGATCCTTTCGAAGCTGCAGCATTCCTGGTACGGTATTCCCGGTACGGTATCCTTTTGAAGCTGCAGCATTCCCGGTACGGTATTCCCGGTACGGTATCCTTTCGAAGCTACAGCATTCCTGGTACGGTATTCCCGGTACGGTATCCTTTCGAAGCTGCAGCATTCCTGGTACGGTATGCCCCGTAGGGCGCAGACACTAAGCAAAACAATCAGAGTAGACCGCTCTCTGCACTACCTGGACTATAATGATTTTCATATCGAACAGTACAATAACGACAAACACACTGCAGTCAATTGGGAATGACCAGAGATTGTTTATCACAAGCCACGTTTCCATCCACAGTTTTTATGCAAGTAAAATCATCAAAATATTTAAATCATGACAGCTGTGATGGAAACAGGATGTTTTCGGCACAGTTGTGTAAATGCCAGCAATTTGTTTATCCGGCATGTGGGATCTTTTGTGTCGGTAAAATGAAGTATGTGAGAAATTGAGGTGGAAACAGTTTATGAGCAAATATTGATTATAAGAACCATCATACCGAAGTAAACTTGGAATCACACAATGATATGGTGTGTGGTCCTCCCACTACGACTCGGGGAAACTGCAGTTTTATTAGGCTACAAATGAAACAAGTGCTGAACTTCACTGGGTGGTGAAAGTGCACGGTGAGTAAGCTTGATGCTCCTTTCCAGTAAATATTGATGGTCTTATTCTGGTGACATGATGATCGACGCTTGACTACCCTTGACAAATACAAATATATGCTCACTCTTATCCATAATCTCATGTAGACAAGACTACCCACACTGTATCTGCGAGTTGTTGGCTAGAGCGCAGGTGCCAAGATCAGAGTAGGCACATTTGCCATTTAACGCGGTAGAGTTAAATTCAATGGAAACACATTGCACTTTTATTTGGTACATGAAAGCTTAATAAAAGTCATTTCATGTGCACTTTGTCATTGCACATTGATTTTTATCTACAAGTCCATTTGATGGAGAAACACCATTCATGAGAAATATCTTTACGCAGATTTTTTTTTAATATACTCAATTGGATGGAAACCTAGCCAGACTGTCACACAGTGAGTGTCTGTAACGAGAGAAAATCATTTCCTTATCGTATACACGTTGTCGGTGTACACTTAATTGTCCAAAAGTGTCTAATTAGTGTAATGAAGCGATAGGCTGTTGTGGTGACGGGTTTGATACGACTGGAGATAAGCCAAGTCCCTCATCACCTCCATGTAGCCTACACTTGAGTTTGATGTGTACAGCAAACGCACGCACGCACACTTAAAATACATCTGACTGTCACCCACAGTTTTCCTAAGGTAACTGACGATTATATAGACGACGTAAACCGAGACGTATGTTTTTACAAGCAAAAACATTTTGGCTAACCATAACCCACCTCCAGGACCAGAATGTGTTATCTGACCTCTGGTCTATTGTGTCTGTCTACTGGATTATGTCTGCGATGGTATGAGTTTATTAAAGAAAAGATCTGATGGCATGCGACTGGAGCATGTCAGTCACATCTCTCTATAAAGATGCCATTTAGTTCTTTGCTGACAAGGACCTTGATTTGGTTCTGACAGGCTGTGTTTCACAAACTCCCATGATGTGCAAGTGTTTGCAGATTAGTTGATTTAGCCTGCACTCTGCTGGGGTGGCCAGACCATAATGCCACTGAATGGCCGCGCTAGTCGCTCCCCTGTGGCAAGGTTGAGTTTTGAACCTGCAGGCTATAGTTTTAAACATAATATTCTATTTCAGGTCATCTCTGTTGTGATTTCATATACCAGACTGAGCCTGCCCTACATTCAAGGTGTATTATTCACAGTGAATTGATGTTTAAATTCAAAATAGTATTTTCTTGATTAGATTAGGCCTAGATGTATCCTATTTCTTCAAATAGATTGATTTATAGGTCAAATCTGAACCAATTTGATGTGTAGTCTAGGCCTACACAGCATGTCTTCATTTGTTTCTGTATGTGTGTCCTAAATGTAGCCCACACATCAGTGAGGAAACAGTGTCCATTACGATGCCATTCATTAAGTTGCTCACGGTTAATGCATGTCATCTACAGTTTACTTTTTTGGGCTCTGTCATTTGATTTGTTGCAGAGGTCTTTTACTTCAGTTTTAACTTGATTAAGACTAATCTGATCTGAAGAAGCCCGAAATGTGTCCTAGCCAGTTCTTTCCGTTACATTTAGCTACCAATGTGTCCCTCGCCCCTTTTAATTATTGTTAGAATAATACTAGAATGTCCTTTCCTTGGTTACATTTTCAACCGTTCCCCTGAGTCTTCTCAGTTGCTGCCTGCCTTAATTCCTGTGTCAACATGTCACATGACCTGCTGTAAAATTTGCAGAACCCAAAAATGACCATAAAATGGCTTCTCTCCCTCAACCCAGTGGCCAGTCATGTGCGAGGGACCATTTTCTATTTATAAATCCCCCTGTGTGTTGCCTAGTGTGTGCTCCTCTCATTGATTATGACAAAAGTAACTGAAGTGAACCATGGAATGCCAGGTACATTAATTATCAATTCTGACTTGATTGTAGAGGTAGCTAGCTAAGGTTAATATTTTCAATACAATCACATTTGTAATCAGGAGAAAGGAAATAAACTGATTTAGTCAGGGTAGATAATTTAGGTTAATTTGTCTCTATGGAGACTGGCTGAGTCATTGATCAAACCTGCAGCACTTTGTCCATTTTAATTTCAGAGGGTACAGTTGCAGTCGGAAGTTTACATACACCTTGGCCAAATACATTTAAACTCAGTTTTTCACAATTCCAGACATTTAATCCTAGTAAAAATTCCCTGTAATAGGTCAGTTAGGATCACCACTTATTTTAAGAATGTGAAATATCAGAATAATAGTGATTGATTTATTTCAGCTTTTATTTCTTTCAGCACATTCCCAGTGGGTCAGAAGTTTACATACACTCAATTAGTATTTGGTAGCATTGACTTTAAATAGTTGGGTCTAACGTTTCGGGTAGCCTTCCACAAGCTTCCCACAATAAGTTGGGTGAATTTTGGCCCATTCCTCCTGACAGAGCTGGTGTAACTGAGTCAGGTATGTAGGCCTCCTTGCTCGCATATGCTTTTTCAGCTCTGCCCACTAATTTTCTATAGGATTGAGGTCATGGCTTTGTGATGGCTACTCCAATACCTTGTTGACTTTGTTGTCCTTAAGCCATTTTGCCACAACTTTGGAAGTATGCTTGGGGACATTGTCCATTTGGAAGACCCATTTGCGACCAAGTTTTAACTGATGTCTTGAGATGTTGCTTCAATATATCCACATCATTTTCTGTCCTCATGCTCATGCTATTTTGTGAAGTGCACTAGTCCCTCCTGCAGCAAAGCACCCCCACAACATGATGCTGCCACCCCTGTGCTTCACGGTTGAGATGGTGTTCTTCAGCTTGCAAGCCTCCCCCTTTTTCCTCCAAACATAACGATGGCCATTATGGCCAAACAGGTCTATTTTTGTTTCATCAGACCAGAGGACATTTCTCAAAAGTACGATCTTTGTCCCCATTTGCAGTTGCAAACCGTAGTCTGGCTTTTTTTATGGCGGTTTTGGAGCAGTGGCTTTTTCCTTGCTGAGCGGCCTTTCAGGTTATGTTGATTTAGGACTCGTTTTACTGTGGATATAGATACTTTTGTACCTGTTTCTTCCAGCATCTTCACAAGGTCCTTTGCTGCTGTTCTGGGATTGATTTACACTTTTCGCACCAAAGTACGTTCATATCTAGGAGACAGAACGCGTCTCCTTCCTGAGCGGTATGAAGGCTGCGTGGTCCCATGGTGTTTATACTTGCGTGCTATTGTTTATACAGATGAACGTGGTACCTTCAGGCGTTTGGAAATTGCTCCCAAGGATGAACCAGACTTGTGGAGGCCTACAAAAAAAAGTGCACCTCCAATGGACTCAAATCATGTCAATTAGCCTATCAGAAGCTTCTAAAGCCATGACATAGTTTTCTGGAATTTTCCAAGCTGTTTAAAGGCACAGGGAATTTAGTGAATGTAAACTTCCGACAGACTGGAATTGTCATACAGTGAAATAATCGGTCTGTAAACAACTGTTGGAAGAATGACTTGTCATGCACAAAGTAGATGTCCTTATCGCCTTGCCAAACTATAGTTTGTTAACAATAAATTTGTGTAGTGGTTGAAAAACTAGTTTTTATGAATCAAATCAAATATTATTTGTCACATGCAGATAATGCGAGGGTAGCGAAATGCTTGTGCTTCTAGTTCCGACAATGCAGTAATAACCAACAAGTAATCTAACCTAACAATTTCACAACAACTACCTTTACACTTGTTTGTATAAGGAATGAAAGAATATGTACATAAAAATTATATGAATGAGTAATATACAGAACGGCATAGGCATGATGCAGTAGATGGTATCGAGTACAGTATAACCTACATTACTCATATGTAAAAATGTATGAGGCATTGTTTAAAGTGCCTTGGTGTAAATTTTTTACATTTATTAAAGTGGCTGGAGTTGAGTCAGTATGTTGGCAGCAGCCACTCAATGTTAGTGATGGCCTTGAGCCTTGGCTTTGATGCACCTGTACTGACCTCGCCTTCTGGATGATAGCGGGGTGAACAGGCAGTGGCTCGGGTGGTTGTTGTCCTTGTTGATCTTTATGGCCTTCCTGTGACATTGGGTGCTGTAGTGTCCTGGAGGGCAGGTAGTTTGCCCCCGGTGATGCGTTGTGCAGATCCCACTACCTTCTGGAGAGCCTTACGGTTGTGGGAGGCGCAGTTGCCGAACCAGGCGGTGGTACAGCCTGACAGGATGCTCTCGATTGTGCATCTGTAGAGGTTTGTGCTTTTGGTGACAAGCCAAATTTCTTCAGCCTCCTGAGGTTGAAGAGGCGCTACTGCGCCTAAACCACGCTGTCTGTGTGGGTGGACCAATTCAGTTTGTCCAGGATGTGTACGCCGAGGAATTTAACTTACTACCCTCTCCTCTACCGTCCCGCCGATGTTTCCTGAAGTCCACGATCATCTCCTTTGTTTTGTTGTGTGAGGTTATTGTCCTGACACCACACTCCAAGGGCCCTCACCACCTCCCTGTATACCGTCTCGTCGTTGTTGGTAATCAAGCCTACCAACTGTAGTGTCGTCCGCAAACTTGATGATTGAGTTGGAGGCGTGCATGGCCACGCAGGCGTGTGTGTACAGGGAGTACAGGAGAGGGCTCAGAACTGCACCCTTGTGGGGCCCCAGTGTTGAGGATCAGCGGGGTGGAGTTGCTACCTCCCCATCTCCATCTGGGGGTGGCACGTCAGGAAGTCCAGTACCCAGTTGTTGAGGGCAGGGTCGAGTCCCAGGTTCTCGAGCTTGATGGCGAGTTTGGAGGGTACTATGGTGTTAAATGATGAGCTGCAGTCGATGAACAGCATTCTCACATAGGTATTCCTCTTGTCCAGATGGGTTAGGGCAGTGTGGTTGCGATTGCGTTGTCTGTGGACCTATTGGGGTGGGTAGCAAATTGGAGCGGGTCTAGAGTGTCAGGTAGGGTGGAGGTGATGTGGTCCTTGACTAGTCTCTCAATGCACTTCATGATGACGGAAGTGAGTGCTACGGGGCGGTAGTCGTTTAGCTCAGTTACCTTAGCTTTCTTAGGAACAGGAACAATGGTGGCCCTCTTGAAGCATGTGGGAACAGCAGACTGGGATAAGGATTGATTGAATATTTCCGTAAACACACCAGCCAGCTGGTCTGCGCATGCTCTGAGGACGCAGCTAGGGATGCGGGCCGGTTTTAGAAGCGGGCCGTGTTAGTGGCACTGTATTGTCCTCAAAGCGAGCAAAGAAGTTGTTAAGTCTGTCTGCGAGCAAGGCATCCTGGTCCGTAACGGGGCTGGTTTTCTTTTTGTAATCTGTGATTGACGGTTACCCTGCCACATCCCTCCTGTGTCTGAGCTGTTGAATTGCAACTCTACTTTGTCTCTATACTGACGCTTAGCTTGTTTGATTGCCTTGCGGAGGGATTAGCTACACTGTTTGTATTCGGTCATTTTTCCGGTCACCTTGCCCTGGTTAAAAGCAGTGGTTTGCACTTTCAGTTTTGCACAAATGCTGCCATCAATCCACGGTTTCTGGTTTGGGAATGTTTTAATAGTTGCTGTGGGTACGACATCGCTGATGCACTTGATAATAAACTCGCTCACCGAATCAGCGTATTCGTCAATGTTGTTTGACGCAATGCGGAAAAGGGCAAGACTCCATCCTAAGTGTATGTAAACTTCCGACTTCACCTGTACGTCCTTCTCTCTGGAACATGATGCTTCCAAAACAATCTGTCGGATTCACATTCTCCAATATTCTCCTAAAACCATTATCCAGATTCTCAGCTCTATCATTCCGTGATTTATTTTGAGCTGTGCCCTTTTCTGTGAAATGGAGAGGATACATTTTTTTTTTTTTTTTTTTTTTACATTGGATGAAAGTAGAGAGTCAGAGCTAGAAAATGGTATATCATACACTGCAGTTGAGGAACAATGGGAAAGTAATTTTGCTTTGAAAGTTGATAAACTTACAAACCCACTTTTGAGAAAATGGCCCTTTAATGTTTTGGTACCTACTGGAGAGCTCTTCTTTGTCTACACCCATTCAGCATCGTTCACACCCTCTTAAGACTTAGTCCTATCCATCTCTATGGATTCACATGTGAGGCAGTGTGGTGTAAACACTATATCAAATAAAATGTTTTCTCTCACATGCACAGGATACAGAAGGTGTAAACGGTACAGTGATAGTGGCAAACCTGAATCTCTTAACTTTTGAGTCCTGTTGTCATGTTGAGTAAGTGCGCTGTGCAGAGCCGTGTCCTTGTCACTGATATTTGGGTTGAAGCCTGGTTCTGCCTGTGGCTACTGCACCTCTCTGGTTGGGGATGCAGTTAACAGTTAGCTCCTTAGCAACCAGCCATCGATGGCCACTGCACATGCCATTTTAGTGAGCTCCAATATTTGTCAGCCAAATCTGTCAAAAGGAATCACGGCTGACAAACATACAGCTGATTATTATTTTGCGTCATCTGTTTTTTCAGTTGTTACATGATAAAATAACTAATATAATTGATTTACACTTTGACCTACCTGCAACATGACATCTGTTTGCTAATAGACTATCATATGTACTCACATCACTAGCTGTGTTATCTTCTTCTGGTTTAACTGTATTCTCTCTCTCTCTCTCTCTCTCTCTCTCTCTCTCTGTGTCTCTGTGTCTCTGTGTCTCTGTGTCTCTGTCTCTCTGTGTCTCTGTCTCTCTGTCTCTCTGTCTCTCTGTCTCTCTGTCTCTCTGTCTCTCTGTCTCTCTGTCTCTCTGTCTCTCTGTCTCTCTGTCTCTCTGTCTCTCTGTGTCTCTGTGTCTCTCTGTCTCTGTGTCTCTGTGTCTCTCTGTCTCTCTGTCTCTCTCTGTGTCTCTCTGTGTCTCTCTGTGTCTCTCTGTGTCTCTCTGTGTCTCTCTGTGTCTCTCTGTGTCTCTCTGTGTCTCTGTCTCTCTCTGTGTCTCTGTCTCTCTCTGTGTCTCTCTGTCTGTGTAGTGTGACTTGGGACCATGACGACAGAGGTGGGATCTGAAACAGAGGTGAAAAAAGAGCCGGAGAAGGCGGAGGAGCAGCCTGCAGAACCTGAACGACCAGCCACCAACCAGACAGACGAGGTCAAGGTCGTTGAGGCTGCCGAGCAGTCCAACGAAAGCCCCGCTCTGGCCACAGACTCAGCAGAGGCAAAGGAGAACCAGGAGGAGGCCCAGCCTGCCGACAACGCCACAGGACCGGAGGGAGAGGAGCCCCCAGCCTCACCACCAGCTTCAGAGAAGAAAGGCATCTCCAGGTTCCTCCCTCCATGGCTTAAGAGGCAAAAGTCTCAGAGCACGGTGGGACCCAAAGAGAGCCAGGTGACACCCAAGGAAGAGGGAGGTGTGGTTCTGTTGAAGGGGGAGGGTGAAAAGGCGGAGCAGGCCGAAGCAGAGCAGACATCATCGACCACAGCAGCTGAGCCACAGGTTGAAGAAGAGCAAGTGAACGGCGAGGCGGAGCCAGAACAGAAAGAGGAAGTGAATTCAGAGGAGCAAGCGGAGAATCATTCCACTGGCAGTGCAGAAACTCAGGTATGCTAGCCGATATTCGCCATATAAATTCTCTACACACCCCTTACTGTTTCTCCATTATCTTTGCATTGGTTTTTCAATTAAACTATTCTCAGATTTAGATGGATTCCTGGCAGGTGAGAACCCAGATTACTATGTTTACTGTAGCTTTACTTATTGAGATGGTCTGCTTCTCTGCTGGCTTGCTGACAGTAGTGTGTCATTGTTGACCTTGCAGTCACCCAACTTGATTCAACCACAGCAAGCCAAGCAGGGACCCTGAGGAATGGGTGCCACTTATTTCAATCCACTAGAGCTCTCTGCCAATGTTCATCCTTTGCAACCCTGAGGTTAGGAGTTATGAGTTTAAAAAAACAATGTATGTTGATACAGTATTATTCATCAGTCACAGAGAAGGTACTGCTCTATTAGTATAGAGATGTTGAATGTTCTCCTTATTGGTCTTTTATAGATATTATTTAATAAGACGTTTGTATTATGTTGGGATCCCTGCAAGCTATTTTGCTGCAGGAGAAACATCTCCTCGTTGTGCTTGTCGATATTCCAGCCAAACCCTTGTCCATGTTAAAAATGTTATCCACCCGATGACATCATCTGCGGTGATCAGGCCAATGGAAAACATGAGTTCGGCTGGTTAAAAGCAGTGTGTACTGCGATCAAAGTTACACTCTTGGTTCTCAGAGCCGTGCCAACAATCTATGGCACTAAGCAGAACTAGGCTACTCTTTGACAAATCACTGTTGACAAAATGGCCTGCATGGATTTAAAGGGTTGTTCTGTCTCTGATTCTCCTCTTGGTGATTTGTGTCTAGCCTGCTAAGGAGGAGAAAGCATCAGAGAAATCTCAGGAGAAGAGTGCAGCGGAGGAGGAGAAAAAAGAAACAGAGGAAGGAGGAGAGGAGAAGAAAGACCAGGAAGAGAGCTTGAAGCCCGAGGGAGGGCGTTATTTTATCAAGTCGCCTCTGAAACTGACCAAGAAGGTGAAGATGGTGATGTGTCATGTGATCATGCTGGATGGAAGCCAGTTCCCCTGTGAGGTGGAGGTGAGTGTCTTAAGTCTATCCCATTGTTCTAAGAAAAGTAACACACTCTATATCAAAGTCCAGATCCTGGACGAGATCACTTCAGATCATATGTGACCGACCGCCTTGATTCGGTCTTATGTTGCAAAAAAAAAATATATATATATTTTTTTTTACATTGGATGAAAGTAGAGACTCAGAGCTATAAAATGGTATATCATACACTGCAGTTGAGGAACAATGGGAAAGTCATTTTGCTTTGAAAGTTGATAAACTTGCAACCCCACTTTTGAGAAAATGGCCCTTTTAATGTTTTGGTACCTACTGGAGATCTCTTCTTTGTCTACACCCATTCAGCATTGTTCACACCCTCTTAGTCCCATCCATCTCTATGGATTCACATGTGAGGCCATGTGGTGTAAACACACTATATCAAATAAAATGTGTTTTTTTCTCACATGCACAGGATACAGAAGGTGTAAACGGTACAGTGATAGTGCTTGCATAGTTGCAATATCAAAAACAGAAAGTGTCCAGATTATGCTTACCTGACACACTTGGCTGAATTGATGGGTCTCATGTGAAGGAAATGCTATAACCCCCTCATCTAGCTAAGTGGATGGGTCTCTATTTCCTAGAGTAGACAGTACACATGTTCATGAAATACAATTGATGGCCGTAATCACCCCCAGACACACCTGCTATTTTGATGGGTCCTGTTATGATCCATTGTCTTTTCTTTGGACTTGTAGCTAGCTAACTAAACAATGAACCAGAATAACCCCAACTCATACTACCAATACAAACATTGTCATAGCTGTAGTATGAATCTGCAGGTAGCGCAAGTTAACAAACTAGGTTCAATGTTAGCTAGCTAACATTAGGTTATAACTAGCAATGCAAATGGATTTCTGATTCGAATAATATTACTACACCGATCGTACATGTAACGTTAGTTAGCGAGACAGCAAGCTAATGTTTGCTAGCTAACGAACAGTACGCTTTAACTTGCAATAAAACAACATTCTGACTAAATTAGAACGTTATATCTGGAAAATGTACCTAGACTCTTACCTGTATACATGGATCAACGCATCACGGCAGACTGTCACCATTTAACTCCGTTTTGTTTGTAGCTACATCTTGTTTGCCCAGCTTTGTGTCAAGTCACTCCGGTTCACACTGACTGTGGCATGTGCAGAAAGTAGCCCATCACTTTTTCCTACTGATCTGTCGATGGCGCCTGCTAAATTCAGGGCATCAATGTTGAGAAAAGTACCAAAACTTTTGTACTTCTCGATGGCTAATGTTATATCTTTCAAAAACAGCATTGTAGGAAGGACTGTCAATGCACACTGAACAGCTCACGTAAAAGACTTGCTACGTGGAAGACCAATCCAAACTCATCTCTCGGCATGCCCAGCCATTATCACAGCCATTCATGGCTAGTGGGAAGGTTCCTGCTTTTTTTCCCATGGCTAAACCAACTAGAATCGTAATTTACCAATTTTATTTGTATTTATGGATGTAATACAAGTTTAAGGCACATGAAAGTTCAAATGTTCCAGACGGCATTTCTGCCCCCAAAAACATATTGATTAAAAAAAATCTGCTTACGTTCAAATGCTGCTCCTGTGAAGTAGTGACGTGCGACATACGCCTAGTTTCCTGAAATGAGTCACATATCGTTGAACATTGGTGATAGAAGTCAGACCAGATGTTTCAAGTGTTTACTATAGTGTATATTGTGAGGAGTTCCAAGGTTATTTTGAAGCTTGTGGTAATTGCCTTTTTTCTATCCTTCAGAGGAAAAAAATAGCCTACCTTTTAATCCTGTGTTCTGACAGATTAATAGCCTAGTTCACATGTCAAACTCATTCCACTGAGGGCCTGCGGGTTTTCACTCCTCCCTTGTACTTGATTGATGAATTAAGGCCACTGATTATTAAGGAACTCTTCTCATCTAGTTGTCTTAAGTCAGGCATTCCCAAACGTTTTCACTCAGGCTCCCCTTCCAGCATTGGAGAACATCCTGCCCCCCCCCCCAAATCTATTTCTATGTGCACAAGCACTGTTCATCACACAAACTGTTCACACCCTTATTGTTGGAGAGACAATTTTGCACGTTTTAAAGCTTATTTTCTGAAAAAACAATTCAAGGGGTACAGAACATTTAGCAGATTTAAAGTACATTTTCTTGCAATTATATATATTTTGCCATGTCTCGTGAAATTTGAGTGACTCGGAACGTTAAAACAATCTATGGGCTAAAAAATGTTAGCTGACATGGGCTAGTTGATTTTGGACGTTTGACAAGTTCTAAATAGCTCTAAGGTATACAATGACTAACATGACGAGGAAAACAGATGATGCACTACCCAATTACACCTTTCAAGAGTAAGTTGAAAGCCGGACTGAGTTTCTCGGGGCGCGCCCCACCATTTGGGAACTACAGAGGAACTGTGAAATAAAATATAAAACCACTGGTCTAGGTCTTAATTGAAAGGGAAAAACCTAAAACCAGCAGACACTAGGCCCTCCATGGAATGAGGTTGACACCCCTGGCTGAGTTGTATCTCTGCGCTAAGATTCAGAACCATTGTCATGTTTACTTAGTATTGTCCCAGGAGAAAACAGTACAGTGCACCCATCCCCTGGATGTATTGGAGCTGTCCACAGCACTGACTGTAGCCTCTCCTTATTCTATGAGCCTCATTAACGTAATGTTGTTTAGTGCAGGAAGAGGAGAGCGTAACGTATAATCCTGTTGAATAGATTGCCAGGTTTTCATGTCAGGCCCATTGTTATTTCCTCCCATGCTACCGGTCGACCCTGGGACTATTTATAGCTTCTCTGCTATGTGCTGCTGCTTCTGCAGATGATCTCAACAGGACATCAACCTGTAAACACAGGACAGGTGGTGACTGGATGATTCTCACCAAACTGGCATTTCACAACAAACAAACACACAAACAAACAAACAAACAAACAAACACAAACAAACAAACAAAACAAACCCCTTGACTTTTTACACATTTTGTTACTTTACAGCCTTATTCGAGAATTGATTAAATAAAAATCCTCAGCAATCTACACACAATACCCCATAATGACAAAGCAAAAACAGCTTTGTAGAATTGTTTGCAAATGTATTAAAAATAAACATACCTTATTTACATAAGTATTCAGACCCTTTGCTATGAGGCTTGAAATTGAGCTCAGATGCATCCTGTTTCCATTGATCATCCTTGAGGTTTCTATAACTTAATTGGAATCCACCTGTGGTAAATTCAATTAATTGGACAGGATTTGGAAAGGCACACATCTGTCTATATAAGGTCCCACAGTTGACGGTACATGTCAGAGCAAAAACCAAGCCTTAAGGTCAAAGGTATTGTCCGTAGAGCTCTGAGACGGGATTGTGTCGAGGCACAGATCTGGGGAAAGGTACCAACAGACTTCTGGGGCGTTGAAGGTCCCCAAGAACACAGTGGCCTCCATCATTCTTAAATGGAAGAAGTTTGGAACCACCTAGACTCTCCTTAGAGCTCGCCACCCGGCCAAACTGAGCAGTCTGGGGAGAAGGGCCTTCGTCAGGGAGGTGACCAAGAACACGATGGAGCTCTGTCAGAGTGACCAGAGTTCCTCTGTGGAGATGGGAGAACTTTCTAGAAGGACAACCATCTCTGTAGCACTCTACCAATCAGGCCTTTATGGTAGTGGCCAGACAGAAGCCACTCCTCAGTAAAAGGCACATGACAGCCCGCTTGGAGTTTGCCAAAAGACTCTCAGACCATGAGAAACACGATTCTCTGGTCTGATGAAACCAATATTTGACTCTTTAGCCTGAATGCCAAGCATCACATCTGAAGGAAACCTGGCACCATCCCTAAAGCATGGTGGTGGCAGCATCAGGCTGTGGGGGTGTTTTTCAGCAGCAGGGACTGGTAGACTAGTCAGGGTCGAGGGAACGATGAATGGAGCGAAGTACAGAGGTCCTTGATAAAAACTCGCTCAGGACCACAGACGGGTGAAGGTTCACCTTCCAACAGGACAACGACCTGTTGCACAAAGCCAATTCAACGCAGGAGTGGCTTCGGGACAAGTCTCAATGTCCTTGAGTGACCCAGCCAGAGGCCAGATGTTCGATCGAGTTGAACATCTCTGGAGAAACTTAAAACTAGCTGTGCAGCAATGTTCCCCATCCAACCCGAAATGTGAGAAACTCCCAAATACAGGTGTGTCAAGCGTGTAGCGTCATACCCAAGAACACTCAATGCTGCCAAAGGTGCTTCATCAAAGTACTGATTAAAGGGTCAAAATACTAATGTAAATGTGTCATTTCTGTTTTATTTTCTATACACTACCAGTCGAAAGTTTGGAGACACTTACTCATTCAACAATTTTTCTTTATTTGTACAATTTTCTACATTGTGGAATAATAGTGAATACATCAAAACTATTAAATAACACATGGTATCATGCAGTAACCAAAAAAAATGTTATACAAATCTAAATATATTTTAGATTCTTCAAAGTAGCCACCCTTTGCCTTGATGACAGCTTTGCACACTCTTGGCACATATGCTGAGCACTTGTTGGCTGCTTTTCTTTCACTCTGCAGTCCAACATATCCCAAACCATCTCATTTGGGTTGAGGTCAGGTGATTGTGGAGGCCAGGTCTTCTGATGCAGGACTCATCACTCTCCTTCTTGGTTTATTGCAGCAGAATGCTGTGGTAGCAATGCTGGTTAAGTGTGCCTTGAATTCTAAATAAATCCTTGTCACCAGCAAAGCACCATCACACCACCTCTATGCTTTATGGTGGGAACCACACATGTGGAAATCATCCATTCACCTACTCTGCGTCTCACAAAGACACGGCGGTTGGAACCAAAAATCTCGTTTGGAATTATCAGACCAAAGGACAGATTTCAACCAGTCTAATATCAATTTCTTGTGTTTCTTGGCCCAAGCAAGTCTCTTCTTATTATTGGTGTCCTTTTAGTAGTGTTTTCTTTACAGCAATTTGACCATGAAGGCCTAATTCACAGCCCAAGTAACACACATCAAAATCAACTGTTCAGAGGAGACTGCCTCTGAACAGTTGATTTTGATGTGTGTTACTTGAACTCTAGCATTTATTTGGGCTACAATCTGAGGTGCAGTTAATTGCCGATTTCTGCGGATGGTATCTAATGGACTTATCCTCTGTAGCAGAGGCAACTCTGGGTCTTCCTTTCCTGTGGCGGTCTGAGAGCAATTTTCATCATAGCACTTGATGGTTTTTGGAACTGCACTTGAAGTTCTTGGAGTTTAATGCATTGGCTGACCTTGTCTTTAAAGTAATGATGAACTGTCATTTCTCTTTGCTTATTTGAGCTGTTCTTGCCATAATGTGTACTTGGTCTTTTACCAAATAGGGCTTCCTTCTGTATACCACCCCTACCATGTCACAATACAACTGATTGGCTCAAACACATATTTTATTTGTATTATTTCACCTTTTATTTAACTAGGTAAGCTAGTTGAGAACAAGTTCTCATTTACAACTGTGACCTGGCCAAGATAAAGCAAAGCAGCGTGACACAAACAACAACAGTTACACATGGAATAAACAAGCGTACAGTCAATACAATAGAAAGTCTATATACAGTGTGTGCAGATGGGGTGAGGAGGTAGGCAATAAATAGGCCATAGTAGCAAAGTAATTACAATTTAGCAGAGTAACACTGGAGTGATAAATGAGCAGACGATGATGTGCAAGTAGAGATACTGGTGTGCAAAAGAGCAGAACAGTAAATAAAAACTATGGGGATGAGGTAGGTAGATTGGGCTGGCTATTTACAGATGGACTATATACAGCTGCAGCGATCGGTTAGCTGCTCCGATAGCTGATGTTTAAAGTTAGCAAGGGAAATATAAGTCTCCAGCTTCAGCGATTTTTGCAATTCGTTCCAGTCACTGGCAGCAGAGAACTGGAAGGAAAGGCAGCCAAAGGTGTTGGATTTGGGGATGACTGATGAGATATACCTGCTGGAGCGCATGCGGTGGGGTGGGTGTTGTTATCTTGACCAGTGAGCTGAGAAGGCAGAGCTTTACCTAGCGTAGACTTCTAGATGACCTGGAGCCAATGGGACTGGCGACGAATATGTAGCGAGGGCCAGCCGACTAGAGCATACAGGTCGCAGTGGTGGGTGGTATATGGGGCTTTGGTAACAAAACAGATGGCACTGCGATAGACTGCATCCAGTTTGCTGAGTAGAGTGTTGGAAACTATTTTGTAGATGACGTCGCCGAAGTCGAGGATCGGTAGGGTAAGTTTGGCGGCGTGAGTGAAGGAGGCTTTGTTGCGAAATAGAAAGCCGATTCTAGATTTCATTTTTGATTGGAGATGTTTAACATGAGTCTGGAAGGAGAGTTTACAGTCTAACCAGACACCTAGGTAGTTCTCCACATATTCTAGGTCAGAAACGTCCAGGGTAATGATGCTAGTCGGGCAGGCGGGTGCGGGCAGCGAACGGTTGAAAAGCATGCATGTGGTTTTACTAGCGTTTTTATGAGCAGTTGGAGGCCACGGAAGGAGTGTTGTATAGGATTGAAGCTCGTTTGGAGGGTAGTTAACCTCTCTAGTCTATGTGGGACTTTAGTGTCCCACCTGGCCAACATCCAGTGAGATTGCAGAGCGCCAAATTCATATACAGAAATACTCATTATTAAAATTCAGGAAAGATACAATTATTTTACATAGGTTTAAATATTATTAACTTGTGAATCCAACCACTGTAAGATTTCAAAAATGCTTTACGGCGAAAGCATACCTTACAATTATTTAAGAACATGGCCCAGAAGACAAATCATTACAAACAGTAACCAGCCAAGTAGAAGAGTTACACAAGTCAGAAATAGAGAAAATGAATCACTTACCTTTGATCTACATATGGTTGCACTCAAGACATTCATTTATTCAATAAATGTTCCTTTTGTTTGATAGTGTCTTTATATCTGAAAACCTCTTTGTTTACATGTTTTCTTCAGTAATCCACAGGCTCAAACGCAGTCACAACAGGCAGACAAAAAAAATTAAAATTGTATCTGTAAAGTTCATAGAAACATGTCAAACGATGTTTGTATTCAATCCTCAGGTTGTTTTTAGCCTAAATAATCGATAATATTTAAACCGGACAATAACGTAGTCAATATAAAAGGTAAACAAGAAAGGCACTCTCTCGGTCGCGCGCATGAAAAAGCTCTGACACGGCAGGGTCCACTCATTCAGACTGCTCTTACTCCCTCATTTTTCAAAATACAAGCCTGAAACAATTTATTAAGACTGTTGACATTGAGTGGAAGGCATAGGAACTGCAATTTGAGTCTTAAGTCAATGGATACTGTAATGGCATTGAATAGAAAACTACAAACAAACAACAATCCTACTTCCTGAATGGATTTTTCTCAGGTTTTTGCCTGCCAAATCAGTCCAATTATATGCATATCCTATGTTCTGGGGCCTGAGTAGAAGGCAGTTTAATTTGGGCACACTTTTCATCCAAAATTCCAAATGCTGCCCCCTACCCTAGAGAAGTTAAGTGTCCAAAGAAGGGCCAGATGTATACAAAATGGTATCAGGGAATCACCCGCAGAAAGAGCGACATCATTGATATATACAGAGAAAAGAGTCGGCCCGAGAATTGAACCCTGTGGTACCCCCATAGACTGACAGAGGTCCGGACAACAGGCCCTCCGATTTGACACACTGGACTCTGTCTGCGAAGTAGTTGGTGAACCATGTGAGGCAGTCATTTGAGAAACCAAGGCTATTGAGACTGGCCAGGTTGATGACGGCTGCACAGTACTGTCTTTTATTCATGGCTTAGGTGCACCCGTGACCAGCTCGGAAACCGGATTGCACCGCGGAGAAGGTACGGTGGGATTCAAAATGGTCAGTAATCTGTTTGTTGACTTGGCTTTCGAAGACTTTAGAGAGGCAGGATGGATATAGGGCTATAACAGTTTGGGTCTAGAGTGTCACCCCCTTTTAAAGAGGGGGATTACCGCGGCAGCTTTCCAATCTTTAGGGATCTCAGACGATACGAGAGGTTGAACAGACCGGTAATAGGGGTTGCAACAATGGCGGCGGATAATTTTAGAAAGAGAGGGTCCAGATTGTCTAGCCCAGCTGATTTGTCCAGGTTCAGGAAAGAAATTCCACATGACTTTTAACAAGGCATACCTGTTAATTGAAATGTATTCCAGGTGACTACCTCATGAAGCTGGTTGAGAGAGTTCACCCCTTATTTTGGCATAAGTACTATAACTACATGCATGTTTTTTCAATGTCAAAAGTGGACTTAAGATTTTTTGGGTTTTAAATGCTTATGTCTTTACAGCCACTTAGTTTGTTAGGAAGTGGTTATGTATGGTTTTAAGGTATTTTAGATGTGAGTTCTGGTGGGCCTTTGCACTTCAGCAATCAAAGGGATGGTGGGGTGCTCAACAACTTTGACAAAAATCATGAAGTGCTTACCAATAAAAACAACCAAAGAACTAAATGGAGGTAGAAAGGAGTTAAGATTTGATTTATTTTGATGTCTTCCTCAACAGCAGGAAGATGCCAGATTGACATCGAGCCGTCATTCACCTACTGGCATCTTGTATAATGGATTATAGTGAGCAAAAATACATTGCAGCTTCTGTTGTTGACTTCTCCAATTCTTCCATTCTACCTTGAATTGGACTTTTGGATGTTTTTCTTTTTTTTTGGTAAGCACTAATGTATTTTAAGAGTATCTATCTAAATTGAATGGTATCCTATGGGCACATGGCATAACATGATATGCCTATAAAGTATCTAAATATTTGGGGACATTGACACAACTGTCTTGGGCTCTACAATATAGGTAAGTGCTAAAACAGGTACACATCCTCTAAGTGGCAGGGTTGTTTACTTAAACACAAACTCCAGATGGTGGCTTTAAGTAAATTAAATGGTTTATACACCCATATTTCTTAACAACCCCTACTTTATCAAATAACTGTTTTACAAAACATCTATACAGTAGGTGTGAGCAGTGGTCCTAGTAAATAAAGCTACCAGCACAGCACACCTATTGACTACATTAGAAAGAGCTTATTATCATTACAATACGGTTCACATTACCAAAAACATCCTAAAAATGTCTGTATTGAGGTGTGTTTCGGTAATGTCCTTGTCGCAATCTGGAAGTAATAGGAGAACGCAATGACGAGACCACATCACTAAAGCCCTTTTCATGCCTTTTTATTTATCTAGGCAAGTCAGTTAAGAAGTACGCTGGGCCAATTGTGTGCCACCCTATGGCACTCCCAATCACGGACAGTTGTGATCCAGCCTGGATTCGAATAAGGTACTATAGTGACTAGAGGTTGACCGATTAATCGGAGTGGCCGATTTAATTAGGGCAGTTTTCATAGCAATCGGAAATCAGTGTTTATGGGCGCCAATTTGCCTATGCTTTTTAGTAATTTCGCTAAGGAGAAGGTCAAGCGTTGTAAAGGGGGCGTTTGAGAATAAGATTCTCGTTTTGAAGGCATTTAAGTGAAGAAATTTAAGTGTAACTTGTTCTCTAGATTCGTGGGTCATTTTTAAATATTTTTTAAAATAAACGATTGTAGTGTTTACAGCAACTTCAAGAAGTCTTACTGTAACGAGAAACATGTCCAGACAATATTTTACATAAAGATTAGTTTGCTGTAAACTTCAACCAGTATACTATTTTTATGATTTATTGGACAAACCGCAACATATTTTGTTTTATTCAAATAAGTTAGTTTTTTCTAAAGTAAAATTGTATAAAATTACCTGCAAATTTAATCTGGACACATTTCGGTAATGAGAATTTGGGTTGAAAATGCACAAAATTCAGGTGAATATGTAACATTGATTTAAAAGATAACTGTGCCATAAACTAGGCATCTTAGTCTTCAGAATGACAGTTGATTGTTGCAGATGCATCATGTTTGCAACTGTCTTGGTTTAAAACTGGTTTCATGAGAATCACCCGACCATCTAGGACACACAGCAGGGAGAGGAGTGCACAGAGACGAACATCAGGGAGATGAGATTTAACCATTTTGCTGACTCTGCTTCTCTCAGGGACCATGACAACGTTGCTAATACTGTATTTGGTAGGTCTAAATCTCAGCTGGGTTAAAGGATTTATTGTTGATTTAGGCCCATCTCTAGAATGCAATAAATTATGGTTATTTCATTTTTGATCTTGAGCCAGTAAATTCTGGTGTGCCCTGTAAGAGGTAGGATAGAGAGGCTGAACACATCAAGGCAGCCAGTCTTGGCTCACTAAATGGTTCTCATCGTCTCTGCATGGTATAGCTGTTATTATTGGACAGGTTTGTGGCTGAATTCTATACCACTCTAGCCTGCATCTCAAATCAGTCAGTCTTTTTTTTTTTTCTCTCTCTCTCTGTTTGAGCTCATGTATTGTTTCTCCAGCTCCACATATCAGATGGTTTTACTCGTTATTGTAATGTCAGTATACAGTACCAGTCAAAAGTTTGGACACCTACTCATTCAAGGGTTTTTCTTTTATTTTTACTATTTTCTACATTTGTAGAACAATAGTGAAGACATCAAAACTATGAAATAACACTTATGAAATCATGTAGTAAACAAAAAAGTGTTCAACAAATGAAATTATATTTGAGATTCTTAAAAGTAGCCACCCTTTCCCTTGATGACAGCTTGGCACACTCTTGGCATTCTCTCAACAAGCTTCATGAGGTTGTCACATAACAGATGTCTTGTTAAGTTAATTTGTGGAATTTCTTATTGCGTTTGAGTCAGTAAGTTGTGTTGTGACAAGGTAGGGGTGGCATACAGAAGATAGACTTTTTTTTTTTTACCAAATAGGGCTATTACAACATGACAGCTCAAACAAGCAAAGAGAAATGCCAGTCCATTACTTTAAGACATGAAGGTCAGTTAATCTGGAAAATTCCAAGAACTTTGTAAGTTTCTTTAAGTGCAGGTGCAAACAGGAAAGGAAGACCCAGAGTTACCTCTGGTGCAGAGGATAAGTTCATTTAGAGTTACCAGCCTCAGAAATTGCAGCCCAAATAAATGCTTCAGAGTTCAAGTAACAGACGCATCTCAACATCAACTGTTCAAAGAAGACTGACTGCATGACTAAGGCCTTCATGGTCGAATTTCTGCAAAGAAACCACTGCTAAAGGACACCAATAAGAAGAAGAGACTTGCGTCAGCCAAGAAATATGATCAATGGACATTAGACCGGTGGAAATCTGTCCCAATTTTTGGTTTCAACCGCTATGTCTTTGTGAGACAGAGTAGGTGAACGGATGATCTCTGCATGTGTGGTTCCCACCGTGAAGCATGGAGGTGGTGTGATGGTGCTTTGCTGGTGACACGGTCTGATTTTATTTAGATTTCAAGGCACACTTAACCAGCATGGCCACCACAGCATTCTGCAGCGCTGGTTTGCGTGTAGTTCCACTGTCATTTGTTTCTCAACCTGACAATGATCCAAAACACACATCCAGGCATTCCTCTTGAAGCTGGTTGAGTGAGTGCAAAGCTGTTGTCAAAGCAAAGGGTGGCTACTTTGAAGAATCTAAAATCAAAACTATATTTTGTTTTGGTTAACACATTTTTTGTGGTCCATACAGTTGAAGTCGGAAGTTTACATACACCTTAGCCAAATACATTTAAACTCTGTTTATCACAGTTCCAGACATTTAATCCTAGTAAAAATTCACTGTCTTAGGTCAGTAAGGTTCACCACTTTATTTTAAGAATTTGAAATGTCAGAATAATAGTGATTGATGTATTTCAGCTTTTATTTCTTTCATCACATTCGCGGTGGGTCAGAAGTTTACATACACTCAATTAGTATTTGATAGCATCGACTTTAAATTGTTTAACTTGGGTCAAACATTTTGGGTAGCCTTCCACAAGCTTCCCACAATAAGTTGGGTGAATTTTGGCCCATTCCTCCTGACAGAGCTGGTGTAATGGTCAGGTTTGTAGGCCTCCTTGCTCGCATATGCTTTTTCAGTTCTGCCCACAAGTTTTCTATAGGATTGAGGTCAGGGCTTTGTGATGGTCACTCCAATACCTTGACTTTGTTGTCCTTAAGCCATTTTTCCACAACTTTGGAAGTATGCTTGGGGTCATTGTCCATTTGGAAGACCCATTTGCGACCAAGCTTTAACTTCCTGACTGATGTCTTGATGTTGCTTCAATATATCCACATAATTTTCTGTTCTCATGATGCTATCTATTTTGTGAAGTGCACCAGTCCCTCCTGCAGCAAAGCACCCCCACAGCGTGGTGCTGCCACCCCCGTGCTTCACGGTTGGGACGGTGTTCTTCGGCTTGCAAGCCTTCCCCTTTTTCCTCCAAACATAACGATGGCCATTATGGCCAAACAGTTCTATTTTTGTTTCATCTAACCAGAGGACATTTCTCCAAAAAGTAGGATATTTGTCCCCATGTGCAGTTGCAAACCGTAGTCTGGCTATTTTATGGATATTCTGGAGCAGTGGCTTCTTCCTTGCTGAGCGGCCTTTCAGGTTATGTCGATATAGAACTCGTTTTACTGTGGATATAGCTACTTTTGTACCTGTTTCCTCCAGCATCTTCACACGGTCCTTTGCTGCTGTTCTGGGATTGATTTACACTTTTCACACCAAAGTACATTCATCTCTAAGAGACAGAACGCGTCTCCTTCCTGAGTGGTATGGCGGCTGCGTGGTCCCATGGTGTTTATAGTTGCGTACTATTGTTTGTACAGATGAACGTGGTATCTTCAGGCATTTGGAAATTGCGCCCAAGGATGAACTAGACATGTGGAGGTCGACAAATTATTTTCCTGAGGTCGTGGCTGATTTTCTTTTGATTTTCCCATGATGTCAAGCGAAGCACAGTTTGAAGGTAGGCCTTGAAATACATCCACAGGTACACCTCCATGTCAATTAGCCTATCAGAAGCTTCTAAAGCCATGACATCCTTTTCTGGAATTGTCCAAGCTGTTTAAAGGCACAGTCAACTTAGTGAATGTTAACTTCTGACCCACTGGAATTGTGATACAGTGAATTAATGTCTGCACAAAGTAGATATCCTAACCAACTTGCCAAAATACATTTTTGTCGTGGTTGGAAAAACAAGGTTTAATGACTAACCTATGTGAACTTCTGACTTGAACTGTATGTGTTATTACATAGTTCTGATGTCTTCACTATTATTCTACAATGTAGAAAATAGTAAAAAATAAAGAAAAACCCTTGAATGAGTAGGTGTCTCAACTTTTGACTGGTACTGTACAGGTGAATTAGCTTTCACTACATTGGACTTTAGCTCACGTTTTTAAGTCTGGCTCCATTTGGCTTCTTCCATGGGTTTTCATTTTTTATCATCTGGTTTGGCTGTGTAATGACCAGTGTTGTGTGTCTAGGGCTGGGAGATCATTGGACTGGGCCTGTGTCTGGTGGAGGGCTGGATGCCCTCTCTCTCTTGTCCTCGGATGCACATGAAGCCTGAGTATGGGTGGGAGTAATGTGGTGCAATGCACAGGTTCCCAAACATTTTCACTCAGGTCCCTGTTCCAACATTGGGGAACATCTTGCAAGTGTGCCCCATATCTTCTTGCGCATTGTACGTGACCCAAACTGTTCACTCCTCTTGTTGGTGGAGAGAACATTTAGCAGGTTTTTGTCCTGCAACTCTTTGTTTTGTCGGAGGTGCAAAGACAATTTTGCAGTTTTAAAGCAAAATTCCATACATCTTGCAATTTGGGAACCACTTATGTTTTGCACTACTGGGGTAAGCGCCCGTACTGATGGAAGTGGGTAAAAGATCAGCCAATGAGCTGATTGAGAGGGCCGTCCCTTAATCCGACCTAGACGCTGGAGGGATTGGGGCGGGTGACACCCCTGCCCAAGCCCCAGGGCCTGGCTGGGGTAAAAGCAGGGTGGATGGCGGGGGCTCGTCTGGTTCTCACGTCTGGTTCTCTGAAGCCCACCACGGGCAGGGCAGATTAGCGGGGGGTTCTGAGCCCCCCACAGATTAAACCTATAGCATATGCTGTCCCCCGCAGACACGTGGCAAACCAACCCTCCCTGACTGCAAAGTCATAACCAGTCATCATGTCCTCCAGTCTGTCAGCCAGTTATCTCTACATATAAAAGACTAAAGGACTAGGAAGAGGTAGAAGTGACAGAGGGCAGTGATCCAATGATCCACTCTGTAAAATAGATGGAGCTGCTTTATTCTTAATTACAAGTCGAGTGTTAAAGCTAGTTGGTTGCGGAAGTCTACCTCACCAGGCTCTGATCTGTTATGTTATTGCTTTTGACTGTCTCATTGGTTATTCATGTGTAGGATAGTCATTTTAATATCCCAGAGGCTAGAGAGGGTTGAACTGTGTGATCGACAGTGTTAATGGTCGATCCCAGGGCCGCTGAACATGCGTTTTGCGATGGAGGTATGGTTTGTGAATGGGGTCCAACACTAATTGCACAGTGCTGTTTGAACAGAGACAGCTTTGTTCGCAGTTTCAGAAAAGCTGAGGCATCAGTACATGCCATTGTTGGGGAGTATTCAGCCAGAAGACAGTGGCAAATTTATAATGAGACTGCAGTGGAGGAATTACATCTATCTGAGAGCGTTTAGAAAATAAATGAGGACAAGAAAGCATTCCAGAGATTAACCTTAATTTTTGGGAGAAGCAAAGCAAACGCCAACACTAACCCTCAGTGGAAAACAATTGCATGTGTCATGTTAACACACTAGGGTCGCTTCAGACATTCTCAACAGTCTCCCGTTGTAAAAATGATTTATAGGCTGCTCTTCTCTCATTGTTGTTTAGTTCCTTAGTCATCACTCAACTGCAAGCTAATGTCAATGCAAAATGAGTGATATAACTCTTAAACACTATAGCACAGCCTGAGTTTACTCTCTCGCTGACTCCAAGGTACTCTCTAATCTCTCTACCCTGAGAAGTTACACTGAAACCAGTGCAGAATGGAACCTGCTGGAACTCTGAGGCTCTCCGGGTCTCTCTACCCGCCCTCCTCGTCTCTGCTGCTCTCCGGGTCTCTCTACCCGCCCTCCTCGTCTCTGCTGGGCTGTGTAGCACCCAGGCCAGGCAGACCGAGCCCATTAGAACTCAGTGGGGCATTGAGGTGTCTCTGGGAGACTGCAGCCTCGGCGGCGCCCTCCCCCCCTTTCTCCTCCCTCCCCCTCTTTCCTTTTCCTCTCTCCTCTGGGGGTCTGGGCTTCAGGGTGGATCCACTGGTGGGATGGGCATGAGGTGCCACTGGGCCACAGGTTAATGACTACGACTCTGATTATCCTATCCTTCATTTTCCTGTCTCTTACTTTATTGATCTTCCTTCAATCAACCCCTTTTGTAATGTCAGTGTACTAGAAAATAATATTCATGCATATCTAAAGAGGACTAGCCTATAAATGAATCTCCGCTCACTCTGTAGTACCAGCGAGAGAGCTGGAGTCTAATGCATAAGCTATCATAGAAACACCGTGCTCTGATACTGCCACACTACATAACGCATGATTCTCAATCACTCTGACAAAGCCCTGCAACTCAAGGTACGGTATATCCTTGTCCTCACGCATACAGTATTTTCCCTTGCGTTGTGAGTGCCTTGCAATATAAGAGTGATGAAACCGTAATATGTTGTGTCAACAAACAGTAATGGCGTCTGGGGCTCATTAGAGAGGAGAGGCACAGTCAGTGAGTGCAGCAACACGGTCCTCTCCTCTTCAGCCAGTGGTGTGGCTCTGTGCAGTACATTGTTGCCTCCACTGCGCTTTGCTTGGCTAGACTCCTGCTGCATTATTTAGCCGTCCAGCTCATCGAGCATTAGGGCTCCAGTCCCGATGGATACATTTGAGTCTAATCCGCTGTAACAACCCAGAGCTCTGGGGATCCAGAGAGACCAGCCTCACCATCACACAACACACTTCTCTGCAGATAGAAACAAAAAGGCTTTTAAGGGTGTTTGAGTTATTGTCTGTCACATTCTCTCCTTGCCCCACGATTTTCTAGATGTTTGAATGTGTGAGTTTAATTCTCGTCGTGTTGGAGAAGAAGAGGTGGAGTGTTTTACAGCTGATTCTCTAAAAGCCTATGGGAAATTATAAAACTGCATCTGGATATCAGGGTTCTTCCAGCCATGGACAGACGGCGTCACATACTCTCCTCTGTCTCTCCCCCACTCTGTTCCTCTCTCCCACCCTGTCTCTAATTCCCCAGAGATGGAACCATCCCTTCTCTGATTGCAAAACAATATCCAGACCATCAGGAATGCACCCATAAAGCCAAATGAGTAGAAAATCCAGTGTGGATTCCCAGTGTTTAAAGAGGCCTAGATTTTGGGCCAAATCTGTCATTTGTTTAGTAGGACAATGTGTAGGCCTACTTGAGTAGAACATCGAATGTATTGCGATTCGATGTTCCAAACATATTGCTCACAATATTCGCTCACCAGCTAGTTTATTAGGTACACCACCCCGTTCACAAAAATGGATTGCTCCTACAGACTGTGAGAGGCAGGCAATGAGGCATTCCGTTACTGTTCAGTTGAACGTTAGGTTATTGGTTTTGCCCATTCTAAGTGTCTTTGTGCGTGGTATGACCGTCGGTGCCCGGTGCGCTGGATCCAGTATCTCAGAAACGGCCACCCTCCTGGGCTTTTCACGTTTACTGAAAAATAGTGCGACACCCCAAACAATTCTAGTTAGCAGCAGTCCTGTGGGCAAAAACAGCTCATTGAGAGAGCTGGAAGGTGAATGGCAAGAATTGTGCAAGCTAACAGGTGGGCCACAAATAATGGTGCAGTACAACAGTGGAGTGCAGAACAGCATCTCAGAACTCGTCGAACCTTGTTACGAATGGGCTATTGCAGCAGACGACCACCTGTGTTCCACTACTATCAGCTAAAAACAAGAAGCAGCAGCTCCAGTGGGCACGCGATCACCAACACTGGACAATTGAGTGGAAAATCAACACCTGCAAGATGACAGCGAGTTCAGTTTACTTGAGTGGCCTGCACAGTCCCCAGACCTCAACCCAATAGAGCATCTTTTGGATGAGATGGAACGGCTGTTCGCAGCAGGAATGTACCTCGGCAGCTACTGCGGGATGCCATCGCGTCAGCATGGACTAACATCCCTGTGAAACGTTTCCGACACCTTATTGAATGCCCTGAAGAATTCTGGCGGTTCAGGAGGCAAAGGGGGGCCCGACTCAGTATTAGCTGTTTGTCCCTAATGAACTGACTAGTGAGTATCTGCTGCGCAGAGACGAGAGCACAATGAGAAAATTAGTTTTGATCAGTCATTGAAATAAATATTGCAATATGTCAAAGAATATCCCAATATGTAACTATCAAATATTATATATATTTAAAAAAATGACCGTTGCTAAAACAATGTATACAAAATAACAGTAACGTAGTTGTAGTCACGCTCGTTACCTATAATTACAAAGTCATTCACCTCACTGTTACTTTGGTGAGTAAAAACTGCTTCCTACCCTTAACCATGTGCTCTGTTAAATCCTTAGCAGAATTTCAATTAGGCTGCAGTAATGCACCCAGCACTAACCCATCTCCACTTAGCCTGCTAGTCCTCCTCACTGGGTGTATTGTTGGCTGTTCCACTGTTACTCTATGCATCATCTCCTGCATCGCTGCATTATTGAACTTTCGTGTGTTTTCAGGGCAACTCGCTAACATTCATAATTCGACCACTCATTTACTGTAATGTGCCAAAGCATGACTTTATGTTTCCAAAGATTTCTGGTGCTTTGTATACACCCTTTGTAAGCTTGGCGCACATGTATAGGGAATGTACACACAAAAACTGACGTAAAACATACGCAAACTCGCTTGACGTGTGATTGCAAATGAGGTACTAATTACTAATGCTCTATGCTCCTTCCGTGGCTAAAGCTGACAGGGCAAAGCCCTTGGTCCTGAAGTGCCCTCTGTTAGCATGTTAATGACTAAGCTAATTGACCTGCACTGTAGCGCGCTGGCCAATGGAAGAAACCTAATGAGGCAAGCTAGTAGTTCGCTAGCATAGCATAGGCCTAGCTACACCTTTTTGACGGGTGGCTTCAGTCCATAGAGACCCATAGTGGATGATCTGCCTCTCATGCACAAGTTTGTTTCCATGGAGCATTGTCCTGGTTACGACAGCCCTCAGGAAGGAGCATCTCTCTCACCAACACCATGGGGATTAGGGTCATGTGTGTTTACCTCACCTCCAGTTGAACATAGCGTAAATAGCTCTGATTTTATTTTTTATTTTTTTAAGGCTGTAAGAGACTGTGTTAGCCTATTTGGATGGAATATACAGTGTATGGCCTGAAGTTTTATGAAGCCTTTGGTCTGTGGCTCTGTACTGTTACACCCACCAATGAGATTGGGTTGCTTTTCTCGTTCCAGTGAGATGTTGCCATCAAACATATTTTATTGGGAATTACATGACACTGAGCAGGAGGCAGTAATTCATATCAGGACTAGTCTGCTTGTGCTGCAGTCTCTCTCTGTCAGGCACAATTATCAGCCTAGGGCACAGACGGTTCCATTGCATTTGCACTGTAACCCAAGATTAAATTTGAAGCATCTGAAATCTCTGGGTTTTTTTTGTGTGTATTTTTTCAAGTGCTGAATAATGCACTCCAAGGCAATGGCTTCTGCATGATCAATAGTAAACATGTGTAAAATCAATTTTGTTCTGTGCCAACAATACTTAATGACTGTTGACCAGTCAGCACTAAAGTGCTTTAGTAGTAGAAAGAGCTGGCCCTGAACATTTGTCTTCCCCATCAGCCTTGTTTATTTTATCAAACTTATCTATCCAGGCAAGTTAATTAAGAACAAAATCTTATTTACAATGTGAAAAAAAATCAACTGAGTTCCTGTTCTGATTGATCAATATGTAGCTCAGAGGGACGTGCCATGGCAGAAGATGCAAGGTAATATGTAAAGAGGTTTATTTGAAACCAAAGGCAAAACCTTAGACAAACAACTCAGAATCTACTGGCGCCAAATAGTCTCTCAGGGCTGCACTCCTCTGGCTACCAGCATGTTGCTGCCTCCCAGCAGATAGTCTAAACACACACACTCAACATACTATCTAATGTAACAGTGTCTGTTGTCAGGGAGAGGGGAAATTAAGAGGTATTCAAAAAGCCTCAAGTGTCTTTCTCTGAAGTGCTGGCTGATACCAGCATATCTTAAATGTCTCGACCCTCCCAAGGAGGAGAAACACAAATGCACAGCATTCTTTATTCCCCCACCCCCCTCGTTCTAGAATGCAGCGTCATTGTCCTTTGTGAACTTTTTATGGTTATTGTTCCTTCTGCCTGAGGCAATGTGTTACCCCGGGGAGGTGTGTGGTAGAGTTTGTCCCCTTTGTCCACACTGCAATTCATCTCAAATTGCTCCCTCATTCCACAAGTGTCAAAGGACCAATATGCAGTGATCACGCAGTTCATGGGCTTCCGTGGGGATTTTTCTGTAATGCCCATACTGTCTAGTTCTGTTGTGCAGGTGAATACAGGACCAGCTGAAGAAAGCTGCCAAGCTGTCCCAAACTGCACTTTTGTCTGTCTGCAGGGCAAATATCACCTCACACCCAAGAGATGCCCCGGGGGAGTGCATTCTCTAGAGTTTCTGACACTTTCCACACACAACCATTACAACTGTTGCATTCATGAGCCACATATATTAAACTCCACGTAAATTAACCCTGTTGTAACGAACTGTGAAAGATTGTGTCATTTAAGGTTTTGTCATTTAAGTTTTGTAAGGGTGTTTTCCGTTAAATGAAATGCATGAGGAATGATGGGTGGTAGAAATATTTATCCCGAGTCTAGTTCTCAAAATAATCTGCCTCGCTGCGGGTTGTAGGTCGTTATTTCTAAATGTCAACTGTTCTTTCTAATTGATGATTACTGTAATGTTTTTTCATTCTCTTCCCTTTGTTCTTCCCTCTCTGTAGAAACGGGCCAAAGGCCAGTACCTGTTTTTCAAAGTGTGTGAAGCCCTGAACCTACTGGAGAAGGACTACTTTGGGTTGAGTTTCAAAGACAACGCTGACCAGACGGTAAAGTTTTTTTGTTTTTTGTACCACATTCTTGTACAATAAGAGGCTTTTCCAGAACAGCAAACACATTACAAAATACAAACTCCTCTTGTACATAAAGCTTTCCAATCCATTTTTTTTGTATGTTTTGTTTCTGAAGTACCAGTACTACTTCAGGCATAACTACGTCATGAAATGTATCATATAACCTTCTCACCTAATGGCACAGATGTTTTTGCAATTATGTCCTAAACGTTTTACATTGTTTCTCTGCTACAATAGCAACAATGACTAATGGCTTGACTTGTAACTGATACCACATAATATTCCTCAAGATCAATATGCACTCTTTAGACATTCTAAACCTTCAGCGGGCCTGATAGACCATATAATTGATCGTTTTAACCAAGGCCTGTGATGGATGATAAAACACAGGGAAGTACTTTAAGTCCACCCCATCCTCACAGGATGTCTGAAGTGTGCAGTAAACCTCCAGAGAACCCAGATATGCTTCCAGGGAATAACATTCGTTATTTTCCATATCTGTGTCGACACTGTTTATTGGAGAGTGCTGTAATATCACTGGTTGGAGACAAACGAGGCTCCGCTCACAAACTTCAGTCCAAACTGACTCTGCTCTTGAACACAGGCCTTGTTCACAGACTGTATCCTTCTCACATCTTATGGTTTTGGGCCTGGATGTTGAACTCTCCCCTGCACACTGTAATTGGAGCTTAACCTCTCTAGGGTACGTGGTACGGTAGCGTCCTACCTGTCAACAGCCAGTGAAACTGCAGGGTGCCAAATTCAAAACAGAAATCCCATAATTAAAATTCCTCAAACATACATGTATTTTACACCATTTTAAAGATACACTTGTTGTAAATCCAGCCAGTGTCCGATTTCAAAAAGGCTCTACGACGAAAGCAAACCAAACGATTATGTAAGGTCAGAGCCAAATCACAGAAAAACACAGCCATTTTCTAGCCAAAGAGAGGAGTCACAAAAAGCGGAAATATAGATAAAATGTATCACTAACCTTTGATCTTCATCAGATGACACTCTTAGGACTTCATGTTACACAGTACATGTATGTTTGGTTCGGTAAAGTTCATATTTATATAAAAAAATCTGAGTTTACATTGGCGCGTTAGATTCAGTAGTTCAAAAAGATCCGGTGGTTTTGCAGAGAGCCACATCAATTTACAGAAATACTCATAATAAACATTGATAAACGATAAGTGTTATTCACAGAATTAAAGATATACTTCTCCTTAATGCAACCGCTGTGTCAGATTTAAAAAATAATAATTTAAAAACATGAGTACGGCGCTCAGACGACAAATCAAGCCAAATTGATATCTGCTATGTTTGAGTCAACAGAAGTCAGAAATAGCATTATAAATGTTCACTTACCTTTGATCTTCATCAGAATGCACTCCCAGGAATCCCAGTTCCACAACAAATGTTTGTTTTGTTCGATAATGTCCATCATTTATGTCCAAAATCCTCCTTGTTGTTAGCATGTTCAGCCCAGTATTCCAACTTCATGGCGCACGAGCAGACAAAGTCCAAAAGTTCCGTTACAGTCCATAGAAACATGTCAAACGATGTATAGAATCAATCTTTAGGAACGTTTTTAACATAAATCTTCAATAATGTTCCAACCGGAGAATTCCTTTGTCTTCAGAAATGCAATGGAATGCAGGTCGCTCTCATGTGAACGTGCGAGACTGAGCTCGTGGCTGCTGGCAGACCTCTGACTCCTTCCCCTCTCATTTGCCCCCACATCACAGTAGAAGCATCAAACAAGGTTCTAAAGACTGTTGACATCTAGTGGAAGCCTTAGGAAGTGCAACATGACCCCATAGACACGGTGTATTCTATAGGACGAGTCGAAACTACAAACCTCAGATTTCCCACTTCCTGGTTGGATTTTTTCTCCGGTTTTTGCCTGCCATATGAGTTCTGTTATACACAGACATCATTCAAACAGTTTTAGAAACTTCAGTGTTTTCTATCCAAATCTTATATGCATATTCTATATTTTATGGCAGAGTAGCGGGCAGTGTAATTTGGGCACACTTTTCATCCAAAATTCCCAATGCTGCCCCCTACCCTAGAGAAGTTAATGAGACAGTCAACACGCTCCACTGTCTCTGCAGGCTCCAGATCAGTCCGTGAGGGAGACTGTTGGGAGCGAGATTAGCATATTTGCAGTGGGGCTAAATGCTGACTTTTGTTCCACTTTGAACTGGAAACTGTAGGCTAGCCACGGGGGTGGGGTGTGGAGATGAGGGAAGAGGCTAGGCTGTGTAGTTTAGTGGAATGTGTTTTCATCATGTGTGTTTGTTTATATGAAAGTGGTGTGCTGAAGTTCAGGGATCAGACCAGTAATGACCACCATGGCTAGTTTTGTTGTCTGTGGTCTGGACTGGTGCTAAATTGAGAGTTATGCTCTTTACAGTAGCTCTGTGCAAAATGCTACCTTCTGTCTTGTGTTTGATTCTACTTTTCTTGACATACCTGATCTACTAAAGTACCTGAGAAGGGAAATAAAAGGAGGTCCTAGTGTATTTGTATTAGAAACGGCACCGTGTTCTATGTTTAGGTGGTATAGTCTGGCCAAGTAGTTAATTGCAATATGAATGCTTTTACAATCAAAATCCCATCTCATTATTCTAACGTGTTGCCAATCACCGTGGTTACTCAACAGGGAAATTTGAAGTCTGTGATTAATTGGTAGAAGTTTGATACTGTGTTACAATTTCTGCGTACTTGTTAATACCAAAGCTAATATCTCCTTTGTTTCTCTTCTATAGTGCTGGCTGGACCCTACAAAGGAGATCAAACGTCAGATCTGCAGTAAGTTGTGGCTTTTTAACCTTTTTGAAACTTTCTGTATGAAGTGTCTCATTAAGTAACATGGCCACCGGAGTTCACACCAATTGGCTTTACTGTACATACCAACCTCAAGAAAGACTTCCACACTATACCCTATAATTTCTCCTAACAAAGCACTCGATCACTCTATCCCCCAAGTCTATTCCAGTAAAACGAATAACTAATGTTACTGTTGACATTTACTGGATCTTGAGCAGATACGTTATTTATCGTCTCCTGGAGTGACATGCTCTTTTCACATCTGGTAACTGGATTGCAGTAATTCTGGATGGTGCTGGGGGGATGTGTTTGGGATGATGTGTGTTGGGTGGGGGGAGGCTGCTCACCCATCCCCAGTCTGATACTTCCAGAGCACTGCCAGTAACAACGACCAGGCGTTTATAAACACACAGAGGGAATTCACTCTAGTCATGGGAACGGCAGCTCCGGGCGGAGGTACTTTCCTGTCCAGGGCCTGGTATGCGTTAGTCTACAGCGGCCCAAAACTGGCCTCTTTCTCTCTCCTTAACTTGATGTATCCGTTTGCATCATGTTCAGAGTCGCTGGGCTGGTCTGGTCCCTCCTTCAGGGGAGAGAAAGGGAATGGGATCCTCCCTCTGAAAGATGCAACAGTCAAGGCTGCTTCATGTGTTGTACCCCTGCCTGGTTCAATAAAGACCCATTGTGCTGCCTGGTAGTGATTTTAATGTTGTTATCCAAACCCACATCTGCAGGTCGCCCAGGATCCAGTCACTGCACTAAGCCAGGCACAGCCTGGTGCCTTTTGGTCGTTCTGTGTTTGAGTTTTCTGCCACACCGACTGTGACAGCGGCTGTCAGTGACGATGCAAGAACATTTAAGAGCAGATGACCGTCAGCAAAGAAATCCCCATTTTACCTGGCTGTCCAGCAACCAAAGCTATGCCTGTTTTCTCGACTTATCTCTGTCTTGTTTGAACTGTTTGAACACCTTGCGTCAATGAGTGAGGAACAGATGCCCTATACCTGTCTGTCAGCCACAGTTTGCTCTCTGAGATAATGCTCCAGATCCGTTGACTTTCTGACAAGTGAGACCACTGTTATACTGACTTGACTGATTCCGGTCTATAGGCACGCAGAGTTCACTACCAAGTCTGTAACTGAGATCACTAGGGGTTTATGGTCACTGACTGCCCGTGGGATCCAGGGAAATGGTAGATATTGGGACACTCCATTTTCTTTAAAGGCGGTGTAGCGCCTATTTCTCAATGCCAGAAACGCATATAATAGTAACTTGGAGTACCCCAAGAAAACCTTCCCAAATTACAAAATCTTTAAAGCAATTGTTATAATATTGTCGTTCTAAACATTGGGTTTGAGGTTTTCTCCAAGTCATCTCTAGCTTTGTAAAAACAATCCCACAATGTCCTGGGGTCAGTGTCACATGGTGAATTAAAAACTTATTAAAAGTAGGATCAATTTGAAAATGAGACGGGTAAATTGGGTGTCTACTCGTCAATCTGCGGGGCACATTTCATCCCTGAACTTCCAGGGCTATCAACAATGGAAGGATGACTTTAACAAGAAGTTGTTTCTCAAAGTGGATGCTGTCCATTGTGGCGCTAAAGCATCTCAAACAGCCGTGAGCATTATCCCTGGCATAGAAGTGAACTGGGTAAATTAAATAGCTAGCAAGCTTGCTACCTCTATGCTCTATAGAGTTTTCTATACGGCCTGCCGAGGGCTGGCTCTACTGAAATGCCATGCTTCGGCCGTGGATCCGATCACAGATCGGGTGTTGTCTCGGAGAAGCCACGGAGCCATACTTTCTTTGGAGGGGTGGATTTTATGGTCAATGTGTTCAGTTGCTTCTTGTTGAAGTGACAGCAGATAACGTTAGCTTGCAAAAGCTAGCTATCCTCTTCCTACATTTTTGGATGAAATTAAGCTAGTCTCAATCTTTCTGCTTAACAATATTGTCTCTTGAACGACGTTCCTCGAGTTTCCCAGCCGTGGCCTGCATAGGCTATGTGCCTGTAGGCTATGTGCTTGAAATCAACAATGGTGGACATAAAGTTATTGTTTGCAAAAATGTATTATTGGCAATGGCAGCTAAACTTTTTGTAGCTACCTGCACAGACAGCTGTGTGTTATGCTGTTTGTTTGTTGTGTTGTACTTACCAGTACCCAGTGTTTGCAGGGTTTGACAACCTACTATCTGCCAACCACTGGAATGTCTAGAATGTTCCGGTGCCAAGCATCCTTGTGGTTGGTGGAGCACTGCAAGTGTAAGACCATGCTTAGCCATTGTTCTCTCTTACGTTAACCATCTTAACAAGAGATTGTCAGTGTTGTTTTATACTGGGATCCTTGATTTATTTTGCGTGGGCAACAGCCAAACAGTAGCCTGTTTTGAGTTGTTAATAAACGGGGAATTCGTAAACTCAATCCTCTGTCTGGACTTTTGTCGTTTATGATCTAGCCAGGTCATTACATTATAAACACTAAATGTAGACTTAAATGTGTGGAAGACTTTACTATACACGTCACAATTCCCGACATAATGCAAACAGTCTCTTTTCTGGCAATTTATCCTCTCACTTTACCAGCATTGCTTTGTGTAGACGCAAGAAAAAAATACTTTTAATATGAAATGCTTGATGACATTTGTTTTCTCTCATACTCTACCGTGCATTCTAATTCTAGCGTGTACATGTGCGTAAAAAAAAAAGTTTTTTTATTTAGGCTTTAGTCAATTACTAAAAATGCTCTTATCCAGAGCGATTTACAGGAGAAATTAGTGTTAAGTGAATTCCTCAAGGGCAGAACGAAAGATTATTTTCCCAACTACTCGGCTCTGGATTCGAACTAGCAACCTTTCGGTTACTGATCCAACGCTCTTAACCTCTAGAGCAGTGGTTCCCAAACTTTTTATTGTCCCGTACCCCTTCAAACATTCAACCTTCAGCTCAATTGTTGTTTTTTGCCATCATTGTAAGCCTGCCACACACACACACACACACTATACGATACATTTATTAAACATAAGAATGAGGGTGAGTTTGTCACAACCCGGCTCGTGGGAAGTGACGACGAGCTCTTATAGGACCAGGACACAAATACAAATCATTTATTTTGCTCTTTATTTAGCCATCTTACATATAAAACCTTGTGAATAACTCACCACAGGTTAATGAGAAGGGTGTGCTTGAAAGGATGCACATAACTCTGCAATATTGGGTTGAATTGGAGAGAGTCTGTCTTAAACCATTTTCCACACACAGTCTGTGCCTGTATTTAGTTTTCATGCTAGTGAGGGCCGAGAATCCACTCTCATAGGTATGTGGTTGCAAAGATCATCAGTGACTTAACAGCGTGATTTGCCAAGGCAAGAAACAATGGTTGCAGCCCTATCCAGAAATATGGCGGTGGATTCTGATTAAAATCCATTTTCACAGAACCGCTTGTTGTAATTTCGATGAGGCTCTCTTGTTCAGATATCGGTAAATGGACTGGAGGCAGGGCATGAAAGGGATAACGAATCCAGTTTGTGTTGTCCGTTTTATATCACATTTGACATTGTTCGTAAGCTTGAGTTCATTTGCACACAAAAAAATCATAATGATGGAAGACCTGTGTGTTGTCCTTGTTAATGCAGACAGATAAGAGCTCCAACTTCTTAGCCTCAATTTTGTCCTGCACTTTGAATATAGTTGGAGAGTCCCTGTAATCCTAGATTCGGATCATTCAGGGGAGAAAAAACATCACCCAGGTGGGCCAGTAGTGTGAGAAACTCGTCATCATGCAAGCGGTCAAACAAGTGAAAATGATGGTCAGTAAAGAGAACTTTAAGCTCGTCTCTCAATTCAAAAAAATACTTCTCAATACTTTGCCCTTTGATAACCAGCATCCTTGAAGGCCAGCATCCCGGAGTCGCCTTTTCACTGTTGATGTTGAGACTGGTGTTTTGCGGGTATTATTTAATGAAGCTGCCAGTTGAGGACTTGTGAGTCATCTGTTTTTAAACTAGACACACTCATGTACTTGTCCTCTTGTTCTGTTGTGTACCGGGGACTCCCACTCTTTCTATTCTGTTTAGGGCCAGTTTGTGCTGTTCTGTGAAGGGAGTAGTACACAGCATCGTACAAGATCTTCAGTTTCTTGCATGGAATAGCCTTATCTCAGTACAAGAATAGACTGACGAGTTTAAGTAGAATGTTATTTGTTTCTGGCCATTTTGAGCCTGTAATCGAACCCACAAATGCTGATGCTCCAGATACTCAACTAATCTAAAGAAGGCCAGTTTTATTGCTTCTTTAATCAGGGCAACAGTATTCAGCTGTGCTTTCATAATTGCGAAAGGGTTTTCTAATGATCAATTAGTCTTTTTAAAATGATGAACTTGGATTAGCTAACACAATGTGCCATTGGAACACAGGAGTGATGGTTGCTGATAATGGGCCTCTACGCCTATGTAGATATTTCATAAATCTGCCATTTCCAGCTACAATAGCCATTTACAACATGAACAATGTCTACACTATTTCTGATCAATTTGATATTTTAATGGACAAAAGAATATATATATTTCAAAAACAAGGACATTTCTAAGTGACCCCCAAACTTTTGAACAGTAGTCTATATATTTTTTAAAATGTGATTCACATTTTTATTTGGCGTGCCCCCGAACAGCATTGCGCGTACCCCTGGGGGTATTACTGCTTGTGGATATGATTCTATGATATGGCACTCCCCTCCCAATTCCATTTCATGCAAACTGCTGTGCCTGTGTGCCCTGTAATAGCACTCTATAGTGTGTGTGGTACTAGGGAATGGAGGCTAGCCTATCACATGAATTGAGGCCTCAGCTCACACCCATTTATCTTCAGCCTGTGACTCAGACTGGAACGTTTCAAGGATAATTGAAAATCAAAAAACAGGCCAGAGATGAGGGGGAGACTGAAATCCCTTGTGCCCATGTCATACCACCACAGCTGACTTTTTGAAGGTCATCTTTATAAAAAAAACGCTTACTTTGTAAGAGTCTGCTCATGAATGCTTACTTAGAAAATTACCCTGATTTCCAAAGCTGTTTCTGTGCTAGATGACACCATTTTTTTGCTATCGATTTTTGTCCATTCCCACCTGAAATACTACACCTAATTGGACAGCTGAAGATACTGTTCTGCACTGTTTCTCTACCGCTCACACACACACCAAGAAATCACTATGTTCTTGGACAGATCCTCACCTAACTGCTCCTTGCTTCCTCAAACGGTCACTGATCTCTCCGCTCGGTCTGACCAAAGGACAATGGCTACAATATGACCACAGTTGTAACAGGAGAGGAACAGTGGCAGTTTAGTTTGTGGGGTAATTTTTGGAATTCCTCTTTAATAACATATCCTGTATCCCATGCCCGTACTAAGCATGTGTGAATTTGGCATGGTTTTCCTTCTTGTGTTTTGTAGATTTAAAAAGGGGGGGAAAAGAGCATTGTTTATGATTTTCCTTGAATTCTCGATGTTGTACAGACTTGAAAAGAGAAATGAATTAATCCCCTAATGTCATTTTCTCCACACAGTCAATGGAATTCCTTCCTTGCCTGGCCCTAATTCCTTATCTTCCTTCTCATGAGGCCCAGGGTTCTGGGAAGAATGAAAAGCAGAGCCGTTCAGTTCTGCAGCATGGAATCCCTATATGATTACTCTGTTCAAGCATACTGTCCAGACCAGACCAGTTAAACTCACTCGCCTGCAGCTAGACTCTCACTCTCCACTGATGAGCAGACACAGAAAACCTCTTATTTCACTATCCCTTTTCTGGATGAAAAAGCCTGAATTCCTCATGTTTTGGAACATAAATTTCAGGGAAAGAGAGTGGGAAGATCATTTAAGTCTGTTATGTCAGGACACGGTGGATATTTGTTGTAAATTGAGCCATTGCATAACATCATGTCTCCCACCCAGAAGGTGAGAGACTGTGATCATCATCCATCTCTTCTCTCCCCGGTGTAATCAGGATAGCGCTACCCCCCGACCCACCCCTTCTCTCTCTTTCTCTCTTAGTTAGCGGTTGCTAGGTGACAACCAGCCCTACCCTAATGCTGACGAGGCTCTAGGCATTGCCACATCAAGCCAGTGGTCTGTGACTGGACACACACACAGAGTTGAGTAGGTAGTGTGTATTAGCACTGCTAATCCTGTCTCATCTCACATGGCGGCTCTCTTATCGCTGACAACAGGAAGTATAAGCCCATCTGGCCCCCATTTGACCCCAACACTAGTAGCCTCTATATAAAAAGTAGGCTACTACTAGAAAGTAGATTTGCTTATATAAAAGTGAATCCATATCATGATTTAGTGTTGAAGATTTGACGTTGATTTTATAAACCCTTTTGTGGGAGTTGAGTGTGTGGTTCTGAAATGTTTTCTGCTAGCTGGTTGAATCCAAATGTAGTCTATTTTACTGATAAAGTCCCCTCAGCGTGTCTAATGATGAATACTCAAAATGGAAAAGGAGTGTAATTTTAAAGGCCTTGTTTCTACTCTGCCATTTTAGATTAGTCTCTGTGCACGACCAAATCAAAACAACTCCTCAGGCTGGCCCATGTCTTTCCAGGCTTGATAAAACTTCCACTTCAAAGCCTCTCCTCGCAGGTCTTAGCTGTTGTGTAATTGCTTACAGCGCTCCTTCCCAGTGTGTTCTCTTCCTCTTTCCATCTCTTTGCCCCCTCTCCCCCGTCTCTGATTTCTCTCCCCCACCACACCCACACTCCTTACGGACAGTCGATGAGCACAGCTGTTTGATCACGGGTGTGTTCTTAGCACATCTGGCTCGGGAAGATTCCACCATCGCTTGTTTTTCTTTGTTGGTTACTTGACACTAAACTAATAATTGCCTTCCTCTACATACAGTACAAACGCTCACCCAAATGCTTAGCCGGAGTCACTTCTAGGCTTGAACACGTGGCCTGGCGCCTCAGAGGAATGTATAATATGTTGTGTTATGATAATGAAGGATGCATTTCCTTTAGTCTTTAAATCAGACGAGTCCTGTTCTCTCTCCACAGATGCCTCCTGGCAGTTAGCGTTCAATGTCAAGTTCTACCCTCCTGATCCGTCCCAGCTGACCGAGGATATTACCAGGTATTGTACTGTCCGTTTCATAAGGAAACAAAGGTCAAACAGCCACTCCTTTTCATTGTACATTTGATTGTTTGGCTTTGTAATGTTAGTCATATAGCAATGAAATGATCTGCCCAGTTGTGCAAACACAGAATGTATGTATGCCACGCAGGTGGCCCGGAGCAGTCAATAACCTACAGTCTGTTAAAATGTTGCATTCACACTTTTGACATCTTTCCAGAGTATTTTGTACTCAAGAAATGTAAATAGTTGTACTGTTACGGTATCTACAGTACATGTTGTTTTTCGGCCAGCATGCACACGTAACTAACACATAAGCAAGCACTGTTATTCACTGTACCACTGTGAATATATAAACCTCTAATCCTGTAAAGGGAGCTGTAGTACTGTGCTGCACAGTAGTTGCACACCACAGCAGCAACATGCAGTAGACCCCTGGTCGATAAGGTCAGAAGAGCAGAGCACAAGGGGGAACGGTATGCTGTACACGGAGTGTTCAATGTCCGTGTGTTCCCCCAGTGTCTCATCACACTCGGCTCTGAGCCCTCAGCGGGATCACTCCGGTTACTCCATAATCTAGCGTAGAATGCCCTCTTTGATCGGCACCCGTCAAAAGGTTGCAGCAATATCGAATGCAGTGGAGCTGTCTTCAGCCTCCAGAGTTTAGTTTCAGCACAGCCCCAGATCCAAGGTCACAGGCAATCATCTCACACACCTACCTTTTTTTGTCTCTCTCTCTCTGTGTCCCATTACCGCACACGCTATTTCTGCTGTTGTGAGTCTGCAGGCTGCTGCTGTACTGTAAGGCACAGGAAACCGCCCCCACACACACCACGTTCACGTGCTGAATGTCATGTCAGATCTGAACTAGTGGATTAGTGTCATGATAAACATACAGACCAAATGTACAAAATCTATTTCATGCCCTTTGATCCCATCTCGCTCGCCTCTCACTCTCTTTCTTCCCCTCCTCCCATCTCTCCATCTCCCTGTAGATATCTCCTGTGCCTTCAGCTGCGGCAGGACATAGTTTCGGGGCGTCTGCCCTGCTCCTTCGTCACCCACTCTCTGCTGGGTTCCTACTCCCTGCAGGCCGAGCTGGGAGATCACGACCCCGATGAGCAACGCCTCGACTACATCAGCGACTTCCAGTTTGCCCCCTCACAGACTAAGGAGATGGAGGAGAAGGTGGTAGAGCTCCACAAAACTCACAGGTCAGAGCCGTGTGGGGTTAAAGGGATAGTTCAGAGAACTATCCCTTTAAAGCAAGCAAGAGAAAGTGACACAAATCAAATCACATTTTATTGGCCACATACACATGGTTAGCAGATGTTAATGCTTGTGCTTGTGCTTCTAGTTCCGACTATGAAGTAATATCTAACAAGTAATCTACCAAATTCACAACAACTACATTATACACACAAATGTAAAGGGATGAATAGAATATGTACATATAAATATATGGATGAGCGATGGCGTGCGGCATAGGCAAGATGCAGTAGATGTTATAGAATACAGTATATACATATGAGATGAGTAATGTAGGATTTGTAAACATTATTAAAGTGCCGTTATTTAAGGTGACTAGTGATACCTTTTATTAAGTCCATTTATTTACGTGGCCAGAGATTTGAGTCTATGTTTGTAGCAGCCTCTATGTTAGCGATGGCTGTTTAACAGTCTGATGGCCTTGAGATAGAAGCTGTTTTTCAGTCTCTCTGTCCCAGATTTGATGCACCTGTACCGACCTCGCCTTCTGGATGATAGCGGGGTGAACAGGCAGTGACTCAGGTGGTTGTTGTCCTTGATGATCTTTTTGGCCTTCCTGTGATATCGGGTGCTGTAGGTGTCCTGGAGGGCAGGTAGTTTGCCCCCGGTGATGTGTTGTGCAGACCACACTACTCTCTGGAGAGCCTTGCGGTTGAGGGCGGTGCAATTGCCGACCAGGCGGTGATACAGCCTGACAGGATGCTCTCGATTGTGCGTCTAAACGTTTGAGTGTTTTTAGATGATAAGCCAAATTTCTTCAGCCTCCTGAGGTTGTGACGCTGTTGCGCCGCCTTCACCACACTGTCTGTGTGGGTGGACCATTTCAGTTTGTCCGTGACGTGTAAGCCGAGGAACTTAACTTTCCACCTTCTCCGCTACTGTCCCGTCGATGGGGATAGGGAGGTGCTTCCTCTTCAGTTTTCTTGTAGTCCACAATCATCCCCTCTTCTGACACTGACATTGAAGTCATCACTGAAGGGGCCTCTTTAAAACCACACGGCTGTGGGGACTGGGGAAAGACACCTGTGTAGAAATTAGATTGGAAATTACCCCTGGCCTGTACTAAACCCTGTGATTATCATATTTTGAATTCCCTGTTTTCAGCACCTCCCATTTGTCGATTGAATTATCATTGACTTGAACTTTTCACCTCTGTTTGTTTTGTATTGTTCTATGTTTTGTCTACATTCTAGGGGGATGACTCCTGCTCAAGCAGATACCCAGTTCTTAGAAAACGCCAAGAAGTTGTCGATGTATGGTGTCGATCTCCACCATGCCAAGGTGACTGACACACGGCCCCAGGCACTGGGTTTTGAAATGTCCAATCCAACCAGAGATTTTGTTTAAGAAATCACTCCTGTATACATGTTTTGGGAAATACTAGGAAATACATTTGTGATGTTTATAAAATGCCCTGCAATGAGAAAATGTCAACCTCATAGCTGTAAAAAAACGATTGAACTGTAAGTTCTTAACAAGGAGACATAGCCTACTGGTCAGTATCCAAACTTAGTCATTTGTCAAGGAACTGTTCTCCTACGCTCCATTCATTGTGTATGAAAGTATGTTGAAACTCCTGTGAGAGCACACAGGACTCAGGGAGGCTCCTTTGATGTAGTGTGCAGTGAGGGGAAGAGAGGCAGGCAGAAAACACAAAGCAAAAGCAGAAAGTGCATCAGCTGTACAAATACATGTGGTGGAGCCGGAGCTCTTTTCACTGGGCCGTCTGCATGGGAACAGCCCTGTGGAATGAACCATTCTCTCTCCCGGTGTACTGGACATGGGTTGAAAATACTCCCAGAAATGTTCTGTTGGTCTAGAGCACAGAGGGGGATGGCGAGAAGGGGGGGATAGGGAGAGGACGAGAGAGGGGGGGGCAGTTCCCAACCGTCAGTAATTAGTGAGAAAAGTGCATGTCAGGCCCTTATGTCCTCTCTCTCTTTCAGTAGGTAGGCAGACAGCCACGTACAAGGGTTGTGTGGAGAAGCATGTCATGGCCATGGGGAGTGAGAGGGGGTGGTTGAAAGTCATGCATTGGTGTCTAATAGTTGCCATGCCCATCAGCGGCGATGGATTTTCCTCCTCGTTTTACAGTTTGATACACAAATCAATAGCCACTCAGTATCAAACTATCCATATGTCCCAGACTTAAAAGACCCTTTATGGCATCATGCAAGTTCGATAACGTTACCATTGAGTTATGGTGGGATGATTGCATAACCAGCCTTATTCAATTGTATGTAATCTTATTCCATTGTGAGCCTTGGCAATATTATAAATCTTCTGGACTGAAATCTGAGAACGTTGTCTGTTCTCTATCCATGTTGTCTGTACTGCTGCAAACGTGACTGTTTTCTGTTTATTATACTTTGCTGAACTGTTGCTTTGGCTGTTGTCTTTGTGTCTGCAGGACTCTGAGGGAGTGGACATCATGTTGGGAGTGTGTGCCAATGGCCTGCTGATCTACAAAGACCGACTCCGGATAAACCGCTTTGCCTGGCCAAAAATCCTCAAGATCTCCTACAAACGTAGCAACTTCTATATCAAAATCAGGCCGGGAGAGGTACAGAACCGCACCACTCTCAGAGGAAAAACAAGATATTTCCACAATTTACTCTTGTCCTTTCCAAAACCCCACTCCAGAGATCAGCTGTAGGAAAGAGACTGTCATTGAGCCAAATACTGACAATGTTAGGACATGGTTTGATTGTGGAGATGGAAATGCTGATGTTTAGATATTTATTTCTCAAGGCCAATCCATATCTCGTTTTTTGTGGAGCATATGTTTTCTAACTTGGCTAGTTCTTGTACTCGGGGGAACTCGGCTATATGCTCTGTCTTACAGACGGAGCAGTTTGAGAGCACCGTGGGCTTCAAGCTGCCCAACCACCGCTCTGCCAAGAGAGTCTGGAAGGTCTGCGTGGAGAATCACACCTTCTTCAGGTAACAATCACACTCTCCGCTCCCATGTCAACGACACCAACATAAGTTTAACCTTGAACTCACTGCATCAGACTCTAAAAGATGTCTGAACCAGAAGGAACTAGTGTGTTAGGTCCTCTGAGGGCGGTTGTTTTTTAATGATTGCACCTTTCTTTATAGTGTTCTGTTCTACCTTGCAACTTTATCTATAGGCCCTTTCTAACCTGTTGACTCTGTGAAATGTGTCTAAGCTAACACAGTTAGTCCTACCCCATGTCAGTGGGGAGTGTTAAATGCCCCCCCCCCCCGCAACCCTATGCACTTATTTGTTCAGGCAGCTTCTCTGTCTGAGGCCTAAAACCATGGCCATTATCATGCGCTTAACTTCTTATGGTATAGGGGACGCTTGTATTTGTGGTACAGATGCAGCATCATCTTTTCCTACACTTAAATTGCCCTTGCCTAATGATTTGCGTCTCAAGCCCGGCTTGCAACTCTGCTATCCTCACCACAAGGCGATAGTAATCCTGTATATTAAGAGTACAGCGACTGCAATGAGAAGGCATCATGTTACTTAGTTTGTTTTGTTTTTTTTGCCCTGAGGAGGTCCTGTAGATCCATGTCCAGATGAAGCATCCGGGGTGAAAAATGTGAATTAAAAAAGTTGTGAGGATAAAACTAAGACCTTGGTAAACTTGTTACGTACAGAGTTTGATGAAATACTTAAAAGTAAAAAGCAAAAGTTTGTCAGGTAGCCAAGTAGAAACAAACGGTACAGCAGTATGGAGACAATGCAGAAGTGTGTTGCGTCACATAATAAATCCCACCTGCTGCGCATCTCATTATTTGACCGTTTTTAAGAGGATTGTCGGCACACGCCAAATTGAAACCAGATACGGCATGGAGATCCTCGGCTGTTTAATCGAGTTGTGTTATTCTTGGCATGGACAACGAGGAGGGGAGCCACAGCCTCAACAAACACAAAGCAACAATCACTCACTGCCTTGCCTTCAACCCAACCAGTAATATCCCAAAGCCCTGTAGCGCCCCTCTTTCTCCTCTTCTCTCATTCAGATCTGTGTGCAAAAGAAACTCCTACTAATGACTGTCCTTAATCTGTAAAATTTGAATTTCAAACACTGCCATCCACTTTAATGGTCTTGTATATTGATATCAATACCTATGAGGGCTTTTAACATCTCTAGGGTATGTGGGACGCTAGCGTCCCACCTGGCCAACATCCAGTGAGATTGCAGAGCGCCAAATTCAAATACAGAAATACTCATAAATATTCACAAAACATATTTTACATAGGTTTAAAGATGAACTTCTTGTGAATCCAACCACGGTGTCAGATTTAAAAAATGCTTTATGGTGAAAGCATACCTTACAATTATTTGAAAACATGGCCCAGCAGACAAATCATTACAAACAGTACCCAGCCAAGCAGAAGAGTTACACAAGTCAGAAATAGAGAGAAAATTAATCCCTTACCTTTGATCTTCATATGGTTGCACTCAGAAGACATTCATTTACTCAATAAATGTTCATTTTGTTCGATAAAGTCTCTTTATATCCAAAAACCTCACGTTTTCTTCAGTAATCCACAGGCTCAAACTCAGTCAAAACAGGCAGGCAAAAAAATCCAAATTGTATCCGTAAAGTTCATAGAAACATGTCAAACGATGTTTATATTCAATCCTCAGGTTGTTTTTAGCCTAAATCTATAATATTTCAACCGGACAATAACGTTGTCAATATAAAAGGTAAACAAGAAAGGCACTCTCTCGGGATTGCGCATGAAAAAGCTCTGTGACACGTCAGGGTCCATTCATTCAGACTGGTTTTACTCCCTCATTTATCAGAATACAAGCCTGAAACAATTTCTAAGGTTTTTGCCTGCCAAATCAGTTCTGTTATACTCAGACACTATTTTAACAGTTTTGGAAACTTTAGTGTTTTCTATCCAAATCTACCAGTTACATGCATATCATATCTTCTGGGCCCTAGTAGCAGGCTGTTTAATTTGGGCATGCTTTTCATCCAAAATTCTGAATGCTGCCCCATACCCTAGAGAAGTTAAATTGTCCCGCTTATTAGCAATTTGTTCCGAAGAGTGGCTTTTCTTGGGCTGTGATGTGAGGGCATGATGTCATGACAGACCCGGGCCCGGGCTGGGCTGGGATGGAGGTCATGCTGGGATGCTGAGATCATAATGGGATCCACAGACACCCTGACATCCCAGCAGCACACCTAGGGCCAGTGTGTTTAAATAGGGTTGAAATCAGCCCTGGCCTGCATGCCCCTGGGATAAACAACAGAACAGACCCCTTCCTAGTCTGCCTGTATAACAGCAGAGAGCAGAGCCTTGGAGAGGACCCCAGTATGGCTTAACCTGACACCACTAGAAAGATGCCAGAGACATCTGGACCCCAGCCTGCCGCTCCCTCAGGCTGTGTGTGTGTGTGTGTGTGTGTGTGTGTGTGTGTGTGTGTGTGTGTGTGTGTGTGTGTGTGTGTGTGTGTGTGTGTGTGTGTGTGTGTGTGTGTGTGTGTGTGTGTGTGTGTGTGTGTGTGTGTGTGTGTGTGTGTGTGTGTGTGTGTGTGTGTGTGTGTGTGTGTGTGTGTGTGTGTGATAAATGTCTGAGTGAGGGGCCCTGCAAAGCAAATGGGGGGAGATGGGCGGACAGGAAAGCCCTGTCTCCATAGGAGATAAGGATAGGGGCAGGAACGATTTTGAATATCTAGCCTCAAACACAGCTGTTACGCAGAGCCAGCGGAGGAGAATAGGAGACCGCTTACTGTTCGGCGCCCAGAGTTTGATGGGGTTTACAGCTCATGTTCACGTACGGTCACTGACAAACAATGAGACTGTTGAACGGATCCCTTTTACCTAGGTCTTCATGACTCATTCATAATCTCTGTATTTACACACAGAGATAGCTAGGTTTATCACTTCCACCTGTGGTTAGCCTAGGTCACAGGCAGGACATTTATAAAAAAAATATAATAATAATAAAAAGCTTTTTTTATTATTATTATAGTGAAAAAAGACCAATACTCTTTATCTATATAGCCTCACTGTCATCCAGTAAACTGAAATAACATATCCACATGGAGTTTACACACTGAACAAATATGATACAGTATTTGTTTGTTTTCAGAATAGTTTCATTTTATTTTGGTCCTATTCTCACTCCAGGTTGATGACTCCAGAAGCGCCCACTAAAGCCAAGTTCCTCACACTGGGCTCTAAGTTCCGCTACAGTGGGCGGACCCAGGCCCAAACACGACAGGCCAGCACCCTCATCGACAGGCCGGCACCCTACTTCGAGCGCACCTCCAGCAAGCGCATCTCACGAAGCCTGGATGGAGGTAGGCAGTGGCACTAGACAACACACACACACAGTTGGGATTTGGGTTGATGTATTGTTATGCCCAGTGCCCACTACCTTGGACTATGGGCAGCGCTGGTATTCTGGTAATGAGTACAGTATGAGTCAGTCCATAGCTGTCTCTGCAGGCGAGGAGATGAGTGTTACTCAGTGGAGCATAGCCTCTGATTCTGGCCTACACTAGCAGCCGGTCTCTTTGTGATCATGAGAGGGTTCTCATTCAGTCAGCTCAGTGCAGACACCGTAGGGGGGCCGTCACAGAACCACAGGCTACCTCAGCCCTGCCATCAAAGAGACATTTAGATAAACTTCTGAAGAAACACTCCCAAAACAGCGAGCGAGAGAAGTAGATAAAGTAACAAAGGACCTGCAGGATCAGAGGAAAACCATTACCGTGAGATATACAGAAACGGACCCGTTCCGTGACAACGCTCATCAACGTGCCTCAGCATGCATTCTGTTCCCCCGCCAACCATTCAAATTTAGAGGGAACAAACCACTATCCTCCTAGTTTTAGTCAGCTCAAACTGTCTGGTGAGCTGAACTATGCTGGTTTTGCATTTAGCCAAACATGTTACAATGACTAGGGATGAACATTCCTATAGCCTACTATGAGGCTATTTCTCTTTTCCAAGTGCTTTTAGAAGAACCATTTTGCAGTGTCCTGTACAACGTCAGTCAGTGTTTAGCTGTAGGCTTGGCACATTCCCCCACTGTCATTGCTATTGGCTATATACAGGAAATGGCTCTAACATCTTTTTCCCCTTTGTTGGAGCTTTGGGAAGGACTGTGGATGAAACTGGACTTGTTCTTTTTGACCAGGGGATTTCAATGTGTTTCTATGACCAGACCCAGGCTGTGTATGTTACATTGTACATTTAACATGGGAAAGAAACAGTGCCACTAAAACGTTAACAAGCATGACGGATGTTCTCAGGCCAAGGTCTATGTGAATTTGTAAGCCTATTTTCCACCATAAAAGCATTCTAGAAATTGCTCTGAGCAAAACCTAGTGTCTTTGCGTGATGTGGGGAATTAGACTAAAATACAGTAATAGTGGACTGGCCCGGCTGCTATGCAGATTAAATGCGGGTGATGGTGTAGCTGAAAGTGAAGTAGTAATTAAATGGCGACGCTTGAAAATTTACAGTACCTCTTCTGACAAAGATTAGTGTGTTATATTGACTGTTCAGTTTTTTGCTTCCAACTTCAGCAGCACAAATCTAGGAGGAGAATCCTAGATGAACATGAGTCACCAAAGGAATGGCAATCTCGATACTTTACTTTGCCATGAATAGCCTACCATAACATTTAGCAAGATGAGGGCTTTCGCCTTTCTTCCCTCTCTGTCTAGCTTGTAAATCTAGGATAACTCAACTCAGTCCCAAATACCCCATGTGTACTAGGGCCGGGCCATTCATTATTAAAGGGTTACTCGACTCACTCACGCTAACCTGGGCCTGCTCTGGAATCCCTTTTCTTTGTTTCCTCACTCCTTCTTTCCCCTCCTGTATGTAGGGCCTCTCTGAGCCTCTTGATCATTCATCATCAGCCCAGTACTATTAATTCCTTCGCCTTCTTCTGTAGTAGAGGGAAAAATAAGAAGAGGGTGGGAGGGAACCATTTTGTTTTCTGTCTGGCCAGCCGTGGAGACTTCAATCTCTCTCCTCTGGCCCCTGACTATGGCCCCCAGAGCTTCAGATACAGTCACAGCAGGTGTGAGACTGGGACTCTGAAAGAGACGGGGCTAGCCGAGGAGAATTTGGTCCTGGTCTCTGGATAAATCCCTCTCCCCCTCCCAACACATGGCACAACAATACAGGGAGTGGCGGCTGTGCTGTGGGTGGCATGGTCAGTTACTGATGATATCAGGTTCCATATCAAACCCTTACTACTAAACCTCAAGAATCCATGACTACACCGCACCACTGTGTGTGTGTTGGCACTGCTAAATACGCTACTGTACACTACGGCTAGCATGACATGTCAATCATTACTGTAGTTTTACATAGACCTAGCATTTAGCCAAAGAACTGATCCTGTGTAATTTCTCTGACCTCTTTCCATCTGAATAGCTATTGGACATAGGCATTTACTATACCAAAACAAATAGCCATGTCTGGTATGTACTATGAATCCGTGCAATTATGGTCTTATCTCATCCACAAAAGGCAGGTACATTTAATTTTTATTGTTTTCATATGGTCCAGATTAAACTGTGCTCTGGGGTTAGACCGCCCTCTGCTGGCCATGCATTGACATTAGCATGATGTGCTGAATTGAAGAGCTCTCTGAAGTATACATACATGAATGGAGAATATGAATGTTCTATAAAGCTTGGATATGTGTCATCTTGCCTGTGCCCCTTCAGCGCCAGTGATCAACATGATCGAGGCCCATGACTCGGCCCCCACCTCTGTGGGGAACGGCAGGGAGCCTGGCCTGGAACTCTCCTCTGACTCTTCCAAGGTGAGAGGAGGTAGCGGGATGATCTAACTCAATCTCTTGTCTTTCAAGGAAGAACCAAACATCTGACATCCTGTTGTTGAATTGGAAATGAATAGTCTGTCTGACTAATGCCTAATAATTTTGTCTCAAAGGAACTCAATTAATTATCTCCACTCTCTAGCCTAGATTTATTGACTTAATCTTGGTTTTGTCACCCCCCCCCCCCCCCACTGTAGCACTGTGGAGTTGAATTAGCCAGAGTTATAGGATGACATTCTGAACTGTCTGCTTCGTACCATAACTCCTATTAGGAGAGTGCAAGACTCTCTTGACATGTGGGTGCTGTATAAAGGATCATATTCATCCTTAACATAACAGTGACTTGTCCATAATGCAATATCATTATTTCATTATTGGGGGGGGGGGGGGGGGGGGGGGCACTGTCTTAGTTGTACTAGGGGTAATGTACACCAATAGGATCCCCTCCTAACATTGTGATATTAATCGAGACTCCACTAACTGGATTCTTGCTCGGCGGATGTTGTCCTGCCATGGTCAGGGAAGATTTCTGGTTCTCTGGGGGGTTTACCTGGAAGTAAAAATTAAGGGGACAGGGCTAAAAGTAAGAGTTTTGAATTCAAATTGAATAGGAACAACCAGAGTTTAACTGTGCTATATCTCTAACTCAATCACAAAGACCTTCCTGTTTTTGGGTTGCTTTAGATTCTTCCCCTTCCTGTCATCTACTCTGACTTCTCTCTGCATCTGTCCACTAGTGTTCTCAGTTCTGATCCTGTTGTTGTACAGTTGTAGAATGCGCTTGACCCTCCTCCCCCAGCACCTCTTGGACCCACCCTTTGACCCCTGACCTCTCACTGCCCCCACTATGTGACCTCTTGTCTGCACCCGTGTTACTCTGCTGCACCCCTGACCTAACACGTCTCACTAATGGTGTTTCTTTCTCCCCTCTTTTCCTGCGCACACCTTCCTCTTACCATTTTTATTATTTTTCACACATTTGTTTCTTCTTCTCTTGGTTGTGATTACTGCTTGTTTTTCCCCCTCAACGCTTCCTTCCCTGCATGGTGTCTACATGTGGCCTTCTCTCTCTTTCTCTATATGGGGGAAACGACGGGTTAATCACTGTGTAGTCAATCTTCATGTTCCCCCTGTCCTTATCCTCCTCCAACTCATCCATCCCTCCCATCCTGGACACCATCTCTGAGCTAGACGTTCTGTCCGACATCTCGGAGGACGACCCCCTGTCCTGGGGCCAGCTAGATGGGGACGGGGACTACCCGGGTATTTGGGATCCTGATTTTACCCCCCAGCAGCATGCAGACAGTTTGGCTGCAACAGGGCACTACCATCACCAGTCTCTAGAGGCCTTTCCTCCTCCCTCCCCCCTGGCCTGCAGCTCAGAGCCCCAGGAAGGGTCACCCGTCCTGGCCAATGATGTGGCTCAGTCCAGTCTGGGCTTCTCCGTGCTGGGGATGTTGATGGGCCTGGGCTTCCTGCCCTTCTCTCTGCTGGATGCGGACGGCTACCTCTGCTTCCCCAGCCTTCCCAAGGACTGTGCTGCCTGCTTGATCCCCTCGGGGCTGCAGCGCTACCTGCCCCTCTCCTCCCCCTCCCTGGTGCCCTCATTCATGTTCATCTTGGCTTTGCTGCTGTCTGCCTCCCAGTCCCTAGCTCTGGCCTTCCTCCTGGCCCTGCCCCTGGCCCTGTCGCTCTGCTACCTGGAGCATAAGGCACCTGTCCCCGCTCATCCCCCTGTGGCCACACCCTGCTCAGACACACACACTGACACACACACTTCCCTGCTGCAGGAAGAGCTGTGTGACCAGCTGTGTGACCCCGCCGCCTGAATGGCACCATCTCATCACCCCCCTGCTTCTGTCAGCTCCTCCCACCCCTCACCTTAGCCAGCACGTCTGTGTTCTGCACTCCCTCCATCCCCGTTATATTTCACTCTCCTTTCTTCTTAAAACCCTTGATTTCTGTATAAAATTACTAAATAGAATTTCAGTCTTTCGCCATTCTTTAGAGATCTTAAATTAGTTATTAAATACTAATCACTCTTATTGTACCAGTATTGGCTGCTCCGTCATAAAAATAATTTAAACCTTTTTAGTGTTGTAAAATGATAATTCTTATTCCTGTGTCCCTATCTGTTTGGCTGTAAATGCCATAGTCATACGCAGGTAGATTTAGTGTGTATATATAGCTCTGTTTTCAAGTTAGTTTTGCCCTATAAGGACGTCATTGCCTGTGTTGCACCCCCTGTCCCATTCAGTGTTATTAGTCGCCATTTAGTACACCCGGGTTTCTGACATTTAGTACACCCGGGTTTCTGACATTTAGTACACCCGGGTTTCTGACATTTAGTACACCCGGGTTTCTGACATTTAGTACACCCGGGTTTCTGACATTTAGTACACCCGGGTTTCTGACATTTAGTACACCCGGGTTTCTGACATTTAGTACACCCGGGTTTCTGACATTTAGTACACCCGGGTTTCTGACATTTAGTACACCCGGGTTTCTGACATTTAGGCAACAATAAGTAACATGAAGTAGGAAATGACACAAAACAGTTAAATCAGCTCTATACAGAAAAATGACCAGTATTCCGAGGCCAGCATGTGCATCGCCCCCATCTCATCAGGTCTCACTCTCATGTGGGCAGAGCCTGGGCGCTCCTCCCTCTGTCACATGACATTGCACCGTTAGGTGGTGCTGCTGGGAATCAGGCTTTCTCATCATCCATTTCACCTTTTTCTTTTCCCCGACAAAAAAACATTCCCACTACAAAAACCACGCAGGTAGAGGAGGAGCCTAGCGAAAGGGCGGCGGCCACACCTACTGAAGGCACTGAGGTCTGTGAGGGCAGTGGGCATCTTTACCAGCATACTGCACCTTTTAAGATTATTTGTAATACAGTGTATATACACGGAGCTCTGGGCAGTGCAGGTATCAAACTAACATGTCCTTTTCTCCTGGGTGCTAACAGATGAAAAGAGATGAGCCAGACTCCTCCCAGCAGGTTGATTGATTAACTGTGATTGATTGTTTGATGGTGACTTTGTCTATAGATCATCTGGGCTTTTTCACATCTTCGCTGCTCTTTATTTTGTAACCTGGGTTTCACTTGTCCTGCAGGAATGTATGCTTTGTTTTTGGTTTCTTTGTGCTGCTGCCACTGTGATCTGTGACGTGTATGGTTTTTCTCAACACACTGCTGTTCAACCACACGCCACCACAGCTGAACATGCTGAGGATAGGACATTGTTCTGGATAGGAAATTGTTCTGGATAGGCTTGCCTTAGCTGCAGCATTCTATGGATTAACACCCAAATAAGCTCTACCTTGTGAGGAGTAAATATTCTCTATCTCTACAGTATTATAGTTAATCACTACACAGCTAAGGTGACGTGTGGTTTAGACAGGGTCCATTCTGGTCTGCCCTGACCAGTAGTGGACGTCCAGTGTAGTTCTGTCCCAGTCTCCACAGCCTCTGCTCTGCAGTGGAACTGTCCTGACTGCACAGATTCTCACCTCTGGGCGCTTAGGCATTTTATTTCCTTTTTTATGTATTTTTCACAAATGCGTCTTCATTTTTTGATTCCACAGAGCGGAAAGTTGAGAGTGCAGGGGGAAAATATATATGTCAGACATAGCAATTTAATGTTGGAGGTTGGTATGACTGTGATAACTATTGGCCCGTAACTAAAGGGAATCAAAGCCCAAGCCTGCGTCCTCTCTTGGCTCCTGTCCCAGGCTGTCTTCTCCAGTCTACCTTTCACTCTCAGGCTCTATCTCTGTGTGTGTTTTTGAACACCATTGCATGATTTTGCATGTGGGATGGGGTGCATGTCCGACCAAAAAGGGTTTATTGGGGCGAGGGGTGCGCTGATGAACGCTCAACCTCTCCTGTTTTTGAGTTGAAAATTGTTTTGGATATTTAGTATTTTCCGGGATGTGTTTTTAACAGGACTAATGTTTCCCTGACCCAATAAGGGATTTTCCTGCTCTGATTTGCTTAATTTAAGTTGTGCATTTGTAATGGTGTGATAACAAACTAAACCTACCCAGAGTGTTCTATAATCTCACACATTAGAAACGTGGAACTGTCATTAGTGCCCTTTAAAATGGTGTAATTACCAGAATGTCTTTAACCTCCTATAGTCGCTGTCTGCTGCCCCGCGTCTCAATCCACCACATCCAGACCATGATACATCCCGAAAATCGGTCTTCTCACAAAATGGTCTGTAGTGTCGGAACGGTTTGTCCTATTATTATGACCCTCTATGGAAAGATGAGACTCTCTCACAAACACGATTGTGTCTTGGGGCTCGTCTGAAGTCAGCACAGCCGATCTGCCAACATTGGTCTGTAGCGTCCTAACAGTTTGGGCAACAAACTACCATGTGGAAAGGTGAGACTCTCACAAACATGCCCACAGGCCTTACAAGACTTGTCTGAAGGTCCCTCGATACTAGTTGCAGTACAGTACCAGACAAAAGTTTGGACACACCTACTCATTCAAGGGTTTTTCTTTATTTTTACTATTTTCTACATTGTAGAATAATAGTGAAGACCTCAACTATGAAATAACTCATGGAATCATGTAACCAAAAAATCTATTTTATATTCTTCATTGTCCTGTTGAAAAACAAATGATATTCCAAATAAGCGCAAACCAGATGGAATGGTGTATCGCTGCAGAATGCTGTGGTAGCCATGCTGGTTAAGTGTGCCTTGAATTCTAAATAAATCACAGACAGTGTCACCAGCAAAGCACCATCACACCACCACCTCAATGCTTCACAGTGGGAACCACACATGCGCAGATCATTTACCTAATCTGTGTCTCACAAAGACACGGCAGTTGGAAACAAAAATGGCAAATTTGGAGTCATCAAACCAAATGACGGATTTCCACCGGTCTAATGTCCATTGCTCGTTTCTTGGCCCAAGCAAGTCTTCTTATCGGTGACCTTTTAGTAATGGTTTCTTTGACGCAATTCGATCATGAAGGCCTAATTCACTCAATCTCCTCTGAAAGGGAAAGGGGGATACCTACTCAGTACAACTGAATGCATTCAACTTCCGCATTTAACCCAACCCCTCTGAATCAGACAGTTGATGTGATGTGTGTGTTACTTGACACTGTGAAGCATTTATTTGGGCTGCAATTTCTGAGGCTGGTAACTCTAATGAACTTATCCTCTGCAGCAGAGGTAACTCTGGGCCTTCCTTTCCTGTGGCGGTCCTCATGAGAGCCAGTTTCATCATAGCGCTTAATGCTTTTTGCGACTGCACTTGAAGAAACTTTGAAAGTTCTTTACATTTTCCGGATGAACTGACCATGTCTTAATTAAAGTTATGATGGTCTGTCGTTTCTCTTTGCTTATTTGAACTGCTCTTTCCATAATATGGACTTGGTCTTTTACCAAATAGGGCCATCTTCTGTATATCACCCCTACCTTGTCACGACATAACTGATTGGCTCAAATGCATTAAGAAGGAAAGAAATTCCACAAATTAACTTTTAACAAGGCACACCTGTTAATTGAAATGCATTCCAGCCTCATGAAGCTGGTTGAGATAATCCCAAGAGTGTGCAACGCTATCATCAAGGCAAAGGGTGGCTACTTTGAAGAATCTCAAATATAAAATATATTTTGATTTAACACTTGGTTACTTTCTGATTTTTTTTCTCACTATTATTCTACAATGTAGAAAATTGTAAAAAAAAAAATAAAGAAAAATCATAGAATGAGTAAATGTGTCAACTTTTGATTGGTACTGTATATATGGCGACTGTTTTGTGGCCTAAAATAAGGGGTAAGCGTGTGTGTGCACATTCATTGTTTCCTGATCTTTCAAATCTCTCAGATATACAGTACCGTTCTGCCATGTAGAACATAGTAAAAATAAAGAAAAACCCTTGAATGAGGTGTGCCCAAACGTTTGACTGGTACTGTAGGACTCACTTCCTTTAGTCCCCAGAATATATCTATCTGTTCCATGTATGTAGTAAACGTTATTCAATTTAGTTTGTATGGGCTAATGGCAATAAGGCCAAAATACATTTGATACCTCAAGGGGTGTACAAATTCTAAATCAAATGATCCTTGGTATGACCTTGAAACTTTTCCACATAGCTTACAGGGCTTAGACTGTTATGGCTTAAATGGCAGTTACTATATGACCTTGAGATCAAAAGATTGGAGAAATGTACTTAAGAATTTACTCAACTCGTGGTGAGAATTGTAAATGATAAACAGCTTTTCAACCTTTCTGGAGTATGTTAATTTGAAATAAGAATGATATAATTGTATGTATAGTGAAACCGCCCTCCATGTCACTTATCGCCATGGCAATAGCAGGTGCCTATGCGATGTATAATTTTACACCTGCCGACTTGTGTGACAACAAGACTAACACAGTTCAGAGTCAAGCCCTTGTTCAACAGTCTCATAAAGGGGAAATGTGTCCCTCTGGTTGGGTTCCACTGGCAGTTCCACGTTTTGATGTTCAGGTGTACTACTGAGCTAAAGGGTTTAAACTCATAACAATGCCTCGCCTCACTGATCCCTCATCACAACCCTTGATCAGTGTGGATGTTTTGTACATCCTCCTCTCTAAAAGGGGTCACAACAAGTTGAACCCAGAGTGCTTTCAATTCGATATTATCTGATAATTAGATTGAGGTCTTATTTGGGACAGTGCGTAACCATTTGAAATGGGTAGTGCCCAATAATAACCTGTACATTCTGTGGAGTGATATCGCCTCTTGGTGGCTCCTTAGGAAATGCACTCTTTACTCTGCGCTAGGTCTAAAACAGTTCACCCATACACACACTAAAACTAACCATAAACTGCCATACACACACTAAAACTAACCATAAATGGGCAGTCAGTGAGGCTTGGCACCCTTCCTGTTACTATCATGGTTTACAGACTAATGTACCTGTTGTCCTCCCCTCTCCCCCACCATGGCTGTGTGTGGCATCCTCCTGACACCGCTAGGACCTGGATAAGACTCAGGAGGATGTTTTGAAACATCAGGCTAGCACTAGTGAGTTAAAGCGCAGTTTTATGGAGGCCACCCCTGAGACGCGTCCCAGTCAATGGGAAAAGCGCCTCACTGCCAGCCCGGCTACCAGCCTGCGTCTGCAGGCCCAAGGGGTACGTGTCCAGCCGTGTCCTACCGCCAGTCCTCCTGTCCCACCAGCCTGCCTGCATGTCCTCTACTCTCCTCCTGTTTCCACCTCTCTAGTCTGCAGGGAGGCCCTGGCTCCAACCTCTGTACCCTGGTTCTGACTCTGTATGATTGATGTGACCGTTGGATATAGAAGTATCACCCCTTCTCCCTCTTCTCCTTCTCTCTGTGTACCTAATTCCACTAACACTTTCTTTTGTAGCTACACATGCCACACTGCCCCAACCGGTGTTCTTTTGCGCTAGATTTTCTGTGTTCACAATTTTCTCAGCCTCTTATGTTTTGAAGTGACACTGAACATAAGGGTATATTTGCACTACTGTTGAAAATTCCTTTCTTTCTGAGCTTTAATCTTCACTGCTGTATTATTTAAAAATGGTATGCTTCTTTCACTTGTGCATCGGTGTAACTGCTCCTCCTTTCAGCTGGACAAGGCTCACTTTTGATTTCCTACTTCGTGTCTCCTCTTGGGATTTCCCACCCTGTGTTTCAGACCTGTGTTTGATTGTGTTGCGTGACGTACTGCATGCCTCTTGTCACTCTGTGTCTACACCCAACAAGCAGGTGATAGTGTTCACACACAGGCCTTGGGCCACGTCCTGCACCTGTGTGATAAACAGTGTGTGTGGCATGTCTTTGTTACAGATGTGCTGCCTCATTCCTAGAACACAAACCTCCATTATCCCTGTCTCCCTCTTTGTTTCACAGCTGAAAGCTTCTACTGTGGCACCTTTTCCAGCTTTCCTCTCTCCAGTTTCTCTGATGTCAATCTGCCACCCTTAGCCACTAAACTTTTAAGGGCACTTCTATGTTTTCTGTTGTGTTTTTTGAACTGTGTGGATTAGCTTGTGAAAGTTACAGTTTGTCTTCTCTCCATAAATGTGTTTGTCCAGCATCTAACTCTGACCTCTTTGCTTTGTCATTCTCTAACCCGTGTAGAGCTTAGAAGAGGAAAATACCTCTATTTAATTCAGTAAATTTGCCTGCGAGTCTGGTCTGGTTGACCCTGGCTGTAGCACCATTAAGAGAGCAGCAGAGGGCGCTGTATTCTCTAGCCCAATGGCCTCAGCTCCACTCACTGCCCAGGTGCTCCTAAGTACAGATCAAATAAAACCATGCCACAACTAATGTATTGTCCATTGTTCCTTCTCGCTGCTGCCGTAGCAAGTTCATGACCAGTCCAGACCACCACACACAATCAAAGTAATGGCTGAATTTACAGTGTATACACATTATTGTGACAAGATGTGTCATTAGCTTGTCAATGCACAAACCTACTAATTTTGTACACAAGCTGTAAGAGCACAAACAAGGCTGGCCATAAACTTGAATATTTTCTCGACATTTCATTCTCTTCTGTCATTCGCCTCTTGTTCTGAATGTTTGTTCTGACTTTAAGTGCTCTGAGTGTCACTACACTATATGTTTTTATATAGAACTGTTAAAAGTTCCCTTACAGATGGGTAATGAGATGCTAATGTTTGTGCATGGCAGAGTCTCTCCCTCCTAACCCGCTCAGAGGGGAACCTGTACAGTGCTATAGTAACTAACCCTAGTGATTCCTGATGCCATGCTGGTGAGTGACCATTGCCTTTGTTCCACAGAGGAGCCCCCCACCCACAACCCAGGAGCCTCTCCCTGACCTCACAGTGGACACGGTCTCTAAGGTGGTCCTCCCCCTCATCTAACACACCCACCTTCTGCTTTCTCTCCCCCACACATATTCTTAACTGCCAGCTCATCAGTTGTTTTATTCCAGACATCTCTTCTTCCACCCATCCATATCTCTCTGTTTGCTGGTTGCCATTATGCTGACTGTTCTTCATCTGTTGCCATTTCCATCCCTCCTTATGTTTGTTGCGTTGTATTTTTTAGTTGGTGTTGTCCTTTGTTGGGTTGTGTGGTCATCTTTTACGTTTTTGTTTTTTTCTCTCTATTCCGTTTGTTTTTGTTTTCTGGTTTAGAGTTCAGATGACAAACAGAAATCAGACGAGACAACGTTGCAGGCAGCAGAGGTTGAGATAGAAGAGACGGTAGTCGTCGAGGAGATCAGGGTGGCACCCAAAGGCTCTGTCACCATCACCACCCCCGAGGTGGTGGTCACCCCTGTCGCCGTGGAGACAGAGGTCGAGAAGCCTGACGAGGAAGTGGTAGAGGAAGTGATAGAGGAAGTGAAGGAGGAGCAGAAGAGGCCTGTGAGCGTGTCCTCGGACAGCCACAGTGAGAGCGAGGAGGAGGCAGGGGAGTACCACCCCCAGGTCACTGTCAGCACCTCAGTGGAACAGATCAAAGAAGAGCCTGAGGAAGAGGAGAAGGAGGAAGTGGACAACCATGAAGAACCAGAGCAAGTCGCAGAGCCCGAACCACTCCCAGAGGTTGAGGTAGAGACCATGCCTTCCCCTGCAGTAGTGGAAGAAACGCCTATGGCAGAGCCAGAGACAGCCCTTGTGGTCGATGCCCCCGCTGAGGAGGAGCGCACCGAGGACATCCTGGTTACCCCCGAGGAGGCCCCTAACGGGCATGCTGAGGACCAGCCTGGCCTGGTGGCTGTGGAAGAAGAAGAGGAGGAGCCCAGAGTCAACGGGGACGCGTCTCACGCTGAGACGGAGCGTATTCCTCAGGTTATTTGTTGCTCTGAGGTAAATGAATGGCTGCGGCCTCACAGAGCTGCGTAGTACTGAGCCATGCACACTTCTGACCTTCACCACCACCCACCACCCTCCTACCTACCTACTATATACCTAGCTACCTACTGTACCTACACACCTACCTGCTGCTTCTCTACTGTCTGTCCGTGCTTCTCTCGCTTAGCACCTGAGCGTCATAGCAATGGGAAGCTATCTGAAGGCCTTTCACCTGCACAGCGGTCGCTTGGGCTATTTTTCTAAGCAAGTTGAATGTTGATAAGTGATAATCGTAAGAAATAATGGCTAATATCCCCCAGCAGACGCAACAGCCATTGTGGATCTGTGCCAAAGTGCTGCCCCCTACTGTCAATCTGCACCCCCCCCAGACTACTTCACTGTAATCATTACCACCTCAGTGCAGCACGTTTCTGTTGGGGTTTTATTTTGACTCTGCGTACTGTGTCCCTTCATACATTCATACATTATACATACTGTGAGCACTGTATTGGTCTGTATTGGTATTGTGCACTGCATGTTGTGTGTGTGTTACAGTATGTGGATTGTGTCTCCTCCCCTGTATAGGGTCTTTATCTGTAAGTGCTTGGGTAAGATGCGTTATTGCTTGGTCGTTGGCATTAATTGGGTTTAGTCACCAACGTGACTGTCTTCAAGGACTCGTCCTCCCAACCACTTAAATGCCACAGCGTTCATTTGTGGGAACGTCAATGCATGTCTGTGTCAAGCTGTTGGTAGCCTGTGGCAAAGATCAAAGCAAAAATGCATTGTGCACTTACATAACAATTACAAAAACGTCTGTATATTATTTGCCTTTTTTGCATTTTCAGTTGGTAACTCAGCTGGCATGCGCTTGGTTGCATGGTTACGCCGAAGAGATTGTAGTTTATAGTTCTGTGAGTTTTTGTAACGTTCATTTGCAGCCTGTGCATGAGCTCTGTTCCTTCTACTTTAGCGGTTGTGCTGTTTTTGCCTGGCCTTTGCATGTGGTATTTGCGTAGTGAAGTGGACCAGCATGGTGTGTGTGTGTGTGTCTGTCCTGACTCTCTCCCTCCCTGCCCCCAAGCCACCTGTGGTGAAGACCGAGATGGTGACCATCTCAGACACGTTTGCGGCCCAGAAGACTGAGATTGCCACTAAGGAGGTTCCCATCGTACACACAGAGACAAAGACCATCACTTACGAGGCTGCACATGTATGACCACTCTTTCAATAGACCACCACCGCTATATAGCTAGTGTTCAGCCGGGAATATGATGCTCAACCTGGCTCTGTTTGTTCTCCAGCTGGACGGCAGTGGAGACAGTGAACCAGGCATTCTCATGACCGCCCAAACCATTACCTCTGAGTCGCTGTGCACCACCACCACCACACACATCACCAAGGTAACTACATGTAACCATACACATCACCATGGTAACCACACGGCCAAACACGCCACAAAGTTAACCACACACACACACGTCATCACGGTTACTACACACTTCACCATGGCAACCACACACATTGCCATGGTAACCTCCAAGCCACATCCATCACCATGGTAACGGCCCAGCTCTCCCTGGTCGATTGTGTAAACACCATGGTATGAAAACTGTTGCAGGGAGGACTGGATTCCCATCTGGCAGCATTATTCAGTGTAATCTGTGTGCAAATGAAGAGCAGCCTGCTCTGTAGTGTCGATGCTTGGGGCTGTGACTGGCACCGACCCAGCCCAGCCCAGGCATCATTCCTCTGTTGTGACTTGATGCTGACTCCTAGATGCCAAACGCCTGGCTTAAGCAGACACCTGACAGCAGCTGCACTGCTGGACAGTATCTCTAGCAAGCTTGCTGAAGAACTCTGGTTTTCATCTGCTCTCTTGCTGGTGGCACCAAACTCATTTATACACATAGCTGGGGATGTTTTCTTTTTAAATCCTCCTCCCTGGGAGCACACATGTCCACAAGGAGATACTTCCAAGATTGAAAGATTCAAACTTGATGAAATTCGGCTCAGTGCATAATTTAAGCCTCCTGATGGATTTGTTGTTTTACTAGTACAATATGTCTGTGCACTTATCCTGAACATATGTCTGTTTGCAGACATTAAAAGGTGGTCTCTCAGAAACCAGGATCGAGAAGCGCATTGTCATCACCGGAGACTCAGACATCGACCACGATCAGGTGAGCGTCAGTCAGTCACAACAATCAGACACGCCCTCTGGTGGGAACCAATTACACAGTACACCACAGCAGCTTGTACTACTGAATGGAAGTTGTCGGTCTAATACATTGGTCACTTTTGTCCATTTAGTGAACATTTATACTTAATATGGAAATTAAATGAGGATCTGTCATATTTATATATCATATGCCATACTACCAACTGCAATCAATAGCTCGCTCATATTGTGTAGTGAATGTCTCAGCTGAAAGAGATGCATCGATTCCTGTTACAAGACCCAGCTTTCTGATTTATAGTGTCAAGAGTTAGTCTTTTACCTCCCTCCGTATGAGAGCGCTGCTGATTTGTTCTGTTCTCTGGACATTAAACTAAAGAGTACAGCAGACTGATACACTCCATACAGAAGTCCCTGTAGAACAGACAAATATTTACGACAACATATGTTTCCACAGTAGAAGTTCACCACAAACCCCAAAGGGACAAGCATGGGCAGACTACCAAGTCATGCTTTCCATATCCTCCTCAACCCCTCCCATCCTTTGTCCTCTCATTTGATGTTTTACCGATTGTTTTGTTGTTGCTACCACTACTTTTCTCATCTGTGTCAATTGTTTTCGGTTCCTTTGTGTTCCATTATTTCCGTTAATGCCATCGTCTCCCTTTCCTTTTGGGTGTGTTGTTGCTGGGGCGTGTTGCCACCCCGGATAGGCCTTGGCCCAGGCTATAAAGGAAGCCAAAGAGCAGCACCCTGACATGTCAGTGACCCGGGTGGTGGTCCACAAAGAGACAGAGCTGGCCGAGGAGGGCGAGGACTGAGGCACCAGGTAAGGCCCAAGGGCGTGGTGATTAGAGGGGTATAGAGTGAGGGAGGAGTCCCTCTGCTCTTACTCTACAGGAGCCCTACTAGCCCAAACAGACAGCACATCAGCGGCATCCGCTGGAAATAAGTCCCCCCACATGGTGGAACTGTCTGTCTCCTTGTCTTTGTCTTTGAGTTCTTCATCTTCTCTGTTAACTCCCCGGTTGCTCTGTCTGCATTTGACTGAGCTATTTTGGCATGAAATGTCACAATTCATACAAAATGTCAGAACCAAACATCTGCAGATGTATAATTTTGTCTGAGCAAAATATTTTTGTTTTACTTGCTTTGCTAACCTTGTGACATCACTGTCTGTATTCTAACATGCACAGTGCTGGCAGACTATGGCACCACACTCCACCAGACATTATGACACTTCATACACATTGGAACAGCAGATTAATGACTATGCTAATTAATTGGTGTAAGGGAGGAGGAAACAAATATTCCCTGTAGGTTGTTAGCTTGAAAGCCCTTTACAATAGCTCTCATCAGTTACTCAACTTTGTCAGCCATTGGACATGAAACCATTATAATCCATTGAGGTCTCAAAAAGCTTGGATCACGCCCAGAGAATTGTTTTGAAAACACCTCAATTACTTCAGTCACAAAACAGTATCTGGCTCATCAAAAATGAGTCAGAAGTGGGTCCATACAATAGGATAAAATGTACCCACAGCAAAGCAGAGGCTCTGAGCCAATTGTTTTGGACAGTGAATCCATGGGTGCTGGGTGGATCATATGCCTTCATTACTTTGGTATTACTCTGTATAAACTAGCTCATTGCTCTGCCTCCACCCTGTCCATATAGCGGTATATCCTCGGGTCGTTTGGCAAGTTCAGACAGCTCATCATGCCAGTTGTCCGATGCACAGCGATTTGTTTACATTACAGTAAAGCTTTGGTTTACAATCCATCTCCATGCAGAGCCTACTCTGCACTTCAGCAACGCAATAACTGCCAACAGGAAAGTGGGACTGATAAAAGTAGTCAATTTATTTCCACTTCAGAGGTGGCCCAGATAGAGCCCCAGCCAGCCCAGCTCAAGTGTTTAGTTCTGTCATGCCTCTCCAGTTCTGCTGAATTGGGGGGGAAATGAGCAAGACTGCAGTGGTTGCTGAGAATAGAGTAACACTTTGATTGGTGAAGCAGCATGTGTAACCTTCTGTGAGAATGCTGCGGCAGCTGTTGTCAGATCATCAAGTGCTTTTGTCTCGCTATAGTCTCCCTCCTCTCTACCTACCTGGCATGACGTGAGAGATACCTCTCTCATCAAAAGACTTTGAAGCAGGCGATGGAGTACTAGCTGGTTTGGGTTTGCCCCAAGGAGATGGTGGCTTTAAATCCCAGTAGGCAAGTATCTAATGAAAATCCAATTTATGCCCTATTAGCACTAAAGCTCAGGATTTGGCCACTTTCAGTGAAGCAGATGAATTCTTCCTAATTAAATTAGAAAATAGTAGATATGATCAACTGTATAATCACTGTTAATCAGTGCAAGGCAGTGGCATTACCATACCAAGCTATTTTAGGTTATATCGAATAGAGCTCTAGACACCTCTTTAAATTACTCCAGTTGGTGTTACTCATTCATGTTAAATATAATATTCATCCCTCTCTCCTTGTCTTTCACAGAGCTGAAGAGCCTGTGAAGTTCATACATGGATGTTTGAGAAACTCCTGTCATCTCCCAAACTGAGAGTCAACCTGGTGAGAAGACAAGGTGAAGACAACCCTGAGGCTGAACTCCTATGTGTCTGTTTCATCGCACGCCTTCCTTTTTTTATCACTCAGAAGAGAACCACTTAGCTAATGTTTGTAGTGCGTTTTTATTCTTATGTGTTTTTTGCTAAAAGAAGAAAAAAATGGCTATCATTGTTAAAACCAGATAGGATTTATCAAGTGGTAATTTTTATTGTTGCGCAGTATTCACATTCCTAGTATGTACAGACAGCTGGTGCTATGAGAAAGTACATTTCAATATCTAGCTTCCTGGATGCTTGCATCTGTATGTGGACATGAAGTAAGACTAGGTGGATATTAGCTTTGGACCTAGTCTTGTTCTATGTTCTTAGAGCCAGATGTTTATCAGTTTTTTTTTTGGGGGGGGGGGGGGGGACAGAAGAACAGCAAATGAATTTAATTGGGTGAGTTTCCAAGGGACCAGCAAAGGGTTAAGCACTGTGTCATTTTGTACATTGCAATACAGTGCCAACACATGTTCTTCTCTATGCATTCAAAACTGAAGCATTCCATTAAAGTGCAGGTGCTTTTCCAATACCTCACTCAGAAAAAAAAATGTAAAAAATAAAAAGCTTGGACACTTTTTGTTTTCTGTGACTTTCTGGCATCATTAATCCTAAATATATTTGTAGAATTTTTTTGGGGTCTTTTAAACTTTTTTTTTGTGTATTTATCTGTAAACTGATTTACTGTGATGTTGATGAGGTGTGTTTGCCCCTTTTTTTTAAAAAATATTTGTAATATATTTCAGAGGTTTTTTTGACAGCTAAAAGAAACACAGCTGCCACCATTTTAATATTTTACCTGTAGATTAAAGAGATGGCTGCCTCATGCCTAGTGCTCTCTGCAGTCTGACCAACCCCACCAAGTCCAATGACGGCATCAATTAGCTCTTTGGACCATGTGTATAGCAGATCATCTTAGATATTCAGCAGTTTGAAAATTGTTTTCCCCCTCTCCACCACAGCCACCTAACCCTCTGTGTAACACTGAAATAAACATTTGTTATTCTCTAATTGGATGACTTTGGTTTCTTTTTATACAACACCCTTCAGCAGCCAAACATCTTTGAGTTCTTGCTTGCTTCCTGTTGAACCACAAAAAAACAGACCATCCTCAAAAGTTTTCATTGCTTTAGAAAAGGCTCAGATCTTTTTACAGAAGCTCATTGTGGACTTTTGAGTTCTGGGACCTGTCAACCATGGGCAATAGTCTGAAAAGAGCTTGAACAATTCTTAGAAATAATTGAATACTGATGGTACAATTAACAATTATTTTAGTAATAAAATATGCACATTGTCTCTGCATTCCAACAGTTTGTAAACTGTTGGAAACTGTAAACTGCAATGTTTAAAAGCTGTGAGGTCTGAGCCCTGCTGAGATGCAGAGCTCCATCAGTAATACCATCAATAATGAAATGGAGAAAGTATCGACAGGTGGCTGAGCCTTTAAGGCCAGCTCCACACTAAGCCACTTTCTAAAGACTTAGTTCTCTCAGATGGGAAAATTTCTCAAAATTATGTTTTTGTATGTTTGAAAAGTAGAACTGTTTCTATGCTAATGCAGCTGTAATTCAGTAATATGCAGCAAGTCAAATCCTACCAGGTTTACACAGGCTGGTTGTCCAGTAACGGTATGCTACAAGTAAGATGTTACAGATATTGACTAACTTTAAATCATGTAATTGTATATTGTCTATTTTTAGATCACTGACATTATCCAAAATCACTAATTTGTTAACTATTATTACAGACCGAGCAGAGTGCAGTTGAATAAGTACCTTCCAGTTCAGGTAAACAATGATCTGCATCAGCAGCAGAATGACGGGCAGTAAGACCCCAATCCAGAGCAGCCATCCAGGGACCACCCAGAGAACCTCTGACAAACACCAAGCTAGACATAGTGGTAACTGGTGAGGGTGAGGCAGGCCTTTGGCCCTGTGGCACGCTGCTGTAGAAATACCACTTGTGATTTGGACTTTGTTCTGTTTAAACAACCCAGAGATTACTAAGATTTACTACTGCCTGGTTAATAGTTTACCCAACCCTGGTGCTGGGTGGCTAATCCAGCACCAATCCATGATGTCATAAACATAGTCTCCACTTTGGATAATTATCATTTCTCTGAGAAAGTAGGAAGGGTTTGATGGACACGTCTGGTCTGTTGAAGTAAACTGGATATTTGAGAGATTGTAATTGGCCGAACAGAGATTTTGAGTGAAGCTGTTGTTGGAAGGTTCTGTGTGAATGTCTATTGATTGGTTTGTTTAGTTGTAGTACATGTGATAGAAATAGATTGACTTTGCTATTATAATGCTCTCTGACTGTGTGGTGGAAGTCTCTATACTTCTCCCAAACAGTTACTTATTCAGAATACAATTGAAATCAGAATTGATAACAGATCACTGCCATTTGTCTTCCAAATCCCCAAGCTATTTCCAATTGTTCATATATAGAATTTAAAAGGATTATGACTTATTATAAACAGGTGATGTTTCCTAACTTTCGTTATTGGCACGATAAGCACTGTTTGCTTCGAGAAACAGGCTTTATTCTCCGCTGCGCCTTTGAACTTAATTAAGTTCGGCTATCGAATGCTGTCAATATGCAGTGTGTTTCTTGAATAAACATGAGAGAATGTTCCCTAAACACTAAAGATATAAAGCCTCTGTCTGATATGATTAGAGGAAGGATTTACAACACTTAATGAGCAATTCTGAACCCAATTTACCCCCCCCCCCCCCCCCCCCCCCCGCCACACACACACACACAGGGATTGCATTTCATTTTCAATAAGGGGTTCAAGATTACAACCAACTGTTCTGTGTAGGAAGAATGTTATACTGCTTCATCTGGCCTAGTAATGTTCAATTCTTTGCCGTTTTGGTTATTTACTTATCCAGTTATACAAATGAGCCTTTGGGGGATACTGCGATTAAAACCCCTTTTTCGCAATCATCTGGATATCAGGCCATTTCTGAGGCTGTCTTGTTTTTGTGGTTTCTTGTTCATTTGCATAGAGTGAGAAATCCATCAGATTAATCTTTGATCTGCTTTGTGTAATTAATCACTCGACCCTAGCAACAACCATCACCGCTCAGCTATCAGATTGCGGGACAGACACTTTGACCGCTAATTTTGACTTCCAACCATCATGATCAATGAATTAGAATATCTCCTCCCATTTGATCATTAGCTTATTTTGGCAACAAAAACATTTTGCTCTGCCAGGCATCATGGTTTCTTGGGGATGTCTGTGCCAACTAAGGATAAAATATATTCTGATGATATGGATGGTTAGTCCTCGCATCCATTGCGCTGTCTATGAATTTGAGTGTGGCTACATTTCTCCAGACCCATCTAGAGAATGAGTGGCTGCTTTAATTTTTCAATTAAGGATTCTAGCTTTAAGGAATTTTCTCTGACTCACTTGCTCTCATGTTCTCCGGAGAGGGGATGTACTTAACATACAATCACTGTGCTTATTGCATACAGAGGTAGAATATTCAATGGCATTCAGCGTTGTGGGTGGCTTTTCTATGGGTACTAGGTCTTGCTATATCATACTAAGAGAATACACCTTCAGCTTGACTTTAGACAACACAAACCCCACAGCTCTGTCAAGCTCAGTTCCAGACAGAGAACTGTATGTATGATCGAACTCCATGTGCACAGTGTCACTGTCTGGATGAGTTGAGCCCTCTCTCATAATGGAATCAGCTGGTATAACTGTCTCTTCCATCGGGCCCCATGTCTCTTACTCTGGCTACTCAGCCATGCTACTTCACAGGAATTAGTCATGACTGACATTTCCACAGCTAGCACACTAACTGGAGTTTTAAATGGGTATCACTCTGGTTCGTGGGGCAGTCATAGGTTTAGGCTGGATTTTGAGGGTGTAGGGGCCAGGGTGTGCTGCTTTTATATAAATAGTCTTTGAGGTCTCTAGTACAATTTTGCACAATAATATCATCACTGGTTTGAGACTACAAAATCAACCAAGTCTGCAAAATAATGCTGCTAATAGGTTTATATAAAACAAATACTGTGTTGAAGAAAAATAGTTCAGCGATTTAAATGATTTAATTATAATTTCTACACACTTTCTACCCAGTTTTAGTTGTTTAAGTTCAGGTTGAAATGTTTTACTCTAACCCGTGACCCAAATCTGGGAAAATATTCCTGCAGCAATAGGACATGTTTATAATTTTGGGTTGCGTTCCACCAGTTGAGAACCGCTGATCTAAACTCCACAAACTGTCACAAGAGCTAAAAATAGTTCATAAACAGTCAGTCTATTAAAAAGAGAGCGAATATTACTCCTTAATGAATGGAAATGATAAAGTTCAAACAGCACCACAAAACATGATCAGCATGTAATTACCTAGCCCCAACCCAGAAGAGATTGAATTAATTATGTTTAGACTAACTCAGGCTTCAGTAGGTAAAACCATGATACTGAACCATGATTGAGGAGCGACTGTAATTTGATCACCCTGTTGCAGGGGAACTTTCCTACAATGCAGGACATTTTAAACTTGTATTTTATTTGAAGTTTGTAATTTCCATTTTGAAATTTCAGGTTTGATTTTCCTTCACATTTCCTGCTGCTGCGTGATTTTGTACTGCTTTAGCAAATTGGCTCCAATGAAGATCCTACATCTGTCAGTGGATGTGCCACTACAGTGATCAGGTCTGGGCCCACTCATTGCCCCACCATCACACTTCTCCTGCATTCAATCACATGCCTGTCAATCATATTGACAGTCACTGGATGAGACATAATGGAGGGGCTTCTGATAGTGGTTAATCAAGGCTAAATTGGTCATTGGCGTTGTCATGCGGAGCATACTGCATTGTTGCCATATTTTCTCTCCTAGATAGGAAATGAGCATTTAACAGCCATTTGTATGTTGGTGAGACTACAAGAACATTTTCAATTCCTTTCTGGGGTTTTGTTATGTATTCATCCAGAGTTGCCAGTGTTCTATGCATGCCATCATGCTTCATTTTGAAACCAGCAGACTATTTCTAGTCACCAGCGCTCAGCATCAACCCAAGGTTATTTCAGTTTTCAAGATCACATGTTCTCAGAAATGTCTCTTTCCACCTCATCTTCCACCTATTGATTTTGCTAATCTCTGAAAACATTGTTTGACCCCCTGTATTGTCCATTGTAAATGTATGACTGCTGTCTACAGCGAGTCAGTACAGCTGACCTAAGTTTGTAGGTATAGAAAAAAGGAGTTGCCTGGTGATATGTCTGTATGTTTCCAATCTTGGAATGTTCTCAAACCATTACCGTCCATGATATCGGTAAGGATACGGATTCCACATTGGGGGGATGCAAAAGTACGCCCTCCAGATCGCAAGGCATTTTTTGTGAAACTCTTGTGTATGGGCATGCCATTTTGATTCCCAGTTGCATTGTTTTTTAATTTTGTGCCAAATCGAAATTGTGAGCAATAATAGGACCCAAGCGTGGTTTACATTGTTCAAGGGATATATCAGTGAAGAGCACTTCTTCCAGAGTAATAGGAAGCACCATATTTCTCTCTATACTCAGCCAGGGGGCAGAATAATCATGTCTAAGCCAATTTATTATGGGGTGAAATGATAGTGCCTGGAAATGCAATTTAAAGGATAGTCCTACGTCGTTCCCTCTTTGTAAATGTGTTAATTTTATCTGTGATCGTTTACCTTGCCATATACATTTTGAAACTATTAATTTGATCCCAATAGCCAGAAGGGCGAGCCATGGGAAGCATTGAACTACAGAAATTCAGCCGTTGCAATGTATTAATTTTGACAATAGATATTCTGCCGCTTAAAGCAACTGGGATATTATTCCATCTACTGAGGTCAGGTTTAATTGATTTGAGCGTTCTGTTGAAGTTTCTGGCAAAGGTTTTCTCTAAGGAAAGAAATGTATCGATTCCTATATATTTAAAATGGAAAACTATTGGGATTCCATATGTAGAGATGGAGTTGTCCATCGGGCGCTTGAGAAGATTAATTTTATAACTTGAGATGAAGCTGAATTTATCTATGATCTTCAATGCGTTTGGGAGCGATTCAAGTACATTGTCTAGATATAGTAAAATATTGTCTCTCTAATGAGATGAAGTGATCAGTAGAGTTTAGGGAAGTTTGTGTTATTTCCTTGATGAGTTGCCTGAGCCAGGGGTTCATCGATAATAAGAATAGCAAAGGGGAAATTGGGTCACCTTGTCTGCTTCCTCTAGTGATTCTGAATAGCACAGAACAGATATTGCCTGTTACAACTATGTCTGAGGGATTGGCATATAGAATGTTAATCATATTAATGAAATTGCCACCATATGTTCTAAGACAGACTAGTTCTAGTTTATCAAGAGCTTTTTCTGCATCGGAAGATATAGTCCAAGTAGCTGTTGTTTCTGATGAAGCATCTAAAATACGTAATAGTTGACGGAGGTTTACGAGGATACATTTTTTTTACTAACCTGTTTTGATCCTTGATGACCATTTCGGGTAAGTAAGGCTCGAGACAGAACAACAACATTTTGGAAAACCTTTTAATATCTGTGTTTATCAGGGGCACAGCTTTGGTTTTAGAAGTGGCGTCGGTTTTAATATTGCAGATACATTGTGGCTTCCATCAATGTAATTGTCTGCATCATTTCCTGTCCCTATCTTTTTTGTAAATATATATATTCCTTTATTATTTTCCCCCGAACCCTATCATCCCTCCCCTAATTGGTGTAAACTAATGGACAACAACATTTAGGCTTCTACTTCCAGATTATACATTCCAAGGACACAGTATATTTCACAATGGTTATCTTTTTTGTTTTAGTCCCATCCTTCAACTCCACTCAACCCCTCCCATCTATCTCTGAACATGACCCAGTTTGGATTTCTATTTGCCATATATTTTTCAACTGTGCTGGGATGTTTCACAAAAGTTATTAATATTTATATTCTCATAGTTTCTACATATTGTAATTTTAAAATAAACATTTTTGCTAAGATTATTTTTATATTTTTTGATCGATTGATAATGAATTATTAAATCCCCCCAGCTGTGCTAGTTGCAGAGGGGGACATAATTTGTCAGGGGGCCCTCCCATTTTTTGGGGCATCGAAAGCACATTTCCTGCATTACTACACAATCTAATATGATCAATGGCCCTTCTAGCCGTCTCTATATAGAACAACAAAAAAGAAGCAAAAATTCCCACAGTCATCAAGCGTTTTAGTAATTAATAAGACTGAACTAGATCCATGATGCACCTTTAACCAATAGCTTAACCAATGAACCACTCTTACAAATAAAGTACAAAGACAACTTTTGACTATCTTTAAGACAACCTCTAAGGTACATAAACATTTCAGACCGCCCAGCCAACCCGAGCCGCCTACACGCCCGACCCCCACCAGTCTAGTCAATAACTCAACTCTCTCCCCAACTTCCTTCCCATCTTTTTTTTGTCTCAAGGGAATGGTTTGGAAAACAAAAGTTGAATGAAAACTCACATACACATTAACACACACAAACTGTACACCCTCCATTTATTTCATATCATAGGTCTAATAGTACTGTAGAGCCCTTTTTACTTACACACAAATAGCTGGGTCACCCTGTCCTGCCCCTAAGAGTCCACGGCCTTGTAGCGCCCCAATCCAGCACACACCACTCAGCTTTATGGTCTTAGTGAAACATTCATTATTGGTTTCAGGTGTGTTAGGCCAAGGCCAGAGTGACAACAGTACAGCAGACCCCCAGGGCCAGAACTGTGCAGCCCAGCTGCTAGGGATTGCCTAGATCTTCCCTGACGTGGGAATGTTTTCAATACAGACTCCTTTTGTTGTACAGTATTCCATACAGTGATGGAAAAAGTACCCAATCGTCATGCTTGAGTAAAAGTAAAGATACCTTGATAGAAAATGGCTCAAGTAAAAGTCACCCACTAAAATACTACTTTAGTAAAAGTCTAAAAGTATTTAGTTTTAAATATACTTAAGTATCAAAAGTAAAAGTATAGTTAATTTCAAGTTCCTTGTATAAAGCAAACCAGACGGCATCATTTTCTTGTTTTCTAAATTTACAGAGAGCCAGGAGCATGCTCCAATACTCAGACATAATTTACAAACTAAGCATGTGTTTAGTGAGTCTGCCAGATCAGAGGCAGCAAGGATGACCAGGGATGTTCTCTTGATAAGTGTGTGAATTATAAAATGTTCCTGTCATGCTAAGCATTCAAAATGTTACAAGTACTTTTGAAAGTCAAGGAACATGTATGGGGTAAAAAGTACAACTACTTAAGTAGTACTTTCAAGTATTTTTACTTAGGTACATTAGTACTATTCCATTTAAGAAATCCAGACCTTATGAATGTTGCACAGGATACCCTTAATCTTAAAACAAATATAGTGATACAGTGTACATAACTTGAAATTGCTTCCATATATTCTGGGAGGATAAACAACCTTCCAATTAATAGCAATGCATTTATTAGCCACTATAAAAGCTAAGTTACACAGTTTCTTCTGATAAGTCTCCAGTATCAACATTTCCAAGCAAACAAAAACAGGGAGAATCTGTAGACATGCTGAGATAAAAGACTCATACTCTTTGCCAGAATTCATCCAGCCTTCACAAGATAACAACATATGCAATATGTCCCCATTTGTATTTTACACCTCCAGCAGAATAATATTACTGAATGCATGATATACAGATTCACTGGAATATAGTACGTTCTATGGATCGTCTTAAACAGCAGTAATTTATGTCTGAAATTATATGAATATGACTGGGCATTCTAACATATGTATCCATTCATCATCATCAATAGTGTCTCACAGGTCTTCCTCGCATTTTTGTTTTACATATTTTGTGTCATCGGGAAACGACTACCAACCCTTGATACAGTTTGGAAATCAACTTTGGAGGTTTGTCAGACTGCCTTAAAATAGCATCTGGCTTGTCCAGTGTTAACTGCACAGAGGGAATAAAGTGTTGTATCTGCAAAAATTCACCTCACCTCCATCACAGACTGTTATTTTCTGGCTGCCTTACTCTGCTGAGACCCCTGTCACCATCTAATCCTCCTAAAATGTGGCATGACAAAGAATTACCTTGGTGTACATTTATACATTATATTATCCAAGAATTGAATCAATGGTTCAATAATTGAAATGCCCATTATTCCCAGATCCCAGACTGTAGCTTTAAACTTAAGGTGCTGTCATGTAGCTACTCAAGATGCAACTTTTGTATAATTCACTGAATATACTGCAAAATTCACCTGAGCTCCGTAGACTGGTCTTCCCTGGCTGTCTGACCCTGCTGGGACTGCTGTCACCATCTGATCCTGCTAAGACAGGTATTCCCAAACTGGGGTATGCACAATGCCTTTGGGGGTACTCCAAATCACATTTAAACAAAGAAATAATAATTTCTTCACATTATCAAACAGTCCATTTATAATTTCCAACGGTCTGTACATTTGGCTGAGGTTTTTTTTCTCACCTGAGTAGCCTTCACTTCACTGCCAAAAATAAAATTAAACCATCTACTGTTCAGCGAAATAACAACACATTGTCAAATACAGGTAGCCTTGTCAAATAATAACATCCAATCACATTAACCGTTACTCTCTTGCGGGAATTCCACTAACAGTCCGTATGTATCCAAACGTAACTGCTGCTCATTCCGTTTGCTAAAAAATTGATAAATGGTTAAAAGTAAAGCCATAGAGACACATACCTACTCTACTGGTAGTACTGATACTCTCAGCAGTACTACACCTGCACCTGTTGATGACACAAGTTGTTCTGCTTCCACGAGCACATCCAATGCTAATGCAATCAGTAATTCTACATTTGTTGTTAGCCCAGCTAGCATGGACACTGACAGTGACACTGATGCAGCCGAAGAGCTACTGCTCCCTTACCCGGGAAAGCACCGAACAACAGACGTTGGACCATCGAAGAAGCGCAACTATTTTGTATTTATTTATTTGACCTTTATTTGACCAGGTAGGCAAGTTGAGAACAAGTTCTCATTTACAATTGCGACCTGGCCAAGATAAAGCAAAGCAGTTCGACACATACAACGTGCAAAGTAAGTCATAGGTGCAAAGTAGAGATAGGCGCAAAATAAATAAATACAGTAGGGGGAGAGGCAGTTGTTTGGGCTAAATTATAGATGGCCTATGTGCAGTAATATGTGAGCTGCTCTGACAGCTGGTGCTTAAAGCTAGTGAGGGAGATAAGTGTTTCCAGTTTCAGAGATTTTTCTAGTTCGTTCCAGTCATTGGCAGCAGAGAACTGGAAGGAGAGGCGGCCAAAGGAAGAATTGGTTTTGGGGGTGACCAGAGAGATATACCTGCTGGAGCGCGTGCTACAGGTGGGTGCTGCTATGGTGACCAGTGAGCTGAGATAAGGGGGGACTTTACCTAGCAGGGTCTTGTAGATGACCTGGAGCCAGTGGGAATATGATGATGACTGCATTTGGGGTTCACTTATATTGGGAGTAGTGCCTTTCCTCAGCCACAGTGTGTTATGTGCAAAGTACTATTTCACAACACGATGGAAACTTCACTCTTGCACAGACATTTAGAAACAAAACCTGCCAATTTGAAAAATAAAAAATACCATTTAATAAGAAGGGGCTAGAAGCGTCTGATATGGTGAGTAACCAAGTGGCTAGGACAGGCAAGCCCCATACTAATTGTGGAGGACTTCATTCTTCCTGCTGTCGCGGATATGGCTGGGATAATGCTGAGGGAAAAGGCCTATACAGACAATGCCTTCCTCAAAAAACACTGTTTCACGATGCGTCAGTGACATGGCAGGAGATGTTTTGAAACAATTACAGCTTCGCATACAAGCCAGTGAATTCTATGCTTTACAGCTAGATGAGTCAGGTGGCGAGCCTGGCACAGCTCCTGGGATATGTCCGTTACGATTTTTGGGTGTCAATTAAAAAGACATCCTCTTCTGCAAACCACTGGAAACCAGGACAATAGGAGAGGATATTTAAAGTACTGGACAGCATTGTGACATCAATTGGACTTTGGTGGTCAAGATGTGTTGGTATCTTTGCTGAAGAAAGTCTCCAGCCTTGGGCCACATAGCATCAAATTCGTCATGGGAAACATTCGATATGATTGGTCATCGCCCAGCGGTCCGCTGGTGATTTGCATAAAGTTGGGAAAAGTTTACATTTTTCACCGCCTACCACGCCCCCATCACACTGCCCAAAGATCCCCGCCCTCTCCGCTTCTCACCACTTTCCTTCCATTGAAATGAATGGGAAGCAGCGTTTCACCATGCGGCATCCTGTGCTAGTGTATCATGCCCTTGGGCGTGAGTTCAAGTGCGTCTAGTATGTGTGGTCTCATTGAAATAGAGTAGGCTGTCTACATGGGTGGAGAATCACGTGGCCGTTAACTTGAATATGAAATGATCTTAAATATAATTAGACTGTAGATTACTACACTGTCTATAAATAAATAGTAATAACGAAAAGAAGTGGAGGGTGCTCAACCAATGTGAGTCGAAGTGCAATCAAAATGTTTTAATCATGATTGCAAAGGAAAACGCACAATGCACACAGGTTAGGCTACTATGGTGAGAGCTTGCACCTTTTCATTTTCAATAAGTATGGATTACCCATTTATTTGTCTCTGACTGCAAAACAGTAGGCTATATCCTATAGGCCTATGCAAACCGTAGCAGGTGTCACTGTCATCACTCTTGCTGCCTCCAGTTCAGTAGCCATACCTGTGAGATCAGGTGCGCGGGTGTTCTCAATTAAATAGAGTAGGCTATAGCCAATGTATACATGGGCGGAGAAGCACGGGACAGGTTATCTTTCCAAGGAAATGTACTTCCTAAATAGGCCTATGATTACACTATAGTTTACTACATTGCTTAGAAATAGGCCTAAATATTGATCAACAATTATTCTGTCTGAAAATCACCCACTCCTAAAAGATAGGCTATTCATATAGCTCAAGAGAAAGTGCAAGTCTCTCCAACTCTGCTCTCTTCAAACTACATCTAGCATATTGGCATCATTCTCCTTCTTGCCCTTACACAGCCTGGAGGTGTGTTTTGTGTCATTGTCCTGTTGAAAAAAAAACAATAGTCCCACTAAGCGCAAACCAGATGGGATGGCGTGGCGTATTGCTGCAGAATGTTGTGGTAGCCATGCTGGTTAAGTGTGCCTTGAATTCTAAATAAATCAGTGTCACCAGCAAAGCACCATCACACCACCTCTTCCATGCTTTACGGTGGGAACCAAACATGTGGAGATCATCCGTTCACCTACTCTGTGTCTCACAAAGACACAGCGGTCTAATGTCCATTGCTTGTGTTTCTTGACCCAAGCAAGTCGCTTCTTCTTATTGGTGTCCTTTAGTAGTGGTTTCTTTGCAGCAATTTGACCATGAAGGTCTGATTTCACGCAGTCTCCTCTGAACAGTTGATGTTGAGATGTGTCTGTTTCTTGAACTCTATGAAGCATTTATTTGGGCTGCAATCTGAGGTGCATATAACTCATTTAACTTATCCTCTACAGCAGAAGTCACTCTGGGTCTTCCTTTCCTGTGGAGATCCTCATGAGAGCCAGGTTCATCATAGTGCTTGATGTTTTTTGCGACTGCACTTGAAGAAACGTTCAAAGTTCTTGAAATTTTCTGAATTGACTGACCTTCATGTTTTAAAGTAATGATGGACTGTCGTTTCTCTTTGCTTATTTGAGCTGTTCTTGCCATAATATTGACTTGGTCTTTTACCAAGTAGGGCTGTCTTCTGTGTACCAGCCCTACCTTGTCGCAACACAACTGATTGGCACAAACACACTAGGAAGGAAAAATGATTCCATATGTGTTATTTCATAGTTATTTAGTTATTTCACTATTATTCTACAATATAGAAAGTTGTAAAAAAAAATATATAAAAAAAAAAAACCTGGAATGAGTAGGTGTGTCCAAACATTTGACTGGTACAGTTTTAAATCCTGTAGATTACATTAGATTTATATTTGATGGTTTGATTCCGCCTATCAGTGGTAGAAGAGAGTGCCGCATAATCATTGTTTGCTCTTCAAACACTGCTCTACCGTCAAACAGTGCTCTACCATACGATTTAATGAGCCTGTTTGTTTTTATGTTGAGCAATGTGAGGTCAACAGGTAATTATTTTCCACAATGATTACACTTTAAAACTAAACTATTACAATGTTTACAGTGCCTCCAGAAAGTATTCATACCTCTTTGCTTATTCCACATTTTGTTGTGTTACAACCTGAATTCAACATTTGACACACTACTAAAGGACACCAATAAAAATACCCCATAATGACAAAGTGAACACGTGTTTTTATACATTTTTGCACATTTATTGAACATTTAATACAGAAATGTCTAATTTCTAAGTATTCACACCCCTGAGTCAATACGTGTTAGAATCTCTTGTGGCAGCGATTACAGATGTTCGCCTTTCTCTAAAAGCTTTGCACACCTGGATTGTACAATATTTGCACATTATTAAAACAATTATTCAAGCTCTGTCAAGTTGGTCATTGGTCATAGACAGCCATTTTCAGGTTTTATTTTTGAATTTTACCCCTTTTTCTCCCCAATTTCGTGGTATCCAATTGTTGTAGTAGCTACTATCTTGTCTCATCGCTACAACTCCCGTACGGGCTCGGGAGAGACGAAGGTTGAAAGTCATGCGTCCTCCGATACACAACCCAACCAAGCCGCACTGCTTCTTAACACAGCGCGCATCCAACCCGGAAGCCAGCCGCACCTGGCTACCTTGGTTAGCGCACACTGCGCCCAGCCCGCCACAGGAGTCGCTGGTGCGCAATGAGACAAGGACACCCCTACCGACCAAGCCCTCCCTAATCCGGGCGACGCTAGGCCAATTGTGCATCGCCCCACGGACCTCCCGGTCGTGGCCGGTTACGACAGAGCCTGGGCGCGAACCCAGGGACTCTGATGGCACAGCTGGCGCTGCAGTACAGCGCCCTTAACCACTGCGCCACCCCTGTCTTGCCATATTTTTATGACGATTTAAGTCAGAACTGGAACTAGGCTACTCAGGAACATTTAATGCCGTCTTGGGAAGAAACTCCAATGTAGATTTGGCCTTGCGTTTTAGGTTATTGTCCTGCTGAAAGGTGAATTTATCTGTGTCTGTTGGAATGCAGACTGAACCAGGTTTTCCTCTAGGATTTTGCCTGTGCATATCTCTATTCTGTTTATTTTTATCCCAAAAAACTCCCTAGTCCTTGCTGATGACAAGCATACCCATAAAAAGATACAGCCACCAAAATGCTTGAAAATACAAGGACTGATACTCAGAGATGTGTTATATTGGATTTGCCCAAAACATAATGCTTTGCATTTAGGACATACAGTTCCGTTTTTTTTGCCACATTTTCTACAGGTTTTGCAAACAGGATGCATTTTTTTATACATATAAAAACGTCCTTCTTTTCACTCTGTCATATAGGTTAGTATTGCAAGTATCTACAATGTTGTTGATCCATCCTCAGTTTTCTCCTATCACAACTATTAAACTAGATGTGTAATTAATAACTTCACCATGCTCAAAAGGATATTCAACGTTTGTTTGTTTTTTACCAACAGGTGCACTTATTTGCGAGGCATTGGAAAAACTCCTTGGTCTTTGTGGTTGAATCTATGTTTGTTTGTTACATTACAGCCGTATTCTAAAATTGATTCAATTGTTTTTTCCCCTCATCAATCTACACACAATAACCCATAATGACACTGCAAAAATGTATAAAAAAAGAAAACTGAAATATCACATTTACATAAATATTCAGACCCTTTACTCAGTGCTTTGTTGATGCACCTTTGGCAGCGATTACAGTCTTGAGTATGACGCTACAAGCTTGGCAAACCTGTATTTGGGGAGTTTCTCACATTCTTCTCTGCAGTTCCTTTCAAGCTCTGTCAGGTTGGATAGGGAGCGACGCTGCACCACTATTTTCAGGTCTCTCCAGAGATGTTCAATCGGGTTCAAGTCCGGGCTCTGGCTGGGTCACTCAATAATATTCAGAGACTTGTCCCAAAGCCACTCCTCTGTTGCCTTGGCTGTGTGCTTAGGGTTGTTGTCCTATTGGAAGGTGAACCTTCACCCCAGTCTGAGGTCCTGAGCGCTCTGGAGCAGGTTTTCATCAAGGATCTCTCTGTACTTTGCTCTTTTCTTTCCCTTGATCCTGACTAGCCTCCCATTCTCTTACGCTGAAAAACATCCCCACAGCATGATGCTGCCACCACCATGCTTCACCGTAGGGATGATGCCAGGTTTCCTCCGGACGTGGTGCTTGGCATTCAGGCCAAAGAGTTAAATCTTGGTTTCATCTGAACAGAGAATCTTGTTTCTCATGGTCTGAGAGTTTTTAGGTGCCTTTTGGCAAACTCCAAGCGGGCTGTCATGTGCCTTTTTACTGAACAGTGACTTCAGTCTGGCCACTCTACCATAAAGGCCTGATTGGTGGAGTGCTGCAGAGATGGTTGTCCTTCTGGAAGGTTCTCCCATCTCTACAGAGGAACTCTGGAGCTCTGTCAGAGTGATCATCGGGTTCTTGGTCACCTCCCTGACCAAGGCCCTTCTCCCCCGATTGCTCAGTTTGGCTGGGCGTCCAGCTCTAGGAAGAGTTTTGGTGGTTCCAAAGTTCTTCCATTTAAGAATGATGGAGGCCACTATTTTTGGGGACCTTCAATCCTGCAGACATTTTTTGGTACCCTTCCCCAGATCTGTGCCTCGACGCAATCCTGTCTTGGAGCTTTACGGAAAATTCCTTCGACCTTATGGCTTGGTTTTTGCTCTGACAATTGTGGGACCTTATATAGACAGCTGTGTGCCTTTCCAAATCATGTTCAATCAATTGAATTTACCACAGGTGGACTCCAAGTTGCAGAAACATCTCAAGAATGATTAATGGAAACAAGATGCAACGGAGTTCAATTTCGAGTCTCATTGCAAAGGGTCTGAATACTAATGTAGATAAGGTATTTCTGTTTTATATTTGTAAAACGCATTATGGGGTATTGTCTATAGATTGCTGTGGATTTTTTATTTAATCCATTTAAGAATAACGCTGTAACGTGACGAAATGTGGAAAAAGTCAAGGGTTAGGAGTACTTTCCGAAAGCACTGTAAGTGGGGTACAGAGTTGAGGTAGTCATTCCAAAATCTTATTAGGCAGTATTATTGCACACAGAGTGAGTCCATGCATTTTATTAAGCTCATTTTGCTCCTAAACTTATTTAGGCTTGCCTTAAGAAAGAGATTGAATACTTATTGACTCAAGACATTTCAGCTTTTCATTTATAATTAATTTGTAAACATTTTGTGGAAAGTCAAGGGGTGTGAATACCTTCGGAAGGCACAGCATAGGCATTGCAGTGGGTGTCTAGGAGACATTTTTATAAAGTACATCTGTCTGGGAAGAGCTGTTTTAGCCCAGGGTGGGAAGGGCTGGGAGTTGAGATTTGGTTCTAATTAGTAGGCTGCTCTTTTGCATTGGGCAGGGTGTTATTGCTGCAATTTTATATTATGGCTTGTTTGAAACCTTTGTGTAAACGGTGTTCCTGAAAACAAGGCTGTGCTGCCAGCTGCTTCAATAGGGTTTGAATGACGCACATTTTTCCATTCTTTCAGCGCGCCAATTAGTCAGGCCCTGAAAGGTTTTTGAGCACGACAAAAGGAGGAGAACAAATAGCAAGTGCTCCAATTAATTTATACTAGCTGTGTTTCTGTTCTGTCCATCAGCCCTGCTGGCTGGTAGGCTCATCTTTGTGGGCTCTCCCAATCTCTCCCAAATGGAGCCCAGCCAGACATTGGAAGAAGACAGAATCAGACAGGGCACTGAAAGTCTAGGATGAGGCACACCTTCCTATCTGACGATCATAACATGTTTATCTATTAACTGGTTACTTTGGTAGTACTGCTGGCTTGTTCTCGTTTACCAGAGCCTGCAGCTCTCAACCATTTATAGTACATATGGAGTGTTTACACAGCTGCTTGTGTGGTTATACATCCATTTGTGGGAAAGCAAGAAGGAATGGACAGAGAGAGGGATTCATTATGGAGAAATATAGTTACAGCAGGTGGTGTTCTCTGCAGCAGAAGGTTTGAGTAAAAGTGTTTGACCTCTGCCCTCTGTGTTATCACTCCTCACAGCGAGCCTCTGTACCTTGTTGATGGCATGTGTGTGTGAATGGCTCTTCTAACATGTCCCTGATAAACATGTACCTTTCCTTTCTCTCTCCCTTGAGGTCTCATTAGTTTACTGGATGCATTTAAATCTGTTTTTCATTCTATAGAAGCTGCCAAGTGTGTATATACCATTATATAAAATATACCAGAATACAAACATGGGTGTAAAATACAGTTCGTTAAAAGATGAGAGTGATTTTTTGTGTTGGACAGGGGACAGTAGGAGTGATAATGATTTCTTCTTTCATTACTTTGTGTTGGTGAGTAACGGCCTAGACTTATCAACCATCATTTGATATAATTTTAGTATTCTGTTAATGGATTTTACCTAAGGACTTTGTTTTCCCACTTCTGTAAACACTGTTGTATGAGTGAAGCACACTGATACCATAGGCTGCTTCCTGACTATTCCCTCCCACGTGGGTTATGAGAAAACTGTTATGATTATTTCATTGTGATTTGTTTTTAATCGATCTTGTGGTACATCTTTCTGAATGTGATTATGGAGCAATAATATATTCTGACCATCACATGTCAATGGAGTATATATGTTATCTTGGGCATTTTACAATATATCCGTGAAAATGCACTACTTACATTTTTGGGAAAATCTCCCATTTAAGTGTAACAAATCAAATCAAAATGTTTTGAAATGCTTGAGGAAACAATGCCTGGTTTGTTGGGTAACTATGGAAACAGTGCTGGTGTGTAATTGTGACAGAGTTCTAAGTCTGTAGCATATTGTAATTGCAGGAATGATGCATTTAGAGCAACTGTTTGTATTGTAGGCAACAGAGGTGAACTGGCCAGGGGTGTAGTTGATAGCGTTTAGCATTCCACTGTTTTGTTGTTATCTAAGGGGATGTGTTTGGAATAGTAATTCAGCATCTAGATATCTGTGTTTAGTGTGTACAGCCCCTAGATCACCCAAATCCTGGTGGTCTATCGTTCTAAAATAGTTTCAGCCCAATGGAACATTTGATTACTGTTGGTCCGTATACATATCATTACAGTACACACATTTTTGCTATCATAGTACAGTATTTTACATTGTTGCATGTACATAGATTGTTTAGCAAATGTAATGATACTGTATGTGTACAAGCTGCAGGACAATCTCCACTCTGTGGAAAGAAAAACCTATTAGTGAAGAAGCCCACAGCCTTCCTTTAACCCTCAGGGGCAGTTTGCTTTTTGGGTCATAGAGGAAACTCACACTAAATATATGTGTTTTTGGCCCCATGAAATGATTACATGCACAATCTTGGCACTGAGTAATGCCAAGTTGTGGGCATGGAGGAAAATCCCATCTGTCCATTTAGAGGATTTGTTTAAAAACAACGTGACATGAGAATTAGGATATCATCTTTTGCAAAGATTTGATTGAAACTCATGGCAGTCAGTTTAATTTCATACCCTAAGACTATATGTTTGACTGAATATAGTCTTACGCTGATGGGAAATGACACAAGGGCAGGGGTGTTATGGCAACAAAAGGGTTCTGTCCAATGGGAAGCCAGCATGCTACATGACATTGTCACTCTGTAACAGCTAAATGTTTTGCATAAGCACGGCATATGCTGTAGATTTAGTGACATACAGCTTGACCTCGGTGTAATTGCTATTCCTAACTCCTTTTCTCCTCCTCTTCTCTGAAAAAGAAAGGGATGGTTTCTATAATACAGCCCATCTGCCATCATATCTGGGACAACGTGGGATTGTGTTTGCCTGCTTTGAGGTGAAATATGTTTCATTTACCAGCCTTTCTAAGTAACATGAATTGAGAGAGCCATGTATTTTAACTTGTAGCTACAGTAGAGAACGTTGCTGTCAGAAGGGGATTATTGGGAAAGTAGGGTAAAGTATGGAAACAGTATTACAGAGCTATTGTGTGATGTTAAATGCTCTAGGGACCACATTTACAGTACAAAACCTTTCTCACTGCTTCCATGTTTACATCTGAGATTTTCAGAACGGGATAAAAAAAAGATGTTGACCACAAAAGTACAGTATATAACGGTGAAGGTAAAGAGCTTCAAGGTCATACTTGATTACGAACACTTAGCACGTCTTCATGTAAATAATGTATGTCTGTTCTGTGTTTATTCTGCTTGTAGAGAACAGTCTCGTCAAACTGTAACTTTCCTTTGAATGCTGTTTTTGACTGTGTACTTCATACCAGTCGTTGCCAGGGAACAGCATTTAGTGGTTAGAACGCAGCTGATCCCACAGGACTGAAGTGTTTTTGGATGGAGGCTGTCTTTCTGTTCCAGGCTGGAGTCTGGGTCTGCTAGGGAAAAGCTGTGGAGAATGTTCCTACTGTATCAGCAGTAGCAGCAGAACATATTCCCTTACTGACTCTACCTGACATGTAATAACCTAACCCGATACAGCCTGTCTTCAGGATCTGTCTCAATCTTTGACTCTAAGATTCATTTCTTCAGTATACTGTGTCCCTCAACTTCTGTCTGAAATGTCTGAATATGCATTGAGATTGTCAATTAAAAGTTGGTATGTAACTTAATGTATTCGCTGTCACACATTTTCGCATCACACATTTTCTTGTGCTCTTTTGTACATTTGTATTCTTCCTAATTGGCAGCATTTTGTGTTACTGCTTGATTGGTGTCAAGGATTAGAAGGAGATTCCACCCTCTGTAGAAACTTGTTTTTCCCATGGTTGGCGTAGCAACCCAATAAATTCATCAGCATGTAATGTGTGGGAGGTTGATTAGGATTCCATCATTGGTCCTGCAATGACATGTGAACTGAAAATACTGTATTCTCAAATTAACCATGTCCTCAACTTGTTCTGGTTTACGACAATATCCAGTGTCATGCATCCCATACTGGTGTACTGACAAGCGCCATCGTCGCAACATCACCAGCTGTGTTGAGTGGCAAGTCTACTGAATGTTGTACTGTATGTGTGTTCACAATAAAAGATTATTTACTTTATCTGTCCTGTATACACACTAACAGGTTGATGAGCTGGCCACGTAGTGAGCTTCAGACCAAGACCAAGGGAGCACACCAGTCAGTTACACCTTGGTATCATGGCCTTGTTTGGTTTGCAGACTCATCTGTCTTTCATCTACGGCACTTCACTCTGGATGAGAATGGCCTTTTCATTAAAGCAGATTGCAGTGAAGTCCCCACCGCTATTTCCCCTTTCAGAAACGTTTATGTGTGGATTTCTGTATGGTACTGTTACTTGACATTATAAAATGTGTGAAGTGGATGGGTTGGCATGTCCACATTCTGAACTACGTTTGAAAACTGTTTCAGACACTGAGAGCTACAGTAGTTGGGTGCAACACCTTTTCTGGCATAGACAAGCGGATCATTTTCTGACATTGTTGTTCTAGATTGATATCAACATGAATTAATTACTGTAGTTTAGATCTTTATGGAAACGTTATGACAACAACTATCAGTGATTCACCACCTGCTTGACACTTGCCCTTTGTGAGCGTAGAATAACAGTAGCACCTGTTGACTTTCCTGTCTTTTGTTCTAGAGAGACAGTCTTTTCTCAGTGGCATAGTAGTACCGGCTGGAAGCGTCATTCCCTCTAGAGCCCACCACTCATCAAAACATTCCCTGGAAGCGATGATCTATAACGTATAAACTCTAGACTGAAATAGATCCAGTGCCTCCTGCTGCTTCTCCCCTCCCTCTTCACATGGCTGTAGCCCACACATTGGTCCTAATGACTCCGGAGCCAGGCCGGATTACTACCTGTCACCACTATAGGCTTTAATTACAGTGTATTTCCTGGTAAGACAGACACCCCGGAGGTGAGGATTGGTTTAGAGCCAGGCGTCTTATTCTCATCAGCCTCAATCAACACTCGGCTTCATTTTCACTCATTGCAAAGATCCATCTTATTAGATATCATCCATTCAAAATCCATGATCTTTGGTTTGTTTTGTAAGGTGGTGACATTTTCACTCTAACAAGTATTCATACACACTTTAGGATTGATTTTCAAATGGATTGCAGACATTGAATCCCCTCATCGAAAGGCATCAACCTATTGATACAGTGCTGCATTTTTAACATTGTACATTTAATTACAAGGTGCTCTATAATATCAAATCATGAATCAAGGAAGTCTAAGACCAAAGGGATGTTGGTTCATGAGGTCAACAATGTTCTTACTAAATGATGGGACAGACCAGATGGTTGAAGACTAGAGCTGTGTTTGAATATTGATACATTCTCCAAAATTCTAAGTATCAGGGATGCAAACTAGTCACCTTTCGGCGAAATACGCTGTTTTGAATCCAAAGTGCAAGGTGCAAATCTGTCGTTCTGCCCCTGAACAGGCAGTTAACCCACTGTTCCTAGGCCGTCATTGAAAATACGAATTTGTTCTTAACTGACTTGCCTAGTTAAATAAAGCTTAAAAATGTTTTTAAATGCATATCATTACAGCAGTTGCTTGTATACACCAGTATGTTAGCTAGCTACATAACGTTAGTTGGCTACTAATACATCGAACTTGCCAGTATATTAACTATTACATAGTTGTATATGATATGTCTGTCTTGCCGAGTTGAGCCATATAGGTTTTAACATAGGAATGGACACAAATATTGAAACATTTAAATCCAGATGGAGGAAACATTTATTGACTTGATTATTCATGTAATTCTTAGCTTAGGGAAGTGGTATAGGCATTGTGCTTTCTCAATGGACATTGTTAATGAAGTCTCCTGATTTCTAGCTAGTAATTTATTATGCTTACAAACTACCAAGAAGTTGCATAGCAACAGCATCTACTTCCGGTAGACCCGCGAAGCGCTAGTACACTCAACTGAAAGGATACCGTTTGTTTACAGTACACTGAAAAATGAACAAGTAGTATATACTCATTAAGTATGTAGTATACAGTATGTTAGTATGGGTATTCGAACACTGCTTAGGAGTAAGAGGAAGACTGTACGCTTTTAGTTCAGGTGTTCTGAGACTGAGACAGCTTGTCTCAGCTGAGAGAGAGGAAGAGTTGATTGTATTATCAAGGGGATAATCTCAATTGCATAATCCTCGCATCCTCTCTCCTCGCCTCCTTCTCAAAACCCATTAGAGAAGGTCAGAGGGGAGGGACCAATGAGTCTACAATTGAGAGTCGCCCTATGTGTCAGTGTAGCCATGGTGTTTCCTGTGTGTAGCAGAGATCACAGCAAAGGCTGTCTAAGATGCAGGACACTGATCTATATCGCCAAGAGATTCCTTTTGTTCTGACCTGACATCCTTTAATAAGAATGCTATATATAACCAATGCTATTCAATCTGACTGGAAGTCATTATTGTAAAACATACATATGTTTTTCATCTACTGTATATCCAATAACGAATGCTCAGTGAACAGTAATAATACATGCATGTGAAAACTCAGTGTATTCTCTGTGTAATGGAACAAAGACTTATTAAGACAGAATAAGATACTGTATCACCCTGATGCCACAGTGCAGCAGAGTACAGCAATCAGACACACATGGCTTCAGTAATTTCTACATTTATTTCATGATGTTATGCTGAACAGGATGAGGGCATTCAACTGGTGTAGAGTAGGAGGGGAAAATCAATTTAGCTCATTTCCACTGCGTTCCTGCCTGCGGTCTGTAATATGCTTAAAAATGCTGAAGCAAAATCTGTCTCATTATTGTATGAAATGGGGAGATAAAAAATAACCAGGATCATTGGCAATTTATCTGCCTATTGCGTGTGATGGAAGGGCTTTTAGCTGACAGAATTTCTATGGATACGGAGGATGTATCGGGCAGGGGTGCATACTTTGGCTGTCTTTGCATAAGGTGGCCAGTCAGTATCAATCCTCCGTAGGTACCTCAGGTTTAGGGACTACAAAGGGAAACCCCCACAGTGGGCAGCCAATCTCGGTTTCTGCAGGAATCCAACGGTACCCACTCAGAGTTCCATTGGGTGTTTGTGACGTTAATGTCTGATTGTGTAGTGGTGTTTCCTGTTATCACACTGCTGCCTGTATGTTAAAACCATTTCTATTTTCTATTAATTTGACATCTTGAAATATCACTTCAAACTGGCAGTGTTTAAGACCACAGCAGAACTGCTACAGCATGTACTATACAGACAACATGGCTGTGAATCACAATACCCATTTTTTGTGACCAAACCAACGATTTGTTCAGATATCCTGGACGGATGATGATGAATCACATTTGTATTGTAACTGTGCCTATTTTTCTCTTAATTAAATGAGAATTTCCATAAAAAATGCATTGGGATTTAAATCAGCTCTGCCTTGCCTCTTGCTCCAGAGGCGTGGGCTACATGGTGAATGAAGATGGATACTAAAAACACCATCTGAGCAAAGAATCCTCCATTTGCTCTATCCTGGCAATATGATGGGAATCTAATGAAATACACATTCTTCCACAATTGCAAACTCCATTTTCAACTGAGAAACTGGCAATGAACGAAAATGAATTTACCAGAAGGGTCACCTGAAAACAAATGCAACTTTATCCATATACCACTGTGTATTCAATAGGGGCTGGGTTGAAAATCGACAACCTCAGATTTCCCACTTCCTGTTTGGATTTCTTCTCAGGTTTTTGCCTGCCATATGAGTTCTGTTATACTCACAGACATCATTCAAACAGTTTTAGAAACTTCAGAGTGTTTTCTATCCAATAATACTAATAATATGCATATATTAGCAACTGGGACCGAGGAGCAGGCCGTTGACTCTGGACACCTTTCATCCAAGCTACTCAATACTGCCCCTGCAGCCATAAGAAGATAAGATCACATCTCTGTATTCCACTGGAGGAGGTGAGGATTGGAACTTGAATAATCACTTGGGGATTCTCATGTGGTGAATCTCATTAGGGAACGAGGGCTGGTTGAAGACAATGAGAAACAATTGGTTTCACCATGTTCAACCAAATAATAATTCCCTACTGTCTCCGTAGAGAGGTGCTGTATGTGACCATGTGATGCTACAGTATGTAGTGCAATATCTTCCTTTGGATGGTGTCATTCCAATGGGACACGCAGTTGCAGATGGCCGCTGCGCATTCTGACGTGAAACAATGGTATTTACTGTCGATTATCTAAGTGTTGCCTATCACTTTAGTTTTACATTGTTTACATAGAGAAAAGGTCAGGCTGTCAGGATGTCTGTTAGACCTGTTCTGTACCCCCCTCCACTTCTCAAACCTCCAGCTGTTTCTGCATTACCATAGCACACTCAGTACTCTCCACTAGAGGTCGACTGATTAATCGGAATTCGGTATTTTTGGACACCGATTTGGATGATATATATATTTTTTTTACGCCTTTATTTAATCTTTATTTAATTAGGCAAGTCAGTTAAGAACACATACTTATTTTCAATGACGGCCTAGGAACGGTGGGTTAACAGCCTTGTTCAGGGGCAGAACGACAGATTTTTACCTTGTCAGCTCGGGGATTCAATCTTGCAACCTTACAGTTGACTAGTCCAACGCTCTAACCACCTGCCTCTCATTGCACTCCATGAGGAGCCTGCCTGTTACGCGAATGCAGTAAGCCAAGGTAAGTTGCTAGCTAGCATTAAACTTATCTTATAAAAAACAATCAATCATAATCACTAGTTAACTACACATGGTTGATGATATTACTAGTTTATCTAGCGTGTCCTGCGTTGCATATAATCGATGCGGTACGTATATGCGAAAAAGGACTGCCCTTGCTCCAATGTGTACCTAACCATAAACATCAATGCCTTTTTTTAAATCTATACACAGAAGTATACAGTGCCTTGCGAAAGTATTCGGCCCCCTTGAACTTTGGGACCTTTTGCCACATTTCAGGCTTCAAACATAAAGATATAAAACTGTATTTTTTTGTGAAGAATCAACAACAAGTGGGACACAATCATGAAGTGGAACGACATTTATTGGATATTTCAAACTTTTTTAACAAATCAAAAACTGAAAAATTGGGCGTGCAAAATTATTCAGCCCCCTTAAGTTAATACTTTGTAGCGCCACCTTTTGCTGCGATTACAGCTGTAAGTCGCTTGGGGTATGTCTCTATCAGTTTTGCACATCGAGAGACTGACATTTTTTCCCATTCCTCCTTGCAAAACAGCTCGAGCTCAGTGAGGTTGGATGGAGAGCATTTGTGAACAGCAGTTTTCAGTTCTTTCCACAGATTCTCGATTGGATTCAGGTCTGGACTTTGACTTGGCCATTCTAACACCTGGATATGTTTATTTTTGAACCATTCCATTGGAGATTTTGCTTTATGTTTTGGATCATTGTCTTGTTGGAAGACAAATCTCCGTCCCAGTCTCAGGTCTTTTGCAGACTCCGTCAGGTTTTCTTCCAGAATGGTCCTGTATTTGGCTCCATCCATCTTCCCATCAATTTTAACCATCTTCCCTGTCCCTGCTGAAGAAAAGCAGGCCCAAACCATGATGCTGCCACCACCATGTTTGACAGTGGGGATGGTGTGTTCAGCTGTGTTGCTTTTACGCCAAACATAACGTTTTGCATTGTTGCCAAAAAGTACAATTTTGGTTTCATCTGACCTGAGCACCTTCTTCCACATGTTTGGTGTGTCTCCCAGGTGGCTTGTGGCAAACTTTAAACAACACTTTTTATGGATATCTTTAAGAAATGGCTTTCTTCTTGCCACTCTTCCATAAAGGCCAGATTTGTGCAATATACGACTGATTGTTGTCCTATGGACAGAGTCTCCCACCTCAGCTGTAAATCTCTGCAGTTCATCCAGAGTGATCATGGGCCTCTTGGCTGCATCTCTGATCAGTCTTCTCCTTGTATGAGCTGAAAGTTTAGAGGGACGGCCAGGTCTTGGTAGATTTGCAGTGGTCTGATACGCCTTCCATTTCAATATTATCGCTTGCACAGTGCTCCTTGGGAAATATTTTTGTATCCAAATCCGGCTTTAAACTTCTTCACAACAGTATCTCGGACCTGCCTGGTGTGTTCCTTGTTCTTCATGATGCTCTCTGCGCTTTTAACGGACCTCTGAGACTATCACAGTGCAGGTGCATTTATACGGAGACTTGATTACACACAGGTAGATTGTATTTATCATCATTAGTCATTTAGGTCAACATTGGATCATTCAGAGATCCTCACTGAACTTCTGGAGAGAGTTTGCTGCACTGAAAGTAAAGGGGCTGAATAATTTTGCACGCCCAATTTTTCAGTTTTTGATTTGTTAAAAAAGTTTGAAATATCCAATAAATGTCGTTCCACTTCATGATTGTGTCCCACTTGTTGTTGATTCTTCACAAAAAAATACAGTTTTATATCTTTATGTTTGAAGCCTGAAATGTGGCAAAAGGTCGCAAAGTTCAAGGGGGCCGAATACTTTCGCAAGGCACTGTATATTTTTAAACCTGCATATTTAGCTAAAATAAATCCAGGTTAGCAGGCAATATTAACCATTTGAAATTGTGTCACTTCTGTTGCGTTCATTGCACGCAGAGTCAGGGTATATGCAACAGTTTGGGCCCATCAACTCCCGAGATTTGGCTGGTGTAACCGATGTGAAATGGCTAGCTAGTTAGAGGGGTGCGCGCTAATAGCGTTTCAAACATCACTTGCTCTGAGACTAGCAGTAGTTATTCCCCTTGCTCTGCGTGGGTAACGCTGCTTCGAGGGTGGCTGTTGTCGATGTGTTCCTGGTTCAAGCCCAGGTAGGGGCGAGGAGAGGGACGGAAGCTTTACTGTTACACTGGCTTTCTTACATGGCGCATATTGCACTTTTACTTTCTTCTCCAACACTTTGTTTTTGCATTATTTAAACCAAATTGAACATGTTTCATTATTTATTTGAGGCTCTCTACTTTCCACTACTACTGTACAGTACATACCATGAATGAGCTAGATCTACCACCGTTTTCACTGTAACTGAATATCATGGAACCATCTTTCTGAAGATAAAATATCTCCGAACAGCAGCAGGCCTATTAGCACCAGAGCTAACACCCTAATAGCGTTTCAAACATCACTTGCTCTGAGACTAGCAGTAGTTATTCCCCTTGCTCTGCGTGGGTAACGCTGCTTCGAGGGTGGCTGTTGTCGATGTGTTCCTGGTTCAAGCCCAGGTAGGGGCGAGGAGAGGGACGGAAGCTATACTGTTACACTGGCTTTCTTACATGGCACATATTGCACTTTTACTTTCTTCTCCAACACTTTGTTTTTGCATTATTTAAACCAAATTGAACATGTTTCATTATTTATTTGAGGCTCTCTACTTTCCACTACTACTGTACAGTACATATCATGAATGAGCTAGATCTACCACCGTTTTCACTGTAACTGAATATCATGGAACCATCTTTCTGAAGATAAAATATCTCAGAACAGCAGCAGGCCTATTAGCACCAGAGCTAACACCCTAATAGCGTTTCAAACATCACTTGCTCTGAGACTAGCAGTAGTTATTCCCCTTGCTCTGCGTGGGTAACGCTGCTTCGAGGGTGGCTGTTGTCGATGTGTTCCTGGTTCAAGCCCAGGTAGGGGCGAGGAGAGGGACGGAAGCTATACTGTTACACTGGCTTTCTTACATGGCACATATTGCACTTTTACTTTCTTCTCCAACACTTTGTTTTTGCATTATTTAAACCAAATTGAACATGTTTCATTATTTATTTGAGGCTCTCTACTTTCCACTACTACTGTACAGTACATACCATGAATGAGCTAGATCTACCACCGTTTTCACTGTAACTGAATATCATGGAACCATCTTTCTGAAGATAAAATATCTCCGAACAGCAGCAGGCCTATTAGCACCAGAGCTAACACCCTAGAGGTGAGATCAAACAGGGTTGAGAAATGTACTAGCAGAGACTACGAGGACAATGTTGAGGAGCAAGTTGCCATGGGGATATAGTCTCTCCAGCTCTCAGAAGGAAATCAGTGCATTTTTTTCACAACAGCCCTCACCTTCTTTTCAGACATCTGGCCTGCTGGCTTTACAGTGTGAAGTTACACAGCTGTGTCTGAAGAGCTACCGCTTCTGTGGAATCAGTTACTGTGAATTAAATTTTTATTACATGTCTCTTATTCGAAGAGTAGGAGGATATCTATGCACTCTGTGAAACCCTGGTTTATTATTTACAATATAATGTAGTCATCATCTGAATGTAATAGCAACAACAACATCACTACTAAGTTACTCTCCCTAGTCCATATTTCCGTTTACAGTTGAAGTCGGAAGTTTACATACACTTATGTTGGAGTCATTAAAAGTTGTTTTTCAACCACTCCACTTATTTACAAACTATAGTTTTGGCAAATTGGTTAGGACATCTACTTTGTGCATGACACAAGTCATTTTTCCAACAATTGTTTACAGAAAGATTATTTAACTTATTATTTACTGTATCACAATTCCAGTGAGTCAGACGTTTACATACACTATGTTGACTGTGCCTTTAAACAGCTTGGAAAATTCCAGAAAATTATGTCATGGCTTTAGAAGCTTCTATTAGGCTAATTGACATCATTTGAGTCAATTGGAGTTGTACCTGTGGAAGTATTTCAAGGCCTACCTTCAAATGCAGTGCCTCTTTGCTTGACATCATGGGAAAATCAAAAGAAATCAGCCAAGACCTCAGAAATAAAATTGTAGACCTCCACAAGTCTGGTTCATCCTTGGGATGAAGACTACAGTTTCCAATTGCACATGGGGACAAAGATTGTACTTTTTGGAGAAATGTCCTTTGGTCTGATGAAACTGTTCTGCCATAATGACCATCGTTATGTTTGGAGGAAAAAGGGGGACGCTTGCAAGTCGAAGAACACCATCCCAACCGTGAAGCACGGGGGTAGCAGCATCATGTTGTGGGGGTGCTTTGCTGCAGGGGGGACTGGTGCACTTCACAAAGTAGATGGCATCATGAGGTCGGAAACATATGTGGATATATTGAAGCAACAACTCAAGACATCAGTCAGAAAGTTAATGCCTTGTCGCAAATGGGTCTTCCAAATGGACAATGACCCCAAGCATACTTCCAAAGTTGTGGCAAAATGGCTTAAGGACAACAAAGTAAAGGTATTGGAGTGGCCATCACAAAGCCCTGACCTCAATCCTATAGAAAATTTGTGGGCAGAACTGAAAAAGCGTGTGTGAGCAAGGAGGCCTACAAATCTGATTCAGTTACACCAGCTCTGTCAGGAGGAATAGGCCAAAATTCACCCAACTTATTGTGGGAAGCTTGTGGAAGGCTTCTCAAAATGTTTGACCCAAGTTAAACAATTTAAAGGCAATGCTACCAAATACTAATTGAGTGTATGTAAACTTTTGACCCACTGGGAATGTGATGAAAGAAACAAAAGCTGAAATAAATCATTCTCTCTACTATTATTCTGACATTTCACATTCTTAAAATGAAGTGGTGATCCTAACTGACCTAAGACAGGCAATTTTTACTCGGATTGCTATTCTAACTTCCGCGACGCATATAAGGCCCTCCCCCGCCCTCCTTTCGGAAAAGCTGACCACGACTCCATTTTGTTGCTCCCTGCCTATAGACAGAAACTAAAACAAGAAGCTCCCGCGCTCAGGTCTGTTCAACGCTGGTCCGACCAATCTGATTCCACGCTTCAAGACTGCTTCGGTCACATGGACTGGGATATGTTCTGCATTGCTTCCAACAACAACATTGACGAATGCGCTGATTCGGTGAGCGAGTTCATTAGAAAGTGCATTGACGATGTCGTTCCCATAGCAACGTTTAAAACATTCCCAAACCAGAAACCGTGGATTGATGGCAGCTTTCGCGTGAAATTGAAAGCACGAACCACTGCTTTTAACCAAGGAAAGGTGACCAGAAACATGACTGAATACAAATAGTGTAGCTATTCCCTCCGCAAGGCAATCAAACAAGCTAAGCGTCAGTATAGAGACAAAGTAGTGTGACAATTCAACGGCTCAGACACAAAAGGTATGTGGCAGGATCTAAAGTCAATCAAGGATTACAAAAAGAAAACCAGCCCAGTCTCGGACTAGGATGTCTTGCTCCCAGGCAGACTAAATAACTTTTTTGCCCGCTTTGAGGACAATACAGTGCCACTGACACGGCCAGCAACCAAAATCTGCGGACTCTCCTTCACTGCAGCCGACGTGAGTAAAACATAAAAATGTGTTAACTAGAGGTCGACCGATTATGATTTTTCAACGCCGATACCGATTATTGGAGGACCAAAAAAGCCGATACCGATCAATCGGACGATTTTTTTTATTTGTAATAATGACAATTACAACAATACTGAATTAACACTTATTTTAACTTAATATAAAACATCAATAAAATCAATTTAGCCTCAAATAAATACTGAAACATGTTCAATTTGGTTTAAATAATGCAAAAACAAAGTGTTGGAGAAGAAAGTAATATGTGCCATGTAAAAATGTGTGCCATGTAAAAAAGCTCATGTTTAAGTTCCTTGCTCAGAACATGAGAACATATGAAAGTTGGTGGTTCCTTTTAACATGAGAACATGAGAGTCTTTTTTTTTATCTAACGGGTGGCATCCCTAAGTCTAAATATTCTTGTTACATTGCACAACCTTCAATGTATGTCATAATTACAACATTCTGGCAAATTAGTTTGCACTGAGCCAGGCAGCCCAAACTGTTGCATATACCCTGACTCTGCGTGCAATGAACGCAAGAGAAATGACACAATTTCACCTGGTTAATATTGCCTGCTAAACTGGATTAGTAGTTATAACTAGTGATTATGATTGATTGTTTTTTATAAGATAAGTTTAATGCTAGCTAGCAATTTACCTTGGCTTCTACTGCGTTCGCGTAACAGGCAGGCTACTCGTGGAGTGCAATGGTTAGAGCGTTGGACTAGTTAGCTGTGCGGTTGCAAGATTGGAACCCCTGAGCTGACAAGGTGGAAATCTGTCGTTCTGCCCCTGAACAAGGCAGTTAACCCACAGTTCCTAGGCAGTCATTGAAAATAAGAATGTGTTCTTAACTGACTTGCCTAGTTAAATAAAATATATAAAAAATAAATAAATGTTTTTTTTATTTATTATATAATCGGAAATCAGCGCCCAAAAATACAGATTTCCGATTGTTATGAAAACTTGAAATCGGCCCTAATTAATCGTCCATTCCGATTAATCGGTCGACCTCTAGTGTTAACCCTCACAAGGCTGCAGGCCCAGACGGCATCCCCAGCCGCGTCCTCAGAGCATGCACAGACCAGCTGGCTGGTGTGTTTACTGACATATTCAATCAATCCTTATCCCAGTCTGCTGTTCCCACATGCTTCAAGAGGGCCACCTACTTAATATAATGTTTACATACCCTACATTACTCATGTCATATGTAAATGTATATACTGTACTCTATATCATCTACTGAATCTTTATGTACTATATGTATCACTAGCCACTTTAAACTATGCCTCTTTGTTTACATACCCTACATTACTCATCTCATATGTATATACTGTACTTGATACCATCTACTGCATCTTGCCTATGCCGTTCTGTACCATCACTCATTGATATATCTTTATGTACATATTCTTTATCCCTTTACACTTGTGTGTGTATAAGGTAGTAGTTTTGGAATTGTTAGGTTAGATTACTGGTTATTACTGCATTGTCGGAACTAGAAGCACAAGCATTTCTCTACACTCGCATTAACATCTGCTAACCATGTGTATGTGACAAATACATTTTATTTGATTTGAAATGTCAGGAATTGTGAAAAACTGAGTTTAAATGTATTTGGCTAAAGTGTATGTAAACTTCTGACTTCAACTGTGTAAGAAATCTCTCTGCACCATCCGACGAACCGTCAAAACAGGCAATGTGTCAATACGGGACCAAGATAGAATTCTACTACACTGTCTCTGATGCTCTTCGGATGTGTACGGACTTGCAAACTGTCACGGATTACAAAGGGAAATCCAGCCGGGAGCTGTCCAGTGATGCAAGCCTACCAGACTAGTGAAATACCTTCTGCTTCAAGGCTAGCAACACTGAACCATGCATGAGAGCACCAGTTGTAGCCGATTGGAGTAAAAATGTAAACAGGTTAACATTCACAAGGCCGCAGGGCCAGACGGATTACAGCTGGCAGTGTCTTCATTGACATTTTCAACCTCTCCCTGACCCAGTCTGTAATACCTACATGTTTCAAGCAGACCACCATAGTCCCTGTGCCCAAGAACACCAAGGTAACCTGTCTAAAGGACTATCGCCCCATAGCACTCACATCTGTATCCATGAAATGCTTTGAAAGGCTGGTCTTGGCTCACATCAACACCATCATCGCAGACACCCTGGACACACTCCAATTTGCATACCGCCCCAACAGATCTACTGATGACGCAATCTCTATTGCACTCGCACTGCCCTTTCCCATCTAGAAAAAAAGGAACACCTACATGAGAATGCTGTTAATTGACTACATCTCAGCATTCAACACCATTTAGCCCTCCAAGCTCATCACTAAGCTAAGGACCCTGGGATTAAACACCTCCCTCTGCAACTGGATCCTGGACTTCCTGACCGGTCACCCCCATGTGGTAAGGGTAGGCAACAATACATCCGCCACGCTGAGCCTCAATACTGGGGCCCCTCAGGGGTGCAGGCTTAGTCCCTTCCTGCTCTTCCTGTAAACCCAGAACTCCGTGGCTGCGCACACCTCCAACACCATCATTAAGTTTGCAGACGGCACAACAGTCGTAGGCCTGATCACCGTTGACGATGAGACAGCCTACAGGGAGGAGGTCAGAGACCTGGCAGTGTGGTGCCAGGACAACAACCTCTCCCTCAACATTGAGATGATCGTGGACTACAGGATACGGCAGGCTGTGCACGCCCCCATCCTCATCGACAGAGCTGTAGTGGAGCAGGTCAAGCACTTCAACTTTCTCGGTGTCCACATCACTAAGGAATTATCATGGTCCACACATACCTCCGGATGCCGAAAATATTTGTCATGGGCCTCGAGATCCTCAAAGTTCTACAGCTGCACCATTGAGAGCATCTTGACTAGCTAGATCACCGTTGGTTATGGCAACTGCTTGGCATCCGACTGTAAGGCGCTACAGAGGGTAGTGCGTACGGGGCCGAGCTCCCTGCCATCCAGGACCTCTGGCAGGAAGCCTTCCTCTGACACCAGGCGGTGTCAGAGGAAGGCCCAAAAATGTTTGTAAACACTACAGCCACCCAAGTCGTAGACTGTTTTCTCTGCTACCGCACGCCAAGTGGTACTCCGAGTCTGGAATAAACAGGAACCTGAACAGCTTCTACCCCCAAGCCATTTGCACTAACTGTTTTGACTCGCCACATACACTGCTGTTACTGTTTATTATCTATCCTGTTGCCTAGACTCTTTATCCCTACCTATAAGTACATAACTACCTCAATTACCTCGTACCCCATGCATATCTTATTGGTACTGGTATCCTGTTTATATAGGGGGTACCAGTTATTGTTACTCAATGTGTATTTATTCCTCATGTTATTAATTCTCTCTCTTTTTTCTCTCTGCATTGTTGGGAAGGGCAAAATATCATAACCTGCAATGTCAGAATCCAGAACATAAATATATATGTATATGATGTTGTGTATAGACATTATTGACTGTATTTGAATAGAAAAAGTGGCCTCCTGAGTGCGCAGGGGTCTAAGGCTGTGCCTCTAGAGATCCTGGTTCGAGTCCAGGCTCTGTTGCACCTGGCTGCAACCAGGAGACCCATGGGGCGACGCACAAATGGCCCAGCATCGTCCGGATTAGGGTAGGGTTTGACCGGCAGGGAAGCCAGGGAGTAAAGGGAGTTAGGAGGGCTGGGGCTGAGCAGCCTGGCCTAAAAAGGACTTTCCCTATTCGGGCCAAGTTGTAGTCCAGAAGAAATAGTTATCCAGGCCACGACATCCCTCATAAGGATGAGTCAACCCCTTTCAAAAGACATGAAGAGAAAACCACGTAAATGCATTTTATGACAGTTAATTTGAATTCTCATATGTACTGTATTTTAATGGGAAGCTGTGAAGGGGATTTTCAGGTGAACACAAAGGAGAGTGGTCATTGATAATATCATATAACAAATCTATCCAGTTTATTACAAGAATTCAGGGAGAACACCTCCAAAGGAAATGTCTAACCACACTGCACCGAATGTTCTGTAAACACCAGCCCGAGAGGCTTGAAGGTAGTCACAACATCAGCTGCTACAGTATCGCACAGTGTCACAGATACATTATCAGTGTGACCTCAGCCCAGCCTGGCCTCAACTTTAATCACAACATTCAACATTGGCAGACATTTGATAATGGCAGTTAAACAGGTCAAATGTAGGAACATCAGTACTTAGTCACAACAGATAATTAATTATAGACTCAAATAATTATCAAATAATTTCCCATTTGTTTCTTCTTAAAGATATTTCTACATGTCTTCATTATTGTGGGGAACCGCAGAGGGACACTAAATGTTATCATTATGTTCAAGTACATTGAAAGCATTGCACAGAAGGCATTGCACAGTGCAGAGCTCTTGTGCTTTAAGGAGGTCCTTGTACAGTTCTTTACAGTTGTCGTTCCAGACTTGCACCATGTTGTCTGTACCTTTTTTGTGGATATAGAATGTCTTTATTCGGTGGCAGTTCTGGAGGCCATAATACCAGTCAAATGTCTTTTCATAGCTGTTGTTTGTGACATTTATAGATGGCCTCATCTTACACACCACCAGCCCCTAGTTGGAGTTGAATAACTGACTCATGACATACAGTATAACAGAAAGCTTTGTGTGTGCGTGTGCACGTGCCTCGCGTCTCTGTGTGTGTGCATTCGCTTTTGTGCGTGTGTCTTTAGACCACATATTATCAAAACCCACACACTGTGTGCTGTCCTTTTTAATAGTGGGGGCTTCAACTTTTGAGAAGGACTAACAAAGAGGATTAGTGGTCCACCTATCAGGATTATATATTTTTTTAATTTAGTTCAATTTGCGACAGCTTTTTGGAGGACACTACCAAAGTCCAGTCCTCTTGCTCCAAACCACTGTTTGGCCAAATAATTTTCACAAGGAAGTATCATGATTGATTCCAACCTTTGGATATTGGTCTCTGACACTTGATAAATACTCCCCATAAAGTCCTTATAGGTGGTTTGACTTTAAAGGGACAACAATTGTATCAATCACAGTGGGCTGCATTCATGTCTCATCAGGAATAAGTGATGCAGGGAAATAAATGGTGGAAGTTACTGGCATTTAGGATTTTATGGTCCAAAATGTTTTTACTTCATGTACACCTGTGCTGTTAGATGAATCTTGCTATTTGCCACTCCGACATCAGCAACAATACTGCAAAATACACATTTCATGCACCCCTTGTCATGAATGAATAGTGTCGCTAGCCATTTTTCTGACCAGGCGAAATCATGTAGCAGCATCATCACTATATAAAAAATAGTAAAGGGTTGTTTAATCTCATCTAAATAGCCAAAAGGTTCAATATAGAAGCACAAATCAAATAAATTCTAAGGGTGTAGAGCAATTATAATTTCAACAGGCAATACATGTGGGTGATAATTTGGTAAATTGAAGAAATGCAATATTCATATCTAACCCCCGGTGGCAGCCTGCTTGTCTTTATTCAGTTCTCATTGTCACATTTGATTGCATTAGAATTAAAACTATACAAACAAAGAATTAATTTAAATATGAAAGGCACCTTGCCACAGTTATATGAAAATATTTGTAATAGCTTTTGCGACCAAGAACCTGGAGTAATTTAGTAGGGTGTAGGGTGTCTGTAGATCATTGACACAGCACACCTTACAGAGCTAGTGAAGGCACATGAGGAGAGGCTGTCTAGGGGCAAACAATACAGATACTATTGGACAATTGACTGTATGGACTTAACCTTGATGCACCCAGACATTTTAAAGATGCTTTTTAGAGTTGTACTTTCACCCCAAGTTAACAACTGTACATTAAATACAGTATTCATACTTGCTCAAGGTAAACAAACATAAAACACACTGTTTATATCCTCAATAGTCAAATGAGAATGTGTCTGGTAAAATTAGAATTGTTCAACTTTCCCCTGCTAATACAGAAACCCCCCAGAAAATGGATTTGTGTTTGGATGATGGATTCAGGGAATGAGAGAGATAGGAATGCAATGGCTGAGAGATATTGTTGTACATTTTTTGATAGAATGCGAAACAGTTGCTTTCTGAGTAAATCATTTTAGTCACTGGCTAGTGTACATAATTCATTCATTTGAGCTTGTAACATCTATTGACATATTAATGTCATTATGATGCACAGCTGAATTAATAAAGAAGAGAGGACTGTTGTATAGCTGCCAAGGCCAACAGTGGGAGGTTTAAACTAAACTGTGCTCTCTCTCTCAACAGGGTTGACTGCTTAATTATTGACTATATACAGTATCAGTGAAAAATTTGGACACACCTACACATTAAAGGGTTTTTCTTTATTTGTATTATTTTCTACATTGTAGAATAATAGTGAAGACATCGAAACTATGAAATAACACATATGGAATCATGTAGTAACCAAACAACTGTTAAACAAATCTAAATATATTTTATATTTGAGATTCTTTAAAGTAACCACCCTTTGCGTTGATGACAGCTTTGCACACTCTTGGAATTCTCTCAACCAGCTTCACCTGGAATGCTTTTCCAACAGTCTTGAAGGAGTTCCCACATATGCTGAGCACTTGTTGGCTGCTTTTTCATCACTCTGTGGTCCAACTCATCCCAAACCATCTCAATTGGGTTCAGGTCAGGTGATTGTGGAGACCAGGTCAACTGATGCAGCACTCCCTCACTCTCCTTGGTCAAATAGCCCTTACACAGCCTGGAGGTGTGTTGGGTCATTGTCCTGTTGAAAAACAAATTATAGTCCCATTAAGCGCAAACCAGATGGGATGGCGTATCGCTGCAGAATGCTGTGGTAGCCATGCTGGTTAAGTGTGCCTTGAATTCTAAATAAATCACTGACAGTGTTACCAGCAAAGCACACTTCCTCCTCCATGCTCACGGTGGGAACTACACATGTGAAGATCATCCGTTCACCTACTCTGTGTCTCACAAAGACACGGCAGTTGGAACCAAAAATCTCAAATTTGGAGTCATCAGACCAAAGGACAGATTTCCACCAATCTAATGTCCAATGCTTGTGTTTCTTGGCCCAAGCAAGTCTCTTCTTATCGGTGTCCTTTATAGTGGCTTCTTTGCAGTAATTCGACCATGAAGTCCTGAATCATGAAGCCCTGGGCTCCAGAGTGGTGCAGCGGTCTAAGGCACTGCATCTCAGTGCAAGAGCTGTCACTATAGTACCTTCAAATCCAGACTGTATCATATCTGGGCAAGATTGGGAGTCCCATAGGGCGGCGCACAATTATCCCTGGGTCGTCCGGGTTTGGCCGGGAGTAGGCCATCATTGTAAATAAAAATTTGTTCTTAACTGACTTGCCTAGTTAAATAAAATAAAAAATAATGCAGTCTCCTCTGAACAGTTGATGTTGAGATGGGTTTGTTACTTGAACTCTGTGAAGCATTTATTTGGGCTGCAATTTCTGAGGCTGGTAACTCTAATGAACTTATCCTCTGCAGCAGAGGGTGGCTATTACTTTGAAGAATCTCAAATATGAAATATGTTTTTATTTATTTACTTTTTTGGTTACTACATGATTCCATATGTGTTATTTCAAAGTTTTGAAGTCTTCACTATTATTCAACAATGTAGAAAATAGTAAAAATAAAGAAAAACCCTTGAATGAGTAGGTGTGTCCAAAATTTTGACTGGTACTGTACATTTAAATGGATTGTAGAGGCCAATTTATTATATGGTTATTAAAAAGCTTGATTTATTTTCTCAAGCTCTCCTCTATGAATGTGTTGATGACTTAGCTGCAAGTAAATGGGTGAAATTAGTATTTTAGGGCATAAATAAGGAGTTTATTATGCACTATTATGTACTAAATGTTTGTTTATTATTGGAATTAATCACACTAAAAATAGTTTTTGTCCTGAGTGCCAAGGGTCTAGTGGGTGAGATATTCAGGGTCAGGGACATATTTTAAGTTGTTTGAGTAAGTGATTGTGTTTTGATCTCCATTCAATTATTAATAAGAGGGACCTGAGTAATTCAGAGATTTGACATTGAAATATAGTGTATAATAAGCACCACTTACAGGAGGGATAACACTGCTGGCAAAGTGGACAGATTATGGCAATCAGTGACAGCAATGGAACAGTTACCATGAGAGCTGTGTCAGGCCTTTCTCTCTAAATATTCACAAATAGTTTCACAAATATGTCTATCATCACCAGACACTTTAAAATGTACATGTCTTTCTCAGACAATTAAAGGTGACTAAAAAAGCCTTTGCTGTACAACACAGCCATTATTGTTTAGCCTAATCCACCTTGTTTTAGCCACCTTTTCAAACCGCATAAAATGGATGTTAAATAGCAGTGTCTTTGCTTGTACACGAGGGAATGAGGTTAACCAATAGGATCTCTGCAACGCTCCGCATTGACGTGCACAGTAAGGCCGATTTCTTTAATGAGGAAAATGAATGGAATGACAAGAGCTAGGGATGGAGGAGGAGTAGGAGGAGGGGCGTGTAGCTAGAGAGAGATGCTCTGGGTGCCCTTCGGGTGTTCCCTTCATGCAGGAATAATTTAATTGGCTGATTAAGAGGGATTGGCGGAGGGGAGTCAGGGCATGGGTCCCCTGTGGTCAGATGTGTGGGCAGATGATGTACTGGCAGGATGTTGAAGGAAGGAATGGGCCTCAGCTTGAACTCTCCCAGTCTACATGATTCTGTACTCGATAGCCAAACAATGCAGCAGGCCTCAGCAAATGTCATTATATTCATATGATGGGCTGAGGCTGGTATAGGACCACTTTTCACAGGCCCTGTTAACTGTGGCTGTTCTAAAAGTATCCTTTGAAGAATGACTAGGTACAGAATGCAGGCGAAAATTGTTCTGCCAATAGACATGCTCCTTAAAGCTTCTCTTTAATACTGCAAAATGCACACACCTTCCACATTTGTTTAGCCATCCATTTCTCCCCTTTTTCTCTCTCGGATGTGTCTGCATGTCATTAAAAAGTGTGTGGGGCATGAGTAGCTGGCCATGAAGTCTTTCCAGTTGAATGAACAACGAACACTATCTTACTCTAATTTACTCACTGTATAAATCCAAACATACTGTCATGGCCGGCTCCAGAACGAATCAGTTGATTTCTGTAGTTTTTTTAAACGGGACCTCCTGTGTGCTGCAACTCTATACTCAACTAGGCCTATTGCCACGTGTGCTGCCCAAATTTCTGGATTCCCAAGATGTAATTGGCATAGGCCTCTGCACTTGTGATTTGAAACCATCCACAGCTGTTTGTTTTTTTAAGTGGCAAAGTCGAGCTCTCTGCTAAAATATTTTGAATTATTTTATTTAGACAGGAGCAATTATATAATTTTTGCAAAACATCAATTTACAATTTTTTTTTACCCTTATTTTACCAGCCAAGTTGACTGAAGACATTCTAATTTCAGCAACGACCTGGAGAATAGTTACAGGGGAGAGGAAGGGGGGTGAATGAGGCAATGGGAAGCTTTAGGAACCTTAGATATAATGATATTCCAGTTAAACAGGTGAGCATCACACTCATAGTGTTGTCGACAACGTTACCATCCCACCTCACATCACACACTGTGCAAACAGTGGTATGTGACGGGGTTGACTGTGTGCTGCTCAGACCTTACTGAGGGATTGATTCAGCTTCACGGTTTCAGACACAACCTACACGCCCCCTCTTTACCAGCGATCACAATGCCTTCATTTCCCAGAAGGCTAGGAGGGTGCTGCGCTCTACCCTTTAATGGACTGCTCAGAGGATATTCCGGATTAAGATAAATCTCTCATTCTCATACTGACATTGGTGACGGCAGACACACTATGCATTAATTTCCCTCTTACAGACAAACTAGATATATTTTGTACCAAGTTACTATTTCTGTATTCCATACTGTAGAGAATGTAACTTTACTGACATAGGCCCTGACCTTATAACCAAACTTTTGAACCTTTCAAATATCACTTGTCAACTGCCACTGTAAGTGGCAAATGTTACACAAATTAATATTTCAAACTTTTTAGCACTAATACCAAATAATACATTTTATAGGACAAAAGTTTTGTTGCATTCCAAATAAGGCTCACTAACATGTCTATTATTCCATCCAGGTAAATCTCATACATTCTTTGAAACAGAGGAAGGAAAAGGAAATGCCTAAAACATTATCTAACTGTTTCTAATGTAGCCTACTATTTCTACTTTAACTGCGTCTGCATTTTATCCTGATTCAAAAGACCAAGAGAACCAAACTATTACGAAGCCAGACAGGTCCAGAAATAGTACATTGTTTTACACCAACATTACGGACTTGATTTTTTAAGTTGCAGAAAGCATAGACTATGCACAATAAAGCTGTTAATGTTAATGCGAGTGTAGCGAAATGCTTGTGCTTCTAGTTCCGACAATGCAGTAATAACCAACAAGTAATCTAGCTAACAATTCCAAAACTACTACCTTATAGACACAAGTGTAAGGGGATAAAGAATATGTACATAAAGATATATGAATGAGTGATGGTACAGAGCGGCATAGGCAAGATACAGTAGATGGTATTGAGTGCAGTATATACATATGAGATGAGTATGTAAACAAAGTGGCATAGTTTAAAGTGGCTAGTGATACATGTATTACATAAAGATGCAGTAGATGATATAGAGTACAGTATAGACGTATACATATGAGATGAATAATGTAGGGTATGTAAACATTATATTAGGTAGCATTGTTTAAAGTGGCTAGTGATATATTTTACATAATTTCCCATCAATTCCCATTATTAAAGTGGCTGGAGTTGAGTCAGTGTGTTGGCAGCAGCCACTCAATGTTAGTGGTGGCTGTTTAACAGTCTGATGGCCTTGAGATAGAAGCTGTTTTTCAGTCTCTCGGTCCCAGCTTTGATGCACCTGTACTGACCTCGCCTTCTGGATGATAGCGGGGTGAACAGGCAGTGGCTCGGGTGGTTGTTGTCCTTGATGATCTTTATGGCCTTACTGTGACATCGGGTGGTGTAGGTGTCCTGGAAGGCAGGTAGTTTGCCCCCGGTGATGCGTTGTGCAGACCTCACTACCCTCTGGAGAGCCTTACGGTTGTGGGCGGAGCAGTTGCCGTACCAGGCGGTGATACAGCCCGACAGGATGCTCTCGATTGTGCATCTGTAGAAGTTTGTGAGTGCTTTTGGTTCCTGAGGTTGAAGAGGCGCTGCTGCGCCTTCTTCACGATGCTGTCTGTGTGGGTGGACCAATTCAGTTTGTCTGTGATGTGTACGCCGAGGAACTTAAAACTTACTACCCTCTCCACTACTGTTCCATCGATGTGGATAGGGGGGTGTTCCCTCTGCTGTTTCCTGAAGTCCACAATCATCTCCTTAGTTTTGTTGACGTTGAGTGTGAGGTTATTTTCCTGACACCACACTCCGAGGGCCCTCACCTCCTCCCTGTAGGCCGTCTCGTCGTTGTTGGTAATCAAGCATACCACTGTTGTGTCGTCCGCAAACTTGATGATTGAGTTGGAGGCGTGCGTGGCCACGCAGTCGTGGGTGAACAGGGAGTACAGGAGAGGGCTCAGAACGCACCCTTGTGGGGCCCCAGTGTTGAGGATCAGCGAGGTGGAGATGTTGTTGCCTACCCTCACCACCTGGGTGCGGCCCGTCAGGAAGTCCAGTACCCAGTTGAACAGGGCGGGGTCGAGACCCAGGGTCTCGAGCTTGATGACGAGCTTGGAGGGCACTATGGTGTTAAATGCCGAGCTGTAGTCGATGAAAAGCATTCTCACATAGGTATTCCTCTTGTCCAGATGGGTTAGGGCAGTGTGCAGTGTGGTTGAGAGTGCATCGTCTGTGGACCTATTTGGGCGGTAAGCAAATTGGAGTGGGTCTAGGGTGTCAGGTAGGGTGGAGGTGATATGGTCCTTGACTAGTCTCTCAAAGCACTTCATGATGACAGAAGTGAGTGCTACGGGACGGTAGTCGTTTAGCTCAGTTACCTTAGCTTTCTTGGGAACAGGAACAATGGTGGCCCTCTTGAAGCATGTGGGAACAACAGACTGGGATAGGGATTGATTGAATATGTCCGTAAACACACCTGCCAGCTGGTCTGCGCATGCTCTGAGGGCGCGGCTGGGGATGCCGTCTGGGCCTGCAGCCTTGCGAGGGTTGACACGTTTAAATGTTTTCCTCATGTTGGCTGCAGTGAAGGAGAGTCCGCATGTTTAAGTTGCGGGCCGTGTCAGTGGCACTGTATTGTCCTCAAAGCGGGCAAAAAAGTTATTTAGTCTGCCTGGGAGCAAGACATCCTGGTCCGTGACGGGGCTGGTTTTCGTTTTGTAATCCGTGATTGACTGTAGACCCTGCCACATACCTCTTGTGTCTGAGCCGTTGAATTGAGATTCTACTTTGTCTCTATACTGACGCTTAGCTTGTTTGATTGCCTTGCGGAGGGAATAGTTACACTGTTTGTATTCGGTCATGTTTCCGGTCACCTTGCCCTGATTAAAAGCAGTGGTTCGTGCTTTCAGTTTCACGCGAATGCTGCCATCAATCCACGGTTTCTGGTTTGGGAATGTTTTAATCGTTGCTATGGGAACGACATCTTCAACGCACGTTCTAATGAACTCGCTCACCGAATCAGCGTATGTGTCAATGTTGTTGTCTGACGCAATACGAAACATATCCCAGTCCACGTGATGGAAGCAGTCTTGGAGTGTGGAATCAGATTGGTCGGACCAGCGTTGAACAGACCTCAGCGCTGGAGCTTCTTGTTTTAGTTTCTGTCTGTAGGCAGGGATCAACAAAATGGAGGCGTGGTCAGCTTTTCCGAAAGGAGAGCGGGGCAGGGCCTTATATGCGTCACGTAAGTTAGAATAGCAACGATCCAAGGTTTTTCCAGCCCTGGTTGCGCAATCGATATGCTGATACAATTTAGGGAGTCTTGTTTTCAGATTAGCCTTGTTAAAATCCCCAGCTACAATGAATGCAGCCTCCGGATATATGGATTCCAGTTTGCAAAGAGTCAAATAAAGTTTGTTCAGAGCCATCGATGTGTCTGCTTGGGGGGGAATATATACGGCTGTGATTATAATCGAAGAGAATTCCCTTGGTAGATAATGCGGTCGACATTTGATTGTGAGGAATTCTAAATCAGGTGAACAGAAGGACTTCTGTACAGTTCCTGTATGTTGTTGTGGCCACACCACGTCACGTTAACCATGAAGAATATGCCCCCGCCCCTCTTCTTACCAGAAAGATGTTTGTTTCTGTCGGCGCGATGCGTGGAGAAACCAGCTGGCTGCACCGACGCCGATAGCGTCTCTCCAATGAGCCATGTTTCCGTGAAGCAAAGAACGTTACAGTCTCTGATGTCCCTCTGGATTGCTACCCTTGCTCGGATTTCATCAACCTTGTTGTCAAGAGACTGGACATTGGCGAGAAGAATGCTAGGGAGTGGTGGACGATGTGCCCGTCTCCGGAGTCTGACCAGAAGACCGCTTCGTTTCCCCCTTTTACGAAGTCGTTTGTTTGGGTCGCCGGCTGGGATCCATTCCGTTGTCCTGGGTGAAAGGCAGAACACAGGATCCGCTTCGCGAAAGTCATATTCTTGGTCGTACTGATGGTGAGTTGACGCTGCTCTTATGTTCAGTAGTTCTTCTCGACTGTATGTAATGAAACCTAAGATGACCTGGGGTACCAATGTAAGGAATAACACGTAAAAAACAAAAAACTGCATAGGAACACGAAGCGAGGCGGCCATCTCTGTCGGCGCCGGAAGTCATTTGGATTCCCATTAGCTGCCAAGGCAGCAGCTACTCTTCCTGGGGTCCGGCAAAGTTAAGGTAGTTATACAATTTAAAAAACATTACAATACATTCATTACAGAATTCACAACACACTATGTGTGCCCTCAGGCCCATTATTGATTGTCATTGTCACCGTACTCATGCATAACAAGATGAACACATCAGTGGCCACTGACAAAGTAGTCACTCAAGCCTACTTTGTCAGTGGCCACTGACCATTGTATAGTCAAACTGTGCTCTTACAGATCTTTTCTCAATCAATACAGTATTTAAAAGCAGTATGAAATATTACTTTGCCTATAATAATGATCATTCTCTTGGCTCGAACAAGCACACGTTAAGACATTTTTCTGAAACACGATTTGACCTCTGAACTTAGAGGTGCCTTTAGAATGGGGCAGGAGGGTGGGTCAAACTATGTCACTGCAGAAGTGGGCAGAGATTGGTTTAGAATGTAAAGCAGGACCTACCCTAGTTATTGATCTGTTGGGAGAGTTACAGTATCTGTCTGAAGGATTTTATTTCTCCCCTTTTATGCTGTTGCTGCAAGGTCTGGGTTTCCGAGACTATGACCCAACACCATCAGCTCAGTGTGGACAGGACTGGACAGATCTAGCTAGACGTACTCAGGTTTTTATGAAATTAGCCAGCAGTTCAGTTACATAGCTTCACATTCCAGGTCAGGCTTCATCCATGTTACAAAGGTAGATATTGATCATGCACTCGTCGCTTACTCGAGGCGTGCTTGTAACTGCGCGTTCATGTTGAACATGGATAGTCGAACACCAAACTATTCATTGAGACAATGCCGAAACATCAATCCATGGGCGAGTCAGTGCCACATTTACATTTTTGCCAAAATCTAAATGAAAGAAGAAGAAAAAACTGCAAAATGTGCTATTTGAAGTGCCAAATTGATTCTTTGGTGTGCTTATCAATGCACAACTCAATTTTTCCCATACTCCTACCAATACAATTACTTGTATGAAGTGATACAAAAGTTTTAGTGCGTGTGAAGTTTCCAACGCATCCTGTCATTACTAAATGTGTTGTGTGATTTGAATATTGCTATTTTTAACACACAAGAACATTTGATCAATAAAATATTTTGTTACCAGTTATCCCGAGTTGAACTCCAAGTTGACCAAAAACACCTCTATCTAGATCCGTAGTACACCACTCTGGTCACACTGATTTACCAACACGCCTCCTGGATAATGAGGATGGGGAATAATAGGCCATGTGACTAAGTATTTCTGAAACTATCCGGCGCCATTGTCGCAACCCCTATTACCAGCCTGTTCAACCGCTCTTTAATATCGTCTGAGATCTATGGGGGTGCCATAGGGTTCAATTCTCGGGCCGACTCTTTTTTCTGTATATATCAATGATGTTGATCTTGCTGCAGGCGATTCCTTGATCCACCTCTACGCAGACGACACCATTCTGTATACTTCTGGCCCTTCCTTGGACACTGTGCTATCTAACCATCCAAAGAGCTTCAATGCCATACAACACTCCTTCCGTGGCCTCCAACTGCTCTTAAACGCTAGTAAAACCAAATGCATGCTTTTCAACCGTTCGCTGCCTGTACCCGCACGCCCGACTAGCATCACCACCCTGGATGGTTCCGACCTAGAATATGTGGACATCTATAAGTACCTAGGTGTCTGGCTAGACTGGAAACTCTCCTTCCAGACTCATATCAAACATCTCCAATCTAGAGTCGGCTTTCTATTCCGCAAAAAAGCCTCCTTCACTCACGCCGCCAAACTTACCCTAGTAAAACTGACTATCCTACCGATCCTCGACTTCGGCGATGTCATCTACAAAATGGCTTCCAATACTCTACTCAGCAAACTGGATGCAGTTTATCACAGTGCCATCCACTTTGTTACTAAAGCACCTTATACCACCCACCACTGCGACCTGTATGCTCTAGTCGGCTGGCCCTCGCTACATATTCGTCGCCAGACCCACTGGCTCCAGGTTATCTACAAGTCCATGCTAGGTAAAGCTCCGCCTTATCTCAGTTCACTGGTCACGATGGCAACACCCACCCGTAGCATGCGCTCCAGCAGGTGTATCTCACTGATCATCCCTAAAGCCAACACCTCATTTGGCCGCCTTTCCTTCCAGTTCTCTGCTGCCTGTGACTGGAACGAATTGCAAAAATCGTTGAAGTTGGAGACTTTCATCTCCCTCACGAACTTCAAACATCTGCTATCTGAGCAGCTAACCGATCGCTGCAGCTGTACATAGTCCATTGGTAAATAGCCCACCCAATTTACCTACCTCATCCCCATACTGTTTATATTTATATACTTTTCTGCTCTTTTGCACACCAGTATCTCTACCTGCACATGACCATCTGATCATTTATCACTCCAGTGTTAATCTGCAAAATTGTAATTATCCGCCTACCTCCTCATGCCTTTTGCACACAATGTATATAGACTCTTTTTCTTTCCACTGTGTTATTGACTTGTTTATTGTTTACTCCATGTGTAACTCTGTGTTGTTGTCTGTTCACACTGCTATGCTTTATCTTGGCCAGGTCGCAGTTGTAAATGAGAACTTGTTCTCAACTAGCCTACCTGGTTAAATAAAGGTGAAATAAATAAAAAATTAAAATAAGTAGAGACATCACTAATAAGAGCGGGATGCCTCTGTGTGACTTTGGATGCAGCATAATGGTAATTATGGTAATTATGCTGCATAATTTCCAATAGCAGGTCATGAAAGGCAATAACAAGGTGCTGAAGGTCCCGGGAAGCTCAGCCAATTAGTAAGCACAGCCTTAGCTTCTAAATAGTTTGGGCAAGAAACGGTTTATAACGAAATTTGACATTTAATGTATAACTGAACAGAGGTGACATCCTCATTGCAAGACAGTGTCTTACTGTATAAATGAAAGTACAACAAATGTTATTTTACGAAATCTCATGTTTTGACCCATGAGTCTATGCAGTTCTCCTCTGTCAAATGTAGCATCTGCCTAGCTGCAGTCGGGGTCAAATACTGAGGGTGCCTTTGTTGCCATGGAATTAAGAGGGGGTTCTGGACCCCTACCTAAACTATGATGGAGATTGATGCCCCTAATGAGGTAGAATAGCAGCTAGAATAGCATCCTGAAGGCCCAGGTCTAACCCAAAGCTCCCATTCCCCTGGTGAGTGAGTGAGGTCTAAACCCCAAGGCTCTTAACAATTAACCCAGAGTACCCAAAGAGCACCAGTGGGAGGATCTAGCAATGAGGCAGAAGAAACAAAGAGATTTATTCAATTAGAATTTAAAAGTAGTTTTTTTCTATTGATGTAAAATGTATGATAAAAATACATTTTTGGGTTTGTTGATTGAAATGGTGGCTGTTTTATGGGCTCCTGACCAATTGGGCTATTTTGTGTATTTGGGAAATGATCTTAATATGATGTTTCCACCATTGTTTCCTATGAGTGAAAAAGCTTTTGGATATCAGAACAGCTATCACTAACCTCCATTTGGATGAGGACTTTTACTTCAATGAGTCGGAGGCAAAAGACATATTGATTATCCTGGACCAGGCGCAAGTCCCCGACACTCGAAGAAGGAGGAGACAGCGCTATATAGTGGAGACTATGTCGGAGAGTGGATAAATCAATTTTACCTTCCATTCTATTGGCGAACGTGCAATCACTGGAGAAAAAGCTGGATGAAGGACTGTAAAATCATATGTTTTTCCAAGGCGTGGTTGAACAAGGACATGGTAAATACACAGCTCAAAAAAATAAAAGGAACACTAAAGTAACACATCCTAGATCTGAATGAATGAAATATTCTTATTAAATACTTTTTTCTTTACATAGTTGAATATGCTGACAACAAAATCACACAAAAATGATCAATGGAAATCAAATTTATCAACCCATGGATGTCTGGATTTGGAGTCACACTCAAAATTAAAGTGAAAAACCACACTACAGGCTGATCCAACTTTGATGTAATGTCCTTAAAACAAGTCAAAATGAGGCTCAGTAGTGTGTGTGGCCTCCACGTGCCTGTATGACCTCCCTACAACGCCTGGGCATGCTCCTGATGAGGTGGCGGATGGGATCTCCTCCCAGACCTGGACTAAAGCATCCGCCAACCCCTGGACAGTGGTGCAACGTGGCGTTGGTGGATGGAGCGAGACATGATGTCCCAGATGTGCTCAATTGGATTCAGGTCTGGGGAACAGGCAGGCCAGTCCATAGCATCAATGCCTTCCTCTTGCAGGAACTGCTGACACACTCCAGCCACATGAGGTCTAGCATTGTCTTGCATTAGGAGGAACCCAGGGCCAACCGCACTAGCATATGGTCTCACAAGGGGTCTGAGGATCTCATCTCGGTACCTAATGGCAGTCAGGCTACCTCTGGCGAGCACATGGAGGGTTGTGCAGCCCCCCAAAGAAATGCCACGCCACACCATGACTGACCCACCGCCAAACCGGTCATGCTGGAGGATGTTGCAGGCAGCAGAACACTCTCCACGGCGTCTCCAGACTGTCACGTCTGTCACATGTGCTCAGTGTGAACCTGCTTTCATCTGTGAAGAGCACAGGGCGCCAGTGGTGAATTTGCCAATCTTGGTGTTCTCTGGCAAATGTCAAACGTCCTGCACGGTGTTGGGCTGTAAGCACAACCCCCACCTGTGGACGTCGGGCCCTCATACCACCCTTATGCAGTCTGTTTCTGACCGTTTGAGCAGACACATGCACATTTGTGGCCTGCTGGAGGTCATTTTGCAGGGCTCTGGCAGTGCTCCTCCTGCTCCTCCTTGCACAAAGGCAGAGGTAGCGGTCCTGCTGCTGGGTTGTTGCCCTCCTACGGCCTCCTCCTTTCTTGATGTACTGGCCTGTCTCCTGGTAGCGCCTCCATGCTCTGGACACTACGCTGACAGACACAGCAAACCTTCTTGCCACAGCTCACATTGATGTGCCATCCTGGATGAGCTGCACTACCTGAGCCACTTGTGTGGGTTGTAGACTCCGTCTCATGCTACCACAAGAGTGAAAGCACCGCCAGCATTCAAAGTGACCAAAACATCAGCCAGGAAGCATAGGAACTGAGAAGTGGTCTGTGGTCACCACCTGCAGAACCACTCCTTTATTGGTCTTGCTAATTGCCTATAATTTCCACCTGTTGCCTATACCATTTGCACAACAGCATGTGAAATGTATTGTCAATCAGTGTTGCTTCCCAAGTGGACAGTTTGATTTCACAGAAGTGTGATTGACTTGGAGTTACATTGTGTTGTTTAAGTGTTCCCTTAATTTTTTGGAGCAGTGTATAAATCTAGCTGGTTTTTCTATACATCGACAGGACAGAACAGCTGCGACGGGAAGCTCAGAGGGTGTGTGTGTTTCTTTGTTAGCAACAGCTGGTGCGTGATGTCTAATATTGAGGAAGTCTCAAGGTTCTGCTCTCTTGAGTTAGATTACCTCATGATAAGCTGTAGACCACACAATTTACTAAGAGAGTTTATCTATATTTTTCATAGCTGTCTATTTACCACCACAAACCGATGCTGGCACTATGACTGCACTCAACGAGCTGTAAGGGCCATAAGCAACAAGAAAATGCTCACCCAGAGGTGGTGCTCCTAGTGGCCGATGACTTTAATGCAGGAAAACTGAAATCAGTTTAACCTCATTTCTACCAGCATGTCACCTGTGTAACTAAAGGTGGAAAAAATCTAGATCACCTTTACTCCAAACACAGATGCATACAAAGCTCTCCCTCACCCCCCATTTGGCAATTCTGACCACAACTCTATCCTCCTGATTCCTGCTTACAAGCCAAAACTCAAACAGGAAGTAAGAGTGATAATCTCAATATGGAAGTGGTCCGATGAAATGGATGCTAAGCTACAAGGCTGTTTCACTAGCACAGACTGGAATATGTTTCGGGATTCATCCAATGACATTGAGTTTACCACATCAATCACCGACTTCATTAATAAGTGCATCAACAATGTTGTCCCCACAGTGACTGTACGTACAGGTGAAGTCGGAAGTTTACATACACTGAGGTTGGAGTCATTGTTTTGTTTTTGTTGTTTTTCAGACAATTCCTTGTTAACACACTAGTGTTTAGGCAAGTCGTTTAGGACATCTACTTTGTGCATGACACAAGTACATTTTCCAACAATTATCTACAGACAGATTATTTCACTTACAATTCACTGTATCACAATTCCAGTGGGTCAGAAGTTTACATTCACGAAGTTGACTGTGCCTTTAAACAGCTTGGAAAATTCACGAAAATTATGTCATGGCTTTAGAAGCTTTTGATAGGCTAATTGACATAATTTGAGTCAATTGGAGGTGTACCTGTGGATGTATTTCAAGGCCTACCTTCAAACTCAGTGCTTCTTTGCTTGACGTTATGGGAACATCAAAAGAAATCAGCCAAGACCTCAGAAATAAAATTGTAGACCTCCACAAGTCTGGTTCATCCTTAGGAGCAATTTCCAAATGCCTGAAGGTATACAAAAGTATCTATATCCACAGTAAAACGAGTCCTATATCGACATAATCTGAAAGGCCGCTCAGCATGGAAGAAGCCACTACTCCAAAATCGCCATAAAAAAGCCAGACTACGGTTTGCAACTGCACATGGGGACGAAGATCGTACTTTTTGGAGAAATGTCCTCTGGTCTGATGAAACAAAAATAGAACTGTTTGGCCATAATGACCATCGTTATGTTTGGAGGAAAAAGGGGGACGCTTGCAAGTCGAAGAACACCATCCCAACCGTGAAGCACGAGGGTGGCAGCATCATGTTGTGGGGGTGCTTTGCTGCAGGAGGGACAAGTGCACTACTCAAAATAGGTGGCATCATGAGGGAGAAGAATTATGTGGATATATTGAAGCAACATCTCAAGACATCAGTCAGGAAGTTAAAGCTTGGTCGCAAATGGGTCTTCCAAATGGACAATGACCCCAAGCATACTTCCAAAGTTGTGGCAAAATGGCTTAAGGACAACAAAGTCAAGGTATTGGAGTGGCCATCACAAAGCCCTGACCTCAATCCCATAGAAAATGTGTGTGCAGAACTGAAAAAGCGTGTGGAAGCAAGGAGGCCTACAAACCTGACTCAGTTACACTAGCTCTGTCAGGAGGAATGGGCCAAAATTCACTCAACTTATTATGGGAAGCTTTTGGAAGGCTACCCAAAATGTTTGATCCAAGTTAAACAATTTAAAGGCAATGCTACCAAATACTAATTGAATGTATGTAAACTTCTGACCCACTGGGAATGTGATGAAAGTAACAAAAGCTGAAATAAATCATTCTCTCTATTATTATTCTGACATTTCACATTTCTTAAAATAAAGTGGTGATCTTAACTGACCTAAGACATGGAAATATTACTCGGATTAAATGTCAGGAATTGTGAGAAACTGAGTTTAAACGTATTTGGCTATTTGTATGTAAACTTCTGACTTCAACTGTACGTGGAATATCTGCATTGACCCTTCTTGCACTAATTTATTTTGACTCATCCTATACTCTGCTCTTACTATTTATTGTATATCCTGTTGCCTAGTCACTTTATCCCTACCTACAGTGCATTCAGAAAGGATTCAGTATTTGACTTTTTCCACATTTTGTTACGTTACAGCTTTTTCCTCAAATTGAACACAGTGGCCTCCATCATTCTTAAATGGAAGAAATTTAGAACCACCTAGTGAAACGAATCTCCTCTTCGTCTGAGGAAGAGTAAGAAGGATCGGACCAATATGCAGCGTGGTAAGTGTTTGTCATATTTTAATTGAAAAACTGAACACTACACAAAATAACAACGAAGAGAAAACTTAACACTTCTGCCAGGTGAACACACTAAACACAACCAAAATGGGGAAAACAGGCTACCTAAGTATGATTTTCAATCAGACAACGAACGACACCTGCCTCTGATTGAGAACCATACTAGGCCAAACACATAGAAATATAACAACATAGAAAAAATAACATAGACTACCCACCCCAACTCATGCCCTGACCAACCTAACACTAAGACATAAAAAAGGAACTAAGGTCAGAACGTGACACCTAGACTGTTCTAGAGCTGTCCGCCCGGCTAAGCTAAGCAATCGGGGGAGAAGGGCGTTGGTCAGGGAGGTGACCAAGAACCCAATGATCACTCTGACAGAGCTCCAGGGTTCCTCTGTGGAGATGGGAGAACCTTCTAGATGGACAATCATCTCTGCAGCACTCCAGCAATCAGGCCTTTGTGGTAGAGTGGCAGGATGGAAGCCACTCTTCAGTAAAAGGCATGACAGCCCGCTTGGAGTTTGCCAAAAGGCACCTAAAGGACTCTCAGACCCCTAAAGGACTCTCAGACCATGAGAAACAAGATTCTCTGGTGTGATGAAACCAAGATTGAACTCTATGGCCTGAATGCCAAGTGTCACGTCTTGGGGAAACCAGGCACCGCTCATCACCTGGCCAATACCATCCCTACGGGGAAGCATGGTGGTGGCAGCATCATGCTGTGGGGATGTTTTTCAGCGGCAGGGTCTGGGAGACTAGTCAGGATCAAGGGAAGGATGAACGGAGCAAAGTACAGAGAGATCCTTGAGGAAAATCTATTCCAGAGTGCTCAGGACCTCAGTCTGGGGCGAAGGTTCACCTTCCAACAGGAGAACGACCCTAACCACACAGCCAAGACAACACAGGAGAGGCTTCGGGGCAAGTCACTGAATGTCCTTCAGTGGCCCAGCCGGAGGCCAGACTTGAACCCGATCGAACATCTCTGTAGAGACCTGAAAATAGCTGTGCAGCGACACTCCCCATCCAACCTGACAGATATTCTCAGGGTCTGCAGAGAAGAATGGGAGAAACTCCCCAAATACAGGTTTGCCAAGATTGTAGATTAATTCCCAAGAAGACTCGAGGCTGTAATCGCCGACAAAGGTGCATCAACAAAGTACTGAATAAAGGGTCTGAATACTTATGTAAATGTGATATTTCAGTTTTATATAGTCAAGTTATCATTACTCGAGAGCATCTGGTTGCATCACCGCCTGGTATGGTAACTGCAAGGCACTACAGAGGGTTGTGCGCACGGCCCAGTACATCACTGTGGCCAAGCTTCCTGCCATCCAGGAGCTCTATACCAGGCGGTGTCAGAGGAAGGCCCTAAAAATTGTCAAAGACTCCAGCCACCCTAGTCATAGACTTCTCTCTGCTACTGCACGGCAGTGGTACTGGAGCATCACGTCTAGGTTCAAGAGGCTTCTAAGCAGCTTCTACCCCCAAGCCATAAGACTACTGAACATCCAATCAAATGGCTACACAGACTATTTGCATTCCCACCCCTCCCCCTTTCACTGCTGCAACTATGTTATTATCTATGCATAAGTCACTTTAATAACTCTACCTACATGTATATATATATATTACCTCAATTACCTTGACTAACCGGTGCACACGCACATTGACTCTGTACCAGTACCCCCTGTATATAGCCTCGCTATTATTATTTTACTGCTGCTCTTTAATTATTTGTTACTTTTATTTCTTTCTTTTTTTTCTTAAAACTGCATTGTTGGTTAAGGGCTTGTAAGTAAGCATTTCACTGTAAGGTCTACACCTATTGTATTTGCGCATGTGACAAATAAAGTGTGATTTGATTTGTTCCTTGTGTTATTATTTTTCTATTTATTCGTTATTATTTTTACGACAATAAAAAAAGACAGCATTGTTGGGAAGCTGTTGTTTTTGATGAATGTGACAAATACATTTTTATTTGTTTTGTTGTTTAAGCCGCAATGTTTTGGGCTTTTATACTAACTCCAAAGATGGCCTCAGTCAAACTTTGTCTTCCTTGTCAAATCCCAAACTATCTTCAACTTTATCTGTCATTTTTTTTCTGTTTAGGATGAGGATCCGAGCCAGCGCTGTGTGGACTGTAGCCTATATACTGTAGGCAAGGAACTTCTATAAAAATAGACTAAATCAAAACAAAAGCTACTCTTTATTACTTTGCAAGTATTAATATTTACTACTTAAGAATATCAGAGGATTTATTAGTCAGTGCTTCATCCATATGATACTACCTTATTGTTTGTAAGTGGTTTGTGGGAAGATGAAACTTTATGATTAACCTAATCAGGCTCAGAGAGCAATAACGGACCAAATCGGCAAGCAGAGGCTCTATTGTTGAAGACTATGAGAGACTAATTGGACTTGTTTAAAGAAAAAAAAAGGACTACCTTTTATAGAAACACGAAAAGGGCAGTAAGCTGAACAAAATAAATTATCATAAAAGAAAGAACATGATCTAAGGAAATCCAATGTCTTTCCAAATGCAGTGAGATAAAGAATATATTTTTGTATATTTATTTGATTAGGATCACTAGTATCTGACGCCAATGGTGACAGCTAGTCTTAATTCATTTCAGCGAATAGAGAACATAAAAAATATTTATCAGGTCCTGACCATTCATATAGCACAGTTTCTGCTGTTCATGTTGACAATATGCAATCCTTGTTTAAATATCATGCTTCCTGGAAGTCACATATGTCTTGGTTGATTCCCCCTCCAGATGGAACCCTCTTATGAGTCTCCTCTCTATTCTGGCAGCTCCCAGCTTGGTACTCCCAGAGCTCCTATTGTTCAATATGGGAATGCTATTCACTTTCTTGATAAAGAGAGAATAGTTTCCCTTCTCAACAGACTCAAAGTTTGTGGGTTGAGAAGGAATATTGACCTTGAGAATTCAATGGACGAAATGAACATCAGAATTACAGACGGGAACTGAGTTACTCTGTACTGTTCGACACAGACTTTGAGCAATTATGTTTGTGTTTAAAATGCATGTACTAAGGCCAGGTGACATACCTTTTTGTGAATACATAGCGGATTTTCATGAGGCTGGCGAGAAAAGGTATAGGCTATCATAAAAGACAAATGTTACTCACTGAAAAGCTTCATTTTATTCTGAGAAATGGGTAAACTGTACATTTACAGGTTAACTCGTTTCTTTAAAAAAAATAGCAGGTTTTGTAGAGAACATTACATTATTAAAAGCTCCATAGCAAAATATCTAGCCAACTCTGGTACATACACTGACCAGGTTAAATAAACAAAACTGCCTGTTGCAACAATGCAAAGATGAGAAAAACAAACCACATTTTAGTCGTATTGATTTCTGTATTTTCAAGTTCACCTTGAACCTAATTTCAACATTTTGTTCAAATTGATTTGCGCTGCAATAATCTCACCGTGTGTGACACAGCCTCTCTTTCTTTAGACTCATTGCAAACAGACGGACTACCTGAGCGCGTCAAACCAAAACAACATGTAATCACACTTACAATTAACTATTCAGCACTGACAGTGAACAGCTTGAATTGTGATTCGTATTGCAGAATGATTGTGTCAAACAAAGAAACACCATTGTTAGAATTAAGTCCAAGTAGCGGACCATTTAAAGTCTGGTCTCAGATCTGTTTGTGCTGTCTTGCCAACTCCTACAGATGTCGAATCTTAATTTGATCACTCTTTTGTTGCTGATAATTTTTCTACCTAGCAGGAAATGCAAACTTGTAGTATATTCAAGGTTTAAAAAGGCTTCTAAAGTTAGCAATGTCCACTTTAAAATGTCAGACTTGATTTGCCCTGCTGAAAAATGTATCAACCCCTACAAAAAATGCTCATTAATTATAATGCACATTTCCTGGTACTGCAATAATATTTCCTGCTGTAGCTTACTGGCTCAAATTAAGATCCTACATCTGTATGGTCATTTTTGCAAGACAGTACAAACATATGGGACCAGGCTTTGTAAGAGTTTAAAACCTGGTCTCCGAGCTCCCTCGTTTCATAGTGTTGCTCATGAACTGCTCATCATGTTCAAAGCTGAGGTTATTGTGAGACCTGGAGATCATGAGCAGTTTCTCTTTCTTGGTGTAATCCCGTTTGACTGCTACCTGGGGCAGCTGCAGTCTGTCCATAGGATCCTCCTTGTTCTCCAGCTTCATGTAGCCTTTACTGTTGCTGCGGTCCAGTCGGGGCCAGCTGGGATGTTTCCTCTGCTCTGGCTTCACTGTCAGGGTGGTGGGCCTTCGATCCAGGTCCAGAGACTTGGAGTGAGAAGACAGCATGTGGAGGGAGTTGTTGGAGCCAAAGTCCTTCCGGGCCGCCCCAGGGGACAGGTAGCTCCCACTGGCAGAACCTGGGGACAACGAGCTACGAGAGGACACGGTGTGAGACTCTGTGGCCGAATTGCTCCTGAGGAGCATGATACCAGGGGGTTTGTAGGCTTTGGCGATGTCCGCCGGGACAGGCACAGCCAGGGAAAGGGACTGCATAGAGGGGGGTCTGGACCTAACCCTCATGTGCTCCAGGTCCTCTGTAATGTTGTCCATGTCAGGCTCGTCAATCACACAGTTGTTGAGCTTAATGACAGGCAGGGTAAAAGCGCTGATGGAGGATGAGACGATAGACCTGGTCTGGCATCTCTTGGGCAAGTTGCTCTTCTCATGGCGGCTGCCTTCATGCTGCAAGCCAAAGATGGAGCCAGAGCGCTCTCGGCAGAATGAAGGCACGAGTCCATGCCCCCCTTTGGCCTCGTTGAGAAGACCCTCCTCGTCCTCCGTAGAGCTGGTCCTGCATGACACTCTCACGTTGTTCCCCACACTGGGGAACCCTAGCAGGGTGTTAGCAGCTAGTTTGGAGGCACACTGGTTCTCATAGGTCCTGACCTCATGCTCCCCATAGGGGCGAGAGTAGGCCCCGTTCATGTACTTGTGCTCTTTGATCCGCAGGCTGTGGATGTCGATGACGGTGGAGTACATGTCTCTCATGTGGATCACCTTGGTCTCCCGGTCCCTGTTTTCATGCAGGATGGCATTGGCACAGATGAAGATGAAGATACCAATACCCATGGTGAACGGCCCCAGCATCTTCATCTTCTCAGAGTGCAGATGCTGCTCCAAAAACTGGATCAGTTTACCGCCCTGCTCCCGGGTCACCCTGGTGTCATTGGTGGATAGCTTGGTGTTGGCCGCTACAAGGGCATCTGTGTGTGGCCAGTAGCCCAGCACGGCCATGGCAACGCCCACCATCAGGATCAACACACCCAGGATGAGGAAGAACCCAGAGGCAGAGTAGAGGCGGATTTTCCCCCTGACCACCACCACATCGGCCCGTGTTTTACGCTTGGCCTTCCTCTTCTCCTGGATCTCTCCTGGGGCTGGGGACTGGATGGGCAGGTGGTGCTGGGAGCGGGCAGAGTCCTGCCTCTTCAGCGCAGCAAGATGGCCTGTGATCACTCCCCCAGCTGAAATCATCACTACAGCTGTCTATGGCCCTGTAAAGACAAACAAACAGAGAGGGGGAGTGAGAGGCATCTGGTATGTTTACGGGATGTCTGTTCTCTGATTGCTGGCACTGTCTTCCTGGTAATCCCACAGTGAGGAGCAGAGCACCATTGACCTTGGGGTGGCTCCATCAAACTGCTCTCATGCTTGCTTTGGTAATTACGACTGATGACAATTATGTTTTAAAATTTGTTCTAGTCAGGAAACAATTCATTTGGAAATCTGGTGTTAAATCCTCTTTCCTCCTTTCTAAAAACTAAGGTGGGTATTTTTGGAAGCCAAATGATAGAAATGGCTAAATGCATTATGTTTGTGAGCAGAAGACTCCAGAGTTAACTGTAATACAGCACTGCCTTTTCTGTTCCAGCTGTGTGGGTCTCTGTCACTCTGCTCTCACTCACTCACTCACTCACTCACTCCCTCACACACACATACACACACTCAGTCCCATTTACACCATCTAAACTCAACAAAAAAAGAACTGTCACTTTTTCAGGACCCGGTCTTTCAAAGATAATTTGTAAAAATCAAAATAACTTCACAGATCTTCATTGTAAAGGGTTTAAATACCATTCACAATGCTTGTTCAATGAACCATAAACAATTAATGAACATGCACCTGTGGAACGGTCATTAAGACACTAACAGCTTACAGACAGTAGGCAATTAAGGTCACAATTATGAACACTTAGGACACTAAAGAGGCCTTTCTACTGACTCTGAAAAACATCAAAAGAAAGATGCCCAGGGTCCCTGCTCATCTGCGTGAATATGCCTTAGGCATGCTGCAAGGAGGCATGAGGACTACAGATGTGGCCAGGGAATAAATTGCCATGTCTGTACTGTGAGATGCCTAAGACAGTGCTACACGGAGACAGGATGGACAGCTGATCGTCCTCTCAGTTGCAGACAATGTGTAACACCTCCACAGGATCGGTACATCCGAACATTACATCTGCAGGACAGGTACAGGATGGCAACAACTGCCCGAGTTACACCAGGAATGCACAATCCCTCCATCAGTGCTCAGACTGTCCGCAATAGGCTGAGAGAGGCTGGACTGAGGGCATGTAGGCCCGTTGTAGTAAGGCAGGTTCTCACCAGACATCACCGGCAACAACATTGCCTATGGGCACAAACCCACCGTTGCTGGACCAGACAGGACTGACAAAGAGTGCTCTTCTCTACCGTGTCGTGGTTTTGTCTCACCCGGTGTGATGGTTGGATTTGCATTTATCATTGAAGGAATGAGCGTTACAACAAGGCTTGTACGATTTGGAGGTGGAGGGTCCGTCATGATCTGGGGCTGTGTGTCACAGCATCATCGGACTGAGCTTGTCATTGCAGGCAATCTCAACGCTGTGCGTTTCAGGGAAGGCATCCTCCTCCCTCATGTGGTACCCTTCCTGCAGGCTCATCCTGACATGACCCTCCAGCATGACAATGCCACCAGCCATACTGCTTGTTCTGTGTGTGATTTCAGAAAATAGAAAATAAGAAAATAAACACAGTTGACAGTGAGAAGACATTTATTTGTTATCTCAGGAGGATCTAATTTCATAAAAGGGTTTTTAAAACTAAGATGCTGTTACTTAGTCCTTATGAAGAGATCTTCAATTAAAGACTGTAGAATTGATTGACAGTCTTAATGGAGATGACTCAGAAGTGGTCTTTACCTATTTTACAGTAAAATCCATCCTCAGCACGCACAAGAGGCACTGGTCAATATTCTGGTCAGCCGTACATTCATGGGTGGTCTGACTGCCATACACTTCCATATTTCAACATTTGCCAATGGAGCACCATACCTTAAGAGAAATATGTTATATTTCAGAAAGGTACTCTTGTTTTTTTTATTTCACATTCAGTTAACCAGGTAGGCCAGTTGAGAATGAGTTCTCATTTACAACCTGGCCAAGACAAAGCAAAGTGACAGAGTTACACATGGGATAAGCAAACGTACAGTCAATAACGCAATAGAAAAATCTATATACAGTGTGCAAATGTAGTAAGATTAGGTAGGTAAGGCAATAAATAGGCCATAGTGAACTAATTATTTTAGCATTAACACTGGAGTGATTGATGTGAAAGTAGAGATACTGGGATCCAAAAGAGCAAAAATAAATAAAATGGTATCCAATAAAACACCTTAAATGTTCCAACAATCAGGCTGAAGGCAGGAGATGTGTAGTAACATGGTGCTTTACCAACAGGTGTGTTGAGTGAATCATTAACAATCTCTGTCAGCACTAAAAGGATGTACTGCAGTGTGGAGAAGTTGTCATGTTTACACACCATACTCACAACACACCTAAGCAATTTTGTCTAAACTATGGATATAAAATTGCTTAAGAGTTGTTCAAAGTTGGAACAATCTTAATGAAAATGATTCACAGCTTAAATGGCTGGCAAATTTGCTTCCGCAAAGTGTTAATTAAGGGGCGTGGAGACTTATCCATCTATGATATTCTTTCTGTTTTTTTGTATTTGGAAAATGTTCTATAACTTTCTTTCGTTTTGAAATGTGAAGTAGATCTGTAGGGGGGAAATATTGAGTTCAATCCCTTTTTAGATGAAATTTTAAGGCAGAAAAATGTGGGGGAAAAAAGTTCAAGGAGGTGTACTATTGGTATTGTAGATGTAGTGCTGCTTGAAAGTATGTGAACCCCTTGTTCAATTACAGATTTTTTTAGTTTTAACCATGAAATCTTCATTTAATCAGAACCAGTATTTTTGATCTGACTTAACAGGTTTATATTTACCAATACCATATGTTGGTGTGTAGACAAAATCATGCATGTAGTAGAAAAACTAAATAAAAAAGGAATTAGTGCAGGTGCAAAAAATAAGTGAACCCCAAGTTGCATTGTTTAAATCAAGTAGGTAAGTGGAATCAGGTGGGTAAATAATTGTGTACCAAATGAACCAATCAAAGGAGAGATTTGGATGGGACTGATAAATAGAGATAAGAAACCTGGTCAGTTTGGTGTTACCCATCCAGGTCAACACAAAGCACACCATGCTGAGAGGAAATTAGATATCAGGATGAGGGTAGTGCGAACACATCAGTCTGGGAAAGGCTATACAATAATCTCAAAAAGATTGAGCTCCATCAGTCCACTGTGAGGCAAATAATTTACAATTGGAGAGCATTTAACATGACAGGAACTCAGCCTAGAAGTGGACGCTCTTCCAGCCACAAGAACAATAATAAATCTGGTAAAAGCCAACCCACACATAAGATCTGGAGATTTGCAGACCTCCCTGCATCTCAGGTAACTGTGCATGCTTCAACAACAATAAGAAGAACACTGAATAGAAATGCCATTCATGTGAGGGTTGCTAGGAAGAAGCCTCTGCTGTCAAAAATAACAAAACTGCCCATCTTAACTTTGCCAAAGACCACCTGGACAAATTTGAAGGTTTCTGGAAGTCCATTCTCTGGACCGATGAGTCCAAAATTGACCTTTTTAGTCAATCAACACCGCTATGTTTGGCGAAAATCCAACACTACCTACCACCAAAATAACCTTATTGCAATAGTCAAGCATAGTGGTGGGAATGTCCAGATCTTGGGCTGCTTTTCCTCCTCTGGACCTGGATGACTCCACATCATTAAGGGAACCATGAATTCTGAGGTATACCAGGAGATTCTTGAACAGAACGTCAGGCCATCTGTCAATGAGCTAAAGTTGGGCCGGAAATGGGTCTTCCAACAAGACAACGACCCAAAGCATTCAAGCAAATCTACCAAAGAATGACTCAGGAGAAATAAGATTTGTGTTTTGGGTTTGCCAAGTTAAAGTCCTGACCTAAATCCAATCGAGATGGTGTCGCAGGACCTGAAGCGGGCAGTTCATGCCAGACCTCCCTCAAGCCTCACTCAATTGGCTGAGTTCTGTAAGGAGGAGTGGGCAAAAATCCCCCAAAACAGATGTCAGAGACTGATTACTTGCTATAGGAGATGTTTACTCCAAGTTATCACTGCTATTGGAGGTGCCACAAGCTATTGACTGAAGTGGTTCACATTTTTGAACACATCAAATCTGAGTTTCTGTTAAATAAACCACTTTTGTTAAATAAACACTGAAAATATATATTTTTGTTTCTGTCATTTACTTGGAATGTCTTTATTACAAATTGGGAATTAGATAAGAATTTTATGTTTATTTTAATATTTTATAGCAAAATAATGACCAGCCCTGTAGGGTTCACACACTTTCAAGCAGCACTGTATATCCAAGTACATACCTCAAGGCACTGCCTTATTAGCTTAAGGTCAATGCACATGATTGCATGGTGAAAATACTAGATGTCATAATATTCAGATCTAGAAAATTGTATTATTCCCTTGCAGATGGAGAGGAGACTCCTGGGTGAATGCATGACAGTTGTATGACCTGCTTCTCTGACTGCAGCCCCGTACCCTGTACCCACCCCCAGCATTAGGTCTGTGAGCAGGTGTGGGCGATGTAGCTTTTCGATGTTGGCTTATCGAAAGTTCTCTATTAAATACCAGGATGAGCAGGGGGTGGATGGTAGCAATAAAGAAGAGAGTGCAGTTCCTATCAACTTTCTTTTCTTATTTTTAACAATGTGTTTAGAACAGAGAACATTTCTTGAATGCCATGGCTTTGCTCTGTTTTCGAAAAACACAAACAGGAAATGAAATAAGAACATGATGCGCTGTGAGGCTATCATAAGGATTAACATCAGTGGACATGAAAAGACATAGGGACCAGTGAAAGATAAGACTGAATAGATGAAAAACAGACTGGTGCTGTCAGTGAATATACATTTATGTTCAGTGCTGAGAACAAAATGTTGTCTTCCCAGATTGAAATAATGTGTCAAACCTGAGATAACCAAAATGAACATATTATCAAAAATGCCCTTGCTATTTTGGCAAAGGGTTTTTTGACTGCAGCCATGGCAGATGAGACAAGGAGTAGGACCATGGTCAGGGCATTATTGGTGTGGTCGGGGGAGGGGTTGTTCCAGACACCGTGCATAATGTGTGAATAGAGGATACCATGGAATTTTGTGACACTTGGTTGTTCTAAGAGTGAGGAGAGAGCGAGAGCGAGAGAGAGCTGATATATCCTAAGTATGTAACAACCGTTACACTGCAGCCTACTTTCCTATGTCAACTACCATTACACTTATTGTGGTAAGAAACATGTTATGTATTGCAAATCCTGTTGTATAGAGAGGTATGTTGCCAAGAAAACTCCACGATGATGATAGTTAAATGTGTCAGTAACTTCTAGACAGACGCGAGTGTGTGCGTGGGTGGGCGCTGTTATGGGACCGCTCGTTCCAGGAAAACGAATCATTTGCACAGTAATTCAATACACAATATTATAATCAATCATAACTACATGTGCGCGTGCAGGCTATGCTGCGATATATGTGAAATCTCAAAATACCAGACCAATGTAATATTTGCAGATATCTTCCCATTTTCATAAAAAAAACGCCATGTGCCTCGAATAGGGCATAAATAGTAAATGGTTTAAAACAGCTATGAATAATAGACTGTGGTAAAACGATGAGAAGGAATTTTGAATTCGCCAGTTGTATGATATAAATTTTAAGTTGAGAAATCAAAGTGATGAGAAGATAGAAATTATATTTGATACGAGCGCAATTGCTCCATGATACTACCCAGTCTATGGGTTCGATTGAGAAAAGCATCTGTTGGTTTAAATGAAGGTTGAAATAGAACCAAGCAAATCATCTTTCCTTTATTAAAGAAGGGGCCATCTAGGCCAATTCACTATTCCTAAAAAATAATGTTACTTACCTGTAAACGAGGGTGCTTCTTTGTAGCTAATGTTATTTGTCCATTACGCATAGGAAAATATAACATAAGCCATGTATCTCAACACTCATGTTTGACTTGCTATGTCTGTTTGTATTCCCATTACATTTATATTCGGATGCCGACACGAAAAATAATACACTTCCAAAGAAACAAGCGTTCATTATTTCGCTCCATTTCCTAAACGCGCACCCGGACTGTTGGCCACACGGCTGTGTAAACTGCTCCAAGCTGCCTGACGCGCGGAGAATGACTATTGTTTTGCTTTTAACCGTCTCAACTTGTTGTCACTGATGACCGGTGATCCACATACAGTCGGCTCATAAACTTCAGTTTCATGTCCAGAATATAATCAAGTATGTTTTCAGTTTAGCCTATTAACTTAAAGAGTTGGCTTTGGCAGAAAATCTGCACAGAAACATGTTTTTAAATTTCTTATGAAGAACATGCTAGCATAAGTGTTAACATCTGGGGAAAAAGCACTGTCCTCGTCATAATCCTTTTGGAGTAGAACCAAGATGTATTATCATGTCCACGTTCTATTCCTCCATGGAATGGTAGCTTGTAGATAAAGCTCTTCTGCAGCATCTTCAAGGATCGAGACGTTCCCTTCAACCCGGGAATAATGCATTACCGGGGATGGTAGACTAGGCAAGCTTTGTACTCCCACGTGATGCTTCACTATAAGTGATGCACAGTGAGATGACAAAAAAATAAACAAGATAAATCATATTTAACTCATTTATGCTTGGAAAAGTCAATGCATCTGAATAGAATATTATCATAATAGTGTCCAATGCTTCCAATGCAAAGACAGTAATTGATGCAAATATTGAAAACATGTGGTAACTTACAGTAAGTTCCCTGCATGTTGCTTTCAATCTGGAGATGAAAATGGTTGAGTTAAACCAAGTCCTATGAGGATGGGCATTTATGAACACAATGAGATAATAATATAACATAACATAATGAGATACTGTATGATAATATACCTCCAACTGAATCAAGATGAAACACAATCCCTGTTCATACTGCCTACATGCGGTGATGTGTAAGCACCCTTGGAGTAAACAAACAACTGTAGTTTATTTTAGCAGGAGCAATTATATGGTTAAAAACCGAAAGATCAGTATTGAAAGTTGCAGATTCTTTAATCTCTGTCATTTCCTGTGTTCATGCAATGCATATCTGGCTCAATGTGATACCAAAAAACTACATTTTCACAGGGGGCTTGATGGGCTATAGGGCTTAGGTGGCTGGGTTTCTATATTACATTCCTCTCCTGTGCTTCTGACAAAAAAACAGGCATCTTTTTTTATTTGAAATGGGACTAACCCAACTTCTAGTATAGTTAGGTTCCACTTCAGCCTTTGGGGTTGAGGGGCTGAGAAGGGTTGAAGAGGGGCTGGGTAAGGTCCCACTACTACGCCTGTTCTCTGTCTCCCCACACATCTGATCATTGTTAGGAATTCTCAAGGCTTGTTAAATGGGGAGATTGACAGTATGGGGACCTTGACGTTCTGGGTTTTCCAATTGCTCTAAGAGGGAGTGGTCGGTGTACTACGTCAAGGCCCATATGAGAAATTAGTTGGGCTGTGTCTCAAATAGTACCCTATTCCCTGCATAGTGCACTACTTTTAACCAGAGCTCTATGGGCCCTGATCAAAAGTAAGGCATTATATAGGGAATAGAGTACCATTTGAGACGCAGCCTGGGTGTGATTACCAAAGAAATGTAACCTATTTCTTTGGAATTTACTGGGGAGGAACTCTGCTGTCGAACTGAGGACACTTTTCTAAGTGTGACAGTCTCAGCTGCTTGTGGTCACATCCCACTGCATAACTGACTAATAACGTGAGTGATGCAGCTAGACTAGTGAGTCTCAGCGAGGGGGAGAAAACAGATTTCAGCCATGCACGTCCTGAGATCTGGATCCACTCCAGCTGTAATACGTTATGATGTACTGCATGACACGTGTGACAAATGTGCACATGTACAGCACTATATTTACTGTCTCTCGTTGTGTGTAAATTCACCATCTTGAACCATATTCAATTAACCACATTGTGAAGAGGAGTATCTCAGTTTTATGCAGAAAAGCTGCTGCATTGTGTCAGGGATGTCTTAATAAAAGTGGTCTGTCTATTTTTTCTAGGATATCTTACAACTCAATTTGATGGATCATTATCTTCTGTTGATGGCTCAGAAGAGTCAAGTTCATTGTGTTCATTGTGTTTTTCTTGAGCTGTGTCAGTAAATCCCTCAAAGCCTTTTCCAGATCAGTGACGGTGTATGATGAATGCAGTGTTGGGGAGTAACTGATTACTTGTAAAAAACAAACTGTAACTGTAATCAAATCTGATTTTTTTTGGGGGGGGGGGGGGCGCAAAATACAACAGCTTTAAACTTTACAGTGAAATGCTTACTTACGAGCTCGTTCCAAACAATGCAGAGCTAAAAGGTAAGGAAAATATTTGCTAAATAAAAAAGAAGAAAGTAACACAATAAAAACAATAACGGGGCTATATGCAAGGAGTACCAGTACCGAGTCAATGTGCAGGGGAACGTAACAGCAGCGTATGTGAAGAGTGTGAAAGTGTGTCTATGTGTCAGTCAGTGTGTGTGTGTGTGTGTGTGTGTGTGGCGTCAATATGCATGTGTGTGTGAGAGATTCTGCAGTGTGTGTGTGTGTGTTGGAGTGTCACTGTAGTTTGTGTTAGTGCCTGAGTAGAGTAAGTTAGTGTGCATAGGGCCAGTGCAAGAGAGTCAGTGCAAAAAAATTACGATAAATCTAATAACAATAAAGGAGGTCAATGTAAATAGTCCAGGTAGCCATTTCATTAACTGTTCAGCAGTCTTATGGCTTGAGGGTAGAAGCTGTTCAGGAGCCTTTTGGTCCCAGACTTGGTGCTCCGGTACTGCTTGCCGTGCGGTAGCAGAGCGAACAGTCTATGACTTGGGTTGATGGAGTCTTTGGCAATTTTTTGGGCCTTCCTCTGAAATCGCCTGGTATAGAGGTTCTGGATGGCAGAGACTTCAGCCACAGTGATGTACTGGGCCGTACGCACTACCCTCTATAGCGCCTTGCAGTCAAATGCCAAGCAGTTTCCATACCAAGTGGTGACACTTTTTCAATGGTGCAGCTGTATAACTTTTTGAGGATCTGAGGGACCATGATAAATATTTTTAGCCTCCTGAGCAGGGATAGGCATTGTTGTGCCCTCTTCATGACTGTGTTGGTGTGTTTGGACCATGATAAGTCCTTAGTGATGTAGACAATGAGCATCTCGACTACAGCCCCATCAATGTGAATGGTGGCATGCTCGGCCCTCTGTTTCCTGTAGTCCACGATAAGCTCCTTTGTCTTGCCCATGTTGAGGGAGAGGTTGTTGTCCTGGTACCACACTGCCAAGTGTCTGACACTGCCAGGTCTCAGACCTGTCTCATTGTCGTCCGTGATCACGCCTACCACTGTTGTGTTGTCTGCAAACCTACTGATGGTGTTGGAGTCATACACGACCAAGAAGTTGTGGGGGAACAGGGAGTACAAGAGGGGACTGAGCACGCACCCCTGAGGGGCCCCCGTGTTGTGGGTCAGCGTGGCGGATGTGTTGTTGCCTACCGTCACCACCTGGGAGAGGCCAGTCAGGAAGTCCAGGATCCAGTTGCAGAGAGAGGTGATCAGTTCCAAAGTCCTTAGCTTAGTGATGAGCTTGGAGGGCACCATGGTGTTGAACTCTGAGCTGTAGTCAATGAACAGCATTCCCACGTAGGTGTTCCTTTTGTCCAGGTGGGAAAGGGCTGTGTGGAGTGGAATAGAGATTGCGTTGTGTGTGGATCTGTTGGGGCGGTATTTGAATTGGAGTTGTTCCAGCGTTTCTGGGATGATGGTGTTGATGTGAGCCATGACCAGCCTTTCAAAGCATTTCATGGCTACAGATGTGAGTGCTACGGGGCGATAGTCATTTAGACAGGTTACCTTGGCGTTCTTGGGCACAGGCACTATGGTTGTTTGCTTGAAATATGTACTGTAAGTATTATAGACTGAGTAAGGGAGAGGTTGAAAATGTCAGTTGCTTCCCTCAAAGCGAGCATAGAAGGTATTTAGCTAGTCCGGGTGGCAGGTAGCCTAGTGGTTAGAGTGTTGAGCCTGTAACCAAAAGGTTGCTGGATTGAATCCCTGAGCTGACAAGGTACAAATGTGGATGTCGATTATGGCAGACCCCGCACATCTCTGATTCAGAGGGGCTGGGTTAAATGTGGAAGACACATTTCAGTTGAATGCATTCAGTTGTACAACTGACTAGGTATTGTCATGTACTGTCATGTTGTCTTGTCTCTGTCCTTTCCCTTCACCCTGTCTCCCTCTGCTGGTCGTGTTAGGTTACCTTTTCTCCCCCGCTTTCCCCCAGCTGTCCCTTGTCTCCTCTAACTACCCATTCACCCCGTTCCCCACCTGTTCCCTTTTTTCCCTCTGATTAGGTCCCTATATCTCTCTCTGTTTCTGCTCCTGTCCTTGTCGGATTCTTGTTTGTTTGTGTCATTCATGCCTGAACCAGACTGTCGTCATGTTTGCTGTAACCTTGTCCTGTCCTGTCGGAATCTGCCGGTCCATCTGAGCCTACCTATGTTTGGTAATTAAAGAAGCTCTGTTTAAGTTGATTCGCTTTTGGGTCCTCATTCACTCACCGTAACAGAAGAATCCGACCAAGAATGGACCCAGCGACTTCGGATCCTCTCCACTCAGCCGTCGAGATCCAGGGAGCGATGCTAGGCAGACACAAGCAGGAATTGTCTGCTGCTCGACATGCCGTTGAGACCCTGGCCACCCAAGTCTCCAACCTCACAGAACAGGTTCACCATCTCCGCCTCGATCCACCGGCCACTTCCAGGGCTTTCGAATCTCCGGAGCCCAGAATCAATAACCCGCCGTGTTACTCTGGGGAGCCCACTGAATGCCGCTCGTTCCTCACCCAGTGTGATATTGTGTTTTCTCTCCAGCCCAACACTTACTCCAGGAGCACTGCTCGTGTCGCCTACGTCATATCTCTCCTTATTGGACGGGCTCGTGAGTGGGGCACGGCAATCTGGGAGGCAAGGGCTGAGTGTACTAACCAGTATCAAGACTTTAAGGAGGAGATGATACGGGTTTTTGATCGATCTGTTTTTGGGGAGGAGGCTTCCAGGGCCCTGTCTTCCCTATGTCAAGGCAATCGATCCATAACAGACTACTCTATTGAGTTTCGCACTCTTGCTGTCTCCAGTGGCTGGAACGAGCCGGCCTTGCTCGCTCGTCTTCTGGAGGGTTTCCGCGCAGAGGTAAAGGATGAGATTCTCTCCCGGGAGGTTCCTTCCAGCGTGGATTCCTTGATTGAACTCGCTATTCGCATTGAGCGACGGGTTGATCTTCGTCACCGAGCTCGTGGAAAGGAGCTCGCGCTCTCCGTCGCCTCCCTCTCCGCATCACTACCATCTTCCTCTGCCGGCTCGGGTGCTGAGCCCATGCAGCTGGGAGGTATCCGCATCTCGACTGAGGAGAGGGAACGGAGAATCACCAACCGCCTCTGTCTCTATTGCGGTTCCGCTGGTCATTTTGTCACTTCATGTCCAGTAAAAGGCCAGAGCTCGTCAGTAAGCGGAGGGCTACTGGTGAGCGCTACTACTCCTGTCTCTCCTTCAAGATCCTGCACTACCTTGTCGGTCCATCTACGCTGGACCGGTTCGTCAGCTTCCTGCAGTGCCTTAATAGACTCTGGGGCGGAGGGCTGTTTTATGGACGAGACCTGGGCTCGGGAACATGACATTCCTCTCAGACAGTTAAAGGAGCCCACGGCCTTGTTCGCCCTGGATGGTAGTCCTCTCCCCAGGATTCAGCGTGAGACGCTACCTTTAACCCTCACTGTTTCTGGTAATCATAGTGAAACCATTTCTTTTTTAATTTTTCGTTCACCTTTTACACCTGTTGTTTTGGGCCATCCCTGGCTAGTTTGTCATAATCCTTCCATTAATTGGTCTAGTAATTCTATCCTCTCCTGGAACGTCTCTTGTCATGTGAAATGTTTAATGTCTGCTATCCCTCCTGTTTCCTCTGTCTCTTCTTCACAGGAGGAGCCTGGTGATTTGACAGGGGTGCCGGAGGAATATCACGATCTGCGCACGGTGTTCAGTCGGTCCAGGGCCACCTCTCTTCCTCCACACCGGTCGTATGATTGTAGTATTGATCTCCTTCCGGGAACCACCCCCCCCCGGGGTAGACTATACTCTTGCTGTCTTCAGCCTTCGAGATCCTGCAGGGAGCCAGGTTTTTCACTAAGTTGGACCTTCGTAACGCTTACCATCTCGTGCGCATCAGGGAGGGGGACGAGTGGAAGACGGCGTTTAACACTCCGTTAGGGCACTTTGAATACCGGGTTCTTCCTTTCGGCCTCCGATATCCTGATTTTTTCACCGTCACTCCAGATTCATGTTCAGCACGTTCGACGTGTCCTCCAGCGCCTTTTAGAGAATTGTCTTTTTGTGAAGGCTGAGAAGTGCACTTTTCATGCCTCCTCCGTCACATTTCTCGGTTCTGTTATTTCCGCTGAAGGCAGCGGTCCAAGCTGTCATTGATTGGCCCGTCCCTAAGTCCCGCCGTAATTTCGGTCAGGTGGCAGCTCCTCTCACAGCCCTTACTTCTGTCAAGACGTGCTTTAAGTGGTCCGTTTCCGCCCAGTTTTGATCTCCTCAAGAATCGTTTTACATCCGCTCCTATCCTTGTTACACCTGACGTCTCTAGACAGTTCGTTGTCGAGGTTGACGCGTCAGAGGTGGGAGTGGGAGCCATCCTTTCTCAGCGCTCCCTCTCTGACGACAAGGTCCACCCATGCGCGTATTTTTCTCATCGCCTGTCGCCGTCGGAACGTAACTATGATGTGGGTAACCTCGCCATCCGGTTAGCCCTAGGCGAATGGCGACAGTGGTTGGAGGGGGCGACCGTTCCTTTTGTCGTTTGGACTGACCATAGGAACCTTGAGTACATCCGTTCTGCCAAACGACTTAATGCGCGTCAGGCGCGTTGGGCAGGTGCTTTGTCTCGTCTCTTCAGTTCTTCAGTAGCCTCCACTGACCCCGAGGGGATTCTCCCTGAGGGGCGTGTTGTCGGGTTGACTGTCTGGGGAATTGAGAGGCAGGTAAAGCAAGCACTCACTCAAACTCCGTCGCCGCGCGCTTGTCCTAGGAACCTTCTTTTCGTTCCCGTTCCTACTCGTCTGGCCGTTCTTCAGTGGGCTCACTCTGCCAAGTTAGCCGGCCACCCTGGCGTTCGGGGTACGCTTGCTTCCATTCGCCAGCGTTTCTGGTGGCCCACCCGGGAGCATGACACGCGTCGTTTCGTGGCTGCTTGTTCGGTCTGCGCGCAGCCGGCCGTCTCAGGCCGCTTCCTATTCCCTCTCGAGTCGCCTTAGTTTTGTCACCGGACTGCCTTCGTCAGCGGGGAAGACTGTTATTCTTACGGTTGTCGATAGGTTCTCTAAGGCGGCTCAGCCTGTAACGGCACAAATCATCATCGGTTGCATGGCCTTCCGTCATCGTTTCGGACAGAGGTCCGCAATTCACGTGGGGGTAAGCAAACGGGCCAATCAGACTATTGGTCGCATCTTACGTCGATGCGTCTTGGTCAGAACAGCTCCCCTGGCAGACGCCCACAACTCGCTTCCTTCGTCTGCGACCGGGCTATCTCCTTTTCAGAGTAGCCTCGGGTACCAGCCTCCGTTGTTCTCATCTCAGTTCGCCGAGCTCCCCTCCGGGCTTAACGTTGCGAGCGCACCTGTCAGGTCTGCACTTTGCCGTTAGACTGTGAGAGCTGCTATTTCCTCTCCATTCCCCTTAGACGGCTTTACATTGGTCCATTCCGTATCTCTCAGGTCATTAATCCTAGTGCGACTTCTTCTTCCGCGATCTTCCGCGTCCACCCGGTCTTCCATGTCTCCTGTGTTAAGCCCGTTCTCATCCTTGTCGAGGGCGCACCTATCTACAGGGTCCGTAGCATGCGTCCTCGGGGCCGTTCATCAGTACCTAGTTGACTCCCTGAGGAGAGGAGTTGGGTTCCCTCTCGGGAACCGTGCGCTGATTGATGATTTCCTCCGTTGCCGCCAGGTTTCCTCCTCGAGTGCGCCAAGGCCTCTGCCACATATGACAAGTGTCAGAGCCGGTGTGGTAGGATTCTATCTTAGTTCTGTATTGATACTTTGCCTGTTTGATGATTTGTCGGAGGGCTTAGCGGGTTTCTTATGAGCATCTGGATTAATGTCCCGCTCCTTGAAAACAGCAGCTCTAGACTTTAGCTCAGTGCGGATGTTGCCTGTAATTCATGGCTTCTGGTTGGGATATGCACGTACGGTCACTGTGGGGATGATGTTGTCGATGCACTTATTAATGAAGCCGGTGACTGATGTGGTAAACTCTTCAATGCCATCGGATGAATCCCGGAACATATTCCAGTTTGTGTTAGCGGAAAAGTCCTGTAGCTTAGCATCTACTTCATTTTACGACTTCCATATTGAGATTGTCACTGGTACTTCCTGTTTGAGTTTTTGCTTGTAAGCAGGAATCAGGAGGATAGAGTTATGGTCAAAGTTTCCAAATCGAGGGCGAGGCAGAGCTTTGTATGCATCTCTGTATGTGGAGTAAAGGTGAGTTTTTTTCCTTTTAGTTGCACAGGTGACATGCTGGTAGAAATGAGGTAAATCAGATTTCAGTTTTCTTTCATTAAAATCACCGGCCACTAGGAGCGCCGCCTCTGGATGAGCATTTTCTCGTTTGCTTATGGCCCTATACAACTTGTTGAGTGCGGTCTTAGTGCCCGCATCGGGTTATGGTAATAAATAGACAGCTACAAAAAATACAGATGAAAACTCTCTTGGTAAATAGTATGGTCTACAGCTTATCATGAGGTATTCTAACTAAGGCGAGCAGAACCTCAAGATGTTCTTAATATTAGATGATCACGCTCCAGACGTTGTTGACCTCCTCCCCCTGATCTTACCGGACTCTGCCGCTCTGTCCTGCCGATACATAGAAAACCAGCTAAATGTACAGTTCAACCATGTCCTTATACAGTCATGACTCCGAGAAGAATAGTATATTACAGTTCTTAATGTCCTGTTGATAGGTTAGTCTCGAACAGAGCTCATCCAGTTTCTTCTCCAGTGATTGCACATTTGCCAATAGAACAGAGGGTAGAGGCGATTTATTCACTCACCGCTGTTGTCTCATCAAGGTGCCAGATTATCGGCCTCTATAGCGCCGCTTTCTCCTTCTACAAGTGAATGGGATTTCGGCCTGGTCCAGGATAATCAATATGTCTTTTGCCTCCGACTCATTGAAGTTGAAGTCCTCGTCCAAATTGAGGTTAGTGATAGCTATTCTGATGTCCAGAAGCTCTTTTCGGTCATAGGAAACAATATCAGAAACATGATGTACAAAAAAGGTAAGATTAGTGCAAAAAAATACACAAAATAGCACAATTGGTCAGGAGCCCGTAAATTGTCTGCTTTCCAAAGCAGCACCACTCTTCAGTTACGTTTTTTGTAATCATATTACAAATACTTTTGAAAAACTAGATGATTACTTCTTGGATTACTTTTAAATTCAGAAAATATTTTTGAAAGGGGAAAAAATACATTGTGACACCTTTCTGTTTTCTCAATGACATTCAATTCAGCATTGAATAAGGGTGCAAGCTTAAATGTGTTATTTATTCGTCTGATCCCTGTTAAGGGGAAAGTAATCCAAAAGTAACGTAAAGTAATCAATCAGCTTACGTTACTGAGTTTGGGTAACCCAAAAGTTACATAACTGATTACAATTTTGGACAGGTAACTAGTAACTGTAACAGATTACATTCAGAAAGTGACCTACCCAACCCTGGATGTATAGCATCATTTAGGATGCCACATAGTTTCATTCTGCATGTGACTGTTATGGTGTGTGAATACATTTTGTCATAAATTTTATCTGCATATTGATCAAACATTACAATTACCATGGTCTAATGTTTACAATTACCATGTAATGTTTACAATTACCAAGTAATATTCACAATTAACATGTTGTAAACATTACAATTACCAAGTGAATCCTCCTTGTGTATGCTTCACATGTACATAGTGGCTTACATACTGGTGTCTTGAATGCGATAAAGTTAAGACATTAGATGCTGAAAAAAAAACATTTAAGAGAAAATTGTGAAATATTTCTTACATTTTTTTCAGTATTCTGGATTCTCGACCTGGATTCAGCCCTCCACAGTTCCAAATAGAATGCAATGCTTACAGTTCCATCATCCAGACTCGTGATAAAACATCCATTTTGGAACAGAAAAGTACTTCTCGCGACCTCTCTAAACAGTGTGCATGTTTTGTTTTTCCTTGACTAAACACAGGTCACGTTATCTTATAGATCATATGGAGTAGATTAACTGGATGGGGACCTATAGGTTAAGTGTCACTAACAAAATTATCGGGACTCAGAGAGGTAAAGTTCAGGAGAGGGGAAAGTGCATCACCCTGCTTAGCAGAGGCTTTTGATGAGGAATCAAAATGGTCTTATTTCTGATCTTGTCAACAATCGTTGTATTAAGCAGCTTTCAGGCTCACATCCTTCCTTTGAATGTAATTATACAGGAGAGAGATGAGTAGGTTCTGTAAGTGCTGTACAGTGGGAGGAACACTCAGATAAGTAAAGCTTGGTGGTTTCTTGGAGGTATCAGCATGGTTCTCTCTGTTGAATAAACTGTACTATTATAAATCAAATCAAATGTATTTATATAGCCCTTCCTGCTGTCTATAGAGAGTTGAAAACAGCAGGTCTGGGACAGGTAACACGTCCGGTGAACAGGTCAGGGTTCCATAGCTGCAGGCAGAACAGTTGAAACTGGAGCAGCAGAAGGTCTAATCATGAAATGTGATATCCTCATGGTTTTATTTTATTCACTGTCTTATACAAAACAAAAACAAATCAGGAAATGTTTCTAATTAAGCCAATGACATATCTGACAAAACTGTTTACTACTAGTTCTGATCAGCATGACTCATGAGGATCATGCCTTGAGGAAGACTCACTTGAGCAAACACCAATGATCAACCTAGCCTCCGTGTTGCATTTTCCTCCAGCTACAGTTGCCTCATATCCCCGTAGAGTGCATCTCCTCCCCTTTCGTCTCCTCCCTTCACCCCCCCCTCTATTTTCTTTGTACAGTAGGTCAAGCTCGAGGCCAGTTTCCTCAATAATGCTTGGTAAAAAGGAGACTCCTAAAGGTCAGGGCTGTTGAATTAGAAGGTGAACAGACAGGCTGAATACAATTAGCAAAGGACAAAAAGAGATTTAAACCCTCTGCACCATACATTTTCTATAGTTGGTGGTGGATGTGAAATCTAATTTGCTATTGTGCAAACCTCAGTTACAATGATTCTGTTTATATTAGGTTGTACAAATGTAGAAACATTCTGTTGACAGTGAAGAAGCAATGTATTCACTATAATAAATATCACCCAGAGCATTATGTCAGATGCTCCAAGTCTAAGAACAAAACACACATTTTACCTGTTCAAAGTGAAGAGTTTTTACTGAGCTTTCTCATTGTACTACCAGCTGGTACCACATGATTTCAGGGTAGCCTACATGTATTTGATCTGGCTAATATAGTAAGATGGGTAGCCGTCTAGACCTAACTGGGGAAGCTGTGGTCCATCACAGACCGACTCTCCATAGCACGCTGTCGGCTCCAGTTTACAGCAGAAGAACTAGCCTGTCTCTCTGGAAAATGTTGAGGTAACAGATACTGACACACTCTTTGAGAGCTCCAATGGAAACTTGGCTATTTTTAATCAAAAGTCATACTTTCCATACTGTTATCGAAGTGTTTACTGGCAAGTCCATTCTTAACTCGACTAGAGTTAGTTGTAAATTCAAACAACCTTGGCTCAATCACGAACAAGCTAATAGTCATGAAATACTGATCCCTCAAACATGGTGCTTATAAAAACACAAAATATTAGTGTTCTAGCCCTTCCATTGCTTATCAGCAGTCTTAGTCTGGAGGACATTTGAACAATAGACTGCCATACAGATGCAGTGGCAGGCACTGAGAGATTGTGCCAGGTTCTAATGTCACTTTCTCTGAAATGAAAAGTAGTCACTTGTGTAGCTCCATTGTGTCACCACCACAAATTAACATTGTGACGTGTTTAACATAAAGATAGACCATTACTGAATAAATAAGAGATATCTTTGATATTTGTCTTTTAGCAGATCTCTGTGATTTCATTCTAAAATATAAATATGATTGGTGGAAAGGATTGCTAGACACATACTGTATGCACACCTGCCTGTACAGGCACACAAGCATGCACACACATACATGGCATTGATGCCCATCTAAAACTCGGAGAACCAGATATGGTGTCTCCATGGTAACGAGGATGCTGGTTGCTGTGGCAGCATGGCAGGAAAACATTAGTTAGTTAAGACCTCACACAAAGAAAGCTGTGATTCACACAAACGTATGCTCTGATGCTGAAAAGCATAGTCTGCCCCTGGAATTACTCTAGTCATTTAGATTGAATAATGATGTCTCAACATCAAGACGTTCATTAATCTCCCTTTGTTTAAATGACATCTGCAACAAGAATATCTTAATTCATTCTGTGCAGATGTAAAGACATTGTGAGTGCTTAAAGTAACCATGTGCCATAGAGTTATATTATGTTGCTGTGTGGATCATGAAGTGATGAGGTCTTATCTATGTTTAGTGGGTTTCAAAATGTTTTCTAAACGTTTACCAAACTACCAACTATATAAAATATTTAGGCATAGATGAGTATGAGCCAAATGCCTTAGGCTGGAATTAAATTGACTCTTATTATGTGTCAAATATAATCATAATTTAAGAGACAATTCTTAAATTGGTCACAATGCAAACAGTCAGTATATTTGCCTTGTCGTGTAGGCTACGTCTGACTCTGTCATTATCCTGGTCATGCATGCATAGACTTGCCCTGGCACTGGTCAGGGGCTCCCAAAGTGACTGCCTAACAGGCTGAGGAAGGTAATAGTGTGGAACATCCGCTCCATCATCAAGGGACAACAGAACTGTAGGCAGAAATAAGCACACTCTGGGTCCCTTTCACTGATGTGATTTGAAATAAATCAGAGATGACTTGGAGACAACTGAAAAAGCTATACAGATGTAGGATCTTAATTTGAGGCCATTTGCTACAGCAGGAAAATAATCCTGCAGTAACAGGACGTTAGAATTATTATGTGGGTTATAATCCACTTGTGTAGGGGTTCATACATGTTTTGTTATGACTTATCAAGTCTCTAATTTTCAAGTGAAAATTACAAACCTATTTTTGTTGTAATTTTACCCCATTTTTCTTAATATCCAATTGCGATCCAATTACGATCTTGTCTCATTGCTGCAACTCGCTAATGGGCTCGGGAGAGGCGAAGGTCGAGTCATGCGTCCTCCGAATCATGACTCGTCAAGCTGCGTTTCTTAACCTTTTGAGTGTAGGGGGCAGTATTTTGATGTTTGGATGAAAAACGTACCCAAATGAAACTGCCTATTTCTCAGGCCCAGAAACTAGAATATGCATATATTTGTCAGATTAGGATAGAAAACACTCTGAAGTTTCCAAAACTGTCAAAATATTGTCTGTTGGTATAACAGAACTGATGTTGCAGGCAAAAACCTGAGAAAAATCCAAAGAGGAAGTGCCTTCTATTTTGAAAGCTCCCTGTTCCATTGCATGCCTTCCCTCCATTTAAAGGGATATCAACCAGATTCCTTTCCCTATGGCTTCCACATGGTCTGAACAGTCTTGAGACATAGTTTCAGCCTTTTATTCTGAAAATGAGCGAGAAAGATCACATCACATTACGTTTTTATTTTTATTTATTAATTATTTATTTTTTTATTACCCCTTTTTCTCCCCAATTTCGTGGTATCCAATTGTTGTAGTAGCTACTATCTTGTCTCATCGCTACAACTCCCGTACTGGCTCGGGAGAGACAAAGGTTGTCATGCATCCTCCGATACACAACCCAACCAGCCGCACTGCTTCTTAACACAGCGCACATCCAACCCGGAAGCCAAATGTGTCAGAGGCTACACCGTGCACCTGGCAACCTTGGTTAGCGCGCACTGCGCCCGGCCCGCCACAGGAGTCGCTGGTGCGCGATGAGACAAGGACATCCCTACCGACCAAGCCCTCCCTAACCCGGACGATGCTAGGCGGTGCGTCACCCCACGGACCTCCCGGTCGCGGCCAGTTACGACAGAGCCTGGGCGCAAACCCAGGGACTCTGATGGCACAGCTGGCGCTGCAGTACAGCGCCCTTAACCACTGCGCCACCCGGGAGGCATCACGTCAGTGTTGGGTGCCAGCAGAGTTTTGCATGCGCGAGCAGCTTGGAGCAGACATTTTCTCTCTCTCTCCTATTGAAAAAGCTACGGTCCGGTTGAAATATTATCGATTATTTATTGTAAAAACAACCTGAGGATTGATTATAAAAAACGTTTGACATGTTTCTACGAAATTTACAGATACTATTTGGAATTTTCGTCTGCCCCCGTTGTGACCGCTCGAGCCTGTGGATTTCTGAACATAACGCGCCAACCAAATGGAGGTATATTGGATATAAAATAATCTTTATGGAACAAAAGGAACATTTATTGTGTAACTGGGAGTCTCGTGAGTGCAAACATCCGAAGATCATCAAAGGTAAGCGATTCATTTTATTGTTTTTCTGACTTTCGTGACCAATCTACTTTGCTGCTAGCTGTTTGTAATGTTTTGTCTGCTGAGAGAGATGTCCTTTCATAAACGCTTGGTTTGCTTTCGCTGAAAAGCTTTTTTGAAATCTGACACGCCAGGTGGATTACCAAAAATCTAACCTGTGTTTTGCTGTATTGCACTTGTGATTTCATGAAAATTAAATAATTTTAGTAATTTCATTTGAATTTGGCGCTCTGCAATTCAGCGGATGTTGACGAAAATGATCTCGCTAATGGGATGGGTGTGCCAAGAACTCGCCAAGCTGCGCTTCTTAACACCTGATTGCTTAACCCGGAAGCCAGGTGCACCAATGTGTCGGAGGAAACACAGTTCAACCGACGACCGAAGTCAGCCTGCAGGCGCCAAGTCCGCCACAAGGAGTCACTAGAGCACAATGAGCCAAGTAAAGCCCCAGGCTGTAGCGATGTCGTAACATTGCGAAGCAGGAACTTTGACTGCTGCGCCAATCGTGAGGCCCCTAAAAGCCTTTTTAAACCTCAAATAACACTACAAGTTTGTTTCCCTGCTTTGTAGGAAAATTCTCAGCAACAAAAAAAAGGGTGATCAAATTAAAATCCTAAATCTTTAGGTTGTCAGATTTGGCTGATTCCTGTGTTGCACTATTGGGAGAAGAACACTGAAAAACTTTGAAGACACGTGATAAGGACAGGCTGGGCCAGGCACATTCAGCCATATAGTTTTACAATTCTCCCTCTCCTCCTCCTCTCTCTCCCCTTCTCCCCAATCTTTTCCTTGGCTTGGATTTGAAGCTGAACTTTGCTTGTGGGTATGCATTCTTCTTTTCAGACTATTTTGATTTAATCCTTGGTAAAGTTAGGATCTTTACCCAGGTTAATCAAAAACTGACACCTGGGCTCAACGGCATCCGTCTATTATGTTTCTGGACCTACTCACTGCCACAGTCATACTCTGGACCTAGTTTTGTCCCGTGGAATAAATATTGTTTTTCCTCATAATCCTGGACTATCGTACCACCAATTTATTACATCTACAATCGCAACAAATAATCTGCAAACTGGAAGTCTTTTCCTACTAGCTTGGAAAGACAGTACCGTGCAATATCAAAGGGCCCTCACTGCTGCTCGATCATCCTATTTTTCCAACTTATTTGTGAAGAATAAGAACAATCCAAAATATATTTTTGATACTGTTGTAAAGCTAACAAAAAAGCTTTCCCCAAGAGTGGATGGCTTTCACTTCAGCAGTGATAAATTCATGAACTTCTTTGATGAAAAGATCATGATCATTAGAAAGCAAATTACGGACTCCTCTTTAAATCTGCGTATTTCTCCAAAGCTCAGTTGTCCTGAGTCTGCACAACACTGCCAGGACCTAGGATCAAGGGAGACACTCAAATGGTTTAATCCTATATCTCTTGACACATTCATGAAAGTAGTAATGGCCTCTAAACCTTCAAGCTGCATACTGTACCCAATTCCAACTAAACTAAACTACTGAAAGAGCTGCTTCCTGTGCTTGGCCCTCATATGTTGAACATAATAAACGGCTCCCTATCCACCGGATGTGTACCAAACTCACTAAAAGTGGTAGTAATAAAGCCAAACCTTGACCAAGAAAATCTTTTAAAACTATTGGCCTAGATCAAATCTCCCATTCCTCTCAACATTTTTAGCAAAAGCTGTTGCGCAGCAACTCACTGCCTTCCTGAAGAGAAACAATGTATACGAAACGCTTCAGTCTGGTTTTAGACCCCATCATAACTATCATAACTCAAGGTGAGACCCAGAAGCAGACACAAGTGGCAGATGGTTGGAGTCTTAGATGTTTAATAATTCAAAAAGGAGTAGGCAAGAGAATGGTCGTGGACAGGCAAAAGGTTAAAACCACATCAGAGTCCAGGAGGTACAGAGTGGCAGGCAGGTTCGAGGTTAAGGCAGGCAGAATGGTCAGGCAGGCAGGTACAGAGTCCAGAAACAGGCAAGGGTCAAAATCGGAAAGACTAGAAGGAGAATGCTGGGTGACTTGGACATACAAGACGAACTGGCACAGAGAGACAGGAAACACAGGGATAAATACACTGGGGAAAACAAGTGACACCTGGAGACAATAACAAGGACAGGTGAAACAGATCAGGGTGTGACACATAGCACTGAGACTGTACTCGTGAAGGTGGTAAATTACCTTTTAATGGCATCAGACCAAGGCCCTGCATCTGTCCTTGTGCGCCTAGACCTTAGTGCTGCTTTTGACACCATCAATCAAGCCATTCTTTTGGAGAGACTGGAAAGCCAAATTGGTCTACAGGGACAAGTTCTGGCCTGGTTTAGATCTTATCTGTCAAAAATATTTCAGTTTGTCTCTGTGGATGGTTTGTTTATTGACAAATCAACATATGTTTCGGTGTTCCTCAAGGATCCGTTTTAGGACCACTATTGTTTTCACTATATACAGTTGAAGTCGGAAGTTTACATACACTTAGGTAGGACTTATTAAAACTTGTTTTTCAACCACTCCACAAATTTCTTGTTAACAAACTATAGTTTTGGCAAGTCGGTTAAGACATCTACTTTGTGCATGACACAAGTAATTTTTCCAACAATTGTTTACAGACAGATTATTTCACTTATAATTCACTGTATCACAATACAAGTGGGTCAGAAGTTTAAGTTGACTGTGTGTTTAAACAGCTTAGAAAATTCCAGAAAATGATGTGATGGCTTTAGAAGCTTCTGATAGGCTAATTGACATCATTTGAATCAATTGGAGGTGTACCTGTGGATGTATTTCAAGGCCTACCTTCAAACTCAGTGCCTTTTGCTTGACATCATGGGAAAATCAAAAGAAATCAGCCAAGACCTCAAAAATTAAATTGTAGACCTCCACAAGTCTGGTTCATCCTTGGGAGCAATTTCCAAATGCCTGAAGGCACCACGTTCAGCTGTACAAACAATAGTACGCAAGTATAAACACCATGGGATTGCGCAGCCGTCATACTGCTCAGGAAGGAGACGCGTTCTGTCTCCTAGAAATGAATGTACTTTGGTGCGAAAAGTGCAAATCAATCCCAGAACAACAGCAAAGGACCTTGTGAAGGTGCTGGAGGAAACAGGTACAAAAGTATCTATATCCACAGTAAAACGACATAACCTGAAAGGCAGCTCAGCAAGGAAGAAGCCACCGCTACGGTTTGCAACTGCACATTGGGACAAATATCGTACTTTTTGGAGAAATGTCCTCTGGTCTGATGAAACAAAAATAGAGCTGTTTGGCCATAATGAACATTGTTATGTTTGGAAAAAGAAGGGGAGGCTTGCAAGCCGAAGAACACCATCCCAACCGTGAAGCACGGGGGTGGCAGCATCATGTTGTGGGGGTGCTTTGCTGCAGGAGGGACTGGTCCACTGCTCAAAATAGGTGGCATCATGAGGTCGGAAAATTATGTGGATATATTGATGCAACATCTCAAGACATCAGTCAGGAAGTTAAAGCTTGGTCGCAAATGGGTCTTCCAAATGGACAATGTCCCCAAGCATACTTCCAAAGTTGTGGCAAAATGGCTTAAGGACAACAAAGTCAAAGTATTGGCCATCACAAAGCCCTGATCTCAATCAAATAGAACATTTCTGGGCAGAACTGAAAAAGCGTGTGTGAGCAAGAAGGCCTACAAATATGACTCAGTTACACAAGCTCTGTCAGGAGGAATGGGCCAAAATTCACCCAACTTATTGTGGGAAGCTTGTGGAAGGCTACCCAAAATGTTTGACCCAAGTTAAACAATTTAAAGTCAATGCTGCCAAATACTATTTGAGTGTATGTAAACTTCTGACCCACTGGGAATGTGATGAATGTGATGAGCGATTCCAGGATGCTGGCCTTCTAGGCAGAGTTCCTCTGTCCAATGTCTGTGTTATTTTGCCCATCTTAATCTTTTCTTTTTGAGATATGGCTTTTTCTTTGCAACTCTGTCTAGAAGGCCAGCATCCCGGAGTCACCTCTTCACTGTTGACGTTGATACTGGTGTTTTGCGGGTACTATTTAATGAAGCTGCCAGTTGAGGACTTGTGAGGCGTCTGTTTCTCAAACTAGACTCTCTAATGTACTTGTCCTCTTGCTCTTGCTTCGTAACATTGCAAAAGTCTGAATATTTATGTCCAAAACTGATGTCAGCCTTGTCTCAGGGTAGTAAGTTGGTGGTTTGAAGATATCCCTCTAGTGGTGTGGGGGCTGTGCTTTGGCAAAGTGGGTGGGGCTATATCCTGCCATGTTGTTCTGCCTGTGGCTATGGAACCCTGACCTGTTCACCAGATGAGCTACCTTGCCCCGGACCTGCTGTTTGCGACTCTCTCTCTCTACCGGACCAGCTGTCTCTTACTCTGAATGCTCGGCTATGAAAAGCCAACTGACATTTACTCCTGAGGTGCTGACCTGTTGCACCCTCTACAACCACTGTGATTATTATTATTATTTGACCCTGCTGGTCATCTATGAATGTTTGAACATTTTGACTATATACTGTTATAATTTCAACCCGGCACAGCCAGAAGAGGACTGGCCACCCATCAGAGCCTGGTTCCTCTCTAGGTTTCTTCCTTGGTTCCTGCCTTTCTAGTGAGTTTTTTTCTAGCCACTAGGCTTCTACATCTGCATTGCTTGCTGTTTGGGTTTTTAGGCTGGGTTTCTGTATAGCACTTTGTGACATTGGCTGATGTAAAAAGGGCTTTATAAATACATTTGATTGATTGTTTGATATTACAAAGACAATTGCTGATGCAATTAGTCAATCTGCTGTGTGAGAGCATGACCTATTTTCACTGTAGCTCTAAGGCCAAGTGTTTCTGGAAGGGGGGGGGGGGGGGGGGGGGGGGTTGAGGATTAGCTGTGTGTGTGGGCTAACTGGATTTCTCCAGGTGAAGATAAGGCGCTCCACAGGAAATCCCAAGACTCCATTCACAACATTCTATGAGGAAGTGTTTGTACGGGTCATTACACCATGTAGGAAACTATTTAGAATGTAGGTTATAAACTGGTGCTTGATTTGAAAATACTTTAAAATCTATGCCAGCCTCTTTAAAATATGCAATAAGTTCTTCTAGCCAATGCAGCAAAAAAAGTGGGGGGAAATTACATCACACAAGTTGAGCACAAAGTATTAAATGACCAATTGAACCACCCATTATAATGAGTCAGGATCAATTGTTCATGATAATATTGTATCAGTCAAAACAATATGAAAAATGTTGGCTCTCTGCTACCCTACTCTTTTCCAAAATTGAAAGAGGCAATCATGAGATGACTTGCTTATTAGATTCACATAATAATCATCTGAAATGTATCCTTGGGAGTGGAAACCAGAAATAGTTATGATGAGTGATAATTGCATTTCACATCTGATCCTCTCAGTCAGGGCCAAGAGTAGCTATTTTACATTTGGATTCATTATCAGCCAAGTTCATGGATCGTTTTGTGTCTGAGGGCACATGTCAAAAGTATTCAAGCGGTGTTATAACAATCTAGCACATTAACCTGGTCTATCTGCAATTTGCACTGTGCCCTAGCGATCAAATAAATTATTGTTCTCGTGCACAGGTGTTAGCTCCAACAGTGCCGTAGAATGTCTTGCAAATACAAAACAACAATAAATCAATAAATAACAATCCAAAGTAGATGTATACTGTATATTAGAGTGAGCATGTGTGAGAATCCAGAATATAAATATGTGGGGTGTATAGAGCCCCACAGTGGAGGTGTCATAATACCCATAAAACTTAGTGGTCAAACAGGGAAATGGTTCCAATGGTATTTTCTAACCACTCATTTTTCCCCATAGGGGATTTTACAAATTCTTAATTCTTTAGAGTCAAAGATGTGGAGGGGCACCATCATTTCCATAGAGTGGTCATAATAGTTTGTAGGTCAAACCACAGGAGAGCTCTGGTATAGACAGTATATCATTTGGGAAATAAAATGGAATGCACAGTATATACTACTATACGTACACAGTGCGTAAACAACATTATATAAGCAGAATATGAGGTGACCAGCATTCAAATATGTGGCATTAGTCTCCAGGTGCAGGGCTGAGTACCGGGTAGCCGGCTAGTGATGGCTGTTCAACAGTCTGATGACCTGGTGACAGAAGCCATTTCTCAGTCTCTCGGTCCAGGCTCTGATGCACCTTATATCTGTCTTCTAGAGGGTAGCAGAGTGAACAACAGACCATGGTTCGGGTGGATGAGGTCCTTAATGAATTTCTTGGCCTTCCTTCGACACAGAGTTCTATAAATGTCCTGGATGGCAGGCAGCGTGCCCCTGGTGATGCGTTGGGTTTCTGCTCCACCCTCAGGAGAGTCATGTGCAGGTGTGTAGTGTTGGGGGCGCACGAGGTGAGGCACTCCCTCACTTTTTTCAATTTGAGAATACACAAAAAATGTATTCTGATCAATTCTAACTAAATTGTATTTAATTACCACAAAAATTCCATGAACAACGATTGAATGACAAACCAAATAAATATGTAGGCTACAGCAGCCTGCAGGTAGGTAAATCTGGGTTTCTTCCCTGTCTTCTCTCTGGTGGTGGAGAATGATGAAGAACTGTAGGCTACACTATGGGGGCCTGTTGGAGGCTTGGCCAATCAGAACGTAAAAAATAACAATCGAAATTCACCTTGATGTTCATAAAACACCACCAACCCCACTCTTGTGCAGTGGAACCCAGAACGATGTGACCACTTGGTTACTGCGACACCCTCCTGCCGAGGACACCCAAAACAGAGTAGCCACTGCAAAGCCCAAGAGACTTTAGCGCTGTTCTTTTATAACCACGAAGGGAGCTCCAGTCATCCAGTCATCAAGTTCTGTTACCTATGCTTAATAGTCCTACTCAATAGTCCTACTTATTATTATTATTACAAATGAAAGATTATCACTTCTCACAATGATGCTAGTTTAGTAAAGTTAGATCAAAGTTGAATCAATGTCTCGCAAGATCACATAATGAGAAATTAGTATATTACATAACAGAACTGAATATAATAGCATAGCATAGTAGGCTTATAACGTTACTGTTATGTCACACCCTAATCTGTTTCACCTGTCTTTGTGCTTGTCTCCACCCCCCTCCAGGTGTCGCCCACCTTCCCCATTATCTCCAGTGTATTTATACCGGTGTTCTCCGTTTGTCTGTTGCCAATTTGTTTGTCTCGTCAAGCCTACCAGCAGTTTCCCCGTGCTCCTCTCTTTCTCTAGTTCCTGTTTTCTAGTTTTCACGGTTTTGACCATTCTGTCTGCCCTGTGCCTGTCTGATGTTCTGTACCTTGTCACACCACCCTGGATTACTGACCTCTGCCTGCCCTGACCCTGCCTGCTGTTCTGTACCTTTCGGACTCTACCTCTGGATTACTGACTTATGCCTGCCCTTGACCTGTCTTTCGCCTGCCCCCCTGTTTTTGTAATAAACTTTTGTTACTTCAAGACTTTCTGTATCTGGGTCTTCTCCTGAGCTTTGACAGTTACACCAAAAACACTTCATTTCTAATGAGATTTTAGGATAGTTAGCTGAAGCTGAATATCAATATTTTTTTAATCATGAGCCAAAACTCAACAGAGCCACTAGGCAGGATATATGCTTTGATTGAAACAAAATACAATAAAGGCTAATAGTTTGTTAACACCATCTGCTCTAAGTCACTCACAAAACAGTAATTCAAGAAGATCAAAATGCATAGGCTATTCCTATAAAACACAATGAGATAAATCAAATGATCATTCACGATTGACAGTGATGATTGCCTGTTTTGAAATTAGGTAGCATAACTGGGTGTTTGAGGGTATTAAAAATATAACATTTTCTTGAGACAATATGTGTGTGCATAGGCAGACGTTGCAATTGGAGGATGCATTTTATGCATATTCTACACTGAACAAAAATATAAACACAACATGCAACAAATTCAAAGATTTTACTATGTTACAGTTCATATAAGGAAATCAGTCAATTGAATTAAAATCCTTAGGCCTAATCTAGGGATTTCACATGACTGGGAATACGGATATGCATCTGTTGGTCACAGATACCAACAAAAAAAAGGTAGACGTGTGGATCAGAAAACCAGTGAGTATCTGGTGTGACCACCATTTGCCTCATGCAGCGCATATATCAGTCTGTTGATTCTGACCTGTGGAATGTTGTCCCACTCCTCTTCAATGGCTGTGCGAAGATGCAGGATATTGGCGGGAACTGGAACATGCCATCTTACACGTTGATCCAGAGCATCCCAAACATGCTCAATGGGAGACATATCTGGTGAGTATGCAGGCCATGTAAGAACTGGAACATTTTCCGTTGCCAGGAATTGTGTACAAATCCTTCCGCATGAGGCCGTACATTATCATGCGGATAAACGGCACGACAATGGGCCTCAGGACCTCGTCACGGTATCTCTGTGCATTCAGATTGACATCAATAAAATGCAATTATGTTCGTTGTCCGTAGTTTATGCCTGCCCATAGCATAATCCCACCGCTACCATGGGCACTTTGTTCACAAGTTGACATCAGCAAACCGCTCGCCCACATACACATGGGTCTGAAGTTGTGAGGCCAGTTGGATGTACTGACAAATTCCTTAAAACGACGTTGGAGGCGGCATATGGCAGAGAAATTAACATTTAATTATCTGGCAACAGCTAAGGTGGACCATTCCTGCAGTCAGCATGCCAATTGCACTCTCCATCAAAACCTGTGACATATGTGGCATTGTGTTGTGTGACAAAACTGCACATTTTAGAGTGGCCTTTTATTGCCTCCAGAACAAGGTGCACCTGTGTAATGATCATGCTGTGTAATCACCTGTTAGGTGGATGGATTATTTTGGCAAAGGAGAAATGCTCACTAACAGGGATGTAAACAAATTAAGCTTTTAGTGTGTATGGAACATTTCTGGGATATTTTGTTTCAGCTCATGAAACATGGGACCAACACTTTACATGTTGCATTCATATTTTTGTTCAGTGTCGTTTTTATTCAGTGTATTTTTTAACAAAGCTGAGATGTACTTTTTAGTGCAAAGTGTAAGAATAGGCCTACAGGTGAAATCAGTCATTGACACACACATGGTGGCATAGCAGAAACATCGGAATGAGTTCAAATCCCAGGTGAGGACATATTAAATAATAATTGTTGTATGCATAAACATACACAATGTAATCATGCATGTCAACTATGCAAGTTGATGCCGGCAGCCTCGTATAGGGCTACCTGATCAGAGGATCTCCCCCTGGAGACGAAGCCATTCCCCAAACTATTTAATAAAATATCACGTTAGTTTTTTATTCAGTTAAGCCTGTACTCGATTGAAATTGAATTGAAGTCATTTAAGTTCAATCAGGAAGGCGGATCTGAATGCTTGTTTAACTTCATCCAGTAAGCATAACATAATTCACTTTTTTTCCTATTCTACGGGAATAGTGGGAATGAATGGAAACGCATCATCAGCATAGCACCTTGTTTCTTTTCCTCTTAGCCATGTTTGGAATGTCATTCCCCTTTTTACCTTATAGCCTATAAGCACGGCACAATAATGCACATTTCCCACGCTTGCTGTTTAAACTATGGGCTCACTCTTGTAATGATCGCCTTCCTCTCTCTCAACCAATGGGCATAAATCTTGGGATGTATTTATATATTAACTTACCCTTGTTCTCGCACTTGCTGTTTTTCAGAAAAAGTTTTCGACAACCATCCACATCACACCACTAGCTATAATAACCTTTAGGCTCATCGGTGAAACTCCTTTCCACCAGTGGGGATGTTTCGATGCCAGCAGCCCCGCATAGGGCTACCTGCCATCACATCATCTGGCTTCGAGGATCATCTGTCAGAGAACAGGCCATTCCCCAAACTATTTAATAAAATGTCATATTGCATTCCATCTTTGTTCATTCAGTTAAGCCTGTACTCAACTGAAGTGGGTCTAGGGTGTCGGGCAAGGTGGAGGTGATATGGTCCTTGACTAGCCTCTCAAAGCATCATGATGACAGAGGTGAGTGCTACGGGGCGGGGCGAAAGTCATTTAGTTCAGTTACCTTAGCTTGCGTGGGTACAGGAAGAATGGTAGACATATTGAAGCAAGTGGGGACAACAGACTGGGATAGGGAGATGTTGAATAGGGTTAGGGTTAGGGTTAGGGTTAGGGTTAACCCTTCAACTATGACAGACAAAATTAGGGAAAAAAATCCAGAAAATCACATTGTAGGATTTTTTATGAATTTATTTGCAAATTATGGTGGAAGGAGGTTTTTCTTTTGGCTGTTTTGGGCTCTGAGCACCGTACTCAGATTATGATTTTTCCGTAAAGTTTTTTTGAAATCTGACACAGCGGTTGCATTAAGGAGACGTTTATCTATAGTTCCATGTATAACACATGTATTTTCATCAACATTTATAATGAGTATTTCTGTAAATTGATGTGGCTCTCTGCAAAATCCCTGCATGTTTTGGAACTACTGAACATAACAATGCCAATTTAAAAATGAGATTTTTGGATATAAATATGAACTTTACCGAACAAAACATATATGTATTGTGTAACATGATGTCCTATGAGTGTCATCTGGTGAAGATCATCAAAGGTTAGTGATGAATTTTATCTCTATTTGTGCTTTTTGTGACTCCTCTCTTTGGCTGTAAAAATGGCTGAGTTTTTCTGTGACTTGGTGGTGACCTAACATAATCGTTTGTGGATCTTTAGCTGTAAAGCATTTTTGAAATCAGACACTGTGGCTGGATTAACGAGAATTTTATCTTTGTGCCTAATACTTGTATGTTTGAGAAATTTGATTTATGAGATTTCTGATGATATGTATTTGGCGCCCTACAATTTCATTGGCTGTTGGTGAGGGGTTCCGCTAGCGGAGGTTAACAAAGATTTCATCTTAGAGTTGTACTTTGAGGTGATTTAGAAGACTGGAGCAGAGACACAATGATCAAACAACAGTTGTCAGATGTTGTTCATGTAATAACAAATACTAGAAAATAAAAGATTGTGTTGAACCATGCAACAATTAAAGGTCTTTACTTTCACTGCATGAAAATAGAACAAGTAAATTATGTTTCCATTCTTAGGCTGATTATTCTAACAAGGTGACAGGAGAAAAAAATAGCACCGTGTGACAGGATGTCAAAATTATTTGAAATGAGCTAAATAACAGATGTATTCTGTTCTTTTGTTACTGAAGACTTCAACAAATCCAAAGTGGGTTTAGTGTACACTGAAAGTACAACTTGAGACAGCAATAACACCTGGGACACAAGTAGACAAGGCAGACTTAGTGTACTTCTCATTGTATTTATTTGTGAATCAATACAGGTGGAATAAAGGTTTCATCATTATTACACTGCAAAAATGGCAAGCTCTTTTCCCATTTACATTGCATTGCATAAGTCTATACACAGCAGTCTCACTCACTGGTGTGACAAGAAAGAAAAAGCATTATTAAATCAATAAAAGCAAAACATTTTCTCTTTAGGCTTCAGTAAAGCCCATTGAAAATAGAAATAGCATATTACAGTCAACTTTTTTCAAGGGCACTAAGTATGCTCTTTGAGATGATCAGCAATGTATCCATTCAATTATATTTAGTGATTGCTTTAAATGCAAGTTCTCAGTGCATTCGGAAAGTATTTATACCCCTTGACCTTTTCCACATTTTGTTACGTTACAGCCTTTTTCTATAATGGATTAGATAGTTTTTTCCCCTTAATCAAAAAAAAAATCCAAGATGGCACAACAGTAAGATGTGTTTGTTTTCATCCCATGTAAATATTGTCTTTTTCAGTTTTTTTTGTATACATTTCAATCTCTTTTGTCCATTTTCAAAATAAATACATTCCTGCAACCCGCCTCACCCATTTTAGTACGGATCAGCTATTTTTTTAGACCTTATAACTAGAACCGCCATCACAGGCTAGCCAGCTAATTAGCTACTAGCTATTTAGTCATTGTTAGCCTCTGCTAGCGGTCTTTACCTCTAGCTCGGACTCCTGCCGTTTTAGCCTGGATAGCCCGGATAATACCTGCCAGTCTGCACAGCGTGATACCAGCCCTGATCATATCGGACTGCTCTTTTCAACTACATCACCAGATTCCTGCCGCAAGCTCTGGAGCTATTGTTGCTAACACCCTTGTCCAGAAGCATGCGCCAGTTAGCCCCGAGCTAGGCCTGTCTCTCAGCTAGCAAACTAAGTACACCAACTACAACACTTCTCTTGCCAATTGGCCTGGACCCTTTGTCGACACGGAGCCGCGCCGATCCATCATGATTTAGGAAGGACACCAAAAATGTGCTGTGCCTGGACTATCAACAGCCCTGCACCCCCACAGTAACTTGCCCAAGCCTCCCTATTTCCCCTTAAGCCAAATCCAGATAGCTGATGTTCTGAAAGAATTGCAAAATCTGGACCCCCTACAACTCAGCTGGGCTAGACAATCTGGACCCTCTCGTTCTAAAATTATCCACTGCAATTGTTGCAACCCCTATTACTAGCCTTTTCAAACTCTCTTTCGTATCGTCTAAGATCCCCAAAGATTGGAAAGCTGCCGCGGTCATCCCCCTCTTCAAAGGGGGAGACACTCTAGACCCAAACTGTTACAGACCTATATATATTCTACTCTGCCTTTCTAAGGTCTTCGAAAGCCAAGTTAACAAACAGATCACCAACCATTTAGAATCCCACCGTACCTCCGCTATACAATCTGGTTTCCGAGCTGGTCATGGGTGCACCTCAGCCACGCTCAAGGTACTAAACGATATCATAACCGCCTTCGATAAAAGACTACTGTGCAGCCGTATTCATCGACCTGGCCAAGGCTTTCGACACTGTAAATCACCACATTCTCATCGGCAGACTCAACAGCCTTGGTTTCTCAAATGACTGCCTCGCCAGGTTCACCAACTACTTCTCAGACAGAGTTCAGTATGTCAAATCTGAGGGCCTGTTGTCCAGACCTCTGGCAGTCTCTATGGGGGTGCCACAGGGTTAAATTCTCGGGCCGGGGCCTCCCGGGCAGCGCCAGCTGTGCCACCAGAGACTCTGCGCTCGCACCCAGGCTCTATCGTAACTGGCCGCAAACGGGAGGTCCGTGGGGCGACGCACAATTGGCCTAGCGTTGCCCGGGTAAGGGAGGGGTTGGCCGTTTGGGATATCCTTGTTTCATCGCGCACCAGCGACTCCTGCGGCGGGCCGGGCGCAGTGCACGCTAACCAATGTTGCCAGGTGCACGGTGTTTCCTCCGACATATTGGTGCGGCTGGCTGCGCGCTGTGTTAAGAAGCAGTTCGGCTCGGTTGGGTTGTGTATCGGAGGACGCATGACTTTCAACCTTCGTCTCTCCCGAGCCCGTACGGGAGTTGTAGCGATGAGACAAGATAGTAGCTACTAAACAATTGGATACCACGAAATTGGGGAGAAAACGGGGTAAAATGTTTAAAAAAACGTTATTCTCGGGCCGACTCTTTTCTCTGTGTACATCAATGATGTCGCTCTTGCTGCTGGTGATTCTCTGATCCACCTCTACGCAAATGACACCATTCTGTATACTTCTGGCCCTTCTTTGAATACTGTGTTAACTAACTTCCAGACAAGCTTCAATGCTATACAACTCTCCTTCCGTGGCCTCCAACTGCTCTTAAATGCAAGTAAAACTCTATGCATGCTCTTCAACCGATCGCTGGCCGCACCCGCCCGCCCGTCCAGCATCACTACAGTTCGGACTTAGAATATGTGGACAACTACAAATACCTAGGTGTCTGGTTAGACTGTAAACTCTTTTTCCAGACTCACATTAAGCATCTCCAATCCAAAATGAAATCTAGAATCGGTTTCCTATTTCGCGACAAAGCTTCCTTCTCTCATGCTGCCAAACATACCCTCATTTGTTTATTCCATGTGTAACTCTGTGTTGTTGTTTGTGTCGCACTGCTTTGCTTTATCCTGGCCAGGTCGCAGTTGTACATGAGAAATTGTTCTCAACTGGCCTACCTGGTTAAAACCTGTTTGGGATAGGGGGCAGCATTTTCACATTCTGATGAAAAGCATGCCCAGAGTAAACTGCCTGCTACTCAGGCCCAGAAGCTAAGATATGCATATCATTAGTAGATTTGGAAAGGGAACACTCTGAAGTTTCTAAAACTGTTTGAATGATGTCTGTGAGTATAACAGAACTCATATAGCAGGCAAAAACTTGAGAAAAATCCAACCAGGAAGTGGGAAATCTGAGGATAGTAGTCTTTCAACTCATTGCCTATCGAATAGACAGTGTCTATGGGGTCATATTGCACTTCCTAAGGCTTCCACTAGATGTCAACAGTCTTTAGAACCTTGTTTGAGGTTTCTACTGTGAAGGAGGAGAGAATGAGAGCTGATTGAGACAAAGGACAAAGGAATTCTCCAGTTGAAACATTATTGAAGATTTATGTTAAAAACATCCTAAAGATTGATTCTATACATCGTTTGAAATGTTTCTACGAACTGTAATATAACTTTTTGAACTTTTCGTCTGAACTTCCGCCTGGACTTGCCCGCGCCTTGTGAGTTTGTATTTGTGAACTAAACGTGCTAACAAAAAGAGGTATTTGGACATAAATGATGGACTTTATCGAACAAAACAAACATTTGTTGTGCAACTGGGATTCTTGGCAGTGCTTCTGATGAAGATCATCAAAGGTAAGTGAATATTTATAACACTATTTCTGACTTTTACTGACTCCACAACATGGTGGGTATCTGTATGGCTTGTTTTTGTGTCCCAGCGCTGGACTCAGATTATTGCATGGTTTTCTTTTTCCGTAAAGCTTTTTTGAAATCTGATACAGCCGTTGCATTAAGGAGAAGTTTATCTAAAGTTCCATGCATAACACTTGTATCTTTTATCAAAGTTTATGATGAGTATTTCTGTAAATTGATGTGGCTCTCTGCAAATTCGCCAGATGTTTTCGAGGCACAACATTACTGAACATAACGTGCCAATGTAAACTGAGATTTTTGGATATAAATATGAACTTTATCGAACAAAACATACATGTATTGTGTAACATGAAGTTCTACAAGTGCCATCTGATGAAGATCATCAAAGGTTAGTGATTAATTTGATCTCTATTTCTGCTTTTTGTGACTCCTTTCTTTGGCTGGAAAATGGCTGTATGTGTTTTTGTGACTAGGCTCTGACCTAACATAATCATATGGTGTGCTTTCGCTGTAAAGCCTTTTTGAAATCGGACACGATGGGTAGATTAACAAAAAAGTTCAGCTTTAATTTGTTGTATTGAACACGTGAATGTATGAAAGTTAAAAATATTTTTGAATTTTGCGCTCTACTTTTTCAGCGGATGATGTCAGAAAGTTAAGTTATAAGTTTTAAGTAAAGTTGAAATAAAAAATAAAAAATCTACAATACCCCACAATGACAAAGCAAAAACAGGTTTTTAGACATTTTTGCAAATTTATAATAAAACAACAAGTCAAATATAACATTTACATAAGTATTCAGACCCTTTACTCAGTACTTTGTTAAAGCACCTTTGGCAGTGGTTACAGCCAGTCTTATTGGGTATAACGCTACAAGCTTGGCACACCTGTATTTGGGAAGTTTCTCACATTCTTCTCCGCAGTACCTCTCAAGCGCTGTCAGATTGGATGGGGAGCGTCACTGCATAGCTATTTTCAGGTCTCGGGTTCAAGTCCGGGCTCTGGCAGGGCCACTCAAGGACATTCAGAGACTTGTCCCGAAGCCACTCCTGCGTTGTCTTGGCTGTGTGCTTAGGATTGTTGTCCTGTTGGAAGGTGAACATTCGCCCCAGTCTGAGGTCCTGAGCACTCTGGAGCAGGTTTTCATCAAGGATCTCTCTGTACTTTGCTCTTTTCATCTTTCCCTCGATCCTGACTAGCCTCCCATTCCCTGACGCTGAAAAACATCCCCACAGCATGATGCTGCCACCACCATGCATCACTGTAGGGATGGTGCCAGGTTCCTGCAGAATGTGATTCTTGGCATTCAGGCCAAAGAGTTCAATCTTAGTTTCATCAGACCAGAGAAGCTTGCTTCTCATTGTCTAAGTGTCCTTTAGGTGCCTTCTGGCAATCTCCAAGCGGGCTGTCATGTACCTTTTACTGAGAAGTGGCTTCCGTTTGGCCACTCTACCATAAAGGCCTGATTGGTGGAGTGCTGCAGAGATGGTTGTCTTTCTGGGAGGTCCTCGCATCTCCACAGAGGAACTCTGGAGCTCTGTCAGAGTGACCATCGGTTTCTTGGTCACATCCCTGACCAAGGCACTTCTCCCCGTTTGCTCAGTTTGGCCAGGCGACCAGCTCTAGGAAGAGTCTTAGTGGTTCCAAACTTCTTCCATTTAAGAATGATGGAGGCCACTGTGTTCTTGGGGAACTTCAATTTTGCATAAATGTTTTGGTAACCTTCCCCAGATCTGTGCCTAGACACAATTCCTTCGACCTCATGGCTTGGTTTTTTGCTCTGACATGCACTGTCAACTGTGGGACCTTATATGGACAGATGTGTGCCTTTCCATATCATGTCCAATCAATTGAATTTACCACAGGTGGACTCAAATCAAGTTGTAGAAACATCTCAAGGATGATCAATGGAAACAGGATGCACCTGAGCTCAATTTTGTGTCTCATAGTAAAGGGTCTGAATACTTATGTAAATAAAATAAAAAAAATAAACATTTGCAAACATTTGTAAAAACCTGTTTTCAATTTGTCATTATGGGGTATTGTGTGTAGATTGACGAGGAGTCTACACTCAATCATACATTTTAGATTAAGGCTGTAACGTAACATAATGTGGAAAAAGTCAAGGGGTCTGAATACCACCCGAATGCACTGTGAACAACAGTCCACGTAAAGAAATACAATTGTCTATATGGACTTTTAGATTTAATTCATTCAACCAAACCCCTTCCCTGGGGTTAGTACCTTAAAGTAAACAGACACTTGTCACTGCTTCATAGGGCCTGAACAGTACTGATGAGGAGATGACTGTACAATACACAGGAGAAACCAGACCAGGGTGACCCATGTTGTTCTTTATACAGGTACTGTATATGGCTATCCATAAAGCATAATAGGTGGGTGCATTTACCAAAAGGGAAATTAAATGCAGGGCCTGATGTCTTGTTTTACAGTATGGTTCCTGTTGGTTTGGTGAATTAATAAAAATCCCTCTCTCCTCTCAGTTCTACAGCCTTGTCCTCCAGCACCACCACCCCAGCAGCCAGACAGAAGTAACAAGGATTTTTAAAGCATGAGGACTTTCTAATGAATGTATTAATTTCTCTGTGCCACTCACCTGGGGAATCACTGAGCTTCCATTCTCAGTTAGAATCTCTCTGATCTGCATGACATCAGCATCCCTGAGAGACCGGAACAGCTAAAGCCCTGTGCAGATGGGACTTTCTACATGATGAAAATGTCAGAGTTGCTGATTGTGATGCACTAAAGGAAATCTGACGCATTTGCACTACATTTCCAGTTTTAGTTTTTAGGTAGAACGAGCATACTCGTTGCACCACCCCAACACTAATATAAAAAGAGCCTATACTGTACAATAATATTACACATAATAGAGCTGATGATTGAAAATGACATTTCTCCAATGAGTCAATCACATTGGATATTCGCAGTACGCAATATGGCTGTCTTAAAAAAAATAACTTGTGCAATTCACATGTGCATTCAGTTTGCTTCCTCTGGGAAGAAGAATGGTTCTTTGTGCTTCACATCCTTATCTGTAGACTTCCTTCTCCTGGCTCTGCTCTGCTCAGGGTAAAAATAGTGGCCTCCGACTTTCGTTAGAGCTCATTACATGCCGATTCCTCTGCCGTCTTGAACATTAAGATTGAGTTGTAGATTTTTATGGCTGGACCCAGCTTGATGCTCATGATCCTCACTAGGTCAACCTGAGTCAACAGAAGGAAGGCTTCACCATCTATTTGCTGGACAAAAACATATGAGGGAGGGAAGAGTTAGAGAAGTCTCACGTTTGAAAATGTCCACCATCAAAGTGCTTTCCTAATGATCCTTTTTGCCCAAGGAATATGTTTCACTTTCAACCTCCAAAATCAGGCAGCTTAGACATAGTGGTGGATAAAGAATTAACTTCAAAGCCAAGGGTTTTTAAAGATTCTTCACCATACAAATGACCATGGCTCATTAGAGGGGGTGTTATTCAGGGATTGAGTCATATTCTACATTTAACAAGCTGTCGTAATATCACCCGCTATTAACGCTGACAGAATGGCATAATAACAATGCTCTTGTTTTGGGATAACCTATGCATCCTTCATTCCTCCCATCCTATAGGGAGACCGACAGATGAATATATTCAAACAGTGCCTTAGATGAGCTGGTTTGCGCATGTAGGATTGGTACTTGTGCTGCCTCTCCTCCCACAGACACTTACGCAAAACCCTCTTGTTCATTGTTCATACTTCCCGCAGCCGTTGGATAGGCACATAATTTACTTTTACTTGCCCACTGTAACATATGATTAGCCTAGGGTACTCAATCTAGTAGGCCGCTATAGTTTTATAATGGGCTGTTTTATTGGGTGTGCTCATGTAGCCAACTAGCGTATAGCCGCTAGAAGGATAGTTGCCATAAGGGCGAAATACTACTGTTAGTAAAGCACCATGGATAAGGTCATTAATTGTTATGTAAAAACATTTTTGCAAAATGTTCGCCTAGGGTACGCAGCAGAACGTTGTAGCGAATCCGGAGCGCAGACTGACTTTTTTGTTTGTGCTCATAACACTCCATGGTCGTTAGAAGACTGTACACCTATAGTATGAAATTGACAAGGGGAAGCTTGGTGTGTGTGTGTGTGTGTGTGTGCGAGCTAATAGATCATGTGCAGTGACGCCTGTTTGAATGAGTGTATTAGAGCATTAGATTGATGGCCATTAGTTTGTTTTGCCCCTAGTTTGTACCGCCCACACACACACACACACACACCCACACACACCTGCATACACACACAACCCGCCCGTCTCTGTATGTAACAACGGTTCCTCCTTCTGAAAATAATCTGTGGCACAACCTTTTCCAGGTCCTAATACTTATAATAATATGGTAATTATGTGCTTCTTACTAAAGCCAATTCTAAAGTATAGTTTCACCAGGTCATCTACAGTAACTAAGACATTTCAATGGTGGCGTGCACAGCATTAGGGAGCCAGGGAGACATGCACTTAAACAAATCCCCTACGTTAATCTTGAAATATAACACTTTATTCTAAAAATGTTTACTTTATTTGCAAAATATTTGCACCTTATTCATGAAATATTGGCACTTTTTTTAATGCAAAAAAATAATAATTCAAATACCATCACCGTCACTGTTTATTTGATTAATATTGTGATGCTCCAAATTGAATACATTTCAACTCTATATCTGACATGGTACAGGTGTCTTCTTTTTTTAAGCTCATAACCGTGTGTGTGAGGCGTGTACTTTTGTTTCAAAGTAGATTTATTTAGGACTACCAAGAAACACTCTGTGTGACCCTGATTTAGCCCACTGCAGTAAACGTTTCAACTCTGAGGCAGACACAGATGTGGAGACCACAGAGCGATAATGTGGAGGTAATGCATCTGATGAAACCAAAATGGGATCTTTATAATCCCACAAGCAGACAGTAAATGGGAAGTCCTTTTCCCAGAAGTGTGTGTGTGTGTGTGTGTGTGTGTGTGTGTGTGTGTGTGTGTGTGTGTGTGTGTGTGTGTATCAGTGGTCAGTGAGCTAAAAGCTGTAGTGTACTGAAACTGTACCTCATCTCTGAAAGTGTGCACGTGTTCGTTACAGCCTGGAAGACCTTGGATGAACTCAATCACCTGTAACACATTGAACATCATGGTTAGTACAGTTATCCAAATTACCCAGACAGTTATTTAGACTGCACGAAACAATGTAAGTTATCCAGTACCTCCTCCACTGTCCACACAGCCACTTTGCTTGAAGTGATGCCAGCCACGGTGGGTAGCAGCTTGCTGTGCTGGTCCCAGCAGAAAGGAGTGCTACTGGGGGATGGCGAGGTGCATGGCATGAACACTGACTGGTGAAGGGCTTCCTGTAGTGTCAGCTCTACTGTATGGAAGAGAAGAAAATAAACATACAAAACCTTGAATGAATTAACTTAATTTTAAACAACAAGGGATTTGTTGCTGAGCTACCTGTAGATGAACTGCTTGATATTAAATCAGCAAGTGATCTGATGGAAGTATCTAGAAATGCTAGAAGAAACAGAACGCAGATGCTTGACGCTCACTCCTAACCATATTAGGAACCAGGGGCAACCAGTCTAATCAGATAGTGAGTTAATGGTGACTGTTACTTTGCTCCAGGCATAAACACATCTTTGAGCATCTTCCAAAGATTATTTCCTAAAATGTATAATTGGTAGTGACAATTCAAGTGAAGCAAAATATTTTGATGTTTTGAGAGTAATTCTAAAGTTTGATGGAACATAAAGATAAATGTTGCCCCGGGAGGAACTAATCTACTGTAGCAAGAGAGGGAGGACCACTTAGAAAGGTTTCAGCCAATAGCAAAGGCCACAGTCACAAACGGATGGGTCATAACTCTTTAGTACAAATTGAATGACAGTTGTGACACAGCAACTTCATGTTATTTTACTTTGGTGGATGGAGAAAACTAACAACAAAGCACTCAAGGACATTATTATTCATGTTTCATGGAAATGGGAAGTATTTTTTGGAAGAGTCTTCTCTCACCATTCTGCTGAGTAAATACCTTTGGGACATGTGGTGTTATATATGAAAATGCATGTTAGAGAATGACCACTACTCATTAAATCTATAATATACAGCGGGGTCCGAAATTAAAATGTAATTAAATTATATTGTATGCTCCAAAAAATTGGGAATTATTTTGTATTTTATTTTATATTAATACAATTGCTCAGATAAAGATATTCTGTATAACAAGTAATACTATTTTCTCAAAAAGGTAGGGCTCAAAATTATTGACACCCCTGTTTTCAATACTTCACCTTGCGAGGATAACGACACTGAGCCTTTTTCTAAATTGTTTTATGAGTTGGAGAACACATTGGAAAGGATCTTAGCAGTGGCAGCTCACCCATTAAGGCATTAGGGACGGCACCCCACTTGTGATAAAAAAAACTGTTAACAAATATATTATATCATTCATGGATTATATTTTAAAATGCTGATAAAAGTCTGGTAAACATTTACATTTTCCGGTTTCAAAATTATATTGTTTAAAACAAGCTGTTCAGTTACCTACTAGTCAGCCTCTCAGTAGTGATGAGTGATTAGTGCTTTTTGAGGTAGGTACGGTTTTGATTCGATTATTTTTTTAATAATCAGGTTTTAGATTTTTTTATACATTAAATGCATTATGAAATAGAGCTTTTTAATGGAAATTCCAAACCCCAAAATAGTGAGAATTAAATTTCCAAAACATTGAACATTTTGCAATGCCTCTGTCAGGTCCACATTGGGTAAATAGAAAAATAGGAAACTATTATGAAATACAAAAATATTTCAGTTGTGTATATTATTATTAGTTTTTTATTTAATAACTGAATTATTTTTAATTTGTTAAAGTCATCATCGCATCTCTGCTCATGCAGTAGCAGTCTGCCAGCTAAACCTAATGTTATCTATGTGCTCCCCATACTGTCCCGTCTTTAGTCATCCTATTTAGCTAGCCTGCCTAAGTACTGTAGCCTACATACAGTATGCTACAGCGCTGTCTGATTAAATAATTGTACTCGTTTTTCAAAGTAGATAAGGCATACTTTCACAAACTGTCTCTGTCCCTCTCATTGTGTTCTGTACATTCATCTATCGTGCGGTCTGTGTGGAAATCTAACCTAACGTAGCAGGGGAAAAAGTGTATCCATCCAGAGATCTACAGTACCAGTCAAAAGTTTGGACACACCTACTCATTCAAGGTTTTTTTTTTATTTTCACTATTTTCTACATTGTAGAATAATAGTGAAGACATCAAAACTATGAAGCGACACATATGGAATCATGTAGTAACCAAAAAAGTGTTACAAAAATCCAAATATATTTTATATTTGAGATTCTTCAAAGTAGCCACCCTTTGCCTTGATGACAGCTTTGCACACTTTTGGAATTCTCTCAACCAGCTTCACCTGGAATGCTTTTCCAACAGTCTTGAAGGAATTCCCACATATGCTGAGCACTTGTTGGCTGATACAGGAATGAGTAGGAGTGTCCAAACTTTTGACTGGTACTGTATATATAATGACGAGATGCTCATGTCTCCGGGACCTAACAATGGGAGTCGTTGTCGAACTAGGTTGAATATTTGCTTAAATGAAAACTACAACTCTCTTAAGCCCAGCATCCCACAAAATTCTTGCCTTGATTTCAGTTGTAAATTATTTAAATTCTCTCTAGTGAAATGCCGCATTGGGCTCACAAGAACCCCTGAACTAAATGGAATTCAAGAAATTTAACCAACAATGGTCAATTAGTTATTTAAACCCGGAGAAAATAAATGTTGGTTAATCGCTCAGCACTACCCCTCAGTGATTCTGCCAGCAGCAACAGCTCCACGTGCGCATAGGCCCGGCGAACATTGTTTGGATTGTTTTACCAGCCATTTGCTATGAGGGGGAACTGCCCCAATGAAATCGCAGGATTTCATAGCATAAATTATAACAGCACAAAGTAAATGGATCATCCTGGGGCACTCAAATGTGGACTCTGGGTCTGCTCTAGTCTCCCTTCCAATGAGTCTCCTGCACCAGATGGCTTGAGATTAGATCTGCTCTATCAGGTACAGATGGCGCTAAAGCTAAAAATGAAATAAATGATCATAACAGTCACCGGAGTCTGGGACCTGATAAACCGGACATCTACATCTAACAAGAGTAGAAGGACTGAGAGATACACTAGCTCAAACCTTCTCATCGTGGATCTGGTAGGACAAAAAAGCATGACAGTGCCTGGCCAATTCCCCCCATGGTATTCAGGTGACAGGGCGACATGTTTTGTGGACTTAAACAGCATAAAACTGGGTGTATCACAAAGCATGATCCAATTAATTAGCCAGCTATAATACATTTTTAGAAACATTGAGAAATAGTTTGGTAAATTTTGGGGTCAGATTAACCAGTTATCTACCTTTGATAAGCATCTAGCTAGCTATAGCTAGCTAGTTAGCTCCCATTCCAAATTAAAGTCTTTCTAAACTAATATGACTAACTCAGAAATATTAAGTTGTTTCAGAATGAAACTAGCTAGCGCATCATGCTTTGTGACATGTTAGCTAGCTATCCCCATTTAGATAATGTATTTTCACTTATTGCATCTGCATGCTTGTTGAGTTCTCCCAGGTGCACCCGTTAGTTCGTGAGCTGGCCGCTCGTTCTAAATAGTATAATCTAATCTGTTCAAAACAGTGGCAGCATATGCAGCATTTGTCATTCGGTTTTTGACATGCAAAAGTGAAATGTATTTATGCTGTTGTTCAAATGCACAGATCGCTTCTATATCTTCTCAAAGAAACTATCAGTAGTTTGAAAACTTTGCATCATATTTTTGTCATGCTGCTTTGTTGACAACTCCAACGACCCCGCGCCCCTGGTATTCAGCCAATCAGTGGCCACCACTGGATCTTAGAACATTCCTCCATACAGAATCCTTCCAAAGCCTTGATATCATTAGTCTGCGCTTATGGACTGCCCTCTTCAATTTAAACCACAGGTTTTCAATGAGTTTCAAGTCCAGAGACTGAGATGGCCAATGCAAAATGATGTTTTTATGTCGAATGAACCATTTCTTTGTGTAATTTGATGCGTGCTTGGAGTTATTTTCTTGCTGGAAGATCCACTTGCAGCCAGGTTTCAGCCTCCTGGCAGAGACAACCAGGTTTTTGGCTAAAATGTCCTAGTACTGGGTAAAGTTGATGATGCCTTAACCATAACAAGGGCCCCAGGACCAATGGAAGCAAAATAGCCCCATAACATCCACCACCATTTAGTAGGTAGGGGTAGGTATGTGGTATAGGGTTCTTTTCTGCTCATGTATTCTAATTGAGACTGCAAACCCACAACTGGAGCGCGTAGTTCAGGAGCTCTATTTTCATGTCATCTGACCAAAGCACTGGTTCCAATCCATGTGCCAATGCCGCTTACTAAACTCAAAACTACATATGTTGGATGACATGAAATACAGCTATTTGGCCACGCACACCAGGGGTGCGTTTGGCATCGAAATGAGAATGCTGCCTAAATTTGTTTTGTGTGTAAAAAAAAAGATTTTGAAAGAAGTAGTGCCCGTTGTGTGCACTGCCGGTAATAACATATACCACGGTATGGTACAGGAACGGTATGAAGGTATGAAAATCGGAACCGCCCAATCCTAACGAAAACAAATTCTGTCTGTCTTTGGTATTCAAATAATATTTGCTTCCAGCTTGCTAGCCTTTGATGAGTTCTGACTATAAACTTAAAATATTGTTAACTATCAGGTATTCTATTGAAATATGTCTTTGTCTGTTCAGCTGTTCAATCCTTTGGGTGAATAAACTTTGTTGGAGCTTTTATAGTGTCCGACAGTTTCTTACTCTGTTATTTAGAATCTAACACCTTTCTATCCCTTCAGAAGAGTGAGAACTCACAAAGACACAAAGGACCAGAGCCTTTGATGCTTTGACACAGGGACATCACACAAATAACCCTGAATCCAGAGACTGTACTGTAGAAGGAGTGAGTCATTCCTATTGCTTTAAGGTTTCGTATTGCTTAATGGTTATGTTCACACTACACTACAAGGACTGCTTTGGTATGCAGTGCAGTTTGGTTTCATTTGGAGAGGATGTGAATGTTGGAATTTCGCTCAATAAATCAACTGAAACCAAAGGAGCTAGGACAAGAAACAAGATATATTATATGTGCCAAAGACATGAACATTTACATAATTGCACTGTGTAAAACTGTTTTGACAGCTTGTGCCTAGCTCTGGCACGACAGAGTAAGGGGAGAGAAATCCCAAGAGGTGTACACATTCAGCATAGTAAAAGACAGAGGAAGTGATGTAATTCTTGATTAATCTACATTACTGATTCATACTGTGAAGGAAGGCACGGGGTAAGATGAGTGGGAGGCAATAGATCAGACTATATTGGGGAAACACTGTGTAGTGATGCTCTTGATATCCAGTGGGAAGAATATATAATGTTATTTAGAGACAGTTGTCACGCCCTGACCTTAGAGATCCTTATTATTCTCTATGTTTGGTTAGGTCAGGGTGTGGGAAAATCTGTTTTCTATTTCTTTGTGTTTTTGGCTGAGTATGGTTCCCAATCAGAGACAGCTGCCTATCGTTGTCTGTGATTGGGGATCATACATACAGTGGGGAGAACAAGTATTTGATACACTGACGATTTTGCATGTTTTCCTACTTACAAAGCATGTAGAGGTCTGTAATTTTTTATCATAGGTACACTTCAACTGTGAGAGACGGAATCTAAAACAAAAATCCAGAAAATCACATTGTATGAGTGGCTCTGTAATTATCATCTCAAGGTCCTGGAGTGGCCTAACCAATCTCCTGAACCCAATAGGAAATCTTTGGAGGGAGCTGAAAGTTCTTATTGCCCAGAGACAGCCCCGAAACCTGAAGGATCTGGAGAAGGTCTGTATGGAGGAGTGGGCCAAAATCCCTGCTGCAGTGTGTGCAAACCTGGTCAAGAACTACAGGAAACGTATGATCTCTGTAATTGCAAACAAAGGTTTCTGTACCAAATATTAAGTTCTGCTTTTCTGATGTATCAAATACTTATGTCATGCAATAAAATGCAAATGAATTACTTAAAAATCATACAATGTGATTTTCTGGATTCCGTCTTTCACAGTTGAAGTGTACCTATGATAAAAATTACAGACCTCTACATGCTTTGTAAGTAGGAAAACCTGCAAAATCGGCAGTGTATCAAATACTTGTTCTCCCCACTGTATATAAGTTGTCATTTTCCTTTTGGGTTTTGTGGGATCTTGTTTTCTGTATAGTTTATTTTGCCTTACAGAACTAACTGTGTGTGCTTTTGTTTTTGTCATTGTTATTTGGCTTTTGGTGTCATCAATAAAAAGAACGATGCATGCCTTCCACGCTGCACCTTGGTCCACACTTCATGCTACAAACGAGAGCCGTAACACCAGTTCAGTACCTTTGGTTTCAATTATGCATGGCACCTCACTCTTCATCTCCTCGTCCTCCACCAGCTCCTCTACCTTCTTCTGCTTGCAAGGCCGCCCAACCCTGGAAGAGAGAAGGGGGTCAATAGAGACACACAAACAGGGCAGTCTTGCAGGAACTGGGATCACACAATTTGGAAAAACATTTTTAATGACATACTGAGTTATTACTTAATTATCACAGTACATTCCAATATGTTCTAATACCTTCACTACTCCTGGGGTGAAAATGTAATGTAGATTGTAATCACTCCCAAATCCCAAAAATTGTTCGGTCAAACTCAATCAACATGCTGCTCTGATGAGTCTTGATAATTCATAAATAACAGAGTAATGACTTGAGCTTCTCTCTAAATTAAACTTAGCGAACACCTTCGGTCCCCTCTCTTTTCCATGTCTTCAGAATTTGTTTTGTGCATTGGACTGAAAGCAGGTTCCAACTCCTGAATAAAACACAGAGATAAAACTTGGTGCCAGTCCCTGGACAACCAATTTCTCTGTGCAAATAACATTACTCAACATTTTAACAATCACATTTTTTTAATGAACATTTTAAGATTAAAGTGAAGTTTCTGGTGAATTTCATGTTAGCCTATACAAATCAAGCTGCCCACATATGGCCAACAGCTCTGTGACCATGCTTGTGGAGTAGAGATACTGTACATTTATAGTGAAATGGGATTGAGTGCATATTCGTGTAAATACCTGCTGGTAATGACATTAAAGTGTTTTTACAAGAGAAACACAGCATTATGTAATTTAACTATATGTTACTTTAAATCTGAGGAAAACAGTGCATGATGGATTTGGTAGTGTATGCTTGAGGAGTAATTTCTACTACTAGGCCTTAAATAACCACAATGAGAGGGGGGCAACTGGAGGGCAGGCATTAGTCAGATGACAGTTTGACAAATGTTGGGGAAGCTGATGTAGAGAGGCTTGGTAACTAGAGCAATCTTTAATTCTACTACTGTGACTCTGCGGCTCTCTGTGTGGCTTTCTGTGTGAAAATAAAAATCTTAGCCCATGAACATTAAACTCTCAAGTCCAGAAAAAAGCACTTAAAGAAATAACCTCAATTGTGTATCGGTCACTTGAAGGAGGATGTGTACACTCATCGGACAGTTTTTTAGGTACACCACCCCATTCATGAAAATGGATCACTCCTACAGACAGTGAGTCATGTGGCCGTGGCTTACTATATAAAGCAGGCATGGAAGCATTCAGTTACTGTTCGATTGAATGTTGGAATGGGCAAAATTGGTGACCTAAACAACTTTGATCATGGTATGATCGTTGGCTCCAGGCACACCGGATCCAATTTCTCAGGAAGGTTCGCCCTCCTGGGCTTTTCAAGCACAATAGTGTATAGGGCTGTCCCAGACAAAAAAAGTTTTAAATCTTGGTCTGTTCAATTGAGCAAAATTTTTAAAGATGTATTTTTCCATATATACAGTCGTGGCCAAAGGTTTTGAGAATGACACAAATTTTCACAAAGTCTGCTGCCTCAGTTTGTATGATGGTAATTTGCATATACTCCAGAATGTTATGAAGAGTGATCAGATGAATTGCAATTAATTGCAAAGTCCCTCTTTGCCATGCAAATGAACTGAATCCCCCCAAAACATTTCCACTGCATTTCAGCCCTGCCATAAAAGGACTAGCTGTCATCATGTCAGTGATTCTCTCATTAACTTTTTTGGGATAGGGGACAGCATTCGGAATTTTGGATGAAAAGCGTGCCCAAAGTAAACTGCCTGCTACTGAAGCCCAGAAGCTAGGATATGCATAGATAGAAAACACTCCAAAGTTTCCAAAACTGTTAAAATAAGGTCTGTGAGTATAACAGAACTGAAACGGCAGGCAACAACCTGAGGAAAATCCACCAGGAAGTGCTATTATTTTGAAATGGGTGTTTTTCCATTGAAAGCCTATCCACCATTTAAAGGGATAGGACCCAGATTCCGTTCCCTATGGCTTCTACTAGCTCTGAACAGTCTTTAGACATTGTTTCAGGTCTTTATTATGAAAAATTAGGGAGAATGCGCAGTTTCAATGAGAGGCCAGTGGAAAATCCCCAACCTGTGTGGTGCGCAATCCCGAGAGCACGCCTTTCTTGTTTTTCTTTAATATTGACGACGCTATTGTCCGTTTGAAATATTATCAATTGTTTAGGCTAAAAACAACCTGAGGATTGATTATAGACATCGTTTGACATGTTTCTACAAACTTTACAGATACTATTACAGATACTATGTTTCTACGAACTTTACAGAATTTTCGTCTGCCTCTTGTGACTGCATTTGAGCCATTGGATTACTGAACAAAACGCGCCAACAAAATTGAGGTTTTTGGATATAAAGAGGGACTTTATCGAACAAAATGAACATTTATTGTGTAACTGGGAGTCTTGTGAGTGCAACCATATGAAAATCATCAAAGGTAAGTGATTAATTTTATTGCTATTTCTGACTTTCGTGACTAATCTACTTGGCTGGTTACTGTTTGCAATGTTTTGTGTGCTGAGCGTTGTCCTCGGATAATCGCATGGTTTGCTTTCGCCGTAAAGCCTTTTGGGATCTGACACGGCGGCTGGATTAACAACAAGTTAAGCTTTATTTTGATGTATTGCGCTTGTGATTTCATGAAAGTTAAATATTTATAGTAATTTAATTTGAATTTGGCACTCTGCAATTTCACCGGAAGTTGTCGATGTGGGACGCTAGGTTTTAACACAGGTGTGAGTGTTGACGAGGACAAGGCTGGAGATCACTATGCCATGCTGATTGAGTTCAAATAACAGACTGGAAGCTTCAAAAGGAGGGTGGTTCTTGGAATCATTGTTCTTCCTCTGTCAACCATGGTTACCTGCAAGGAAGCACGTGCCGTCATCATTGCTTTGCACAAAAAGGGCTTCACAGGCAAGGATATTGCTGCCAGTAAGATTGCACCTAAATCAACCATTTATCGGATCATCAAGAACTTCAAGGAAAGCGATTTAATTGTTGATTTAATTGTTGTCTCCTAAAGTTGATTCAGCTGCGGGATCGGGGCACCACCAGTACAGAGCTTGCTCAGGAATGGCAACAGGCAGGTGTGAGTGCATCTGTCAAGAAGGGCAGCAAAGAAGCCACTTCTCTCCAGGAAAAACATCAGGGACAGACTGATATTCTGCAAAAGGTACAGGGATTGGACTGCTGAGGACTGGGTTAAAGTAATTTTCTCTGATGAATCCCCTTTCCGATTGTTTGGGGCATCCAGAAAAAAGCTTGCCCGGAGAAGACAAGGTGAGCACTACCATCAGTCCTGTGTCATGCCAACAGTAAAGCATCCTGAGACCATTCATGTGTGGGGTTGCTTCTCAGCCAAGAGAGTGGGCTCACTCACAATTTTGCCTAAGAACACAGCCATGAATAAAGAATGGTACCAACACATCCTCCGAGCGCAACTTCTCCCAACCATCCAGGAACAGTTTGGTGATGAACAATGCCTTTTCCAGTATGATGGAGCACCTTGCCATAAGGCAAAAGTGATAACTAAGTGGCTCGGGGAACAAAACATCAATATTTTGGGTCCATGCCCAGGAAACTCCCCAGACCTTAATCCCATTGAGAACTTGTGGTCAATCCTCAAGAGGCGGGTGGACAAAAACCCACAAATTCTGACAAACTCCAAGCATTGATTATGCAAGAATGGGCTGCCATCATTTAGGATGTGGCCCAGAAGTTAATTGACAGCATGCCAGGGTGGATTGCAGTGGTCTTGAAAAAGAAGTGTCAACACTGCAAATATTGACTCTTTGCATCAACTTCATGTAATTGTCAATAAAGCCTTTGACACTTATGAAATGCTTGTAATTATACTTCAGTACTCCATAGTAACATCTGACAAAAATATCCAAAGACACTGAAGTAGCAAACTTAGTGGAAATTAATATTTGTGTCATTCTCAAAACTTTTGACCACGACTGTAGGCACACTGTAGACACACATGTGTTTGAATAAAATCAACTAAATACACTGAACTTGTCTGATACTTTAAGAGCACTGGTTGATGAAATAATTAAGACACAAATGACTCAAGAGGGAGCCTGATGGCCACTCTGTGTAAAAAAAAAAATTAAATATATTTTTTTACAGCCATTTCATTTCTTATTTGTTTCTTTGACTGAAAAGTTATGTTACCGAAATCCCTCATTTGTTTAGAAAAACCATTCCCTATTTGCTCAACCCTTGCTCTCTTTATGTGAAACACGTATGCATCGCATGCATGTGACCAATAGGGCCTGACTTACTGAATAGCCTATCATAATAGCCTAGTGATTAAAGCGTTGAGCCAGTAACCGAAAGGTTGCTGGATCGAATCCCCGAGCTGATGAGGTAAAAATGTGTCGTTCCACTCCTGAACAAGGCAGTTAACCCACTGTTCCCCGGTAGGCCGTCATTGTAAATAAGAATTTGTTCTTAACTGGTGTCATGAAGTTGGCCTGAGGGTAGGTTTATGACAGTCATAAATACCCATTCCCTCCTTTTTCCACTCTCTACCCTACTGATGTTACATTTGCAAACCCCTTTGGTTAACATAGAGATTCTGGGAACATCAGAAGGTGGGGGGAAATGAACTTTTTTCTGGTAATCCGACCAATTGAACATATGCAGTGGTACTTAATGAATATGATGTCAGTTCGGTTGTCATCTGAGACATTCTCATCAATGATAAGATGACATAAACTCTACAGTGTCTCTACAACTACAGTCTACACATCAGAGTTATCGGATTCACATAGAATTGTTGTTCAATTTAAATGTTTGAATATTAAATTATTTGTGATGGGATGAAATGTGATTTTAGCTTCTAAAATGTGAGATTTGGGTTTTCATAAGGTAGGTCTGCTCATTCAGTGGCCCACCCCTGTGAAGGGACATGGGCTATAAAACTTTTCAAACACGCCCTCCTCTCTCTTCCTATATAAAGCCTTGACGACAATGTAACCTCCTGTTTCCGAGGATGTGAGGACAACAGTCCGATGTCAGAATGGTTCAGATAATAACTACAGAACGAAGCCAACATCAGCGTGAGCTTTGGTTGCGAATGGTATGAACTTTGAACTCTTATTCACTACAGAAGTGATACCTCCTAGCCATTGAGTTAGCAACAGCAGCTGCAAACGCAGGTTAGGAAGGAACAGACAGAGTATCCCGTCTACCACACAACGACGTTACTACAACGTATCCAATTTACCAGCAGAGACATTCTTCAAAGGACAAAGGACTCGGTTGGGCAACACGGCCTTCCATCTACCACCAACCTACCGAAGCGCAGCTCAGTAAATATTTATTGCATTTTCCTTTTCCAAATGGGCGGTAATTTAGAATGCATAAGATACTGTATTTACAATAGCATTGCTTCGCCCTTTGTTCCTCAGTCTTCCCACTCTTTCACTCAAACCCAGCCCCTTTTCTTTTGTGTAACAAGCTGTCATATCTGTTCCGCCCGCTAGGGACGTTTTCCTTTATGACGTAATTTGTAATCAAGTTATGATTTAATTATGTGCATGTGTAATTATGTGTGATTAGTTAGGTATTTAGTAAATAAATAATTAAACCCAATTATGTATTGCTGATTCAACTTGTTAGCCAGGGTTCATGCAGATGACCAAGAATTTACAACTTTCAGATGAGACTGAATTAAGATGACGATTAATATTGACTGCTATTGATGTAAAATATTACTAGGTCTTTAAGAGTTTATTCGGAAGATAACAGCTCTATAAATATTATTTTGTGGTGCCCCGACTCTCTAGTACATTTACATGATTAGCTCAATCAGGTAATATTAATTACGGAGAAATGATTTTATAGAATAGCATGTCATATCATTTAATCCGGCATAGCTTGCCTAGTTAAATCAAAAATAATAATCACATCAATAAATTGGTTATAACAAACTCTGAACGCCATAACACATGACAGCAAAATTGATGCAGCAGATTGGAAATAGGAACTTGAAATTGGCGAATGTTTACTGGTTCCCAGGAGGGAAAGGGGAAGTCAGATGTATTTTACTTAGTTGTGGAAAATACTGTAGATCATGCAAGCGCGCTGTGTAAGTATTATGTGTGCCAAACAAGTGCTGTTAGATTACAATATTATATATTTTTCGCAAATTGCGATTTATTTATTGTTTAGGCTAATTATTCAGCTCCCTTATTTTATGCTTGATTGCTTATCAAAGCATGAATGACTCGTATGCTGTGGGATGACATGAACAAATAATTGATTGATACATTAGCTCAGCAGTTCACAAACTGGGGGTTGCGACGCAATGTGGGGTAGCCTGATGTGAAAATGGGGTCGGGGATAAAACCATTAATATACAATATAAAATTGTATCTCAAAATCATTGCAATCTGGTTAACCTTAAATATCTAAATGAAAATTACTCAAATCTAAAATTCAACCAGAGAGCGTCCTTAGATCATGGGAAAAGGCCGCACTTGACCGTTGCACTTGAATTATTCCTGCGGTGAATGGCTAGGCCTGTTACACTATGAAACCACACACTATTGCGGAGACTTTGATATTACTGGCCGCAATTGATATGGTGAAAACAATGTGTGGGGTGACAGAGGCACACAAACACATCAATACCTTTGTCAGATTACATTGTTAAACAAAGAATTCATGCTATTGCGAGCAATCAAGAGGAGACTGACTAAATGACTCAAAAACTCCCCAGCTTATGCTCTCCAAATGGATTTTAGCTGTGAGGACCAAGATGTGCATGCATTGACTTTTGTTCACTATACATGTCGGGGGATGTTATTCACCAGGACATAATGTTCTGTCTCACGATTCCCGAGAATAAAACAGCCAGGGGATGTTCAGTGTGCTGCATGGCTGTATTGATGAAAAACGGATGAATCATGTGACCGAATGCATTCACGGGTCACTACGGAGGAGTTTTGGTTCTTGACTCAAAGGGAATACCCTGCTGTCAGTCTCACTCTGATCATCCTCACTCAGGATTCCAACTCGGGAACTCAGGCCTCTTTGTAGAGCCCCGACCTTCTGACCTGAAGATCACGGACATCATGATTCGACTTAGTATTTTCAGAGTTCCCAGTTGTCTTGAAACCACCATAAAACTCACAGTAGCCTTTGCCAGCTCATATCTGTGTGAAGCTGGATTCGGTGCTATTGTTTGCATTAAAACCAAATACAGATCCAGGTTGGATGTGAAAGCAGAGATGAGGTGTTTACTGTCGACCAAGCCCTCTAACTTTGAGAAGGTCAAGCTCACCCATCTCATTAGTGGTGGTGAGATAAGATACATTATGTCAGACTAATTTGCAATTGCCTGTCATACCATCACATACTTTTAATGTGGGGCTGAGTTGAATAGACCGTCAGAAATACTGTTATAATGTTGACTAGCATAGCCCCAAATAAAAAAAATCACGTGGTTGGGGTTGCGAGAACAACGGGGTTGTGGGCATAAAAAGTTAGGGAACCCCTGCAGTAGCCTACAGTATATATTGAAATATAGGCCTAAGAAGGTTACGCTATTAAGACTAAACAGGAAGCGCTCTTAGGCCTTCTTAGGCTGGTTATACAAGGCTTAGTGCATATTATGTGTGACAAACAGGTGTTGTTAGATCACAATGTTTGGAACAGTGTAAACAACACTAAATAATTTAAAAGTAATACCAGTCTAACGGGGAAAAAGCCTTTATTACAGCATAGCAAAGATTAAAAACAGCACATTTGTGAAATTGCTTTATACTACAGTTTGTGGTTGAGTGAGGCTTGGTGTTCTCAACACCAATATGCTGTTAACTTTGCTATTATGCACATACAGAAGCAACATACAGTACCAGTCAAAAGTTTGGACACACATTCCAGCTATTTAAAAAAAAACGATTTTCTACATTGTAGAATAATAGTGAAGACATCAAAACTATGAAATAACACATATGGAATCATGTAGTAACCAGAAAAGTGAATGAGTAGGTGTGTCCAAACATTTGACTGGTACTGTACAGGGAAAGGCACCAATTCAACGGCAAACTGAAGATTATGTTTCAGAACCGCGGACAGTGACCGCTATCCAACGTGTAAGAACGCACATTTGTTATAAAATATTATTATATTTATTAGTGTTGCACCATTATTCTTACATAATATAACTATATAAAAAACAATTGGGGGGGGGGAATTTTTATTTTGTATTGTATTTCACTGCCTTTTTCTTCCCAATTTTGTGATATCCAATTGCGATCTTGTCTCATCACTGCAACTCCCCAAAGGGCTTGGGAGAAGTGAAGATCGAGTCATGTCTCGCAGATTTCACACCAACATCAGAAATTCACAAGCTAGTCACAACCTGTTACGTGACTATCAAATCAGTTACGTGACTATCAAATCCTCACAGTCCTATCAAGAGTCCAACACTGGGCCGGCGGGCGGGCAGGCAGGCAGGCAGGCAGTAATAATACAGTACAGTCACACACCACCACCATCAGATTTAATGCGAGGTCTGGCAGCCATTCCGGAGAGCAGGGTTATTCACATGCATTGTAAGAGCCACTCACCTCCTCTTGGGCTCTGTGCCGGCGGGTTTCGCCATGCCGCTGCCAGCCATCTCACCCCTGCCAGGCTTTTCCAGGTGATTTGTGTTGGCGCTTAAGTGTTTGCTAAGAAATTGTCAGAGAGAGGAATTGCTTTTAAGTTGTGCAGAAAGAACATCCATAATAAGAGAGCCATGGCTGGCGGGGAACTGTTAAGAATGTTTAGTCACTTCAGACAGAAATAGATGAGGGCTGTTCACACTTATTTGGGTGTTAAGCTGCTAAAATGCTTCAAGGAATTTAGAAATTCAGTTATATTTCAAAATATGAAGCTACACGATGATAGTTTCAGCCAAACTCAGGAATTATACTGTATATTTTTCCCCCTACAACATCTGTCTGGGAATGTCTGAGAATGTTGATTAGTTAAGAGCATTCTGAGTGTGTTCTGGTTACTAATTGGTCCTTACTCTGCAGTGAGAGCTAGAGCTGGGTGGTTCTCTGGGTTGGGTTCTGCCCGTCGGGGTCGGCCCAGTCCTCCTGACCCTGGCATCTCACCACTCAGACGGTCTGGCAGCACTGAGTCCTTGTTGATGTTGAGATCAGAGTATGGGCATCCCACCGCACTGCAAATCAGAAAACTTATTACAAATGACTGATTTCAGAAAAAGGACTTTGTGTAATACCAACTTCATAATAGGACTTCATTATAACTTAATAAGGTATTAATAACATATGTCACCATCAGACAAGATATGATTTCACACATCAATGTTCTTGGGGACAGAATCAATAAAAGCAATAATAAATAATGAGAATAGGGAAGTTGTCTCACACTGAGAGCGTGTCACAGACTCTCTTTCCTGTCTAATCGGGCAAAATATGATTTTGCTATAAAACATGTGAGTTTACACAGTTCCATGTACTTCTCAATAGTCACTGCAGCAAACCAAAGAATTCTAAGTCGCTGGGGTTGACGTAATTAATTCCAGGGTGATGAATCTCAATTTGGAAGCATTACATTTGCTGCAGACAATAGCAGTGTGCAGACTGTGACTACTTCTTCACAGTGCATTATCACCTCCCACCTGTGTAATGTACAACTTCTCATTAACTTTGGGGGAAACATACTTTAACTCCACTAAAAAGGAAATATATAAACAACATATTTGCATATACATGGGGGTATGGATGGTTGAGTAACTGCGACCACTGACTGATGAGAGGAGAGAAGAGAAATTGAAGCGTTTTTTCTCATTCTCCTCTAATCCCTCTCTCATTCCTCCCTGGCCACTGTCACACATTTTTATTGAGGATCTTCCCCATTATTTCTGTCCATAGCTAGCTGTGGCGCTACCTGTTTAATATGCCAGGTTAGCCCACAAATCCTGATAAAGCGCCCTTCATTCCATAGATACATTTTAATAAACTACATTATGTACTCAGACTCCAAGGTTAATCAGCTTACATTACAGATACTGAACCATGGTACAGTGTTCCCATTAAAAAGTGACTCTACAGCAGTATCTATGACCTCAGGTAACTATATAATGTAGGACTAAACGTCAGAGTCATTTAGCCTTTTCTGAAAATATTTTTCTGCTCACATTAGTAGATATACTACACCTGGAGGGGTATATGCTGTAAGAAAGCCAGCTGATGCAGATGCATCATTGTAGGTGTATGGAGAGTGGAGATGTGGTTTCTTAGGAGAAAAGGGAAAGAATGGTGATGAATACTGATGGGAGAGAGTGACACTCATGTGCTTACACGGCTGTGCTTCTAGCTCCACACAGCCAATTATACAGCCTATATACAGCCTCACCTCAGGGGCATACAGGTACGTGTGGATCATGTACAATACCAAAACTGTTGACATCCAGACCTAACACAGCTGCTGTAGGCATATATTGGGTGTCTTTTGCATTACGGATGTCTATGCTACAATATCGGCTAATACAGGTTGATCAATGAGCAAGAAGACCCAGTTTGACCATTCACTGGCCTGTAGTGATATGAAGCCTGTTGGTGTTATTTGTATAATTTTTTATTTAACCTTTAGAACAAATTATTATTTACAATAACGGCCTACCCCGGCCAAACCCTACCCCGGAAGACGTTGGGCCAATTGTGCGCCACCCTATGCTACTCCCAATCACGGCCGGTTGTGATACAGCCTGGAATCGAACCAGGATCTGTAGTGATGCCTCTAGCACTGAGATGCATTGCCTTAGACTGCTCGGGAGCCCTATAAGTGTCAGTTTCCAGTAGATGGAAGTTTTAATCCTGGCCAGCCATATTGAGTGCTGTGAGAGAGAGAGCACCTGTGGTGGCCAGAGTAGCGGGCTCCTTTGATGTGGCCCACACCTTTACACCCTGGGGTGGGACATCCGCCCTGCCCTGATGCCTCGAACAGCTCCTGTGGACCTGGGGATGAGGAGAGGGGAGATATTACATTCGGGTCTACTGTACCAGTCAAACGTTTGGACACACCTACCTACATTCAAGGGTTTTTCTTTATTTTTACTATTTTCTACATTTCAGAATAATAGTGAAGACATCAAAACTATGAAATGACACATGGAATCATGTAGTAAGCAAAAAAGTGTTAAACAAATGTAAATATATTTTATATTTGAGATACTTCAAAGTAGCCACCTTTTGCCTTAATGACAGCTTTGCACACTCTTGGCATTCTCTCAACCAGTTTCATGAGGCAGTCACCTGGAATGCATTTCAATTAACAGGTGTGTCTTGTTAAAAGTTAATTTGTGGTATTTGAGCCAATCATTTGTGTTGTGACAAGGTATGGGTGGTATACAGAAGATAGCCCTATTTGGTAGATAACCAAGTCCATATTATGGCAAGAACAGCTCAAATAAGCAAAGAGAAATGACAGTCCATCATTACTTTAAGACATGAAGGTCAGTCAATCCTGAAAATGACAAGAACTTTCAAAGCTTCTTCAAGTGCAGTTGCAAAAACCATCAAGCGCTATGTTGAAACTGGATCTCATGAGGACTGCCACAGGAAAGGAAGACCAAGAGTTACCTCTGCTGCAGAGGATAAGTTCATTAGTTACCAGCCTCAGAAATTGCAGCCCAAATAAATGCTTCAGAGTTCAAGTGACAAACACATCTCAACATCAAATGTTCAGAGGAGACTGTGTGAATCAGGACACCAATAAGAAGAAGAGATTTGCTTGGGCCAAGAAAAACAAGCAATGGACTTTAGACCGGTGGAAATCTGTGCTTTGGTCTGATGAGTCCAAATTTTTGATTTTTGGTTCCAACCGCTGTGTCTTTGTGAGATGCAAAGTAGGTGAACAGATGATCTCCGCATGTGTACTTCCCACTGTGAAGCATGGAGGAGGAGGTGTGATGTGTGGGGGTGCTTTGCTGGTGACACTGTCTGTGATTTATTTAGATTTCAAAGCACACTTAACCAGCATGGCTACCTCAGCATTCTGCAGCGATACGCCATCCCATCTGGTTTATGCTTAGTGGGACTATCACAGGACCTCCAGGCTGTGTAAGGGCTATTTGACCAAGAAGGAGAGTGATGTAGTGCTGCATCAGATGACCTGATCTCCACAATCACCTGACCTGAACCCAATTGAGATGGTTTGGGATGAGTTGGACTGCAGAGTGAAGGAAAAGATGCCAACAACTGCTCAGCATATGTGAGAATTTCTTCAAGACTTTTGGACAAAACAGTCCACAAATTAACTTTTAACAAGACACACCTGTTAATTGAAATGCATTCCAGGTGATTGCCTCATGAAACTGGTTGAGAGAATGCCAAGAGTGTGCAAAGCTGTCATCAAGGTCAAGGGTGGCTACTTTGAAGAATCTAAAATATCAAATATATTTTTTGTTTAACACTTTTTCTAGTTACTACATGATTTCATGTGTGTTATTTCATAGTTGTGATGTCTTCACTATTATTTTACAATGTATAAAATGGTAAAAATAAAGAAAAATCATTGAATGAGTAGGTGTGTCCAAACGTTTGACTTGCACTGTACCTAGTGAGACATTATCCACAACATGACTTCAGGCAAACCATCCTAGAATAATGTTACAAAATCTATTGGATTCATGTAATGCTAATGTGCAGTACAATGTCCATATTAGGATAGCCTCAGAGTCACAAGGAGTAGGTGTCAACCTCAGAAGGAGTTGGTACTAATGAGAGCCATACAGGTAGAGAAAAAGCAGATATCTCCCTGAATCTGTCCTTATGACACGAGTGAGCTGCCATGTGAAGCAGTAGCTCTGTACTCTGAAATATGACGGCAGCATCGACTTCTCCACTCCACGTTTCCATGGACACCATTACACAGGGAGAAATGATCAGGAAGGGGAGGCAGAGGGAAGTTCTTTGTTCTGCTCCCAGCATCCTCTGGGTAAAATACAGGATATTGACCACATGATTTCAGGACAGGACTCAGGAGCCGGACTCGGGAGCCATCAAACATCTTGAGTTAATTTGAGCAATTATTTTCACAAACAAGGCTTCAACTACTTCTTAAATATAATGACGGCAGATCAGATTAAAACAATGTAAAGTTGGAACCGTCTTTTCAGGGAAAGCATATTACGCCATTTATGATTGAATGGGATGAGAAATAGCAGGATCAATGGAGGCCTGGCTCTGAGTGTGTCTGCTATGAACCATAGGTCTTGAACTGAGGCAGGGAGCTGGACATGAACAGATTAGGATGAGTCATAAAGCCACTCACTGATCGGGGGCTGGAGAGGGTGGCCTGTCTTAGCACACCAGCCCGCAGGGTGGATGTCTGGGCTGTCTGTGTCCACCCAGTAGTCATACTTATCCGTCCAGCCGTCAAAATGGATCTAAAGGAACACACAAACCAAGGACAATAGCTAAACATAGAAATGTGGGGAAAAGAGATTGTCAAAACCATGGTAGACATGATAAGGACATGTCTTGGAGGTAAGAAGCAGAACTACTGATTGCGCCAGTCTACCTGACAAGTATTGTCTCCGACTGAAGCCCCTGTCGCTGCCTCTTACAGCTGGCTAGCCCTGCTATCTATGTGAGGCAGACACACAGCCTAGTTGATCACTATCTCTCCCTCAGTTCTGATTCACACTCCTGAAAATGAGAGTGTGCTTCACAGTCTGGGGCAAACAAGAGGAGACAGGAGCACATCAGGGAGTTGTGGAAAGGCAGAGCGTCCTAGTCTACAGCCTTCTTCCCTCCCTGGCTGAACCCCCTTATTACTATTTTACAGTTGAAGACAACATGAAATATGAAGCAAGTGATGGTTTTCAGAGGAACTGGAGAAGGGGAAGCAGTAAGATAACACAGGACAATGAGAGCATGAAATGCATGTCGTGTTGGTTTGTGTGTGAGTGATAGTGATGGTGGGGATGGAAGGAGATTTAGAGAACACTGCCTTGGAATGGAAGATAAAAGTCAGGACAGAGGTCCAGATCACATCTAAAGGCATGTATATAAATGGAGGAGTGAAAGTAGAGTACAGTTTAGGGGTTAGGATTTATTTAATATATTTGTGTGTGAGTGTTGGGGGGAGGTAGATCAGCTTGAATGTTGTTGATAGGTATTGGGTTCTATCAATTTAACGCTTTGCATAATTTCTATTTCCCCTTACTTATGTATTGTCTCCAACCGTATCACTGGAGTAAACTAACTGATAACAATACTTCTACTTACAGCTATTTTCCCTCATATGTACGGTACATGTAGTTAAATAATTATAGATCTATTCCTAATTTCCTCATTCTGCAAGTTCTGAATGTTCACCCACAGCGGGTAAATCCACCATTCATTGTGATCTTAACTCCGACCCTCCAATGTCCATAGTCTAACCCATCTGTCCCAGTATAATACAGTTTTGCTATTTCCTTTTGCAATACATCCCTCCACTTGACTGTGATGTGTTATGAGGGTCCTGAACCTCCCTATTTGTAACATTTCTGACGATATTGCCCTAAAAATAAATACTTTACAGAAGAGTGTAATGATATTTCACATTGACTGATCACATTTTTTCAGATCCACTAACAATACAGTTTGCAGGCCCATCTGAACCCTGATATTATGACATAACAACCATTCCTGGCATAACAACCATAACGACCATTCCTCCAAAAGCGAGCTGCCAATGGACAGTACCAGAAAACATGTTCTATTGATTCTGTTTCCTCGTGGCAGAGGCAGACAATGCTGAATGTTCAATGCCCCATATATTGAGTATTATTTTTGTAGCAAGGATTTGATATAATAGCTTAAATTGAAATGAATGCCTGCTCTTTCCATGACATAGACTAACCAGGTGAATCCAGGGGGGGGGGGGGGGTTGCTTGTGTGACATCATTTTACCATCCTTGTTTACAATGTTCTTCATAAATATTATACCCTTCTTGTAAATGTTTTCTAAGAAAATTGTTGTTTTCTCTATCAGTACAGTGGAGTTCAGACATATTATTTGCTGTAATATTTGATCTGCATTTCCTGGAGGATGAAATTGAAATTGTAGCCAACTCTTTATGGCTTAATTTAAAAAGGAGGATACTTAAACAGGGATCCATTGTCAATAAACCGAAAATGTACGGTTTTAATCTGCAAAAAGGCAAAGAGCCTCTCTTAGTAACCAGTTTGGATTTAGATATCATTTTTGACTAATGGAGGCTGTAAGAGAGAGGTTTAATGCCTTAATATTGAATAGTTTTAACCTTCCAAACTCATGATTGTTTTATAAATATGCCTGTTTAATTTTATCTGGTTTACAATTCCAAATAGAAACAAACATTTTGTATTGCGTGATTTGAAAAAGGATTCTCCTGGAGTCGGTAGATCCATGAATAAATATGTAAACTGAGAATGAATCAGAGAATGAATCGGGGTAATCGTCCAGTAGGTGGACAGGTAGGGGTTAGGACTTTAGAAACCTGAGGGATTGTATAGAGTGGAGATATGCTATGAAGGGTTATTTTTGCTCAATGGACAGAAGGGTTTAGACTGAGATGACTGAACAGTATAGACATAAATAAGGCTGAGGTAAAGGCATTGACATACTGTAGGGCTAGAGAGCAGGGGAAAGAAAGACTACTCTATGGCCCATCATCAGGAGCAGCAGGTTAGAGAAGAGGAGAGAGGGATGAGAGAAGAAGGGGGAGGTGACACTACTGCCCTCTGCGGATAGATACCTGTCCCGCACTAATGTCCCAGCACAATACAATCCCCTCATGACTCCCCCCAGGCAGCAGGATGGCCACTGGCACTGAACTACTGTTCACTTCAGAGTTCATGGAAAGTGAAGCTTATAGTGCTCCTCAAAATGATCTCACTGAGAAATTCAGGCAGATGTTCATTTGACACCACTCAGGTTCCCGAGGGGTCTAAGGCACTGCATCTCAGTGCAAGAGGCATCACTATAGTACCTAGTTCGATTCCAGGCTGTATCACATCCGGCCGTGATTGGGAGTCCCATAGGGCGGCGCACAATTGGCCCAGCATAGTCCGGGTTTGGCCAGAGTAGGCCGTCATTGTAAATAAGAATTTGTTCTTAACTGACTTGCCTAGTTAAATATAACAAATTACATAAAACATGTACTGGGACAATGGGATGTGACAATGCCAGGGACTTTAATCATTTTTCGATTCATTCCTAATGCAGTACATCAGTGCAATTCACTTATTTGCCATATAAAGGACCCTTTCATTTCCTTCCAACTTTCTATGTGAAATTCCTTTACATTTTTTCCAGAGAAATGTTGAAATATAGGCGCTATACAGGGCTCGGATTAGGCATATAATGCTGTCATCTAAGATTATACTCTTTCAAATCTAAAAAGTGACATATTGTAGTTCAGAGTGCAGATGAGTGATGTAATGGCTAATCCTTCTGTACAGCTGAACTGAACCACACATAACACCTGGTGAAACTCATCTCCCGGTCTGAGCTACACACTAGTGAAAGGAGGAAGGGAGCATTCCTAGTTATTGACACAGATAGAAGTGTCGCTACAGCTGAGTGACACTGCCATTTTGAATGAATCCAGTGTGGAGTGCAGATTCTGTAGATACCGGTAGACACAGGGGTCAGATAGACACGGATAGATAATGATAGACACAGTGACAGGAGTCAGATAGATCATTGGGTCTCAAAGCTCTCCTTGGGGACCCCCAGACATTTCACTATTTAGTTTTTGCCCTGAACTAGCTCTCCTGATTCACCTACTCATTGGCTTGATGATTAGTTGACAAGTTGTATCAGGTGTGCTTGCTCTGGCATAGATCAAAAACATGGATGGGCTGGGTGCGCGTTCTAAGGAGAAGTTTACAGTAGATAGAGAGTGATAGATATGTTCTCACTTGGATCCTGTGGTCCTCAGTGTCTACCACGGTGGCCACTCTGACAAGCATGGGGTTCCTCTTGTCCACCGTCTCCAGCTTCATGAGTGGCAGGAAGGTGTGAGGGGGTTTCTGTATAGGGAGAGGGGGGTGTGAGGCCGCATGTCATATGTCACTCTGCAGCAGGCAGACAGCCAGCTAGGCTACTCTATTAAATTGTGTTTGGATGTGGATGGGGGGCTGCCACATCGTCTTACGGGCCGAGGATAGAGAGAAACAACCTCACCCCTTTGAAAGCCCTGGCAGGTGCCGGTGATGAGTTGGTCTCCTCCAGATACTTTCCCCAGGAGAAATCCTTGACACTGGGGTAACCTAGAGCAAGGAAAAATATTGAGGATGTTATATGCTATATAATGTAGTGAGTGGGCAGGCGGGTAAAGTCCCTTGTGCTTTCTGGTACTCGGAACCATCGGTCTACTCCACAGTGGAATAACATCATTTATAGATCAGATCATCTGTTTGGAAACTTTATGTGTTTTTTTACTCTAACACAGAACCCAAACCGGCTGCGCACGTGCGCCATCGTGCAAACATTTATTTTGTCCCCCTACACCAAACGCGATCACGACACGCAGGTTAAAATATCAAAACAAACTCTGAACCAATGACATTAATTTGGGGACAGGTTGAAAAGCATTAAACATGTATGGCAATTTAGCTAGTTAGCTTGCACTTGCTAGCTAATTTGTCCTATTTAGCTAGCTTGCTGTTGCTAGTTAATTTGTCCTGGGACATAAACATTGAGTTGTTATTTTACCTGAAATGCACAAGGTCCTCTACTCGAACAATGAATCCACACAAAACGGCCAACCCAATTGTTTCTAGTCATCTCTTCTCCTTCCAGGCTTTTTCATCTTTGAACTTATATGGTGATTGGCATCTACACTTTCATAGTATTACCACAACAACCGGCAAAACACTTTGTCTTTCAATAACCCACGTGGGTATAACCAATGAGGAGATGGCATGTGGGTACCTGCTTCTATTAACCAATGAGGAGATGGGAGAGGCAGGACTTGCAGCGCGATCGGCGTCATAAATAGAAAGGAGTTCACACGCGACGTGTCCGTTCTGGTCAGCATGTTACATGCGGTCAGCATCTAACAGACCGGACAATTCGCGTGCGCGAGTGTCGCAAAATAAATGTAGAAATCGATGTTATTCAATTATTGCACTCACACTGCTCGCGCGCGCCAACGAACGTCTGCGATGCCAAGGGATAAAATAGAACTCCTTTCTATTTATGACGTAGATCGCGCTGCAAGTCGTGATTGCGTTTGGTGTAGGGGGACAAAATACAGTTATGCACGATGGCGCACGCGCTCAGCCGGTTTGGGTTCCGTGTATAACTGTATGGTCAGTCATCATTACACACTACATCTTGGTATCTACAGGACAAATAGTGACAATAATGATTGACAGGAGTTAATATGTCACCTGGAGGGGTCGTGAGAATCCTGTCGTTGTCTTGACACCAGCCCACTGCGTGGATGTAGGGACTGGTTGCATCACACCTACAGAAGAGCAGGAGAAGGACAGTGGTTAAAATGCCATCAGCTCACCAATGTCAAATTTCCCCCTTTCCTATTGCCTTGGCGGCAGTTAGCCTAGCCATTAAGAGGGAAAGGGAATATCTAGTCAGTTGCACAACTGAATGCATTCAAGCTAAATATGTCTTCCACATTCAACCCAACCCCTCTGAATCAGAGAGGTGCAGGGGGCCGCCTTAAACGACATCATCAGCACACAAGGAGCAGTTGTTGGGGGTTAACTACCTTGCTCAAGGGCAGAACAGCAGATATTTTAAAACTTGCCAGCTCGGGATTCAAACCAGTGACCTTTCGGTTACTGGCCTAACACTCTTAACCACTAGGCTACCTGCCATTTGGCCAGAAACTGAAAGGTTGGGTTAAATGTGGAACGCATTCAGTTGTGCAACTGACTAGGTATCCCCCTTTCCCTTTCCCCCTGTCTCCATAAACTGTTAAAGACATGAAGTTTATGAATGATATGAATCCCCACTGTTATGAGTGATTGAATAAGGATCATGTTAATGACTGCGAATACAGACAGAGGAATAGATCAATTGACAATGTGACAGAGTCTGACACTGTGGCGTGCATTTAGCCATGATGGCATGTTATGCACCATACACTTTGATGTATCAGGACAGTCAGGGTGAGAAAGGACACTTCTCTCACAGCTTCCTAAGAATACCTCTCTGCACGACAAACATCAGTAGGACAACATTCACCCATCACTGAATGATGGAGGGCACATCATTGACCTGATGAGTAGCATTGTTTAGGTGCAACTACAGGTATTACTACTGTTATGATGCCGTTATTGCATCAACATTGCTGGATAAATTGCAAGGGGCTTGCAAATCTGTTTAGTATATTGCAACCCTCCTTACTTGTCCAATAGGCTGTTACTGAAATATCTTTGGAGAGTTAAACTGTTTACTATTTCACCATGTACTCAACATACTATAAAGCCAATCCCTATTGTGGTGTGCCAGTATGGAATAATCTCAGTAGTGCAATGGGCTTTTACTAGTCCTGTATTAGTAGACCGATTTATAGATGTCTTCAGCACATGAAACCAAAATAATTTGTATCGCTGCACTCCCCCCTAGTGTCCTACTCTCTGGCCAGATCAGGGTGTAACAGAGTGGAGTAGTTTAGCTGCTCTCTGGCCCGAGCTGTGATGTTGGAGTGGCCTGTGACTGGCTGTAACTGGCTGATGTGATACGTAGTGACATCACGTGTGAGAAAGTCACCTCCCTGGATGAGTCTGCTCCTACCTTAGCCGCTCTGGGCTCTACTCTTTCTCTAACTCCTTCTTGAGATTTATTGACGATCATCCATAATTCAACCAATACAAGCTCCTGCATCGTGCAGACTGAGGCTTCCTCCTGGCTGACAATCTAAATCCACAGCTGGGAGAGGTCAGAGTGGGCACGAATTGACAGTAACGACTATAACCACACACGCAGTTCTCAGTCAGAAAGTCACACAATGGTGACAATCAACAAGGGTTGGAGTGATGGAAACCGAGGGGGGAAACGGAAGCATTAAGAATTGTGAGAGACAAACAAATGCAATAAGAAACCAATAAAAGGGAGAAAAAATAAGACTAAATAATTGTGAGAAAAGTGATGTGCGTGCCAGTGTCAAAATAATAATTCATGGTACAGACATTTTTGTCTTCCAAATCTGAAAGCAATAATGCAGATTCAAGTGATGTAGCATGTTTGCTTGTGCAAAATATAAATAACAAACACTTTGGTAAGAGGCAATGATTTTCTCCTCCCAGACACAAACCTTCTGTTTTAATAATCTAGCTCCATCTAGTGTCCAAATCTGCAACAAGCTAAACCAACACAGACTCCAAAGCAATATGATTATGATACGACATCAGTTAACACAAATCACTGCTGGTGATGATACAGTGCTTTGATTTTGAGTACTGAAGGAAATGTAATCACAAAGTTAGACATTACCAGAAGTCATAGCTCTCATCCCAATTATCAAAGTGCACCAGGAATCGACTGTCCACCATGTCTGTTACTGTGGCAACACAGATGAAGGAGGGGTTCTTCTTGTCAATGGCCTCCAGCTTCATCCCAATTCTGAATCCTAAAGGGGTGACAGTCTGGAAAATATACATAGGACGGTTACTCAGAGGCAAAAGTTACTTCATCCATAACCCTACAGATATAGGATCTTAATTTGATCACCCTGTTTGTTGTAGGATAACTTTCGCAATGCAGGACATTTTAAACTTGTAGTGTATTCTGAAGGCTTCTGAGGCTTGTAATTTCCACTTAGAAATGTCAGACTTAAGAAAAAATGTATCAACCCTTACAAAAAAAGTCAATTAATTATAATCCACATAATAATTAACATTTCCTGTTGCTGCAGGACTATTTTCCTGCTGTAGAAAACCGCACCTGTACTTTAAACCCTTTAAACTGCACATGCATCTGCGTCAAATCTATGTTGAATGGGCTGATGTCAAGTACTGTACTTCAATGAATGATGTGTAGTCTTAACTAAACACTTTTACCAAGTGGTGGTAAAACGCTACTACTAAAGCAATATGAAAGTGGACACATTGAGATTTTGTGTCAGAGAATTTTGGATGGAGCAAATGCTTTTTAAATGGGAGTCATCTGTTGCCGGATGAATGACAACGGGGATGATTGACAAAATATGAATGCAACTCGTCCGAAAATAGTTTACTTGAGTTGTACTTCTGACGGTCAAAAATGGACAATGATGAATGTCGATTTCATTTGTGTTCATGCATCGGAGTGTGTCCCCGGCCAAATCTAGTTCTGTAGGCTTCTCTTACCGTGTTCTGATTCTCAAACAGGGCCTTGGGAGCTGCCTGGGCTCTGCTCTGTTTGATGTATGACGACCAGCTGAACTCCTCATCCTTCATACCTGTCCATCCATAGAGAAATGACAAGGATTATACTCACGTTTCCATAAAGAACTGGGGGGAAATTATTTGACTCCTTATTAAATATCGCTGGTTAAATTACAGTGCTGGTAATCAGACATAGAAGTCATATAAATAAAATCTTTGTGTTCTTTGTGTTTTCAAAATAGTTTAGAACCGTTTTCCAGTTGCCATGGGTAACCTGCTTGCACACCTGCTTGTCAAAGTATACACACTGTAACCATCCCTAAATGACTAGTCTCGCATACAGATGTAGGATATTAATTTGATCACCCTGTTGCAAGAGAACTTTCCTGCAATGCAAGACATTTAAAACTTTGAGTGTATTTGAGGTAAAAAAATTATACTTTGAAATGTCAGACTTGATTTTCCCTTACAATTTTTTTATCAACCCCTACAAAAATGGCCACTAATTATAATAATCCGCATAATAATAATTCGAATTCCCTGTTGATGCAAACTAGCTCAAATTAAAATACAGCAGTAAGGAAATACTAATGAGAAGAAGATGAGGAAGTGCTGAAGTAACCGTTTCAAAATATCCCATCCAAAATGACAAGCAATCAATACGTTATTATCTTTTCCAGGTGGACATCTGTCAAAGGTAGCATGTCTCTTACCTTTGGGGGGGTGCAGCTTGTGTCCCGTTTTCTCACACCATCCCACAGGGTGGATGTCTGCCGAGTTGGAATTCACCCAGAAGTCATAGCAGTCCAAGTTCTTGTCAAAGTGAAGCCGTATTCGGTGTCCTGAAACCTAAACATGGAAGAAGCATTAAGCATCTTCATAACTAACATGGTCATCCTGTGTTTGCTACTCAGAGATGAAGTAGCAGAACACTGACCAGAAGTGCACATGATGCCAAAATAGAAAAGTAGACATAACTCAAAACCAAACAAGCATTTATGGTCGTACTAATACTGTAATTTGCTAAATGCCATTGCATAGCAACACATACAGTACATGTTAGTGAACACAACTATTGCTTTGCACTGGAACAAGAACAATGACAATGCAGACTTTGCTTCAGATCTTCCCAAAGCTGAAGAAATCCATGCCATGAGTTGAGACTCCTCTGAGAGGGCAGCGATGATGAGTCGAGGTGAGAGGTTACCTCAGCTACAGTGAGCACACAGTACATGGAGGGATGTTCTGGGTCCACACCCTCCAGCCTCATCCCCACCCGGAATCCATTCTTACTCTGGGGGAAGGCCTGGTGCTGAAAGGAAAATGGGACATAATTAGTTTAAAATACATATTCCCAGACTTATGTAGAATAAATAATGAACTTAACAGTGTTGCTGTAGAAAAATAATAATATGATTAATGAGTTGAATAAATTAACTCTAAACATGCAGGACACAATGTAGGCCTTGTTGTGAAATTGCATATAAACGCTGAATGACAAGCTGTAAAGGAGAAATAGGAGAAAGATTAGAATGACTCGAAGGAAACAGAATGATAATGGGTTAGACCTCAGTTAATAACCAATTCTAGACAGGCCTGGGGGGTATGATAGCTCACCTCTTTGAACAGTTTAGTGGGGGCAGCGATGGCTTTGTCCTGCTCCAGATAGGAGGCCCAACACCAAGACTTCTTCTTCCCTCCATATGGAACAGCTGCCATAAATAACGATTTGATTGTAACAAGCAATAAATTAAATTACATACAGTTTGTGTGTGTGCAATGGCAGTGATTATATGAATATAGTGATTTGGAAATAGTGAGAAGATTCTGTCCCAAGAGACAGTCCCAAATGGCACCCGATCCTCTATATAGTGCTCTACCTTTGATCAGGCCCCATAGTGCACTACATAGGGAATAGGGTGCCATTTGGGACACACCCCTCACAGGTGCCCCTTCCACTGCCTGTTTCTACTTACTGTGTCTCAGCAGGGCTGCATCCCCCCTCCGCTTCCTCCTGCCTCGCGGAGCTCCACGCGTCGTCTTCCTGCTGTCTTTCTCCTCCTGTTTGATGCACAAACAGCAGGATTTACACACTAGAACACTCTAATATTCAGGAACATTCTAATGAGCCTAAGAATACTCACAAATACAGTATAGACTAGAGCAATGTGATATGTTGGTGCAGGCAATCAGGACAGTATTTATGAGGTAGTATGGAAATAATTCTGAATTTGTGTATACATCGAAATGTTTCCATTTTGAAACATTAATGATAAATCAGAGACTATCAGCGAGTTTTCAGCACCAATCAGGTCACAGAACTTTGTGAGAGGTATTAATTTAGTTACGACACCTCGGCAGTGAAAGACATGTAAGGCTAATGTATCATCCCTCATAATCTTGTGCAATCTGGAGTGATGCAAAAAATGTACAGACTGAGAGCTCAGGAACTATTTGTCTATAGCGTCTTTATATCACAAAAGCAACATCTACAAAATGTGATGAAATATCAGTAAATGTCTTAAAATGTTGGGAGTGATTTAGTAGGTACACAATGTCTGTAAAAGTGAGCGGGGGGGGGGGGCATGGATAAGAATTCCGGATAACAACACTGGTAAAAAACAAAAAGTCCAATATTCGTTGGAGTATAAAGTAATACTGACATAGTCCTCATCATGGTCGTCAGGCAGGACCTCTATGGTGTCCATCTTGTCAGCTAGGCTCTCCTTGTACTGCTGCAGAGGCCTCTTACAGCTGACCCCCACCACCTCCCCATTGCTCTTAGACACCTCTTTCTTCAGCTTCAGCTCACTGCAGTGGAAAGAACACAGAGTACCAGTGATTTAGAAACTAGAAGGTTTCTAAAAGGTTATGCAAAAAGGATTATCATTGTTAAAAACTATAGTTTCAGTAATAACTCAACTGGGAAATTTTTCTGTCAAAATATCTAAAGTATGACCAGCTCAATACAGTGTTCATTCACGGCAAATAATTGAAGTCAAAAATGTAAATGAGGACCACATGTATTTCATATTCATAACGCATTGCGCCTACATTCACTTATTCCTGGTGACGGCTGCCTATGAATAATTGTATCATCATCAGCTATAAAATGGGCAAAATCTAAAAAATCTTTTTTTTTTATTGTAATCTAACTCAAAATGTTTCTAATTAAGTGTAATTAACTATTTATTATAGGATGCATAGGCAGTATTGTCCTTTCTCTGTTGCCATGGCAGTCATAAATCCACAGAGGGAATACCACTTTAAGATGTAACATTCTGTTGGCAGCTTCTCCTCCTATAAGACAATGGATACATGGTGCCCACGGCAATGCAGCACTGGCTCTCTCTCTCTCCAGCTCAGAGCATGCATTAGCATCACCACCAGTCTTTACATTAACTAACTGATCGATTATTCCTGGCTTCCACTCTGCATAGGATGGCTGGCCCCAAAAACATTTTAGGAGGGAGACTCATTGATTTTTTTTAAGCAAATAAAGGATGTTTATAGTTGTTCATATGAGCAAATTGAGAAAGAGAAAATATGATACCAGTACAACCTTTTTTTAATCTATATTGGTGTTTCAAAATAGTTTGAACATGATCATTTGGCATCAGTGTATGATATCGACATTGACTATGTGAGTCTGTCACCGCTATTATTTCAGTGTATTGTACATAAGGGAAAGTTATTACAAAAGGAATAACCTCAAGAGCTCAATAAACAGCAGTTCAACTACCAGAAAGTAGCATAATATTTTCCCACAGCATCAGGCAGACACTGCAGTTAGGACCAGGCCAGACCCCCTGGACCCTAATAAATCTCTAGTCCTCCCCAGCCCACTCACTCCTGCTGGTCCTGCTGCAGACAGCGCTCGCTGCAGTGAAGGCAGTCAGACAGGAAATCCACGGGGGAGCCCTTCCTCTGGCAACGCACACACACCAGGCCTCTCTGGGCCCACTGACCCTCCTGCCTCTCCTCTTTCACCGCCACACACGCACTGTCTGAGAGGGCTGGGGAGGGAGTGAGAGAGAGAGAAAGAGGGAGAAAGGGAAAGAGAGAGAGTCACAAAGTCATCCTCACCCATCTCCTGTGTGGCTAATGAAACGTTTCTAAGCTCAGGGTCAATAAGAACAGGGTAATGGTCAAATACTCCAGTCACCCAAGTCATATGCACCGCAAGCGGTACCGGAGCGCCAAGTCTGGGACCAAAAGACTCCTTAACAGCTTTTACCCCCGAAGCCATAAGAATGCTGAACAACTAATCAAATGGCCACCCGGACTATTTACATTGACCCCCCCTCCCCCTTTGTTTTTACACTACTGCACTTGCTGGTTATTTCTATGAATTGTCACTTTACAAATGACCTTGACTAATCTGTACCCCTGCACACTGACTTGGTACCGGTACCCCCTGTATTTAATCTGTACCCCCGCACACTGACTCGGTACCGGTACCCCCTGTATTTAGCCTCAATATTGTTATGGAAATGTTTTGTGTTACTTTTGATTGATTTGATTTATTTTTTACTTTAGTTTATTTAGTAAATATTTTATTAACTATATTTCTTGAACTGCGTTGTTGGTTAAGGGCTTGTAAGTAAGCATTTCACCGTATATACCTGTTGTATTCGGTGCATGTGACAAATAAAATTTGATTTGATACCCTATTTTATATTTTTAAACAACAATATAGCCACGAGCTAAACTAACACATACCGTACATTAAAGGCATTTGAGATCTCAGCTAATCAGAAACGCTCCAATAGATAGCTGACAGCTGACCACTTTTAATGATCATTATTCATCACTTTCTTAGCTTTGAGCTCAATTTAACTAATTCTCATACCTATAAGGTTAGGCACAATTATGACAATGTAATATTCTGGAAAATGCATATATCAAAGGTATCCTAAACTAAAAGATGAAAGCATTTTTCAGACAGCACAGTTACCTGATGTAATTATCTGGTGTTGTGAATAGTCATAAAAACAAAGCCACCACTACTGATGTGAAGTCGTTTTTTGAAGATTGTGTATGTGGTATGTGGTAAGGTAGTGAAAACCGTCAGTTAAACATGCCTACTTGAAAGAGGAAGATGAAAGAGTAAATATATGCACATCCCACCAGGTCAGGTGCTAGAAAGACAGGTGCATATTATGTAAGATCCCAATGGGGATACAAACATTGTACAAGTGTAGGCTTACATCTCACAAATATATCCCTGTTGGGAGCATATCAAAGTTGTGTACATTGAACCATGCCATCTTACCCTCCTGAACAGTGGGCACTGCCCATGTAGTGGTAGCATGAGACTTCTTCACCCTCTCATCATCTCCCTCCTCTGTTAGGACCTCCAAGACTCCAAACTCATTCACCTTAAACTGATAAACATAACACACAAACACACGTGAGGAGTAATTATATTTATTATATTTAGATGAATACTGTGATTAGGGCCATGCGACATGGTCAGGAAAAACTCAAACGAATTATGATTTTTACAATTTATGATGTACACAATTATATATAACATTGCATTTGTCATTACAAAAACGGCTAATTTAATTTCATTATAATGTTTCATTTTTCTGCTTGGTATAATACAAATATTTACAGTACCCGTCAAAAGTTTGGACACACCTACTCATTTATGTTTTTACTATTTCTTACATTGTAGAATAATAGTGAAGACCTCAAAACTATGAAATAACCCATATGAATCATGTAGTAACAAATAAAGTGTTAAACAAATTATTCAGAATAGCCACTCTATGCCTTGATGACATCTTTGCACACTCTTGACATTATCTCAACCAGCTTCATGAGGTAATCACCTGGAATATATTTCAATTAACAGGTGTGCCTTGTTAAAAGTTCATTTGTGGAATTTCTTTCCTTCTTAATGCGTTTGAGCCAATAATTTGTGTTGTGACAAGGTAGGATTGGAATAAGAAGATAGCCCTGTTTGGTAAAAGACCAAGGCCATATTATGACAAGAAAAACTCAAATAGGCACAGTGAAATGACAGCCCATCATTATTTTAAGACATGAAGGTCAGTCAATCCGGATATTTCAAGAACTTCAAAAGTTTCTTCAAGTGCAGTCGCAAAAACCATCAACCGCAATGATGACACAGTCTCTAATGAGGACCGCCACAGGAAAGGAAGACACAGAGTTACCTCTGCTGCAGATGATAAATTCATTAGAGTTACCAGCCTCAGAAATGCAGCCCAAATAAATGTTTCACAGAGGTCAAGAAACAGACACATCTCAACATCAACTGTTCAGAGGAGACTGCGTGAATCAGGCCTTCATGGTCGAATTGCTGCAAAGAAACCACCACTATGGGACACCAATATGAAGAAAAGACTTGCTTGGACCAAGAAACACAAGCAATGGACATTAGACTGGTGGAGTCCAAATGTGAGATTTTTATTTCCAACCGCTGTGTCTTTGTGAGATGCAGAGTAGATGAACAGATGATCTCTGCATGTGTGGTTCCCACCGTGAAGCATGGAGGAGGTGTGATGGTGCTTTGCTGGTGATTTATTTCAAATTCAAGGCACACTTAACCAGCATGGCTACTACAGCATTCTGCAGCGATACACAATCCCATCTGGTTTGAGCTTAGTGGGACTATCATTTTTTTTATCAGGGCAATGACCCAACACACCTCCAGGCTGTGTAAGGGCTATTTGACAAAGAAGGAGAGTGATGGGGTGCTGCATCAGTTGACCTGGCCTCCACAAGCACCTGACCTCAACCCAATTGAGATGGTTTGGGATAAGTTGAACCGCAGAGTGGAGGTTAAGCTTCCAACAAGTGCTCAGCATATGTGGGAACTCCTTCAAGACGGTTGGAAAAGCATTCCAGGTGAAGCTGGTTGAGAGAATGCCAAGAGTGTGCAACGCTTTCAATGTATAAAATAGTCCAAATAAAGCGAAACCCTTGAATGAGTAGGTGTGTCCAAACATTTGACTGGTACTATATATATATGTATATGACAATATTGAACCTTTTTGGCTATTGTGGTGATCTGTACCTTTAGCTCACTCCCAGGTAAGGTCCCAACACCCTCACTCCAGTCCATGGCACCATACACATCAAAATCAGGGGTTACTGCATTTGTGATGTTTGTAGACTCATCCATATTAAAAATGGTGATATCTGAAATAGACAATGATAGATGAAGCCAAGCCAGACAATTAATAATGCACTGCATAATAAATATGTCATAGGCCTACTAAATCTACATAAACTGACTTTATAAGGCTTTTTATTACATTAGCTAACTAAAGTGCAACTCAAATGAAATGAAGAAAAACAAAGTGACGTTCAACAGAGCCGATTGGCAACAATGTTTCAATAATATTTCACAGAGCTGCTTTGCAACAATATTTCACTATTGTCGAAACAGCGGAAGCCATGTGATTGGAACTCGATGACGTGCATCAACCACTAGAGGTCATTGCTGACAACATTAAGACGACTGCGTTTGAAACTTTCAGACCCTATTCAACAATGAAATCACTGAACAAAAAATCGAGACGAAAATGTCTAATGTATTTTATAGAAAATATGAATTATTGATAGTTTATGCAATATGATGCATCAATATTGCTGTCTTTCAAATACAATTCCTGACATTGGGGTAGGGTATTGGCTATAGTTTATGTTTTATGTATGCGCCTATAAGCTATAGGCATTCAGGCAGTTACAGTAGCCTATATCAACAGCAAATCGTTGACAGTCATTTCTGAAATTGCAATATGAAAGTAACTTCAAATTGACCTAAGCATATAATTTAATTTACAACCCAAACTATTTGAAGGATTACTCCTATCTGCTAAGCGTCAAAATTGCATCGTTGCGGGAATACTTTTTTGAATGATCCAAATATATTATTACAAAGGAAAATTCCGCATGTTGACTGTGCACATATTATTCTCCACGTGTGTTAGATTTTATCATCAGATGCTCACTACCGGTTGTGAGCGTTATTCATATTTATTTCGAGCTCTTTGAGTCAAATAGTTTTTATTACGAGTGGGGTTAAATTATTCGGTTGGGCGCAACCAGTTCGCATTTCCTTTGTATTCCAACTAGGAGTGTTACAGGTATGTAGCGATGTCCCTTAGCAAGACGCCCAACATGCATTGTATCAGATCTAAACACTTTTCTTTGCTCTGATACTATTTAATGTGTTTTAAAGGCAGTTTCCCAAAATGGCGGAGCTGGAATATACTCTATATAATTCTCACCGGCAGGCCTGCAGACTCGTTGCACTACAACAAAAATGATATTTAACTGCCTTGACAGCTTTTTGGAAGGAAATGGTGATATAAATATTTTAGTCGAAATCGCTTGTCAAGCGCACAGTTCCTCCTTTCCACATCCATAACCGGGAATTACACTGAAGCGCATTATTCTTGAAAGAGTACAATATACCATTATTATATACGTCTACAAGAGACAAGAAATGTAGCGCAACATATTTTCTATCGATTGCAGTAATTTTCAACGCAACTTTTGTTACAATTTTAGAACGCAATAGATTAACGCTTTACATTGAACCTCTTCCTGGCTGATATTATTGATGACACGTCCAGTCGTTTTGTACTTTATTGCTAAGTTTTGGTCAAATTCCGTCGCAATGAACCTCTCACGAAAGTATTAGACTACACAATAGATCACTAATTACAATAAGACATAATTTCCTGCATTAACTGTTTTATCGTAAAGTACATTTGTTTTAATTTGTCTGTTTCTTACCCAAATTCTCCCACGAGTACTGACAAATTGCCCAGGCAGCCGTCAATGCGCATGAGCGTGGCTCTGAGCGAGTGCTTGCAGTGAGTGCCCCAGCTAGACTGAAGAACACATGATGGCAATATCGAAAGTTTTAGCTGGTTGAGTAACAAAATATTTATAGATTTAACCATTATTTGTCGCATAACGTTGCCATCGAAATAAAAGCACCAGCAAATGATTATTGATGCGTTGTGGATATTTGGAGAATGAAATATGCGATAATGGGAATACAAGAGCACGAATACCATGTTACTAAAAATACAACCCAGTGTGCTTGTCGACAGTGAAACGGGGTGACTTGCGAAATAGCACAAAGAACGTCGGAAAACGTTTCACTACCGACATTGTGTTGTATAGTACGTAGTGCGCCATCAACACATTTTCAATTTTGTGCTTAGGTTTATAGTACGCAGCAAGCTCGTTTTCGTTGCATTTGATATACTAAAATGAATCTGTGCTTGTGAGTCCTGTGCAAGAAACCATGCAAATATTGATGTACAACGTTTCTTTATATCATGCTATAGTTCCATTACTATGAACAAATTGGCTCAACTTGATGTAATGACATCAACATGAAAAACACTAATAGGCTGTATCCATGGCCTACTTTTTAATTCAAATACCTTTATTGAGACTTCTAGTTAGTTTATCTAGAGTTGTTTCAGTAAAAGTAGCAGTACATAATAGAATACATAACGTTAGAGTAGAATACATTATGTATGACTTTCATCAGTAATGGCTGTCTAGAGACAAATGTACAGTAGCTATCTGTGCAGATTTGTAGTCAATCATGCTTATCATTACCAATGCATTCAGTTCTAAAAAAAATGTATGATCATGAGTATGACTACTTTTTCTATAAAATCTTTCAAGCTTTGTCATCAGATTATTATGGACTGCTCTGTGAGAGCATGTCTGGCTAATGCATACTGGATTGGGTATTACTGCTGTTGCATATCACCATAGTGTACATTTAATTTGTTACTTATGGAGCTCAATTTCAATTCATGGAATGTGCATATTGGAATGGCATCCGGGCAAAGATTTCATTGGGAGCCCTTTCTTGCATATGACTGAGTATTTAACTGAAGACATGCTTTGTGTTGGTGATCTGTCTCTTCTCTAATGCATGATTGGCGTCACCGCAATCCACTCACTGTATAGAACATTAGTGATTAGTGAGTTACAGTGTCACTAATTCGCTAAAAAGAAAAGAAGCTCAAATGATGCTGTGCTGATGATGCTGTGCTGAGGGTGATTGTCAAAAGACATACTGAAGACTGGGTTTATGACTGGGATAATGATTTAAGTGCTTAGGACTTGTTTGCTTTCCCTCAAAGTTCTGTCATGGTTTTAACAACTGTCGCAGGAGCCTGTTCAATGTCTTAACTCTAAAACATTCAAGAATATGTTCAGTTTTACAGAGATCATATGTAGTAGGACACACACACACACACACACATACACATACATACACACACACACACACACACACACACACACACACACACACACACACACACACACACACACACACACACACACACACACACACACATACAGCAGATTCTCCAGTGTTAAATCAACACTGTAGAGTGTTACATTTAACATTGTTCCAGTGTCTATACAGTCCACACTTTTCAGTGTTAAATTAACACATTGCTAAGTGTAAAGTCTTATTTCCCAGTGTGCCTTTCCTATTGAGTGAATTGTAGAATTTACAACCCATGACTGTATTTGTTAGTGACAGTGACATCATTGTTGCATTCATTCATTTTCAGTCCTATGGACCTCATCAAGTGAGATCCTAAGTGAATATGTTATCATTAAACTGTCATTATTTAAGACAATGCCATACATATTTCATAACGCCTTATTTTGAGGGCCTAGTTGTAACCTAATACAGTGACCTGAAACTCATGCTGGCTTGCAAAGTGATCTGTAATTCCTATTGGAATACAGCTAGACTGGGAATATCCAACATTTGGAATTTGTATTCGCCTGGAACCTGTATTCAGAATGACTGCCTGGATTGGGAAGACTAAAATATGAGACTACCTAAAGCATCTAAACTGGAACAACCATTTCAGTAACCGGTGGAATAAGTCCAAGTAACAGATTTAGAAAAATGTTGTTCATATTTGAGTAGCATAAGACTAATAAATCAATCAATATACATGAAAAGCATAGATATTGAATCAAACTGTTCTAAAAACCAACCGGCAATAGAGCTCAACTCTGGTTATTAATGCCAACACTCTGGTTATTTTACACCAATGAGTGTTAAATGAACACTTACAGAGTTAACTTCACTCCTGAATCAACCATAGAAAAGTTACACTGAAAAGTCTACACTAGGTAGCACTGGCCAATTTGCTGTGCAGTATGCTGTTGATCAACTGGCCAGAGAAGCAGAGAATTCCACTGTTCTAAAGAAGTGTGTGACCTATTTACATTTAATTTACTCAGAGTCATGTCTGGCTTGCCTCCTGGTGCTCCAGCAGCTGTTACAGTATATACACCCCAACAGGCCAACACCACACATTAATAGCTTAAAAAATAATACCGTCCAGTGAATATGTATGCAGTGACATCACAGTGATGTGAAGAGAGGTTGGTTGTCACCCCACTCAGGTGTATTTCTAGCCACTGAGTGTTGATGATGCTGTAGAAGTGGTCTGGGCCTTGGGGCGTGCTTTATCCAGCCTGGATTGAGACAGGAAGCTTTTTGCGTGTGTGTAATCCCATTAACCATTAAGACCAGCCCTCATCCCCTGGTGTGTTTGCTCTACTGTAGGCGGCCTTCTAGCGTCTCCACTGATAAAAGAAAAGGCGGCCATTCATGTTGTTGGACTACTGTTGCAGGTGTTGTGGGTATTGTGGGTCTACTCTGAAGCGCTATGGCCCAACATCAGTCAAGATCAAGACCAACGTCAGTGAAACATGGGTAAAGACCTTGGACTTCAGTTTTGGATACCACAGGAAATGTAGTAGTAGAGAACTACAGGAGGTGTACATGTTTACCAGTGTCTACTTAGTGTGGCACTGTGTACATAGTTCATGTGCTGCTGTAGTTTTGGCAACACAGCTCACTATTCAAGTTAGAGCATTTGGTATAGAATTCTAATACCTTTCAATGAAATGACTGAACCTATCTGAGTTCAGTTTATGCAAGTATTTCAGTCCGAAACTTTCTGAATGGCCTTTCTTTTTTGTAGATTTGTGGCAACAGCAATGATCAAATGAATCCATATTATTATGCATCATATTTGAGGTTTTATTAAGAATGAGCATCTGACATTTTGAGGGTCTTGTGTGACGGAGTCTGATGTGATGTTATGTACTACAGATTGTTCTCCAGAACTTGCTGATGTGCATAATATCCTTCTATGCTGTTTACTACATAGTGGTCAGTCTCTGCATTGGTATTCTCAGGTGAGTCTAAAATTATAGATATTTTGCACAATATTCAAATGAAGTATATCCTGTCTTTCATATAGTTTCATTGTCATATGTTGTGGTACAGGATTGACGTGTACTTCCTGTCTCATGAACACAGAAACTATCCACAAAAAAAATGCGCAGTGTCTGCATGGAACCCTCATTCTGGTTTCTGCCAAAAAGCATCACAATATGTCTCCAGTGCTACCTCACACATTTACTGTAACTACAGTTAACAGCAAATATACCATTTATGACCCAAGTTTCTCATTATTCATCATCTCTGCAGGGTACATGAGGTTGACAGCCTTTTAGCACCCTTTGACTACACAACACAGCCATCATGGCAAAGTCCAAAATACCTAGGTGAGTTGATCGAAGACTCTGCTCTATTCTTGTTATTCAGTAGTTAGCAACATCCCTTTTTTAGATAGACTACCTTGAATTCTGTGTGTTCATGTTGGTAAGCATGTTGGCTGAGGTGTGTAGTTTTGTATTTCCTGCATAGTGACAGTGATCTCCATGGAGCTGACCTATCTTTTGGGAGGCCTGATATTTGCGTGGATTGTCGAGGAGTGGGTGTGGGACTACGCCATCACAGTCACATTAATCCACATTGGTCTGACGGTAGCAGGTAAGCAGCAAGAGAGCCATTTTTATAAGTATGTACATATGGTCTAATCACTGCCTTGTGTATATGCAGCGGTCTACTTTGTGTTTAAATCTGTGTCAAGCACCATGCTTCAAGAGTCCCTCTTTCTATTGTTTAACATCAATTAATGTCGCTACTGTATAGCAACCAGTCCTATAGTGTTATGGCGTCTGTCTGTCTGATTCTGTCTGGTGCTGCCTGTGCTCTACTGTAAAGCCAGGTTTGATAATAGCAAACACATCAATGACTCCACATTAATCTACTTCCCACCTGAGATACACTTTTTAGTAGATGTTTTAGTACCAGTTTCAGTATCTGCTAATGAATTAGATTAAAAATAACTAGGATTTCAATTGCTAGGATTTCAATCTACAGTAGGTTATGTTATGCAAGGTTGTAAGGCCACTTTAGTATAAACAGGCTTGTCAGAAGAACATCATGATCATACAGTTTCACAAGCTGACAGAAAGCTTGATTTGATGTATTAGTTTATTTGATGTGGTTGAATATGTGTCATATTCAATTACTATCCTGTCTGTTTCTTTCATCCAGTTATGTCTGATTTCCCGTCAACAGAACATTATTGGATTGCCCTTGGTAAGGAATCATACTTGATTTCAGGCCATTTGGAGCCAATAAAAAAATGATTTGTTGTTATATACACAGTATTTTGATCATCGCATTAATTAGTCGACTTACATTTATTTTGCAAGTGATTCAATACTTGATGCATTCAAATAGGTATATCCTTTAAATCCACTTGTGTCACAGGTTCTGGATTGGTGATGATGATTTTCGGAGGCCAACTTGTAGCATATAAGCTCTTCAGGAATAATTTTGTGTATCCGGATGAGCTCCAACATTTCTAAGAAAAATATTTAGCTTTTCTTCTACAAAATGATGTAGGGTCAAACATTTTTTTATATTCTGTTTTTTTGTATTACACAACTTTGGTACTCTGTAAATCCACACATTATATTTTGCAATTAAAGGTTGTTTGGAAGGAATAGTTGGGAATAAGGGCGACAGGGTAGCCTAGTGGTTAGAGCATTGGACTAGTAACCGAAAGGTTGCAAGTTCAAATCCCCGAGCTGAAAAATCTGTTGTTCTGCCCCTGAACAGGCAGTTAACCCACTGTTCCTAGGCCGTCATTGAAAATAAGAATTTGTTCTTAACTGACTTGCCTAGTTAAATAAAGGTAAAATATATATTAAACACTTCTTGCCAACAATGTTCTTGTTTTTGTGTATCTTGTTCCATGCCATTGGAAATAATAAGGAATCATTTACTCTTTTTAGATATGGAATAAACACAAGTGATATTACTGTGTTATTACTGTAACAAAGTGATATTACTGTGTTATTACTGTAACAACGTGTTATTGCTGTGTTATTACTGTAACAAAGTGTTATTACTGTAACAAAGTGATATTACTGTGTTATTACTGTAACACAGTGTTATTACTGTGTTATTACTGTAACAACGTGTTATTACTGTAACAAAGTGATATTACTGTGTTATTACTGTAACAAAGTGATATTACTGTGTTATTACTGTAACAAAGTGTTATTACTGTGTTATTACTGTAACAACGTGTTATTACTGTAACAAAGTGATATTACTGTGTTATTACTGTAACAAACCGTTATTACTGTAACAAACTGTTATTACTGTATTATTTCTCTAACAATGTGTTATTACTTATAACAAAGTGTTATTACTGTTATTACTGTAACAAAGCATTATTACTGTGCTATTACTGTAACAAAGTGTTATTACATTGACATTTTAGTAATTTAGCAGACACTCGTATCCAGAGCGACTTACAGGAGCAATTAGGGTTAAAACAAAGTGGTATTAGTGTCTTATAACACATTACCTAATTAAAACACTAAGGAACCTTAGGGATAGCACAGTGGTGATTGTTATTAAGCCTGAGCATCTGTTGTCTGTTAAAGCCCTTGGGATTAAGAATGCTTAGAATTACTGAGGCAGTAGCGAGCAGTCAGTCATTCGCTCCTCCTTACTATTTTGAATGGTGTCATTTCAGTACTGAAGCGCACATCCACCTCTTGAACAGGTCAGTCTGCTGATCATTACAGTCTGCAATACTGACCCTAGTCACAGTTGTAATCCCAGTGACCCCATATTTACACAGACACACCCCAGACAGTGAAGTAAATCAAAGACTCAACTAAAATAATTAAAAAGCTACAACAGGAAGTATATCTACCCATAATATGTTGGTAATTTAGCAGTCACTCTTATCCAGAGTGACTTACATGAGCAATTAAGGTTAAATGAAGGACACAGGCATATTTGTCACCTAGGGGACTTGAATCAGCATCATTTTGTTTACCTGCTCAATGCTCTTAACCCCTAGCCTACCTGCCACATCAACTAGTTTCACTCCATTCTTGTACCTGCCAGTGTAGATTTGACCTTGGTAAAAGCTTTGCTCAGATCATAGTGTCCACACCTTTCCAGATGGATTGACAGAGGGCGTTATTAATCTAATATCAAATGTATATAAGGGTTAAAGTCTTAAGTAACATGCCAAGAATATAAATGTTTCTGTTTAGTGAATTGACACAAGGTTTTGTTATATGCCTACTTGTATTTCAAACACTTGATCAGAGTAATAGTAGTATTAGTAGTACTTATTTGGATCCCCAGTTAGCTGCTGCTGAGGCAGCGGATACTCTTCCTGATGTCCAAACAGGAATCAAAACATAACAAATAAAATACATAATATACATAATACACAGTACATAGCATTACATGTGCCAGGAGAGATTGAAATGCATGTTATTGACATTCGTCCTCTGTGTACATCAAAGTGCAATACGTGCTGCTCTGTCCTGGAACAACTGCAATTTGCTGCACCTGACCACATAACTGGGCAGTATTCCAGATGCGACAAAACTAGGGCCTGTAGGACCTGTCTGCTTGACTTAGATGTCAAGAAAACAGAGCTATGCGTTATAATGGGCAGACCTCTTTACCAGCAGTAGATTTAGCAGTAGACTTACCATCAGATCCATTTTCTAATCTGACTATGACTATGAAGCCATGATAAGCACAAAATACATGGCATAATTCGTAATCCGAAAGGTCAAGTGCCTAACCAGTCCTAACCAAACAGTCTATGTATGATGACTGGTACCAGCCATTACCATGTAAAATTCAATACCAACAGTAACATTTCATTTAACCTACAGTGATATTATTTTAAGTTAGTTTGCTTAGTTTAGTGGCTATTAAGTATTCAATTGTGATTAATACTGCCCCCATTTTGTTCTATACACTCCCACTGATAGACGTTATCGCAGCAATGAACCCAGATTGTTTTTGAGCATCATTACCAGTGAATCGAAAACAAAGGGATTTCCTCTGCTGCACCCAACAGACATAGAACATGTTGTAACCGAGCACCAGATGGCAGTATAGAGGTAGCCTACTAATTTACTGTATTATGGGAGGCCTTTATTGTAATGGCCATTGCTGCTCAGATGTCAAACCTATGAGACGCGTTGGAGCTGGTCTGATAACTAATCACACCAGGAGAAAGGTCTTCCGATTCAGCCTGCCAGGCTAATACATATTTACTAATTGATTGGAACAGAATGTAACAGTTTGTAAGTGTAACATAATGGCTTTTTCTTCTGGCACGCACAAGAGCCCCTACATAGTTCCTAAATCAATATTCTAATTGGAGATATGGACATGGACATAAATCACACAAAATACGCAAATTAAATAACTGTTGTACTGCAGTTATTACAGCCTTACTACACAGCTATAAGACCAAGATAATGCAGGCTTAAAAGCCATGAATCCATGACACTATGCAATAGTCACAGAGGACATCAGATCAATATCAGGATCAGAACGGTGAATTCCAATTCACTAAGTACAGGTGGAATGATATAGCATTATAATGCATCCTGAATCAGAATTAATATCAATGTAGGCCAAGGAAGAGCTATAACATACAGTAACTTGGAATATTAGAGCAGTAAAACATGATTGTGCTGTTTTCAGGTCAGTGCCCTGTTACTTGACAAATGAATGCCCCAGGTAGGATATTAGTAGTGCTGGGGCCAATTGCTGGTGGACCATATAAAGTACGATAGAAGGCTGGGACAAGAAAAAAAGTGATCTTTCATAGGTTTATAGGAGGTTTATAGGAGTGGCTCAGCCCAAATTACACGACTCAGCGGCATTCTGGGCGGTGCTTTCAGGCAGCTGTTGATTATCCATGTTATCGGGGAGGCAGTGAGTGAGATCATTGAAACAGCTCCCCTCTCACACACAGCGTTACTACCCTTAGAGCTGTGTACATTCTAAGTCACCTGCGAACTGCAACAATAATGCAGCATGAGTCGCGCAACATGAATCGCCAGCAGGACGCCAAGGGAGTAATCTTGACCGGGTATTTTAGCAATAGTGAAGTTTCACCTCCCGCCTCAGTTGTCAATAATGTCGAAGAGATCGAGTCTTCATCGTTGAGGTGAGCGGATAGTCTGTTATTGAACATAGCGTACTGTATGTAACATTGCCGCTTGAGAGGTGCAGTTGCCTAGCATATTCTCTTTTTAGTCCGATATGGCTACCAGTTGTCCGGCTTGTAATCTGACCTCTAACAGAACACTCAGTAGCCTTCAAGCCACCGCTGACTTTTCCACGTGTTGATACATTGTTTTCTATGATGGATATTTGAAATCGAATGAGTTCATTGACTAAACAAGCAGTGACGATACACCCGAGTGTATGACAAGGCAAGCAGTATAAATACCAAGTGTAGGCTAAACTAGGCTACATCATTATGCCATAATTCGACTGTCCATAACCCCACTTTTTATTAGACTACAGAAAACCTTAGAGCAAGCCCTTACAGGATATATAATGAACACAAATATAAACGCAACATGAAACAATTTCAACGATTTTACTGAGTTACAGTTTATATAAGGAAATCAGCTAATTTAAATAAATTAATTAGGCCCTAATCTAAGGATTTCACATGACTGGGCAGGGGCAAAGCTATGGGTGGGCCTGGAAAGGCAGAGGCCCACCCACTTGGGAGAAAGACCCACCCACTGGGGAGCCAGGCCCAGCCAATCAGAATTAGTTTACCCCCAGTATAGGGCTTTTTTTACGCAGATGATCCCGTAGGTGAAGAAGCCAGATGTGGAGGTCCTGGGCTGGCGTGGTTACACGTGGTCTGCGGTTGTGAGGCCGGCTGGACATACTGACAAATTCTCTAAAACCATGTTGGAGGCAGCTTATGGTAGATAAATTAACATTACATTCTCTGGCAAAAGCGCTGGTGGACATTCCTGCAGTCAGCATGCCAATTGCAAGCTTCCTCAAAACTTAAGACAACAGTGGCATTGTGTTGTGTGACAAAACGGCACATTTTAGAGTGCCTTTTATTGTCCCCAGCACAAGGTTTACCTGTGTAATGATCATGCTGTTTAATCAGCTTCTTAATATACCACACCTGTCAGGTGGATGGGTTACCTTGGCAAAAGAGAGATGCTCACTAACAGGGATGTAAACACATTTTTGCAGACAATTTGAGATAAGTAAGATTTTGTGCCCATGGAACATTTCTGGGATCTTTTATTTCAGCTCATGAAACATTGGACCAACACTTTACATATTGCATATTGAACATATTTTTGTTCAGTATATATAATTTTTGTTACACAAACATGGTTTGTTCTGCAAATGTTTAAATAACAAGATCAATATCATATACTCGGGAAAGGCGAAGGTTGAGAGCCGTGCATTCTCCGAAACAAAACCCAACCAAGCCACACTGCTTCTTGACACAATGCCCGCTTAACCCAGCTGCACCATGTATCAGAGGAAACACCGTACACCTGGCAACCGTGTCAGTGTGCACTACGCCTAACCCTAACCCTAGTGTGCAATGGGACAAGGACATCTGGCTGGCTGTGGCAGAGCCTGGACTCGAACCCAAGGTCTCTAGTGGCACAGGTACCACTGCCCCACTCGGGGAGCCCCCCTAACCCTAATTCTAACTAGAGGTCGACCGATTATGATTTTTCAACGCCGATACCGATGCCGATTATTGGGGGACCAAAAAAGCCGATACCGATTAATCGGCCGATTTAATAAAAAATCTATTTTTATTTATTTGTAATAATGACAATTACAACAATACTGAATGAACATTTATTTTAACTTAATATAATACATCAATAAACATCTATTTAGCCTCAAATAAATAATGAAACACGTTCAATTTGGTTTAAATAATGCAAAAACAAAGTGTTGGATAAGTAAAAGTGCAATATGTGCCATGTAAAAAAGCTAACGTTTGAGTTCCTTGCTCAGAACATGAGAACATATGAAAGTTGGTGGTTCCTTTTAACATGAGACTTCAATATTCCAAGGTAAGAGGTTTTAGGTTGTAGTTAATATAGTATTTATAGGACTATTTCTCTCTATACCATTTGTATTTCATATAGCTTTGACTATTGGATGTTCTTATAGGCACTATAGTATTGCCAGTGTAACAGTATAGCTCCGTCCCTCTCCTCGCACCTACCTGGGCTCGAACCAGTAACACATCGACAACGGCCACACTCGAAGCAGCGTTACCCATCGCTCCACAAAAGCCACGGCCCTTGCAGAGCAAGGGGAATACCTACTCCAAGTCTCAGAGCGAGTGACGTTTGAAACGCTATTAGCGCACACCCAGCTAACTAGCTAGCCATTTCACATCGGTTACACCAGCCATTAGGCTGATAGGCTTGAAGTCATAAACAGAGCTGTGCTTGCAAAGAGCTGCTGGCAAAACACACGAAAGTGCTGTTTGAATGAATGCTTACGAGCCTGCTGCTGCCTACCATCGCTCAGTCAGACTGCTCTATCAAATCATAGACTTAATTATAACATAATAACACACAGAAATATGAGCCTTTGGTCATTAATATGGTCGAATCTGGAAATTATCATTTCGAAAACAAAACGTTTATTCTTTCAGTGAAATACGGAACCGTTAGGTATTTTATCTAACGGGTGGCATCCCTAAGTCTAAATATTCTTGTTATATTGCACAACCTTCAATGTTATGTCATAATTATGTAAAATTCTGGCAAATTAGTTTGCAATGAGCCAGGCTGCCCAAACTGTTGCATATACCCTGACTCTGCATGCAATGAACGCAAGAGAAATGACACAATTTCACCTGGTTAATATTGCCTGCTAACCTGGATTTATTTTAGCTAAATATGCAGGTTTAAAAATATATACTTCTGTGTATTGATTTTAAGAAAGGCACTGATGTTTATGGTTAGGTACATGTTGGAGCAACGACATTCCTTTTTAGCGAATGCGCACCGCATCGATTATATGCAACGCAGGACACGCTAGATAAACTAGTAATATCATCAACCATGTGTAGTTAACTAGTGATTATGATTGATTGATTGTTTTTTATAAGAGAAATTTAATGCTAGATAGCCACTTACCTTGGCTTCTTACTGCATTCGCGTAACAGGCAGGCTCCTCGTGGAGTGCAATGTAAGGCAGGTGGTTAGAGCGTTGGACAAGTTAACCGTAAGGCTGCAAGATTGAATCCCCTAGCTGACAAGGAAATAATCTGTCATTCTGCCCCTGAACAAGGCAGTTAACCCACCGTTCCTAGGCCGTCATTGAAAATAATAATGTGTTCTTTAACTGACTTGCCTAGCTAAATAAAGGTGTAATAAAAAAAAATACATTAAAAAAATCGGCCAAATCTGTGTCCAAAAATACAGATGTCCGATTGTTATGAAAACTTGAAATCGGCCCTAATTAATCGGCCATTCCGATTAATCGGTCGACTTCTAATATATACACACACACACACACACACACACTACCGTTAAAAAGTCTGGGGTCACTTAGAAATGTCCTTGTTTTCCATGAAAACACACATGAAATGAGTTGCAAAATGAACAGGAAATATAGTCAAGACGTTGACAAGGTTATAAATAATGATTTTTAATTGAAATAGTAGTGTCCTTCAAACTTTGCTTTCGTCAAAGAATCCTCCATTTGCAGCAATGACAGCCTTGCAGACCTTTGGTATTCTAGTTGACAATTTGTTGAGGAAAGATTACATTTCATCCCATGCTTCCTGAAGCACCTCCCACTAGTTGGATTGGCTTGATGGGCACTTCTTGCTCCCACAACAGCTCAATAGGGTTGAGATCTGGTGACTGTGCTGGCCACTCCATTATAGACAGAATACCAGCTGACTGCTTCTTCTCTAAATAGTTATTGCATAGTTTGGAGCTGTGCTTTTGGGTCATTGTGCTGTTGTAGGAGGAAATTGGCTCCAATTAAGCGCCGTCCACAGGGTATGGCATGGCGTTGCAAAATGGAGTGATAAGTGTACAAATCTCCCACTTTACCAGCACCCCCAGAGCATCACATTGCCTCCACCATGCTTGACAGATGGTGTCAAGCACTCATCCGGCATCTTTTCATTTTTTCTGCATCTCCTGAATGTTCTTCTATGTGATCCTCAAACTTACATTTGTCTGTCCATAACACTTTTTTCCAACCTGCCTCTGTCCAATGTCTGTGTTCTTTTGCCCATCTTAATACTTTATTTTTATTGGCCAGTCTGAGATATGGATTTTTCTTTGCAACTCTGCCTAGAAGGCCTGCATCCCGTAGTCACCTCTTCACTGTTGACGTTGAGACTGGTGTTTTGTGGGTACTATTAAATGAAGCTTGCCAGTTGAGGACATGTGAGGCGTCTGTTTCTCAAACTAGACACTCTAATGTACTTGTAATCAAACTCAGAAATGCTGATGCTCCAGATACTCAACTAGCCTAAAGAAGGCCAGTTTTATTGCTTCTTTAATCAGAACAACAGTTGTCAGGTGTGCTAACATAATTGCAAAAGGGTTTTGTCATTGACACAACATTCCAGTTCTGGCATAGGAACGGTCTGGTGTTTTTTTGTGACCTATTTGTTGATAACACATTCATCTCATTTGATACTCTGAGGGTTGACCATAATATTCCCAATACCCACTTTTTTAGAATCCTGCAAACTAGCAACTTTGCCAAAAAAAACATTTTCCTTAATTTCCACTCGAGCCAACTAAGTGTCGTTGAGAGGTGCTTAGATCTTAACCCTTATCTGAAGGGCACAATCTCCAGATTATACGACATAATACAGAACATTAATCCGACTTCCATTGCACATACAAAATCTGCATGGGAGCATGACATACTGTAGGTGGCGAACTACAAGATTATATATGTCAACAAACTATTGAGCTTATCCACACATCGTCATTTTGCATAAGGCATGGGCTTATTCAGTTTATACTTTTGCACCGTGTCCATCACTCAAATGACGGATTGGCAAAAATACACCCAAATGTTGACCCCAAGTGTTTGAGATGCCACTAGAGTCCAGCGACTGTGGGACACATGTTTTGTTTATGCCAATATTTGAGTGGCCTCTGGGACCCCATTTTTGAGGCATTCTCACATATGTGTAATACAACTGTTAGCCCCAACACGGTCACTGCCATTTTTGGGGTACTTCCCCTAGACCAGAATGTCCTCTTTCACTGGAAGTCTGCAAAGGCTTCCTCCTTAATGCTGTGGGTTAAGGAGGTGATGTCATCTCTGCCTCTGGAGAAGGTTAGATACATTGTGCATGGGTCCCGACAAAAGTTTGACTTAACCTGGTCCCCATAAATAAACTCAGCAAAAAAAGAAACATCCCTTTTTCAGGACCCTGTCTTTCAAAGATAATTCGTAAAAATCCAAATAACTTCACAGATCTTCATTGTAAAGGGTTTAAACACTGTTTCCAATGCTTGTTCAATGAAGCATAAACAATTAATGATCTCAATCCCGTTGAGCATGCCTGGGGCGTGTTGGATTGGAGGGTGAGGGCTAGAGCCATTCCCCCCAGAAATGTGCCTTGGTGGAAGAGTGGGGTAACATCTCAGCAAGAACGGGCAAATCTGGTGCAGTCCATGAGAGGGAGATGCACTGCAGTACTTAATGCAGCTGGTGGCCATACCAGAGACTGTTACTTTTGATTTTGACCCCCCCTTTGTTCAGGGACACATTATTCAATTTCTGTTAGTAACATTTCTGTGGAACTTGTTCAGTTTATGTCTCAGTTGTTGAATCTTGTTATGTTCATATAAATGTTCATACAAATATGTACACAAATATTTACACACAGTTTGCTGAAAATAAACGCAGTTGACAGTGAGAGGACATTTCTTTTTATGTGTGCCATTTAGAGGGTGAATGGGCAAGACAAAATATTTAAGGGGTGTATTCTTAATGTTTTGTACACTCAGTGTATGTTCCTCTAACTGATAAGATGCCAAGGCTAAATCTATGTCCTACACAGAATGGGGATAAAGTGAGCAGGAATAAATCTTAATTCAAGATTCTCCTACCAGAAATAAATCCCTAGTTATGAGTGACAGCCTTTCACTAAAACCACATATGCAGATTTAAAACCCAGGCATTTTGACTTGTCTGAGAGCTCAGGAGAGATATCGATGTTATGATGGACTTGGTCATCAAATCAGCCGTCAGAGAGAGCCCCTGTCATGCTGCAGAGATAAAGCTGATCACCTTTACATCCCTCCTCACCCCCTCCTATGCCTGTGAAGATAAATGGCTTACTGTCCAGCATTACTCTTGCTTATATCCGTTTTGGTAATGCTGTCAGAGCAGATACATTTTTATTCTCATTTAAAATTGCGCTTGCCAGTAGCTGGAGAGGGGCCAAATGAGGTTCCACTACACGCACCCATCTTCTGGATCTAATGTCCTGACAACGTGTCAGATTTAGAGTTGGTAAAAACCTACTCCGTGGCGGCTCTCCCCCTCTCTCAATGGTCTGGTGAATTCAGCCAGAAACATATATTTTAGAGAGGTGAAGGGGAAAAGTGTACCCTAACACATTCCTAACATGTCGATGACATTGCTAAAGTAGACAAATACACTGAACAAAAATATAAATGCAACATGAAATAATGTCTTAGATTTTACTGAGTTACAGTTCATATACTGTAAGGAAATCAGTGAATTTAAATGAATTCATTAGGCCCTAATCTATGGATTTCACACGAGTGGGAATACAGATATGCATCTGTTGGTCACAGATACCTTAGATAGGGGCGTGAATAAGAAAACCAGTCAGTATTGTGTACAGATCCTTGCAACACAGGGCCATGCATTATCATGCTGAAACATGAGGCGATGGAGCGGCAATGGGCCTCAGGATCTTGTCACGGTATCTCTGTCCATTCAAATTGCCAGTTATAAAATGCAATTGTGTTTGTTGTCTGTAGCTTATGCCTTCCCATACCATAATCCCACCACCACCTTGGGGCATTCAGTTCACAACGTTGACATCAGCAAACCGCTCGCCTACACGACCACATACATGCTGTCTGCCATCTGTCCGGTACAGTTGAAACCGGGATTCATCTGTGAAGAGCACACTTCTTCAGTGTGCCAGTGGCCATCGAAGGTGAGCATTGGCCCACTGAAGTCAGTTACGACGCCAAACTGCAGTCAGGACAAGACCCTGGTGATGACGAGCATGTATATGAGCTTCCCTGAGACTGTTTCTGACAATTTGTGCAGAAATTATTTAGTTGTGCAAACCCACAGTTTCATCAGCTACCCGGGTGGCTGGTCTCGAACGATCCCGCAGGTGAAGAAGCCGGACGTGGAGGTCCTGGGCTGGCGTGGTTACACAAGGTCTGTGGTTGTGAGGCTGGTTGGACATACTGCCAAATTCTCTAAAATTATGTTGGAGGCGGCTTGTGGTAGAGAAATAAACATTCAATTCTCTGGCACGATGTCATAACAACAGCAGCACACCACTTGTAGTTCCATTTTCTTTAGCTGAGTGGGTATCAGGGCCAATGAAGCACCAGGAACAGGCCATTTGTCCCATTAGTCCCTAACAGCTCTGGTGAAATTTCCTGTTGTCAGCATGACAATTACATGCTACCTCAGAACTTAAGACATCTGTGGCATTATGTTGTGTGATAAAACTGCACGTTTTAGAGTGGCCTTTTATTGTCCTCAGCACAAGGTGCACCTATGTAATTATCATGCTGTTTATTCAGCATCTTGATATGCCACAAATGTAATGGGAATGGATTATCTCTAACAGGGATGTAAACAAATTTGTGCACAACATTTGAGAGAAATAAGCGTTTTTTGCGAATGGAACATTTCTGGGATCTTTTATTTCAGCTCATGAAACTTGGGACAAACACTTTACATGTTGCGTTTATATTTTTGTTCAGTGTAGTTGGTAGGAAAAAACGTTGCCATCATTATCATGTTGTTAAATTTACTTAATACATATGACAATGTTTTTATTAGTAAGCAAAGTTAATCAAAAATAGCTAGCAATGATAACTTTAGCTAGCTAAAAATCTGTTGGTCTCCCCTCAATATTAACTAGCTAGCTAACGTTTTACTGCATCTACAGTCAATCTGGTTACATCACAATGATGACAAAAGGTAGAAATGTATTGTATTTCCAAGCCACTTTAATACACTTTTGATTAAATTTTAATCCGTGCCAATTGAGCAGAATGCGGTAAGAAGGTAAGGAGGTAAGAAACTAGAGTGGTGGTGGGGGTGAAGGCAAACTTTGATGAGAAAGGCCCCTCTCCCCCTTGCGAGGAGTGCAGGGTGAGCTCAGACTTGTTCTTTCTAACTGCCAACCATGGCGATCTTCCTCTTCAGGAGCTGCTGGCTGAGTTCATAAGAGGTGAAGAAATTGTCAGACGTGACATTGTGCCCCCTCAGTCCATCTGTCACATCAAGCACAACCCGCATCCCCTTTTTTTTCTCCGGGCCTCCATTGGTCGGCTTCCCTGTGTAGACTTGCATCTTAGAAGCGTAGCTGAATTGTGTGTTACAGGCCACACATATCTTGATGCCATACTTTGCTGGCTTGCTGGGCATATACTGCCGGAAAGGACAGGGACCTTTTGACAAAAGAGATTACTATCAGTAATTAGTATCAGGGTCACAGAAAACAATCACATTACAGCAATAGATAATAAAATGAACAGTGGAAATCCCTTATATTACAGATATGAAAATAAAAATGTACTTCTGAATGGAATCAGTTGCTCATCCACTGTTACTTCAGGCCCAGGATTGTAGAGGTATGGCAGATGCTCCACCCACTTCTCCTACACCTCTCTTATGGCCACCAGTTTGTCTCTCACACGTCTTGCAGGTCTTGACTCACGGTGATCAAATTGTAGCATTCTTGAGAAAGTGTGAAAGACTTTCAGTGGCATCGAAAATGCCCTTCCACTCTTTGCATCCCAGAGACTACATGTAGCCTCGCCTCGGGACCTATACTCACCCGCTAAGATTAACAGCCCTATGTAGGGGTCATCCGTATGAAATGTCGTGCTGCCATCCTGCCCTGGTTATCATACGGTGACAAGGACCATGTTATTTTGCTGTTCTTTGACAAAAATGTCTCTTTCAGCTTGGGGGATTTCTTCTTCATCTGAAGATGATGCATTGTTCTCTGGGTTGTATTCTTCCCCATCTTCTTCTTCAGATACCTCCTCTACTAAATCATTGTTCTCTTGTTCCTCCTAGACATCTGAAAAAATCAGATCTACTACCTGTTGGGCACTGAAACATGCACTCATGGCTTCACCAAAGAGAGAAATGGGGGGACTGTTATCTGCAGCACCTTTTATAGCCTCTGCATTCCCAATTAGTAAACAATGCTTTCAAGAAATGTTTATTATATGAAATGTAGTTAATTTTGTCTGTGAACTTGAGCCATGTGTGGGGTCATGGAGGGGAGATACTGAACATGCACAAGAAAGTTTTAGTGTTGTTCAATCAGTAGCACACAATCTCTGTGCGTGTGTGTGCGTGTGCGTGTGCGTGTGTGTGTGTGTGTGTGTCTTTGTAGTGTGTAAATTATTTTATAACTGCCGGGTCAAAAATTACCCTAAGACAATCTTTGTACCCTGGTGGTGTACAGCTTTCATGGAAATAGGAACAAGGGCGATGTTTCACTTTTTCAAATTTTGGGGTCACTCTAGGAAAAGTAATCAAATTTCAAGGTGAAAACATGTAATTTAGGGGGTTTTCTCTGCTGTTAAACTTAGTGGCGGGTCATTTTTTACCCTTAAGACAACACAAGGGTTAAATCAGCATGTATTGATCTGAACTGATTTCAGAGCCCACTCATTTGAATGTAAAAGTCCTGCTAAATCAACTCTGATTTATCTCATACTTACAAATAACCCTCATAAATAGTCAACTAGTAGTGTTTTGATATGGACCTCGGTGATCACTGTCCCAAAGTCTATGTCAGAAACACAAGATGTCTAAAACTAAACCACGCCTTGTTATTAAAAGAAACATTAAACACTTCCATGAGCAAGGGTTCTTACATGACCTTTACCATTCAGGTTTCTTGGTGTTAATGACAGTCCGGACGTGGAACTTGCCCTTTAACAATTCTCTAGTATGTTTATCTCTGTGTTTCTATGAAGAGATTAAGAATTAAAGATAGGGCCAACCCTTGGTCAACGCCTGAACTTGCCGAGTTAATTCAGCTAAGGAAGAAAGCTTGGTCTGAAACAAGACACACTGGTAGCTCTGCTAACTGGCTCACCTTCAGACAACTTTAGCTTCCATAAAATTTACTAAATCAATCTATTTCATTCATTCTATTCCTGACCCTTGTGACTATTCAGCTATGTTTTGGAAGGCTAATAAATTGCTAAAAAGAAGCAGCCACACCTCTCTGCCCAATGAGGTTCTATTTAACTCCAATACTATAACAGACAAAACTGAAATAACTGACGCGTTTAACCAACATATTATTGCAGCGGGCCATTTATTTGAAAGGGGAAATAGCAGCAATAAGGACAACTCTGAAAAGACTGTTCATGATACAAGCTCATCTCTGATACACCCCTGTTTAATCACAGACTTGCCTGCTACTGTAAATGGTAACCCACTGTTCTCTTTTCTTCAAGTCACAACTAGGGAAGTTCTGGATGCTCTCTTAATTATTGATGTAAAGAAATCGTCTTGGGCAGACATGCTTGACCTGTGTCTTCTACGGCTTCCTGCACCTCTGATTGTGGAGCCTTTGACACATTTTGTATCTATCCATTCTCTTGGGTATTATTCCTAAGGTGTGGAAGGTGGCCCTTGTTCTCCCGCTCCACAAAGGTGGTGAGCCCTGCGATCTTCATAATTATCGCCCAATTTCAAAACGTTCATGTCTAGCGGAAATATTAGAACTCTTGATACGTTCTCAACTGCGGTCCTTTTTTAGATGGAAAATGTATTCTGAATGCTCACCAGTCAGGCTTTAGGCCAGGACACCAATGTCATAGCTATTAATAAATTACATAGTTAACACACTACACAGGAAACAGCACTGCTCTGCCCTCTGATTCAGAGGGGTTGGGTTAAATGTGGAAGACACATTTCAGTTGAATACATTCAGATGGACAACTGACTTGGTATCCCCCTTTACCTTTATATTGATATGTGGAAAACATTCAATATAGTTGATCATGCACTGTTGCTATGGAGACTATCCAACATTTTTCAAGACCAAGCGGCCTGCGGCTGGTTAAAGAAATTACCTGCATGACAGAAGTCACCGTACAGTATATCTGCTGATGGCGTTCTCTTAAAGGTCCCAAACAGTCATTCTGATTACCATGTAAAATAGCCTTTTGAGTGACTAAAATATCTCCCATAATATTTTATGGGGATAGAAATGCATTTTTTTTAATGGCTAACTACCAGGAAGTTTGGAAAAATGGACATTCATCAGCTTGACTTGACTGACAACTCTTTGAAACGCCTATGTCAAGTAACTTGGATGCAGTGTTGCAGCAAAATAATATCAAGTAAATTTGGTAATGCACAAATCAAATCATCAAATTTTATTGGTCACATACACGTGGTTAGCAGATGTTAATGCGAGTGTAGCGAAATGCTTGTGCTTCTAGTTCTGACCATGCAATAATATCTAACAAGTAATCTAACAATTTCACAACAACTACCTTAAAGGAATGAATAAGAATATGTACATATAAATATATGAATGAGCGATGGCCGAACGGCATAGGCAAGATGGTATAGAGTACAGTATATACATATGAGATGAGTAATGAAGGGTATGTAAACATTATATAAAGTGGCATTGTTTAAAGTAACTAGTGATACATTTATTACATCCAATTTGTAATTATTAAAGTGGCTAGAGATTTGAGTCAGTATGTTGGAAGCAGCCACTCAATGTTAATGATGGCTGTTCAACAGTCTGATGGCCTTGAGATAGAAGCTGTTTTTCAGTCTCTCGGTCCCAGATGCACCTGTAATGATCTTTCCTTCTGGATGATAGCGGGGGGAACAGGCAGTGGCTCGGGTGGTTGTTGTCCTTGATGATCTTTTTGGCCTTCCTGTGACATCGGGTTGTGTTGGAGCTTTGCGTTATGGGGATGTGTGAAACTTGTGAAACTTACTCCTCAGTCTGCACTGTCCCCATTTGCGCAGCTGAATGTTAACTTTTCAGTGGCGCCGACTGGTGAGACCGATGCTTCAGGAGAGCGGTCAAATGTGCTACCAAGGGAGAGGTCCTGGGTTTCGAGCCTTGTGGGAGCTGAATCAGGAGGAAGTGGTCGTCGCTAAGCAAGCAGTGTGATGTCCTTTACATATATATTTTTTCTTACTGTATACATGTTCTGTGGATGATGCATGAATCAATAATTGATCAAGTCCTTTGGAATTATTTACATAATGTGGTTGGTCAGGTTATTATACCAAATCAAAGCCAGTATTATGTTAGCTGATAACTCCAATTGGAGTTTCTAACGTTCAAAACAGCAGGGTTAGTGGGTTCAAGTCAAGTGCCAATGAACAGCCTGTGTTATGATTATTTCCTTCCAATCAGGTGAGCATCTGAGTTTAATATGAATGAGATATAATATTAACTCAGGGACCACCTGTCTTAAAATACCTCCAGCAATGTAAACATGAGTCAGTGCACAGAATCAACATGGGTTGTCATCATAGTGTTATTGCCGCTGTTTGTGGTTTTATCGTTTTTACATTGACACAGCAGCACTTTCTTTACCTTTCCTTTTGTTCCCTGAGGTTGGAGATTAGTAAAGATTATTCTTACTTGTGTCTCTTTTTACATCTTTTAAAGGGGAAATCTGCAGTTCAACAATAAACAAAGCAGCCGCCCCACCACCTTTTTGGGTACACTGCTTGGGGATGGGTCTGGAGGAATGTAACTTCTCTAAGATTCATAGACGGGGCTATGGATGCAAGGACTGACCATACATGAAATCAAAATGATAGTTGTATCTAGTGTTGCACATTTTGGGTTATATTCAGAGGTGGAAACTTTCCGTGGGAATTAACGGGAACATATGGGAATTAACGGAAATATATGCAAATTAATATTAATACCATTTAAATGTAGATGTTTGTTGCATTGGATATATTTACCATATCATATGGAGACAGAAACATAAACCATTTACCTTATCATAAGTAGACATAATTGCAAATGATTAAATCCTTACAATATAAATAACTACAATCATTTTAGTTACGAATTGAACTTTAACGCTTCACGTGGGATTATTTCACTGAACAACAAAAGAAAGGGAATATTGAATGATCCCCAATGATCCATCACATCTCCCAATCTGTAAAATGATAGTCTAGAAACTAAAGCTTTGGTTGTCTTCCTCAGGCTTCCATGTCTTCTCCCTAGACCTCCTCAATGTCCACCTCTTGAACATCAGACTCTGAGGCCTCATCTTCACTTCACGTCACTTTTCAACCTTGTTGAGAATGGCTCATTGTCAGACCCAAATGACCCTTGTATTGGTCAGCCTGTTGTGTGCTTTGGTGTGTGTGTTCCCAAACAAAGACCAGTTGCGCTCTGAGGCGGCTGATGTTGGTAGGATTTGGAGGATGATGGAGGCAACAGGGGAAAGAGACTCAGATCCACAAAGTCCCTTCCATCAGGTGGCTGATGAGATATGTTGGCACGACTGCCATATTGCATCTCCATCCCAAAGCCCTTGCTTGGAAGTGTACATCATCAGACTGCCAAGAACCTTGCCTTCATCCTGGCCAATGTGGCGAGACACGATAATGATGACACCATAGGCCTTGTTGATCTCTGCACCAGACAGGATGCTCTTGCCAGCATACTTGGGTTCCAACATGTACGCTGCGGTGTGTATGGGCTTCAGGCAGAAGTCTTCATGCTTTTTGATGTAATTCAGAACTGCAGTTTTCTCTGTTTGGAGCAACAGTGAAGTGGGCAGGGCAGTACAGATGTATTCTCTTACATCTGCAAGCAGAGTCTAAACATCAGACAGGATGTCATTGTCTCCCTCAATCCGTGCAATGGATACTGCTATAGGTTTAAGGAGTTTCAGGCTGCTTACCACTCTCTCCCAAAATACATCATCCAGGAGGATCCTCTTGGAGACTTCTTCTCCTCCAGGAGGCTGTCAAACATGATGACAACACCACCACAACGGGTGTTGCTAGGCAGCTTCAATGTGGTGCTCTTATTCTTCTCACTTTGCTTGGTGAGGTAGATTGCTGCTAAAACGTGATGACCCTTCACATACCTAACCGTCTGCTTGGCTCTCTTGTAGAGTATCCATTGTGTTCAGTGCCATGATGTACTTGAGGAACAGATTCAATGCATGAGCAGCACAGCCAATGGGTGTGATGTGAGGGAGGGACACCTCCACTTTAGATCAATACCTTTCTGTGTTCCAAGGTCATTGATGACTGCCTTCAGCTCATCTGCAGTGTAGATGTTGTCCCTTGTGTCTGTGCTCTTGTAGAATACTGAGATGATGTCGTTAATTATTCCTTGCCCACGAACATTCGACCACCCATCAGAGATGATTGCAAAACTTTCTGCTTTCTCTATGATTTGCTTGACATTCACTTCAACTCTGTTGAACTCTGCATCCAGCAAATGAGTAGATAAAGCATGTCTAGTTGGAGGGGTGTATGCTGGGCGAGGGAACATTCAGAAATCTCTTCCAATACACATTGCCTCTGAGCATCAGAGGTGAACCAGTTGCATACACAGCAAGACATTAATCAGCATTTCTCTGACTACGTTCCTCCATTGAGTCAAAAAAACTTCTGATTCCAGGAGGACCGTGAGCTGTTGCTATCGATAAGGTGCCTTATTCATAATTTTCACCTCAAATAAAAGTAGAGGGACTTTTGTCAGAGGTTGCTTGTTGTGAGCGCTGAGGGAACTTTATGCACTTGGCCAGATGATTCTGCATCTTTGTTGCATTCTTCACATGTGATTTTGCACAGTATTTGCAAATGTACACAGCTTTTCCTTCTACATTAGCTGCAGTGAAATGTCTCCACACATCAGATAGTGCAAAAATTACCAGAAAGCATGTAGTCCTTGGCTCACACAGTATAGTAGTGTGGGCTCAATAGCATCTCATTAGTGTGCAACATCTTGAGAATCAGCTGTACATGGGATGGAAGAATACACTGTGCATGCAGAGGGTTACAATTCCATTGAATTGGGGATAGTTTAACCAAAATATGCCACAAGACCTACAATTACCTTGTGTGTATCCCACAAAAAAAAGGTTCACTGTTATAAGCTAACTTTTTTGATGAATTTAAGCAAAATTCCCCAAATTCCCGGGCTTAACTTCCCATGGACAAATTCCGGAAATTTATGCGGAAAGTATCCGACCCTTTGAAACCCTAGTTTTAACCATGTTTTGAAGGTGTACAGTGTTTGTTTACAATTTACAAACAATGGAGTAAAACAACATATTTTATATTTGAGGAATACAAAGAAATACAATCAAGCAATTATTTTTACACAAAAGAACATACAGTATCTCAAAACACAACCTCCCAGAACCCATCACTGGGGGCTTTCCCATGCAGTCTGTCCAGTACAGCTTTGCCTCAATTCCTTGGAACTGTTTCCATGGTGCATCCATTCACTAGGTACTACAGTATTTGCCCCCACATGTTATCAGTAGTAAACCCAGCCAATTCTCCAGTCTTCTGGAAATGAGATGTCCTCTGAGAGTGTACACTACAGAAGAGTAGAGGGCCAGACAGATAGAACCCCAGCAGTAACATTCCATGTCTCTGTTGGGGTTGTCGCAGTAACCAACAGGCATAGGCCCTTGTATTAACAGTAGTGAATGTTTGAAATGTGTATTATGAGTTAAGTGAAACTTGATTGCTAGTGCATGTGATTGATAGTACTGTAATTCCCTGTTTCCATGCTAAAGCATGCATTTTCTGTCACTACGTAGAAATACTTTTTTACCACACATTCTCAGATTTAGTAAGCCTCGGAGGGGACAGTATACCTGTGTGCCCCTGATCTGACCTGTACTGTCAGATCTTCTGTATGACTGTATTGCTATGGCTCCTCGGATTTGTGTCTGAATGCAAAACGACAAGGCAAAACACTAGAGAAAGACTAAATTGTTTCCCCTTTTGTCCTTGTGCACTGGCAGTTTGTCAATCTTGGAGCCAGCAAAATAGCTGACCTTTCAATGGAATGGGGCTGGCTGTGGGATAACATTGGTGCTGTTTGCATTGTTGGTATACTTGGTTTCCTTCCTGGTCATCTTGAGTGGCTGTGTTCAAACCTTGCATCATTTCTCTTAACGGGAGAGATATTTCTGACTTGGGATGGATTACCTACTAACAGTGACACACTTTCCTCTTTCTCGCTGCATTTTCTGGTGGTTGTTGGGTTTATTAAAATGCCCCTCTAAACCAAATATGTGTGCTGTGTTTTGGGTTGTTCCCCATAAAAGGTAATTACACGGCTGAACATTTGAATAAAAAACATTACAGCACTTATTCTTTTAAAATTGAAACATGGTGGACATATCAAAGAAAACTAGAAAGAAAATAGACAGAGCAATTGCTTTGTGAGAGCATTTCCCCAACACTCTCTGAATTTCAGATTTGTGCAGGTACTGTATGTTATTTATCCAGGGCCAGAAATGTCAGGTATTACTGAAATCCTGTCCTGTGGCTAGGAGGGAGCTGATACTCATTTGACCACCTCCACAGACCTTTAGGTGAGACCTAACAGCCTTTAAGGCCTGCAGCTCATTTGTCTTCCGTCCTGTTTATGACAATTCACTGCAAGAAAGACTGTATACCTCACAGCCGTGAAGAACACTAAACTGGAATTATCTTGGCTAATTTGAATTGAGGTCATCACATATTTCTCCTTGCATGCTGACACCTTGGTAGTGTAAAACAAACCTTACTGCTGACTGCTGCATTTAAGCCAAGGTGTAGCCTGGCATGACCCAGATTGACTGTGTTTAGTATCGAGTGTATAAAGCAGTAGCAGTCATTAAGGAATGTAAAACTGCTGAGGTTTGATAAAACGCCACTCTAGGCGTCCCTTTAAGTGCAACCACCAGAGATTATAGGGGGAGGGGAGGTTAGCCGCTCTCTGATGCCCATCAGGAGTCCTCTTCAGTGTTTCCCCTAGGATTTTTTCAGCAGAGGAGGCAAAGTACTCCATTTTGTTGCTTCCAGCCTATAGACAGAGAGCTGAGCTCCCGCGCTCAGGTCTGTTCAACGCTGGTCTGACCAATCTGATTCCACGCTTCAAGACTGCTTCGATCACGTGGATTGGGATATGTTCCGCATTGCGTCCAACAACAACATTGACGAATACGTTGATTCGGTGAGCGAGTTTATTAAAAAGTGCATCGCCGATGTCGTACCCACAGCGTCTATTAAAACATTCCCAAACCAGAAACCGTGGATTGATGGCAGCATTCGCGCGAAACTGAAAGCGCGAACAACTGATTTTAACCAGGGCAAGGTGACCTGGAACATGACCGAATACAAACAGTGTAGATATTCCCTCCGCAAGGCAATCAAACAAGCTAAGCGTCAGTATAGAGACAAAGTAGAGTTGCAATTCAACGGCTCAGACACGAGGTATGTGGCAGGGTCTACAGTCAATCACGGATTACAAAAAGAAAACCAGCTCCGTCGCAGACCAGGATGTCTTGCTCCCAGACAGACTAAATAACTTCTTTGCTCGCTTTGAGGACAATACAGTGCCACTGACACGGCCCGCTACCAAAACTTTTGGACACTCCTTCACTGCAGCCGACGTGAGTAAAACATTTAAACGTGTTAACCCTCGCAAGGCTACAGGCCCAGACGGCATCCCCAGCCGCGTCCTCAGAGCATGCGCAGACCAGCTGGCTGGTGTGTTTACGGACATATTCAATCAAACCTTATCCCAGTCTGCTGTTCCCACATGCTTCAAGTGGGCCACCATTGTTCCTGTTCCCAAGAAAGCTAAGGTAAGGTAACTAAGTTAAACGACTTCCGCCCCGTAGCACTAACTTCCGTCATCATGAAGTGCTTTGAGAGACTAGTCAAGGACCATATCACCTCCACCCTACCTGACACCCTAGACCCACTCCAATTTGCTTACCGCCCCAATAGGTCCACAGATGACGCAATCGCAACCACACTGCACACTGCCCTAACCCATCTGGACAAGAGGAATACCTATGTGAGAATGCTGTTCATCGACTACAGCTCAGCATTTAACACCATAGTACCCTCCAAACTCGTCATCAAGCTCGAGACCCTGGGTCTCGACCCTGCCCTGTGCAACTGGGTACTGGACTTCCTGACGGGCCGCCCCCAGGTGGATGGAATCCGCATTAGTGCAAATTAGCGCCACTGTCTGCCCCACGGTCGTTGTTATTTAAAAAATATATAGATATATATGAAATAAAACTACATGCAGTTCAAATCAAATCAAAGTTTATTTGTCACGTGCGCCGAATACAACAGTGAAATGCTTATTGCATGTGCAATTTAAAAAAATACTGTGTTCGTTGTTTGCTGTAACTTAGTTGTTTTAATATCTCAAACGGATGTGGCTGTTTCACCAGTATGGATTACAGCTTTAAACTACTAACTTGGCATTTTGTAATAGGTTATTATAGGGGCTGGTCCTGGGCCAGCTAACAAGCAGCTAACAAGCAGCTAACAGCAGCTAACAGCAGGTAACAGCAGGGGTGCACAGAACTCCTTGTTTTAGTGTGACTCGTCAGAGGAAAACAGTTCTGCATTGAATGACTGAAATTAGTTAACCCTTCACGTTCATGCTAAACTAACTTCTATGCGGAAAATACAACCATATGTGACAACACAGCATTCACAGAGTTGCAATTAAAAAATATTTACCGAGTTCAGCACATTGTTGTATGGTATGGCTTGTAGTATTTATAACTCACTTAAACCCTAATAAAATTCACACTGAACTAGTCCTCGTACTTTGTCCCTCTTTCTTCCTCAGTCGCAGGACAGATCTCTACAGTGTCCAGAGCCGGCCCAAAAATGCCTCAGGAAAGCCCCCATACCACTGCTATAACTCCCGGGACAAGCTGGACGAGCTGTTAATGGATGAATACTGGACAGAGGTGGAGAACATCACCCTTAGCGGCGAGGGAAAGGGGGATGCAGAGCCACAGGAGGTGGTGGAGCTGAAGTTGCCTGATGGTATGGAGCTCTACACTATAGCAGGAGTGTCAATTGAAGTAGAGATGAGATGGGGTTGTTATAGTGGAAGGACTATATGCCCTGCTGCTTCAAAGTAACATTTTAGACCAACCTGCTGAAACAAGATTGAATGAGAGTGATGAGCTGAGCAAGGGGGGCTTTAGCGGAGAAATAATAATAAATACATATTTTTTCATTATGCCCAGCTTACGAGGCCACTTGATGCAATTGCCTCTTCTGCCTAACGGTAAGTCTGCCAGTGAGTATGTACTATGTACATTAGAAATATAATGAATTCATTCTATTTCTATGGTACAGTATATGACTGTGATTTACCTAGATCACTGTCTGAAAGGATTCTTTTAGTAGAGCACATGCAGTACATACTGGTCCGTTCCAATGACATAATGATAACTAATTTCTTTCATCCACAAAATACAATAGCCTGGCTTCATCCTGCAGGGTCAGGAAATGCCTATAAAAAGCCCTGCAGAAGTTTGTTTATAAAGTCGAAATGCATTGTTTTGTCTTAAGCACTAAACGTAGGAACTTCCTTCTGTTATTTCTTATATCAAGAGTGTTGGTGTAAGACCGGTTAAGGCAGCGGTTCCCAAACTAAGGGTCACCTGATATGTAAATTGGGTCGCGAGAGAATTCCCAAAATTCTGAAAAACAACAACCCCCCCAAAATTATTATAATATAGTCTATCTCAAAATCATTGGAATGTGGTTAACCTTAAAAATCTAAATTAAAATTATTAAATTCAACCAGAGAGCGCTCTTAGATCATAGGAAAATGCTGCACTTGACCGTTGCACTTGAACTATTCCCACGGTGAATGGCTAGGCCTGTTACACTATGAAACCACACACTATTGCAGAGACTTTGATATTACTGTCCGCAATTGATATGGTGAAAACAATGTGTGGGGTGACAGAGGCACACAAACACATCAATACCTTTGTCAGATTACATTGTTAAACAAATAATTTATGCTATTGCTAGCAATCAAGAGGAAACTCTGACTGAACGACTCAAAATCCCCAGTTTATGATCTCCAAATGGACGTTAGCTGTGAGGGCCGAGATGCCCATGGATTTAATTTTGTTCGCAATTAATGTTGGGGGATTTTTTGCATTGAGAGAGGAACTGTCATTCACAATGGATGTAATGAAAATGAAATGTCTCCTTGCCTGTGTAACAGACATACAGTATTTGGGAACGAACTGAACGCAAGCATGCAGGGGAAATACAAAAACGTTCTACAGATGATCAGTGGATTCAGAGGAAAGAATTCTTATTGGAGAGAGTGTTTTTCGAAAGCGAACCATGCAACCTTCCCTCAGCTGTGCATGTTTCTAACAGAAAACAGCATCAGTAAGTGTCCCACACTAGTCAACACTGCTCACCTCCAACGCTTGGAAGAGCACTTTGGGACTTACTTCCCAATCCGTTTGAATGGCTCAGTTGACATGCCGTTAAGTGAAGTCGAACAGCTGATCGAGCTGTCATGTGACCGAATGCTGCAGACAACACATTCACGTGTCACTACGGAATAATTTTGGTTCCTGACTCAAAGGGAATATCCTGCTGTCTCCCGTTTAGGATTAAAACTCATGGTACCCTTCGCCAGCTCATATCTGTGTGAAGCTGGTTTCAGTGCTCTCGTCTGCGTTAAAACCAAATGTCGATCCGGGTTGAATGTGAACGCAGAGATGACGTGATTACTGTCGACCGCGCCCCCTGACTTTGAGAAGCTCCAACAAAACAGTCATCAAGCACAACTATTTCATTAGTGGTGGTGAGATAAGACACATTACGTCAGACAAATTAGCCCCACATTAAAAGTATGTGATGGTGAGTTGAAGACAATCAGAAATACTGTTAGAATGTTTTTTCAATTGATTGTCATAGCCCCCCCCCCCCCCCACACAAATTAACAAATTATCAAATTATCATTGGCTGTTAATTACACATGGTCCACATGGGTTGCGAGAATTTTTTGATCAAAATGGGGTCGTGGGACAAAAAAGTTTGGGAGTAAGGGGTTAGGAGTGAGACATCCTTCCCTGTTTCTATTCCCACTCCTCGGTACATAGAAATTGCATAATATAATGGTAATTATACAGAAACAAACTAATTCATAGATTATATCTTTATTATTCAGTCTTTAGACCTAGACTTACAGTTTTTAGACCTAGACCTACAGCTCTTTTGGTGTATCATCAACTGATATGACTCAACCTAACTGAACTTGTGCATCTGTCTGTCTGTAGAGGGGGAACAGGAGAAGGCATGGCTGACTGAGGCAGGGCTGGCCACTCTGTTTGACGAGTCGGCGTCGGACCCCGAGGACATGATGGGGCTGTTGTTCACACTGACGCGCACACAGGCTGCCGCCGTGGAGAAACGTTTTGAAACCATCAGGAAGAGGAACAAGCAGCACCACATACCTGACGTCAGAGACATTTTCAAACTCCCAGGCACACTGGAGTCAAAGGTCAGCCTACCACAAGTCCTGTTAACACGCACAAACCTGGTTTTAGAACTCAGTCATGCCTGAGATGCTTCACTGCAGAAAGAACCCATTGACTTGTGTACCACAGTCAGTTAACATCATTACTAATCACATGGAGATTGTCGGTTAATGGACACCAGAATGTGAGGTAATAGGTAACTGGATATCTTGTCCTAATGAGAGTCTTGTCTTTAGTCTGTTCACAATTGGTAATAGAAACATATCGACTTTCTACAATATCAGCAGTTACATAAACTTGTTTGATTCATTAATTGTGCAAAATAAGCTATATTGAATTCTGATGAGAGCCTGTTTTTGTTCTGTATTATGTTGCAGGAGGATGAAGCAAAGTCAACAGAGAGAAGTGAAAACAGAAAAATTAATATTACGACAGATGGTATGTACCACAAGTTCTAGTAGGCGCAAGGGTCAATTTCATCATGTAAAAACTGGCAACATTTGAGGTGTGTCCTTAAAATCAAGCGCAAAAGTGAACATTTCATGCAGCACTAAAGGGAAGTTTTAAGAGCCCCAAAAAGCAGGTCTTAACGGTAATGCAGTTGATAATGGCATTGATTTTGAGAGAGGCAGCGCAGCCTGTCCTGCCGTGACTCTCAGTGCCCATTGAAAGAGAGGTGTGCCTTTTATGCTGGTGAATCTCGTATTTTTCGAAACATAAAAAAACGATTGGTTTCCCCCCCATTTCGTTTATGAGGCAATAATGCCCTTTATCTAATTCCCCAGAGTCAGATGAACTCGTGGATACCATTTAGAGGTAGTTTCACTAGCCAATGCTAACTAGAATTTGCACAGTGATTGGAAGTCTATGGGTATCTGCTAGCATGCTAGTAGATACTCATAGACGTCCAGTCATCCACAAGTTCACCTGACCCTGGGGGGTAGATAAAGGGACTCATTGCCAAAATCCCAAAATATCCCTTTAATCAAGGCTGGTTTCACATAGGTGCATCTTTTTAATATGTTGTATTGTTACATACACCAGATAGGTGCTGTGAAATGTGTTGTTTTACGGGGTCAGTCATAGTTGTTCGCAGCAAATGAAGGTTAAATGCCTTGCTCAAGGACACATAGACAGATTTTTGTCCTTGTCGGCTACGGGTATTCGAACCAGAGACCTTTCGGTTACTGACCCAACGGTCTAACTAGGCTACCTGCCACTCCATTAGCTAAGTTTTGAGTAAAGGGGTCTTAGATGGTCTACTGAGAGTGCCTTGAAATATTTTGGAGGTTTTTGCCCTCGTGCTTTTTCATGATTCACAATTCACATACCTGAATACTTCACTTTGCTTGTTCAAGTAGGCTATCCTTCCCCATTTTCAAAGAGTACCCCTCATCCGATTACCAAAGACGTGATCCTCCAAGCTATTCAGTCCTATAATGCCATAACAACGGCAGATTATTTTGATAATGTGCCTCGCACATAAGCAACAATACAATTGACAGGAGCGTAGTATTTTGTAAAGACGTACAAATGTAATGCGTAAAGACATTTAGGCCTACGTGTTGCCACAGTGCCATGGAACAAGTGATGTGATTTATGATATCATGCTTCTTGACCCCATCCTATTTAGAAATGTTGTTGTTTTTAAAAACAGATGGCTTGTTTTTCATTTGATTAAAAACCAGTTATAGCCTCCCCTCAATGAAGGCTGTTTTTTTGTCCTGCCAAATGCATTCGCCAAATAGCAGCATAACAATAAAGGTTTGAAATAAGACTGCTTTGAAATAAATGGAAGCAGCAAAACAGTGAGCGGACCTCCCCTTTTTATCATTATTTTAGCCTGCACTCGTTATTAATTTGGATGTTCGTAAAAGCCTCCATAGTCTACCTTAATATGATATGCCCACGGGGAGCAATTATGGTGCCTGTAACGGTATTTTGACATAGTATATATTAAAACAAGTTGTTGTTTCATTTTGATTCAAATTATATTATAATTAATTACTCTTTTTAAGTCTTATCAATAGTGAATTCAATCTAGCTTATTGACAACGTTTGGCATGTCCATGGCTCAGATTCACACTGGTGTGTGTGTGTGTGTGTGTGTGTGTGTGTGTGTGTGTGTGTGTGTGTGCGTGCGTGTGCGTGTGTGTGTACAGGTCAGGTGGTGGGGCAGGGGAATGGGGCTGGCCCTTCTGAGCAGAGTGTGTCTGAACCTGAGACTGACATCAACCTAGAGCTGTCCTTCTCTGATCAGGCCCTCATCTATAAGGAGGACTCAAAGGCCAGCAGTGAGGCTCTGACGGACACAGACGATAAGCTACCTGTGAGTAAACATTAACACCACCACACAGATTGACTGAGCCTCTCAGCTGGAGTAAAGTTTACATGTCAAAACAGGAAGTGTCACACGTCAAAAATATACACACAACATGTAAAGTGTTGGTCCCATGTTTCATGAGCTGAAATAAAAGATACCAGAAATTTTCTGTATGCACAAAAAGCTTATTTCTCTCATATTTTGTGCACACATTTGTTTAGATCCCTGTTAGTGAGCATTTCTCTTTTGCCAAGACAATCCACCTGACAGGTGTGGCATATCAATAACCTGATTAAACAGCATGATCATTACACCGGTGCATCCTGTAATGGGGACAATAAAAGGCCACTCTAAAATTTGCAGTTTTGTCACACAACACAATGCCAAAGATGTCTCAAGTTGAGGGAGTGTGCAATTGGCGTGCTGACTGCAGGAATGTCCACCAGAGCTTTTGCCAGATAATTTAATGTTAATTTCTCTACCATAAGCCGTCTCCAACGTCGTTTTAGAGAATTTGACAATACGTCCAACCGCCCTCACAACCGCAGACCATGTGTGTGGCATCATGTGGGCATGTGGTTTGTTGATCTCAACGTTGTGAACAGAGTGCCCCATGGTGGTGGCAGGGTTATAGTATGGGCAGGCATTAGCTACGGACAACAAACACAATTGCATTTTATCGAGTGGCAATTTGAATGCACAAAAATACCGTGACGAGATCCTGAGGCCCATTATTAGGTTACTTTTTTAAAAGGTATCTGTGACCAACAGATGCATTTCTGTATTCCTAGTCATGTGAAATCCATAGATTAGGGCCTAATTTATTTATTTCAATTGACTGATTTCCTCATTAACTCATATGAACTAAAATGTAATTCAGAAAAATCTTTGAAGTTGTTGCATGTTGCATTTATATTTTTGTTCAGTATAATTAACATAATAAACAATTCCCGTTGAAATCCGTCTGTTTAAACTAGAGATATACATTTTTTTGTATGGGCTGCGTCTCAATCCACCGCATTCGCCTACAGTGCCACCAGAAAGTATTCATACTCCTTGATTTATTTCACATTTTGTTGTATACAGCCTGAAATAGATTTATCTGCACACAGTACCCCATAATCACAAAGTGAAAACAAGTTTATATTCAAAAATTACATTTATTGAAAATGAAATACATAAATATCTCATTTACATAAGTATTCACACTCCTGAGTCAATAATTTGTAGAAACACCTTTGGCATTGATTACACTCTAAGAGCTTTCCACACATGGATTGTGCAACATTTGCTGATTATTCTTTTCAAAATTCTTCAAGCTCTATCAAATGGTTGTTGATCATTGCTAGACAACCACTTTCAGGTCTTGCCATAGATTTTCAAGTAGATTTATGTCAAAACTGTAACTCAGCCACTCAGAGAAACATTCACTGTCTTCTTAGTAAACAACAAAGATTTGGCCTTGTGTTTTAGGTTATTGTCCTGCTGAAAGGTAAATTCATCTCCCAGTGTCTGGTGGAAAGCAGACTGAACCAGGTTTTCCTCTGGGATTTTGCCGGTGCTTACTACATTCTGTTTTTTTAAATCCTGAAACTCCCCAATCCTTAATGATTACAAGCATACCCATAACATGATGCAGCCACCACTATGCTTGAAGATATGAAGATATTCATGTGATTTATTGGATTTTCCCCAAACATAACACTTTGTATTGATACACCATCCAAAGTGTAATTAATAACTTCACCATGCTCAAAGGGATAGTCAGTGTCTATTTATTTTATCTGCCAATAGGTGCCCTTCTTTTTGTGGCATTGCAAAACCTCCCTGGTCTTTGTGGTTAAATCTGTGTTTGAAATTCACTGCTCGACTGAGGGACCTTACAGAAAATTGTATATGTGGGGGACAGAGAAGAGGTAGTTATTCAAAAATCATGTTAAGCACTATTATTACACACAGAATGAGTCCATGCAACTCATTCTGTGACTTGTTAAGCGAATGTTTACTCCTGAACTTATTTAAGATTGTCATAACAAAAAGGATTGAATCAAGATATTTATTTTCATTTTTTATTAATTTTTAATTTATGTAATTTATAATTAGTTTATTAATTTGTAAACATTTCTGAACAAAACATAATTGCACTTTAACATTATAGGGTATTGTGTGTAGGCCAGTGACAAAAAATATATTTTAAATTCAGGATGTAGCACAACAAAATGTGGAAAAATACTTCCTGAAGGCATAGTATGTTGGCCTTACGCATCCGCGGTAGAAAGTGGCAGAGCTACTACAGCGATGTTTGCCAGACCAAGAGACATCCTGAAAATTGTTCCTCTCACGAAAACTAATGTAGCATCCCAACTAATATGACCACTGTATGGAAAGAGGAGACTCACAAACACGATGGTGTTCTTCGTTTTGCCCATGACTCCCATGGGCCCCAGGGGCCTCATCTGAAGTCTGTGCCAACTTCTGTCTGTAGCATCCGAACCGTTAGGGCTTCAAACGAATGAACTCTCAGGAACACGACAGTGTTCTCCGTTTGTTCTACTACCCTCACAGGCGTCACGGGAATCGTCTGAATGTAACCCGGTATTGGTTTAAAAAATGAATGGAACTATGGAAGTAGTTTTTTGCCCAAAGAAATGTCAACAACAACAACAACACAAATCCTGAGCTTTCTTATGTCTTGTTTCTTATATCCCCCCCCTGCTTGTGTACTAGTGTAAGTTTTATATGACATTGAATGCTGCCGTTTGCACAGATGATCAATCAGAACCTTTGAGTACTTTTTGTCTAATACATTTCACAGTCCAAACTATTCTAGCCTACTTGTGCATTTGTCTCTTGCTCTAGGGACACCTGGTGGTGACATTAAAGTATAACCACAGATACTCAAATTATGTTGGGTTTGCTAACTTGCCTATGTTAACTTCTGCTTCTCTCTTCTCTGTGTGACAGAACTTCAAGCTAAGCAGAGACAAGACTGGGCTGACCAAGATGGGGGACCTGTCCCCTCAGGATATGAAGAAGGTGCACCGCCTGGTACTGATAGAGATGACCGCTCTGTTTGACACGGCAGGCATCGACCTCAAGGCCCACAAAGCAGTCAAACTCAAGGTCAAAGGTGAGCCAGTATGCTACAACTGTTAGCATGGAAGTACTATATAACAGTATATCTAAGTGCCCTAATAACTATCCCATTAACTATCCCATTTTGAGCTATAGTTCGAATCAGAGTTTAATTATTTGTTACATTTTTTCATTTGGTTGGTTTCACATTGCCAAATGTCAAACAAACTAAAATGCCTAAACATGTGTTCATGCAGGTAATTTGTTTATTGGAGAAAAATGCTCACGTTAAATCCATCTACGATTATCAAACTTCATAGGCCTAGTACAACATATGGGAGGAAACGGCACAATAATCTACTCACATGCTACTCACATAATGTTTCAGGTATTTGAAGTTATTTAATCCAATGCTCGCATTCAAGTGGTTCTTTCCCTGTATTTGGTCCGGACTGTGTTCCCACCTGTAGCGAAACACACCATGGTACGAATGGACCACCCTTTTTGAGCGAACCATGGTGTATTGTTTAGTGCGCTCCCGAGTGCGGATAGAGTGTTCACACCTGTCCAAACGAACCGAACTAAGGGGGAAAACACGCCAGGGTTTGGAAAAAACACTACAAACCAATTTGCTGTGAAAGCCCCCTTAGTCTCAGGAAGCTCTGAGGAAATTATGTTTGTTGTGTCTGTGTTCTAGAGTCTGGCCTGTTTGGAGTTCCCCTGGCCACCCTATTGGAGCAGGACCAGAGGAGACAGCCAGGGACCAAGGTGCCAATCATACTGCAGAGGGTGAGCAGCACAACCTCTCAGTAACACAGTTAGGGATCCTGGTGCACTGTAATCTGATCCCGGTTCACTTTAATCCTACGGTATGTCTAAATGTGTGCCCTGAAGTAGAAATCTCTGCAGTTTGCTGTAGTGGTGATGGTATTCTCATGTGTGCTGTTGATTTGGTGGTTAAAGCTTATAAGAGTGTTCTATTGTTTCCAGCTGATCTTTCACATAGAGGAGGAAGGTCTGGACACAGAGTGGCTTCTACGGATACCCGGATCAGCCACAAGAGTCAAGGTCATTGTTCATCATTGTTGATAGATGGTTTATGGTTTATGCCTATACGATGTCTGGGCAAGGATTTGCATGCTGTAAAATCAGCATAATGTAACAATAGAGAAATGAACATTTGGCTAACTGGAGGGGCTGGTGTGGTGACAGACTGTGTGGAATTTATGATGAGTGTTGTACTGTAGGCCTATGTGATGAAGCCTACAATGTATGTGTGTATATTAACATATGTGTCCTGTTGGCAGGCGGTGCATGTGGAGCTGGAGGGGAAGTTCTATGAGGGCCTGTTCTCATGGGAGAGTCTGAAGCAGCACGATGCAGCCAGCCTGCTCAAGCTCTTCATCAGGGAGCTGCCCCACCCACTGCTCACTGTGGAGTACCTCATTGCTTTCATGGCAGTGCTCAGTCAGTCCCATTATATACTGCACTACATTATGCACCAGACTTTCCTTATGCTACACACTTTCTCATAATGGTGCACTATATGTATACTCCACAGGAGGCTGCTGAGAGAAGAACGGCTCATAATAATAGCCGGATTGGCACAAATAGAATGGTATCAAACACCTGCATGTTGGATGTATTTGATACCATACCAACTAATTCCGCTCCAGCAATTACCACGAGCCTGTTTTCCCCAATTAAGGTGCCCCCAACCTCCTGTGGTATACTCGTTCACAAATGTAGCTTGATTCACATTGAGTTTTATCATATGTTGAGTTATGGGTTAGTAAACCAATCCATTGTGGATGTGATTTAATTGCTTGCCTTACAGAACTGCCCACTAAGACGCAACAGCTGCAGGCTCTCAACTTAGTGGTTCTGCTACTTCCAGAGTCCAGCCGTGATGTACTGAAGGTAGATAGAACTGCTTTCTCTGTGCTAGTTTTCTAGCCAATACAGTGTAGACTCATGGTGTCTGTTGGACACAATATAATGTATCTTATGATGGTTTCAGGCGCTGATGGAGTTCCTTCAGAGGGTCATAGACCACAAAGAGCAGAACAAGATGACCTTGAACAACGTTGCCGTGGTGATGGCTCCAAACATATTCATGTTTAAAGGCTTCCGCAACAAGATCAGTATGCAGCAGGAATTATCCATGGCCACAGAGACCGCCAACATCGTCCGACTGCTCATCCGATACCAAAACCTACTCTGGACGGTACGCTCCAGTCTTCTACCTTTTGACATAGATACTTTATAGGCCTACTGTAGTTGAAATTACACTTTGGTATCATATTTGTAATGTTATTATACATTTTTCACTTCAGATTCCTAAATTCATAATGAACCAAGTCAGGAAACAAAACACGGAGAATCAGAAGAAAATTAGCAAAGAGCGTGCCATGAGGAAACTCTTAAAGAAGATTGCTTATGACCGAGAGAAACCCGAAAAACAGGAGAAACCCCCCTCAGAGGTGAGAGCAGCAGAAAACAAAGGAGGCCGTCTGTCTAGCACCTGTGTATGGTAACTGAAAAGCAGTTATGGCTGAGGGAACACCCATGCTCCTGAGTGAATCAAGAGGATAATATGCGAATGACTCAACTCAAATGCCTTCTGCACTTCCTGGTTCAACTAGGTTAAAAGGGAATGGCTCCCCTGTGACGCCTAGTGGACATATGTAGAACTGTAATGTTTTTGTTTGAAAAATTACTTAATAATGAAGAATATGGATTTATGACGAAATTGTATAATTTAGCATAGAATTTGAATACCTTCAAAGTATATTGATATTGAAGTGCAATTTTCAAGAAACGCTTGATATGTTGTACAAGAATATAGCTGCTGTACAGTTTGTATTGGTGTAGTATGAAGTACAGTAGCTACACTATAGTGTGTACACTATTATGATGGTTAGCGGAGACGTGTCTGTTGTCTATCCTTAGGCGGACAGTAGTTCTCAGGGCTTCATCAGGGTCCAGGCCCCTCAGTTCTCTAAGGTCTCCATGGCTGTCCAGTTGACTGAAGAGCTGCAGGCGTCTGACGTCCTCAGTCACTTCCTCAGCCAGAAGAGGTGAGACCAACACCCCTCCCTCTCCCCTGTCCACGTCCTCCCTGGGGAACTACTGTCAAGCCCGTCATACACCAAAGGATTGCATTTTGAGTCCAGCTAAATTACAGTACAGAGGCATTTACACCCTGTGTGTGGTATAACTGAGCAGCCTATAGAGACTGTTATTTCTGCTCCAACTCAGTTGAGTGACACTGCATGGCATGGCTCAGATTTCCCCACATCTGTTACATAAAACTAAAATGTCATAGCTCTGACATTGTATTGGAATGTCACTCTATATTTGTAACATAGGTTTTTATTTATCCCTGACTATGTCATCTGTGTGTTCTAGCTCTGTGTCTGTGAAGAGAGAAGACCTGTGCCTTTATGAAATAGGGGGCAATATCAGTAAGTATTCCATGGTGGTGTGCAGTCATTCAACACACAAACCATCTCAAATACACTGAGTGTACAGACTGACCAGGTGAACCCAGGTGAAAGCTATGATCCCTTGTTGATGTCACTTGTTAAATCCACTTCAATCTGTGTATATTAAGGGGAGGAGACCGGTTAAAGAAGGATTTTTAAGCTTGTAGACAATTGTGACATGGATTGAGTATGTGTGCCATTCAGGGATGAATGGGAAAGACTAAATATTTAAGTGCCTTTTGAATGGGGTATGGTAGTAGGTGCCAGACGCACAGGTTTGTGTCAAGAACTGCAACGCTGCTGGATTTTTCCCGCTCAACAGTTTCCTGTGTGTATCAAGAATGGTCTACCACCCAAAGGATATCCAGCCAACTTGAGACAACTATGGGAAGCATTAGAGTCAACGTGGACCAGCATCTCTGTGGAACTTTTTTGACACGTTGTAGAGTCCCTGCCCCGATGAATTGAAGCTGTTCTAAGGGCAAAAGGGGGCGCAACTCAATATTAGGAAGGTGTTCCTAATGTTTTGTGCACCTTGTATTCTGTGGCATTAAAATACAGTTCCAGTCAAAAGTTTGGACTCATTCATGGGGTTTTCTTTATTTTTATTATTTTCTACATTGTAGAATAATAGTGAAGACATCAAAACTATGGAATCATGTAGTAACCAAAAAAGTGCTAAACAAATCAAAATGTATTTGATATATTAGATTATTCAAAGTAGCCACCCTTTGCCTTGATGACAGCTTTGCACACTCTTGGCATTCTCTCTACCAGCTTCACCTGGAATGCTTTTCCAACAGTCTTGAAGGAGTTCCCACATATGCTGAGCACTTGTTGGCTGCTTTTTCTTCACTCTGCGGTCCAACTCATCCCAAACCATCTCAATTGGGTTGAGCTCGGGTGTTTCTGGAGGCCAGGTCATCTGATGCAGCGCTCCACCACTCTCCTTCTTGGTCAAATAGCCCTTACACAGCCTGGAGGTGTGTTGGGTCATTGTCCTGTTGAAAAACAAATGATAGTCCCACGAAGCTCAAACCAGATGGGATGGCATATCACTTCAGACAGCTGTTGTAGCCATGCTGTTTAAGTGTGCCTTGAACTATAAATAAATCACACAGTGTCACCAGCAAAGCACCCACACACCATCACACCTCCTCCTCCATGCTTCACTGTGGGAACCACACATGCGGAGATCATCCGTTCACCCGCTCTGCTTCTCACACATACATGGAGGTTGGAACAAGATTTCCACCGGTCTAATGTCCATTGCTTGTGTTTCTTGACCCAAGCAACTCTCTTCTTCGTTTTGGTGTCCTTTAGTAGTGGTTTCTTTGCAGCAATTCGACCATGAAGGCCTGATTCACGCAGTCTCCTCTGAACAGTTGATGTTGAGATGCGTCTGTTACGTAAACTCTGTGAAGCGTTTATTTGGCCTGCAATTTCTGAAGCTGGTAAGTAATGAACTTATCCTCTGCAGCAGAGGTAACTCTGGGTCTTCCTTTCCTGTGGCGGTCCTCATGAGAGACAGTTTCACCATCCCGCTTGATGGTTGTTGCAACTGCACTTGAAGAAACGTTCAAAGTTCTTGACATTTTCTGAAATGACTGTCCTTCAAGTAATGATGGACTGTCATTTCTCTTTGCTCATTTCAGCTGTTCTTGCCAGAATATGGACTTGGTCTTTTACCAAAAATGGCTATCTGTATACCACCCCTACCTTGTCACAACACAACTAATTGGCTTAAAACGCATTAAGAAGGAAAGAAATTCCACAAATTAACTTTTAACAAGGCACACCTGTTAATTGAAATGCATTCCAGTTGACTACCTCATGAAGTTGGTTGAGAGAATGCCAAGAGCGTGCAAAGCTGTCATCAGGGCAAAGGGTGGCTACTTTGAAGAATCTCAAATGTTAAATATATTTTGACTTGTTTAACACGATTCCATATGTTATTTCATAGTTTTGATGTCTTCACTATTATTCTGCAATGCAGAAAATAACAAAATAAAGAAATCCTGGAATGAGTAGGTGTGTCCAAACTATTGACTGGTACTTTTTTTTATAGATATGACAACATCCTACAGTAGACTCAGACCATATTCAAAGCGTCACCTTCCCAATATGTCAGACAGTACCTGATTAGTTCTTTGCTGTGTGTTGTTCCTGAACAGAGGAGCGCTGTCTGGATGAGGATACCTATATGAAAGACCTGTTGGAGCTGAACCCCAGTGCAAAGTGGGTCATCAAGTGGATCATCCAGAGATAGGATACTCACACCCTGCCAGCCATGTCTTAAAGGTCCAATGCATCCATTTTTTATCTCAATATCAAATACTTTCTGGGTAACAAATAAAGTAACTTACTTTGATTGTTTTCTATTAAAAGGGTATAAATGAAACAAAAATAGCTTATTTGCAAAGGGCAATTTCTCAAGCATGAATTTTGATAGGACTGTCGGGTCTGAGTGAGGGGCCTGATTGCACGAGCCTAATGGGAGGGATATGTAACCTGATAACTAGCCGTTATTGGCAGAGAGGTCGCTAGACAGGCCTCACTCCATCCCACTGAAACAGGCTGAAATTTCAGGCGGTCTTTTCAAACGGCTCTTGCACTAAAAGGGCATTATCATAATTTTTACAATTTGACAGACTTTTTCCAACCTCATAGTGTGGAAATGTACATTCACTGTCCAGTTTATTAGGTACATCCATCTAGTACCTGGAAGGACCCCCCTTTGCTTCCAGAAAAGCCTGAATTCTTTGTGGCGTGGTTTCTACAAAGTGTGGCGTTCAAACATTGCTCAATTGGTATCATGGGTCCTAATGTGTGCCAGGAAAACATTCACCACACCATTACACCACCGGCACCAGCCTGTACCGTTGACACCAGACAGGATTGGTCCATGGACTTATGCTGCTAATGCTAAATGCTGATTCTGCCATCAGCATGATGCAACCAGAACCGGGATTCGTCAGAGCAGGCAATGTTTTTCCACTCCTCAATTGTCCACTGAAACCACTTTATGTTTTTAGCTGATAGGCGTGGAACCTGATGTGGTCGTCTGCTGCAATAGCCCATCCGTGACAATGATTGACGAGTTGTGAGTTCCGAGATGGCGTTCTGCACACCACTGTTGTACTGCGCTGTTATTTGCCTATTTGTGGCCCGCCTGCTTGCGCGATTCTTGCCATTCTCCTTCTCCATTCTCCTCTCTCATCAACGAGCTGTTTTCGCCCATAGGACTGCCGCTGACTGGATGTTTTTTTGCATCATTCTTGGTAATCCATAGACACTGTCGTGCGTGAAAAGCCCAGGAGGCCGGCCATTTCTGAGATACTGGAATCGGTGTGCCTGACACCGATGATCATACCATGCTCAAAGTCCCTTAGCTCACAAATTTTTCCCATCCTAACGTTCAATTGAACGCCTCAATTACTTTCTGCCTGCTTTATATAGCAAGCCACGGCCACGTGTCTAATTGTCTATTGGTGCGATGCATCTTTGTGAACGGGGTGTTGTACCTAATAAACTGTCCAGTGAGTGTATATACAACATAGGAAATCACGTTATTGAGTGCACTGGGCCTTTAAAGGATAACGGACAGAGGTAACGTTAAGGCTGACCACTGGACCCAGCAGGACAGGTATTACAGAAGTGTTAAAGTTGTTGTCCTTTGGTGCTGTAGTTTAGAATACAGTTTGAAATGTATGCCCTGTGGTGTGTTAGGTCCACATGTGTACAGGGTACTTACTGTTTGGGATAAATCACTCCCCTGATTGACATGTATGCTACTGGTCCAACTGCCAAGAGCTTGAGGAGTTGAGGAGAGCCACTGAACTATAATCTGTGGTGGTATTGATCAATACAGTAAATGCCCCAAACCAAGAAAACAACAGTTGAGGAAACAGTATATTGTAATGGATTGTTCTAAAAATGACAGCGACAATGTTTTTACATTCAATCATAGACATTTAAGACATCATTTAAACACTAATATGATTTTCTTTACTCTGCAGCTTATTCTCCATTGTAAGATAACTAAAACGTAGCATACAGGCCTCCCCAAACTACCAGGGTCAATTCTATTCTATTTCAGTTTCAGTCAATTCAGGAAGTACCCTGACATTCCAATTCTCTTCAATGCTTTTCAATTGGGAAAAATTGGGATTGGAATTTGGTTTACTTTCCTAATTGACTAGAATTTAAATGGAATTGACCTCAACCCTGCTAGCTAAAATTGTGTTCATATGAAGATGTGTTGGGTAGAACCGGTTCTCAAGCTGTGGTCCTAAGCTAGCATTCCAGGTCGCTTCCTAATAACATTAACATGTGCAGTTCTCAAAAGGTACTTTCGATGGAGGGATCAGTTTTGAATAATGCAATGTATGTCCGATCATTTCAATTTAGAAAACATGAATAACATTATTTCAGATATGTACTGTATTTTATACACTCTACCTGCCCTTATGTTGTTCTTGATACTGTGAATAGGACTTGAAATATGTTCCATTTGATGTTGTATACTGTGTTATACTGCTTCTGAAATGACCACTAAACTTTTTGTAAATAAATGTGTAATTGCTCCTATTTAGTGTGTAATGTTCTCATGTATACACAATAAAATACATTAAAAACAACAATAATAGAAAATCAAAGGGAACACATTTTCCCAAAGGAGAATATTGTGTTCTGTTTTGCTTGTGCCTACACGAGTAGTCCATGTTTCCTTTGATGGGCCTGTATAGTGGCCTGGAGGGCTTGGCTGTAGTGGTGGAAGGGGACTTGGACAAACTGAGGTGGCTGGTGCTGGTGCTGGCTAGACTTTACTAGGCCAAACACAGAGGTCACCATGGGGGACACACAGAGAGACATGACGCCACATTTCATATTTTGAAAGTCAAAAGAAAATGTGTGCACTTGTGGGTTGGAGTGAGCTTTGTGCAGCATGCTAACCTTTACTGCTGTTCCTTTTCCACGGTGTCATCCAGAATACTTGTAATGGGATGTTCTTAAAAAGAAGACATTTCTGTTGGAGAGCCAAAGAAAACAGAAATGTCAAGGGTATACTGTAAGCAAGGTTACATTTAGTCTACAATTTACAGGACAATTTGTGAATCATTTGAGATTACGTTGAACATGAAAACAAATGTGAACTCTGCCTGGGGGGGTCATGTGCAAACATCTGAGGGAGCAAAGTACATTAGAGAATGTTGAATTCAAACATCTTTTTCTTGCAGTCTAGAGACATAATAATTGTTCAAAATTCAATGTATTTTTTTCCTGCATATATAAGCATAATTCTTGAGCTGTCTGTATCGACCTGACTGCCTCTGTCCTCCGTGTATCTTTAAACAGAACCCCACCTAAACATTGCCACACAATGATGTCCACAACACAAATACAACAAGCAGTTTGAGATGTAAATGCTAATGCCTGGTGGAGATTATAAGAGGACATGGCTATTTAGGCCAGATCCTTCTTCAAGACGTTCAAAGATGACCAGCATTGTCAACAGTTCAACACCTCAGGAGTAAAATCAATTGGCTTTTCATAGCTGAGCATTCAGAGGTCGAGAGAGGTAGAGAAAGAGAGTGCTCAAGAGAGAGATCGAGAGAGAGAGTTGTTCTCACTTTGAGCTATGTTATCATGTGCGCTCCAGCTCGACTCCACACACAGTTAAGATATCATACCTTACCTGACTGGGTCATGGTGATGTCCACGCTGTCTGTACACCAGTGCTGAGCTGGAGTGGAGCTGCCGTAGAGCTCCAGGATGGTTCTCCTCTCTCTCTGCCCCAAGGAGAGGACTCTTTCCTGGGTCAGTCTGAACAGAGCCCTCATTATGACAACCGATGCAGAGCAGCACAGGATGGATGAATCAGTTCTACTTCTACACTGGGATGTAGTGGTACACTCTCACTATAATCTCACTTCCTTAAACTCTCTTGGGTAGAGGGCAGTATTTTGACGACCGGATGAAAGCGTGCCCAAAGTAAACTGCCTGTTACTCAGGCCCAGAAGCTAGGATATGCATATACATGAGAAAACACTCTAAAGTTTCTAAAACGGTTAAAATGATGTCTGTGAGTATAACAGAACTGATATGGCAGGCGAAACCCTGAGGACAAACCATCCCAACAACAAAAGAATTGGGCCTACCACTATTTTCAATGGCTATCACTTTTATTATAAGGCCAAGTACCCCCAGATTGCAGTTCCTAGGGCTTCCACTAGATGTCAACCGTTTTTAGAAAGAGTTTCAGGCTGGTTTTTGGACAAATGAGCCGGAAATTGTAGTTTTTCTAGGTGGCTCCCATTTTGGCTGTAGTGTTTCCAAGCGCGTGGAAGAGAGCGCGTTCTTTGGAATTTTTCTCCGGGAAAGACTAACGATTCTCTGTCTTAAATTTGATTGTTTATTTACATATTAGGGTACCTAAGGTTTGATTGTAAACGTTGTTTGACTTGTTTGGAAAAGTTTATTAGTAACGTTTGGAATTCATTTTGTATGCATTTTGATGGAGGGAAACTAGGTGGATTATTGACTGAAGTCAGCTAAACTGAGTTTTTATGGATATAAAGAATGACATTATCGAACAAAAGGACCATTTGTGATGTAACTGGGACCTTTTGGAGTGCCAACAGAAGAAGATCATCAAAGGTAAGGCATTTTTTATATCGCTATTTGTGACTTTCGTGTCGCACCTGCCTGGTTGAAATATGTTTTTCAACCCAGCCGAGGTTGATCAGAACCCGACTTGTGTCCAGGTGGCATAATGCTGCCCCCCAAGGATCTCCTCTCTTGATCCATAGCCATATTGAGGCTTTTACAGCTGCCTTGATGTTGTTGCTGATGGCTCTCCTCGTCTTCGATCCATTGATGCTGAGTGTACTGTGGGCTCTGGAGAGGGATTGCCCAGCTAAACCACTACAGCCTACCTCGATAGGCACACATCTAGCCTTCCACACTCTGCTTCCAACAGTCGATGACCAGTCCCTCGTACTTTAGATTTTGTTTTGGATTTTGAGCCTGGCTGAAACGAAAGTGATCTTCTGACAGTTGGGCCGAGCTCGCTTACACTGCCTGGTCCTACTTCGCCCAGGCTCTTTGCTGTCTCATTCCCACTGCTCTGCTGGACCTCTTTCACAGCTGCTCTCATCTCCTCCTGAACCAGCCTGTGTCTCTCCTTCCCCTTGGCAGTGTTTCACTTCCCTCGCCCGAGTGACCTTGAGCTCCTCTTCCAGGGACTTCAAGGGCAGCCTCAGCTTGTTGCTGTTCCCATAGAGAGCTATGCTGCTAAAGCTTCTGGAAAACCCCAGCCACCTTTGGAGATGGTTGCTGACCTTCCTCTTCAAGTTCTTGACTGTGGAGATGGTGACTTCGTAGATGAGCGGAGGCCAGAGTATTCTCAGGAGGATGCCATGCTGATACATCCACGCCTTGAACTTCCGGGCAGTCCTGACCGGTCAACTGCTCTCAGCCAGGTCTCCAGCTCCTGACAGGTGGACTGGATTGATGTTGTGTCCTCAGTCTGCTCTTAAACACCTTGCCAAGGCTCTTCACTGGCTTTTTCGAGACTGTGGGGATTGGTGTTCCTGCGATGACGAAGCGGAATCTGTCTACGACCTTGACCTTCTTCAACGACATCAACCTCAATTTTGTTGGCTTGTTCTCACCTATCCAATCAACTTCTCCAACCCTTACAGAATCCACCTGCTTCCTGGCAATGACTCTGTGGTGTCTGCCAGGTCATACATAACGGTTCTGATTGTTGTTTGTTGCACCCCAGCTTCAGGAGACTTCACGATCATGTTCATCGCCAGGGCAAACAGGATCACGGAGATGGTGCAGCCTGTGATGATTCCCACCTCCAGTCTGTACCACTGATGTTACTGACCCTGCTGAGACTCTCATGCTGTACCTGTTATAGTAGTCCAGGATGAGGTCTGCCACTGTCTGGGACATGGTGTTTTTTCATTGTAGTCTGCACCAGCTTAAGAGGGATCAATCTGTTGTCATTGGCAAGGACAAGCCAGAGCACTGCCAAGTCATCCTTGTCCTATTGCGCTTCTTTGATGAGCTGGGTCACCACACCTGTGTGCTCCAAACACCTAGGTCCATTTTGGACCGATGTAGCCGTTCTTAGAGAGGAAGTCTGCCAGCCGCCTGGCTACAATGCTGAAGAAAATCAGGCTGACTAAGATTGTTGTTATAGTTTGTAGCCTCCTGTCTGCGTCTCCCTTTGCTGTTGCGCCCAGCACCTTGTCTGAATCCTCAATGAACTGTTACCACACTTGTCTTGCAGGTTTGCGGCCACTTGATGCAAAGCTTCTCTGATGATCTTTCAGGAGGGACTTGTTGCAATGCATGGAGGTTCTGGGCTCTGTGGGGTAACACTGGGCCTGGCTCCTCCTGCTTCTCACCAGGTTTGCTACCTGTGCGTTGTGTTGCTACTTTCCCCTCCAAACATTTAATCCAGAATTAATTCATCTTTAGGCCTTGGGCATTCTTGCCGACCTTTCCACATACACATTCCATGCTCGTAGTCGGTTCTCCGTTTCCATGAGTCGTTAGCCTTTGGTCCGTCAGATTGGGGAGCTCATCCCCCCCCAGAGGTGTTCCCCAATACAGCTCATAAGAATAAAATTATTCAGAAAATATAGTTGTTATAGCACTGAAGACAATTGTAGAACTGAATTAAGCATTCATACATCATGGTATTATTACAAGAAAAAAATGCACTTCCCAATAAAATTACAAACATATATGTTGCTTAGCATTTTATTTTCACAATTCTTCCCATTTCAGTCCAGTTCACTGTTTGCTCCATATATATTAGACATAGCCTACTGTAGAATAGACATCAAATAAAGTGTGCGTACCAGATTGACAGTAAGAGTTTCTTGCTTCAGAAGGTTAGGAAGAGCAGCAAACTAAGGCAGTTCCTTGTTGGAGGAAATGTTGCAAGACTAATTTATTGGATATTTAGCAGATAGCAATCCTCAAGATCCCGAGTGTAAGTTAAAGGCCATGGTTTGATATTGTAATAAAGACAATACAATTGTTTTGTAATAAAGACAATACAATCGTTTGATTTCCTTCAAAGCATGGATTTCAAAATGCTGTTTGTTGTTACAGAGTACAAATTCCAACCACAACATACATACGGTATACTACATCACATGTAGTTTAGACAGACAGACACAGGAGGCTTAGGACATACAGGATAAAGAAGAGGATCTATAGTCCTTTAAATGAACCATGATTTTATACTATGTCTTCCTAAAGGTTCCACTCACTTGTATTGTATACTTCACACTCTAAAAAGCAATCCAAACCCTTGGTATAAAGCTGGTTGGCCCGCTGATCCAGAATGAGAGAGAAGTTACAGTCCTGTAAGTTGTGTCTCCATGTGTTTTGGTGCTGCCGCTGTACCTCTGGCAGTGACAGGCTTTGGTAGTCTGTGTTTAGGCTGCATTGGCTGGGCAGGTGAGAGGTTGAAACCCCTTGAACTCCAGGCCCTTGTTGAATTGAACCTCCAACACTTTGGATGCCTTTGTTATCTTCAGGTTGCGCATGCAGCCTTTGAATGAAGTGCTGGTAGTCAGGCCAAACTGCTTGAGCCCCTCAGGAAAAGAGATAAAAGACAACGGTTGATTTATGACTGTAATTTTCTGGCCCGTTAAACAAATTCATGAATCTATTTCATAAGTCAGGTAGCCGATGACTGCTGGAGGTTATAACTTTAAATATCTCCTGAGGTTTAGATAGGAAGTAAATCACAAACATCTTCAACGTTGTAGTGAAGCATGGTTTGGCACAACTTTAATGTCCCACACAGTATCCAGGGTCATGTTCAGGAGTTAATATGTAACCTGATTCCAGAGGCATGTCTGTTCTACATGATGTTCTACATGATACAGTTCTAACTGAATGTTTAATGTTCCACAACGGTACGTCTACTGAACATGTCCCAGGTGCCTCTACTGAACATGTCCCAGGTGTGATATGCTTGGTGAGTGCTGTTGTATCATGTACCTGTCCCAGATGTCAGCGGTGTTGGACCTGGTGTTGGGGCTCTCTGCTTGCTCCTTCCTGCCGTCCACAATGATCTCCAGTCTATGGCGGAGCTTGTGGACAGTGACTGAGTGCCACTGACCGTCACAGAGGCCTCTGCTTCAGGCTGGTACTCGGCTGTGAGCCGGCCCACCCAGTTGTCCACGTGGAACAGCAGCTAGGAAAGGGAGAAGACATACTTTACTCAGAATACACCTGGCTTGGCCTCCCAGGTGGCGCAGTGGTCTAGGACACTGCATCACAGTGTTAGCTGTGCCACCAGAGACTCTGGGTTCGTGCCCGGGCTCTGTCGCAGCCAGCCGCGACTGGGAGGTCCGTGGGGCGACGCCCAATTGGCCTAGCGTCGTCTGGGTTAGGGAGGGTTTGGCCGGTAGGGATATCCTTGTCTCATCGCGCACCAGCGACTCCTGTGGCGGGCCGGGCGCAGTGCACGCTAACCAAGGTCGCCAGGTGCACAGTGTTTCCTCCGACACATTGGTGCGGCTGGCTTTCGGGTTGGATGCGCGCTGTGTTAAGAAGCAGTGCGGCTTGGTTGGGTTGTGTTTCGGAGGACGCATGACTTTCGACCTTCGTCTCTCCTGACCCCGTACGGGAGTTGTAGCGATGAGACAAGATACTAACTACTAATAATTAGATACTACGAAAATGGGGGTAAAAGAAAAAAAGAAAAAAAAGAATACACCTGTCTTGTCTAGTAGGCAGTTTGTCATAAAACATGACTGTTATTTATGATTCTGTTGAAACCCATTATTGAATTTATACAGTACAATAGCTTTGCACACTCATTATTGTTGTTAGGCTTACAGAAGAGAGTGTATAGTCTGATTAAAATGTTATTGTATTGCATTGTATTGTATTGCATGTTTGTGTGTACGCCGTGCAGTACGATGCCCAGGCCCTCCATCTTGGTGTCCACCTGGCTGCTGACCACCAGCAGAACCCTGTTGCTCTGGGACGTCCACACTTTCCACCCTGTAGGAACCCACTGGACCAGAGGACAGGAGATACAGGGAACAGTCAGAACTGATACAACAAATCCCACGAGATTTAATAATAAGTTATCTATTTTTATTTCACCTTTATTTTGACAGGGAGTCATTATACTGTCATAAAAATTGGATCTGTGAAACTTTGGTGTACGGGGAGTTATATTTTGTGATTGATAGGATATATTGCATTGTGGGGTCAGGAGTTTTTCCTGACCAGGATTTTATAGTTATGTTCCTATAGCCTGATCAGGAAAACCCCAGGATCTTATAGTTATGTTACTATAGCCTTGTCAGGAAAACCCCATGATCTTATAGGTATGCTACTATAGCCTGGAGTCTTTCCTATAGTTATAGTTCTAAGTTTTGAGTGTCAGAACGTACCTGCTTTAAATATATCCAATGCCATCGAAGTAGGTTCCCTTCTCAGTGATGATGAAACAGCTGCCCGCTTGGTGGTTGGAGGTGGGCGTGTCCATGTCCAACACAATACCCAGCATCTTAAAGTTCCTGATGCAGCCTTTGATACGATACAAGACCTAGAAGAACACAACACACCTTTAACTATGCTATAACATATGACTTTACACTGAGAAATTTAATTTACTGTTGAATCTATCCCATAAATTGTAAATGATTACTTCTAACATCAACCCGTTCAACGGATCATATGTAAATACATACAATTACAGTAATACAGTGTATAAGGCTTTGTGTTTTATTTCCTACAAATGAAATGTGAGGAAGCGTGTATGAACGTACTGGTCCGATCCTCTTGGTGGTGTAGTTGACAGGTAGGCCGCCTATGTACAAGCATGCCAACCCCATCCAGGATGTCAGCCTTCTTGGGGCTGGTGGTGTGCTTGGAGTAGCGGTTGTCTATCACCAGTACACCTCTCTGTTTCTTTCTCACCACCTGGATCGGAGACCGCAGAAAGGGAAAGATTCAGGGGTAAATAAGGACAATAAAAATACATATCTTTATTACATAATGGAAATAAAGAACTGTAGTTCCTGATTACTTTGGCTTGCCTCCTGTTTTGGTCAATGAACTAGTCAAATAGAAAATGATGTGGTTTTGTCGTTGTGTCATTGTGACACAGTATTTAGCTGTCTGCTAAAACGATCTAAACTCACTCAGACAGTGAAATAGAACTGATGGTAACTGCCAACAGACTGTACACCATGCTAAATTACTATTATGATTGTTTCCCCGGCTGGCTCGAGAGGTACATTAGGTGATCCCAGACCTTGTGCTAGTGTCCGTCGTTGATAACGGAGGTGTTGTCGTGGCCCAGGTCATAGCCGAGGTGGGCCATGCCCTCCTTCACCTGAATGGTGGCAAAGTCAGTGTGGTTGATCCTCTGCATGTAGAACACCAGGCCTGACTCTGCTGTGATCTGCAGCTCAAACTCTATGATTAGCCTGTAAGCAAACAGATTCACAACAGTCAGTCCAATATGATATTTACAGAACTGACGCATGATCTAGAGAAGAAATGTCTCATTGGGACTTTTCAAAGAAATGAAAGCTCTATATACCTGTTCTTGACCTTTGTGTCATCAAATTCAAATGCACCATGGCTGTTTTTGGAGAACCCAAACTGTTTGGATTTTTCTAAGACCACTGGAGATTCCTCGGCAGCACGGGAGGCCTGTAGGGGACGGGGGAGTAGCAGTCGTCTTAAACCATTCATATTAGCTAAGATGATCTCATTCAAAGAATGCATTAAAAACACAATGCAAACATTCATTTTAATATGAATATAGTTGACCTGCTTTCTGTTTCTAGATGAAGTGCTATTCTAACGTGCCAATAGATGGTGCTATTGAAAAAGACATGGATTTGCTTTTGAGACTATCAGAAAATGTATATTTGTTTTTGCAAGGCCAACTGAATCACTTATTTTGTTCTGTTCAGAACATGAAGACACCCCTATTCCTCTGACCTTGCATTATACAATACATCTCTCTCAATGTAGAATGGTCCTTTCTTTCTATATTCTTGTTGAGCCAGGAAGGCTCCCATTGCTTAAAGGGACATTTATTTTACACTGCATACACTTTTTTCACACTGCACACGGTACAGCAAATATTATATGTAGCCTGTTTATAAAACAGAACTACTAAAACCATAGTGATTTACTTAGAAAGAAATTAAGAAAATCCCTATTGAAAGTCAAATGTCTTCTGGCAATACTTGGAATATGGACATGGAAAGTGTGTGCATGTATATTTCACAAGCAACACATCTTCACACAGGAGGCTTGGTGTTGAAGGTCTATGGCTGAAATCCATTCAAATGAAGGTTCCACAGGCACACGTCTGATGTCACTGATGTCATGAATGGCGAAAGTCAGCACAGCAGGTAGCTAGAGGAACAGTGCTAAGAAAAAGATTAGTTCTACAAGAAAATATTGTACTACCAGTGGCAATAGTGTAGCAATCTATTCATTTGCCTACAATGATACATACTATGGAGATATATCAAGAGAATATTTGAGGAAAATACAGGTGGTGTTGGCCAATGCAGGCAGCTTGGTTAGCAGAGAATGGATGAGTCTGGAAGGATGGATGAGAGAGAGCGAAAGAGAGAGAGAGAGAGAGACAAACAGAGAGACGGATCGAAGAGGACCGAGAGATCGAGACAGAGAGAGGACAGAAAGAGAGAGAGAGCAAGGAGGACAGAGCGAGGACAGAGAGAATACTGCTACAGCACCTCAGCTGTCAGCTAGAGAGGATAGATGGAGCAGTGGAGCTATGAGAAAGAGCCCTGTCAACACTGCAGCTTTACCCATAAAGCAGACCTAATGGATTGGAAAACGGCCCATTCTTTATTCCAGCCACATCAACCTTTCTGATGGTGTATTTAGACTCAGGGCCAACCGGTCTGTCTGGCTGAGCTGTGCTGGGGACAGATGACAGCTCTTTATGGGGATAATATATCACTCCATCATAGGCTGGGAACTTAGTCCTTTAATGTGATTTTTTTTTGTCTTTTACTCCCTGATACCCATACGAGTGGGACATGGTGTCAGGGTGGGTGGTGGAGCCTCAGGTTGGACCGTCTGGGACACGTCTTCTTCCTTGGCCTTCTCTTCCTCATCAGGCTCCTCCTCTGGGAGGGGAAGCGGGGGAGGGGGAGGGGCCAGGTTGTTACACTGGCCAATCTCTGCGTTCTCAAAGGCCACGGGCTGGGAGAAGTCTGTGAGGCTGTAGGGCGTGCACAAGCAAACAAACACACACATGGATGTGCACGCACACAAATACACAGAAAGTGTGTTAATGGGTGATGATGTGTAATCAGTTGAATTATGAACATGGTTATCACAGAGGATAGCCCCATTAAAGCCAACTAAATATGGGTGAACTGTGTTTAGTCCACTGGGAAGCGAGAGAGAGAGCCCTGAGCCTAATGATATGAATGTATTATCATCTATAGACAAAAACAGTCAAAACAGGTCAAGGTGTCAAATGACTGCATTTACAACCTGTTTAACTGGGAGAAACCAACGCACCATGAAACACATACTTCACATTTACAACACTTCCCACATAGCCTTCCATTAATCATATCTACTAATAATGAGCCAATATCTACGATCAGGATAATGAATCGTTATATGGAGATAGTAGGGAGATAATAGGCGCTGCTGAGAGATGTACATGGTATTGATCATGAGGTTCCAGATGCAGCCTTTGAAGTGGACGTTGGGTCTCTGGGAGCTGAACTCTATGTCAGCCCCCGATGAACAGTCTCTTGACGCCCATTAGCTGCTCGTTGGGAAGGCCCTGCTCCCTCTTCAGCTCCTCATCCACCTGGACTGCAAATGACCAAGACAGAGACACGCAGGACAGTGAGACATTTTGAGCCAGCTCTGTGTAGAGCTAGCTAAAAGTGAATGGCTTGAAACTAGTTCATTAAGACACAAGTTATTGTGCAATATGACGCTGTTCAGTGTATAGCAATGTGTGTGTGTGTGTGTGTGTGTGTGTGTGTGTGTGTGTGTGTGTGTGTGTGTGATCTTACCTGCTGCCCAATCTCTCAATGCGCAGGGTGTGTTCTCTCCCGTCATGCAGGATGCCCTGGTCAGGCTTGCGGACCACCTTGAAGTGGGCTGTGGCTGCCTGTAAACACTAGCACCTCCAGGGCCCCCTTGTTCAGCAACACAGCCAGGAAGGGCTGCAGGAGGCAGTGGAGAAGAGAAGGGACACAGGGTTATACAGATAATCAATACATAAACACACTCAGTGCATAAAACCATTGGATAGAAGACACAATCTGGAGCAAGTCAGGACAGGCTTCATACAATATGGAGCAAGTCAGGACAGGCTTCATACAATCTGGAGCAAGTCAGGACAGGCTTCATACAATATGGAGCAAGTCAGGACAGGCTTCATACAATATGGAGCAAGTCAGGACAGGCTTCATACAATATGGAGCAAGTCAGGACAGGCTTCATACAATATGGAGCAAGTCAGGACAGGCTTCATACAATATGGAGCCTTGAATGTTCAAAGACAATAAGAACTTTATGCCCAGAAACATTAAGAAAAATCTGTTCAATAATGATGAAACCTCAGATACTTTGAGAAAGGAAGTCAACTTTACATAATTGCATACCGATATGCTTTTCAACCCTGAGGGCCTGTAGCGTTTATGTAAGTCCTCCATTTCTCTACACGCCTTGATTGGATTCTGTTTGGGCAGAGCTTCAAAGAAAGCGCAGCCCTCTCTGAAACATACTAGACGAGAAGTAGATAGATTTAAGTGCCTCTTGTTATGATTAAATTCTCTGTAATCAGTCCAGCGAGATGGTGAGCACATCCCACCACAGCGTTGGAATTGCAGACTAGCATGCACAGAGGGAGTCTGCCTGGGGCGAGTGAGGGAGAGTGAGGGAGAGTGAGGGAGAGTGAGGGGAAGTGCTACTGCTACAATAACTATGGTCTGATTCAGCACGCGTTCCTCCTGTCCCCTGCGCAAATTGACAGAATGAACGACGAGGACAGAGAGACAGATGAGGCCAACGTGTACTCATTCGAAATGACACTCACTTAATTTACTAGGTCTAATGATTTTTAAAGGTGACGGTCTGGACCTTTACCAAGGGTCATCGTTAAATTGGACGTGATCCATCAGAGGACTGTTGTATAATGTATTTCTTACTAACGACACTTGCAGGGAGAATGTTAGAGGTTAAACCCACTATCATTTCCTGCAGCCACAGGCACTAATTGATGTGGTGGTCTGCAGATGAAGAGAAGGAGAGATGGAGAGAGATGAAGGGTGCCCTAACAGAGACGTAGAAAGTCATATTTTAATCAAAACTGTCATCGCAAATCTCCCAGCCTTTAGCCTTCTGTGAAAGATTATCAATTTTTGTTTGCTGTCGGGTGAAAGTATAATCATTAAACCTCACAGGCAATCCATCTCTTTTATAGTTAGTTTAATAAGGAGCCTCGCACACAGCAGGAGTTGATTATCAATGTGCTGTTAGTTTTTCAAAGCAACTCAGCCAGACAGCACAGTGCTCCTTATTCAATTACAGGAACCAAGAAACACCTCCAACAGCCATTCCAGTTCTACTGGGTAATAGGATCCAATGACATAAAGAACAAGGAGGTGACATTATAGAGGACTTAGCATGCTTTGATAGCTGTAACACTGAAGTGAGTGTTTATGTGTGTGTGTGTGTGTGTGTGTGTGTGTGTGTGTGTGTGTGTGTGTGTGTGTGTGTGTGTGTGTGTGTGTGTGTGTGTGTGTGTGTGTGTGTCTCATCCACCTCCTCTTACCTCCCCAGACTGCCTGTGTCTCCTCTTGGGGAGTTGGAACTGGGAGCTGGTCCCATTGTTGCCCTCACTGCCAAACAGGATGATGCCCTTGTCACTCTTGGTTGCGAAGGACAGGCTGCTCTCCGTACCTGCGTCAAAGGACATGGACTTCAGTTCCACGTGGCCTGGCTTGGAGAAGCTCACTGTATGGAGGTTCTGTTGGTGAGAGAGAGACCAGTCATGATGTTCATTCACAGCACAATCATTTGAAAGTCATCAGTAATTGGCAGAGTTATTTTTATAATCTGAATACTGTATAATAGAACAATATAGTATAACTTTGTGTTGTTTTGTTTATAATGTCCATATCAATTTCAGAGTTATATCGAACATAATAATAAACCTTGTCTGTTAGAGTAGAGTTTATTAGCACAGTATGCATTGTCAGATGCATAATCAGGCATTGACACAGGGTCAACAAGAAATGGATGTAGGCCTACTGAAGTGAGTGTGAAATCTTGCAAACATTTTACAAACACAACTGAACACAACTGAGACGTACAAACCAGCCGTTGCTAAATTAAAAATGACTTCTCCCACTCAATTCTTTGCTACACTCTTTTACATTCTGTGTCTGTGGTGTGAATGTGTGTATAACTATTCTCCCCTAACTAAAATAACTATTTCAGAAGCAGAGATTTCTCTGTTATTTATATGCCCCACTCGTTTTTATTATTCTTGTTTTTTTTCGCAAAATGTTTGGCCATATTTCATGAGTGTGCCTGTACCTCTGAATAATTAAAGGGGTGATGAAAAAAAGAGGGAGATGAAAGAGAAGACGTGCTAAACTGATCTCTACAGAGCAGCCTTTGGTCAGGCCGGTGTAGTCGGAGCTGCTCAGCAGGTTACAGGGGGTTCTGTTAACCTCAATGTCTCTCATACAGCCAGCATACCTCTTCTTGGTAACCTCTGACCTGTAAAGAGAAGAGAGAGTTGTCTCAATTGCAATTTGGCCAGCATATATTGCATTAAAGCATCTACAATATATATATATATATATATACAGGTATATATAAAAACTTTTTTTATATGTGTTTAACTAGGCAAGTCAGTTAAGAACAAATTCTTATTTACAATGAGCTAAGTAAGCATACTTTTGTGAAGTAAATGCATAAAGACAAGGTACCAGGGATGCTTTAGAGAGTAATGTGCTATGCTAAGTACATGCAAAAGGTGATACAGTAAACTTTAACAGTACATGTATTACCTTGCTTTAATACTGTAGGAGCAAAAGATACAATATATATGCATATTAAGACAAGTATGACACACGTAGACAGAAACTTCAAAAGTATATTCAGTTCTCCATGTGTGATTTAAAGACCTATAGAATACACCTCTCATACTGCCGAAGACTGTGAAGGTCATATCTACATAACCTATTGTTACTATTTATGTGACAGTTCCTAAAGAGTTAACACCAGAGAGGCCAGCGACAATGACACTGTGACACTGACTCAAGGTCCGGGAGCAGACAGAGGTGTTCTAATGGAAACTCAAATCTTTGTCTGTTTGTCTGTCTGTTAATCTGGCTATATGCCTTGTCAGCCCTCAACTTTTATGGCCAAACGTGACAATATGAGAAGAACAGGAACAAACAGTAACAGACTGTACAGTACTGAGTGTCTGAGCAAAACACGGAGCAGAGGTGTAAAGAAAAGCGACACAAGGTGTACTTTAGTTGAAGAAAGTTCCAAATGACCATATTGGGATTTCTTACAGACCTTTACACATGTTAACCCAAGTGAGATTGATGATCAAAGGTAGTGTTCAGTATGCAGACACAGAGTTGTGTGTGTGTGTGTGCGTGTGCGTGTGTGTGTGTGTGTGCGCGTGTGTGTGTGTGTGTGTGCGTGTGCGTGTGTGTGTGTGTGTGTGTGTGTGTGTGTGTGTGTGTGTGTGTGTGTGTGTGTGTGTGTGTGTGTGTGTGTGTGTGTGTGTGTGTGTAAAAAAAAATAATACTATCATTAGGCCCTACTGTGGAGGTGATTAACCTCCTAAAGAGTACAGGAAATACCTATAATTTCCAATGGTTGGCAAACCACCAAAGTAAATCCTCTCATCTTCTTTGAGGTTGAGCCCAGTGGCAGATCCTTGAGATGATAGCACCAGCTTCTCCTCTTCATTGGAGTATATGTCCACGATGGCCACCGTAGCTGGGGTGGGAGGAAACTAACAAGGGTAAAGGTATTACTTGCTTGTTCAACAATATTCTCCATTTGGCAAATCTGACCATAATTCTATCCTCCTGATTCCTGCTTACAAGCAAAAACTAAAGCAGGAAGCACCAGTGACTCGGTCAATAAACAAGTGGTCAGATGAAGCAGATAGTAAGCTACAGGACTGTTTTGCTTGCACAGACTGGAATATATTCCGGGATTATTCCGATGGCGTTGTGGAGTACATCACATCAGTCACTGGCATCATCAATAAGTGCATCGATGATGTCGACCCCACAGTGAGTGTACGTACATACCCCAACCAGAAGCCATGGATTATAGGCAACATCCACACTGAGCTAAAGGATAGAGCTGCCGCTTTCAAGGAGCGGGACTCTAACCCGGAAACGAATAAGAAATCCCTATGCCCTCCGACGAACCATAAAACAGGCAAAGCGTCAATACAGGACTAAGATCGAATTGTACTACACCGGTTCCGGCGCATGTTGGATGTGGCAGGACTTGCATACTATTACAGACTACAATGCGAAGCACAGCTGCGAGCTGCCCAGTGACACGAGCCTACCAGACGAGCTAAATTACTTCTATGCTCGCTTCGAGGCAAATAACACTGAAACATGCATGAGAGCATCAGCTGTTCCGGATGACTGTGTGATCACGCTCTCCGCACCCGATGTGAGTAAGACCTTTAAACAGGTCAACATTCACAAGGCCGCAGGGCCAGATGGATTACCAGGACGTGTACTCCGAGCATGCGCTGACCAACTGGCAAGTGTCTTCACTAACATTTTCAACCTCTCCCTGTCTGAGTCTGTACCAACATATTTCAAGCAGACCTCCATAGTTGTCTCTGTGCCCAAGAACAGTAAGGTAACCTGCCTAAATTACTACCGATCCGTAGCACTCACGTCTGTAGCCATGAAGTGCTACGACAGGCTGGTCATGGCTCACATCATCACCATTATCCCAGAAACCCTAGACCCATACCAATTTGCATACCTCCCCAACAGATCCACAGATTGCACTCCACACTGCCCTTTCACACCTGGACAAAAGGAACACCTATGTGAGAATGCTATTCATTGACTACAGCTCAGCGTTCCCTGTTCACTCATGACTGCATGGCCAGGCATGACTCCAACACCATCATTAAGTTTGCTGATGACACAACAGTGGTAGGCCTGATCACCGACAACGAGACAGCCTATAGGGAGGAGGTCAGAGACCTGGCCGTGTGGTGCCAGGACAACAACCTCTCCCTCAACGTAATCAAGACAAGAGATTGATTGTGGACTGCAGGAAAAGGAGGACCGAGCATGCCCCACTCTCATTGACGGGGCTGTAGTGGAGCAGGTTGAGAGCTTCATGTTGCTTAGTCTCCACATCACCAACGAAGTAACATTGTCCAAGCACACCAAGACAGTCGTGAAGAGGGCACGACAAAATCTATTCCTCCTCAGGGAACTGAAAAGGTTTGTCATGGGTCCTCAGATCCTCAAAAAGCTCTACACATGCCTCATCTAGAGCATCCTGATAGGTTGCGTCACTGCCTGATATGGCAACTACTCGGCCTCCGACCACAAGGCACTACAGAGCGTAGTTCGTACGGCCCAGTACATCACTGGGGCCAAGCTTCCTCCCATCCAGGATCTCTATACCAGATGGTGTCAGAGAAAGGCCCTAAAAATTGTCAAAGACTCCAGCCACCATAGTCATAGACTGTTCTCTCTGCTACTGCACGGCAAGCGGTACCGGAGCGCCAAGTATAGGTCCAAGAGGCTTCTAAACAGCTTCTATGCCCAATCCATAAGACTCCTGAACATCTAATCAAATGGCTACCCAAACTATTTGCAATGCCCCCCTTTTACGCCGCTGCTACTCTCTGTTTATTATCTAGGCATAGTCACTTTAATAACTCTACCTACATGTACATATTACCTCAATTACCTCGACTAACCGGTGCCCCCGCACATAGACTCTGTACCGGTAACCCCTGTACATAGCCGCGCTATTATTATTTTACTGCTGATCTTTACTTATTTGTTACTTTCATTTTTCAGTTTTTTTCTTAAAACTGCATTGTTGGTTAAAGGGCTTGTAAGTAATCATTTCACTGTAAGGTCTACTACACCTGTTGTATTCGGCACATGTGACAAATAACATTTGATTTGATTTGATGAAGCTACAAAGGCTCTAAAATCATCAACTTGAGGGAAATGTTCTTAAACTACAGTTCCACAGGCCGATAGGTTTGTTGTCCAGGTATGTCACTCTCATATACCGGGAGAGAGTAGTGGTTTTGACCACTTTCTACAGGACAAACAACGAAACACATAGTGAATACCATTGCATCTACCAAAATAGAAACGGGTAAAAATGTCCAAATGGCTCCGGGATAAACTACTGTATGACAAAGTGATATCAGCTACCTTCACACTGCCCAACATGCCACCGAAAAACAGTTAGGCATTCTGGTCCACATCCAGGATCGTATAGCCTTCAGGGGAGGTGCCACTTTTAGAGGTGGGCACGATGCCAGCTCTGGGACCCTCCAGTGCATGGACAGAGATGGTGCCATTAATGCCATTCCTGGGACCAAAACAGAAATGATCAGATGAGAAGTCTGATTTTTGAATAAGAAGCTTACCTGGCACAATCAATGCTAAAATATGAATGAATTAATAAGTAAACTGATAGACAAATCTCTCTATCCCTGTATAATCTTTGCTCTGAAAAATATCTGGTATAGAAAATTAATAACAATGGTATTCTACCGTGAGGCCTCGATGCGATGCCAGTTGCCATAGTTTATAGTCGTGTCAGGGTACTCCACGTTACCCACTCCGGAGCCCACATCCCACAGGAAGTTGACCTTGCCCTTACACATCTCAATTGCCAGGAAGTCAATCTAGAGGCAGACAGATGATGAGCCAATAAGATGCAGCACTGCAATCTCCTATCTGATAACATTACAGGTCCATTATTATTCTGTCTCTCTTGGTTGCTGTAGTGTAGTGTAGGTAGCACAGTGTAGGTAGCACAGTGCAGGAGAACAGAGCAGGACACATTAAAATAAGATAATGGGGAAGAATCACAAGCAAATCAAGAGATGAACAACAGCAGTGTGATTTCCCCAGGGAAATCAGTGATGAAGACAGATTAAATAGTCCGGTTTGAACTAGCGGCTAATTGCTGTGGTCGCTGTGGTTGCTGTTGCAGTATATAGAGGCAATATCACCTACTCTCTCCTGGGGATCACACAGGGAAACAAGTAACCTTTTATTATTTTCTCTCTGACTTTAAGATAATTGGTATTTATCTAGTATGTTGGGAAGTAACCACTGGTGGAATGATTTGAAATGAATTGGCCAACAACACATTACACATCCCAGAATAGAGATGAGCCAAACCTAAACACTAAATGGCCCTAATATGTTACGTTTCACACACATTATTTGTTGCCCTGAGGTTTCCCTTATTATGGTTCAGTGATTTACTGGGGGATTGTATCCACACACACACACACACACACACACACACACACACACACACACACACACACACACACACACACACACACACACACACACACACACACACACACAAGAGGTGACTAACATCCCAGTGTGGTGCTATGTCCTCTGACTCAGGTAGAAGTCGGTTATCAGGGGAGGTGGTCTTCACATTCACACTGATGGTGTTGTAGCAACCCTTCTTGATTTGTGGTCCATATGCACGGACACAGTCTCCCCCGGAGGACACAGACACTTTAATCTGTGGAGAGAGACATCACATGGATCACCAGACAGAGAGCACTTAAAAAGCCCAAGGAACGCTCAGGGATCTTCTATTGCATGTGTCTATTTCCACTGAATCCGTAGATGCCCACTATTAGTCTGTGAGGTGGACGAAAGCTGAGCTACAGCAGTGTCTGTAAAGCAATGATTGTATGCTGTAAAGTCTGACCGATTTTAGCTACAAACTGTTATGTTCCCATTCTGAAAATGTTAGACTCTCAGGAACACTGTTATGTTTTGCTCTACGATCATCACAAGCTAATAGCAATGAAAAGGCCCAAGGAACACTCAGGAAAACACAATTGTGTAGTGACAGAAGTCAAATACAAGGTCCTTTAGAAGCAAGAGAAACAATTTGTTATTTTACACTTTTGTAAAAAAATACATGTAAAAAAAGCCTTGACATTGATAGAATTTTTATTTTTTGAACAGAGCCTTCACTCAAACGGTGGCAATGCATGTGAACCACAGGGTAAAGCTGGGTGGAGGGATTTACAGGGAGGTGACTTAATTTTCATCACTTTAGGAAGAACCAACTATGTGTGACTGAACTCTCCTAGAAAGAGTTGTGAATCGTGATTTCTGTGATGACACAATGGCACAATTAGCAGAATGGCCATCTTAAAAGCCACTGATTACAGCCGTGAAAACAGGGGAAGTTGAGAACGAGAGAGAGGGATGGAGAGGAAGAGTGTGACTCACAAAGTTGGCCTGCTTGCGAGCCTGGTTGATCAACTCTTTAATCTGGGGGATATTTTTCTTCAGGTTGTCCGGTAGTCCTGGACGGGCTTCAGTTTCTCCAGCAGTCTGTATGCCTTGTCTTTCAGGTCCTTCACCTTGGGCCTTGCTGCATGGACTGATAGACACACACGGCCACGCACACGCACACACACACACCACACATGCAGAAGCAGACACACACACGCAAGCACACACCCACACAGGCAGACAGAAACACACACACAAGTACGAACAAACACACGCTGTCGTGGAAAATTGCAAGATTATGTTATAGTGCTTGTATTGCATTATAATGGTTGTTTTATTGGACAGAATAAAGTATTCTGTTAACTATTGTGTGTGTGTTCTACTGAGGATGGGCCTCTATGAGATAACACTGACGGAGGAGATTTACCATGTCTTTGGGTGATAAAACCTAAAGAGCATTCCAGATAACATGGGGTAATGTTTTTGTGCTCTGAAGTACCAGGAACGAGATTAGAAACTCATTTTAGGGACCAAACTGAATGATAATTTATAGCGAATGCTATCTGGCTAAGGGATACACCTTTCTCATTATAATGTCTTCCTTTGTGGACTGTTCCGAAGGTCTGTGGTTCATCATGTAGGTTAAGAGGGGTGTATCTTGGCTATAAAAGATCTTTGTACTTTTGTGTTGTCACTATCAAAGGTTCATTAGAAATGGCGAATCGTTGAAAGTCATTGCTAATGCAAAGCTATTATTATTAAAGATGTAGTTCAAGTATAACTCTGACATGTGTGAAGTTTGTAACTCTCCTCATTTGGTAATGGAGAAATTAGCCACCACAACGCACGTCACACACACACACACACACACACACACACACACACACACACACACACACACACACACACACACACAGGGAAAAGACATCAGTCTAAAAACATCACTCTTCCTTATTAACTACTGTAGCACGTTCACAGCCACTGCTTTCTGTGAGCCAGGCCTATTAGTCAGAGATCAGCGGAGAGATGGCGGCATCTTAATCACTTATTTAGAAGCATCAAAGGTAAAGAGCTGAAAGCTGTTATGAGAAGAAAGATTGCTATGCATTCAAGAAGGCCCTGACAAAGGCCATGCAGCTGAAACGCGGCAGATTTTTTAAAACTTTGTTTCTATTGAATATGCCATACAAATAAAGGCACTTTAATGAATTATATAAAGAGTGCCTTGGTCCTCCTTTCTTCTTGACATACTTATAGCTGTTGGGGTTCAAAAGAAAAATGGGACAGAAAGAAAATAATATGTGAGATACAGAATTATACAATGTCATTGTGTGAGACAAACGTGCCAGAGTAATACAGGTTTGAAAAAAAAATAATGCATTTTGAGTCAATCAGCTCATGATATGGCACAGACAATCATTTCATATACAGTAGGTACTGTAGCTAAGGCTTGACTACCCTTAAGAACTACAACACCCAGAAGATCTCTTACTGTTTTTCCTCGGGATCCTGGATCATGTTGTTAGCCTTGATGACGTCGTCCTCCAGCTTGCTGTTGTTCCTCTGCAGGCCCATCAAGTTCAGGTTCATGTCTCTCATTCTGGCCAGCACATTATTGGCTGTGTCGTTGACATCTCCTGCCTTGGACTTCGTGACCTGTAGCTTAGCCTCTGTATCTGGACGATACAGTATGTACTCATTTAATCTTGAAAGCAATAATCAAAGTCTTACTGTAAATCAGAGAGAGAACGGTAATCCAACATGGTACGGACTATTGAAGGTAGTCAGTCATACATGACTTACAGAAACCTTTCTGTGAACTGCTGCTCACCTTTCAGATGTTTCTACTGCACCATACAGCCTGTCTGTCAGTTTCCTCAGTGACTGATACCTTCCCATATTTAACCTGGATGGTGCTGCTTCGACATCTGTCATGTTGGATCTATAAGCATTTCACTACACCCGCAATAACATCTGTTAAACACGTATACAGGTATGTGACCAATAACATCTGTTAAACACATATACAGGTATGTGACCAATAACATCTGTTAAACACATATACAGGTATGTGACCAATACCATCTGTTAAACACATATACAGGTATGTGACCAATAAAATGTGATTTGATTTGAGGATGTCCCCTAATCCAATAGCTACACCACTATACTACTATCCATCCGCTCTGGTCCCACATCCTGGGCTCAGCCTGATACATTTCTCCATCAACATCAATGAGAAATATTTAACTTCTTCCTTTAAAACAAAAGGCATTTTATAGTGTTGTTTGTGTGCTTACCATTGGGGATTGCATTCAGCTTCCCTAATGTACTGTCGAGATCTTTCAGCAAGCCCTAACATTGAGTGGCTGCTGCCAACACACTGACTCAACTCCAGCCACTTTAATAATGGGAATTGATGGAAATTGATGTAAAATATATCACTAGCCACTTTAAACAATGCTACTTAATATAATGTTTACATACCCTACATTATTCATCATGTATGTATATACTGTACTCTATATCATCTACTGCAGCTTTATGTAATACATGTATCACTAGCCACTTTAAACTATGCCACTTTGTTTACATACCCTACATTACTCATCTCATATGTATATACTGCACTCGATACCATCTACTGCATCTTGCCTATGCCGTTCTGTACCATCACTCATTCATATCTTTATGTACATATTCTTTATCCCTTTACACTTGTGTGCATAAGGTAGTAGTTTTGGAATTGTTAGGTTAGATAACTCGTTGGTTATTACTGCATTGTCGGAACTAGAAGCACAAGCATTTTGCTACACTCGCATTAACATCTGCTAACCATGTGTATGTGACAAATACAATTTGATTTGATTTGATTCTTCAAGTCACCAGCTGTCACCCGGGCCTGGAGACTGCCCACACTCTCAGCGTTCTCTGAACAAAGACCACACCCTCCGCTTGTTTAGCAAACAGTCCTCAGAAAACACAGTTCTTTGAAATATTTCTGTGTGTGTGTGTGTGTGTGTGTGTGTGTGTGTGTGTGTGTGTGTGCGCGCGTGCGCGCGTGTGTGTGCGTGTGTGTGCACCAAGAATGTAAGTGTGATTATCAGAATAATGCATTCTACAGTAACGGAAGAAACATACAGTGGTACTACGTCCATACACACATACAGTGGTACTACGTCCATACAAACATACAGTGGTACTACGTCCATACAAACATACAGTGGTACTACGTCCATACAAACATACAGTGGTACTACGTCCATACACACATACAGTGGTACTACATCCATACAAACATACAGTGGTACTACGTCCATACAAACATACAGTGGTACTACGTACATACAAACATACAGTGGTACTACGTCCATACAAACATACAGTGGTACTACGTCCATACAAACATACAGTGGTACTACGTCCATACAAACATACAGTGGTACTACGTCCATACAAACATACAGTGGTACTACGTCCATACAAACATACAGTGGTATTACGTCCATACAAACATACAGTGGTACTACGTCCATACAAACATACAGTGGTACTACGTCCATACAAACATACAGTGGTACTACGTCCATACAAACATACAGTGGTACTACGTCCATACAAACATACAGTGGTACTACGTCCATACAAACATACAGTGGTACTACGTCCATACAAACATACAGTGGTACTACGTCCATACAAACATACAGTGGTACTGCGTCCATACAAACATACAGTGGTACTACGTCCATACAAACATACAGTGGTACTACATACATACAAACATACAGTGGTACTACGTCCATACAAACATACAGTGATACTACGTCCATACAAACATACAGTGGTACTACGTCCATACAAACATACAGTGGTACTACGTCCATACACACATACAGTGGTACTACGTCCATACAAACATACAGTGGTACTACGTCCATACAAACATACAGTGGTACTACGTCCATACAAACATACAGTGGTACTACGTCCATACAAACATACAGTGGTACTACGTCCATACAAACATACAGTGGTACTACGTCCATACACACATACAGTGGTACTACGTCCATACAAACATACAGTGGTACTACGTCCATACAAACATACAGTGGTACTACGTCCATACACACATACAGTGGTACTACGTCCATACACACATACAGTGGTACTACGTCCATACAAACATACAGTGGTACTACGTCCATACACACATACAGTGGTACTACGTCCATACAAACATACAGTGGTACTACGTCCATACAAACATACAGTGGTACTACGTACCCCTGGGTACTACACAATGTACAAACAGGACAAATGCTGATTAATATTCCTCATAGAGAGAACCCCAGGTAAATATGGCTCTGAATATTTTAAAGTACATCAATGAATAAAAAAATAGCAACACAGTTTGGAAAACGACCGTAGTCTTTTTCAACATTGTATTAATAATGTGTGGAGTATAAAGCTGTGTTTTTGAACAGAAGACACACGGGCTGAGGAGATTTTCCACAGAGGGGACCAATGTTCCCACTCAGACTTCTGAGCGTCTCCCTCTCTCCTTTAGAGAGAAGAAGAGAAGAAGAAAGAGAGGGGAAAAGGTTTCTCTTCACCTCCGCTGGCTCCTGCTGCAGGAGGGAGAGTCACGATAATAAGGACGACAGCGCTGGGACTTTGATCTCTACAGCGTGACAAATGGAGGTGAATAAGGAAATGCAAAAACGTTTGAACGCCAAATCTCTGCTGCTCAGCACATTAGAGACAGAGGTCCTCTTTGAATCCTTCAACACACACACACACACACACACACACACACACACACACACACACACACACACACACACACACACACACACACACACAGACACAGGGTAAAGGGGTGATGTGTGTGTAGGTGTGTGCATGCACTCACCAGCTGAAAGGCCTCTGTCCCGTGTGCCCCGGCCTGCTTTGCCTCTTTATCCGCCTCCTCGATGATGTTGTTGTATGCGTTGAACGCTGCCGTGGCGTTAAAGGACAGGTTCTTGGTTAGCAAGAGACTTGGTTAGGACACCATCCAACACATGAACAAAATATTAAAGAACAACAATTACATTCAATCCACCATATCATTATAACAGAGGTACAGCAAACAAAAGTACTACACATCTGATGTATGTGTGTCTGTCTGTGAATCTGTCTGCCTGTCCCGTACCTGTCCAGGATGCCAGAGGACTCGTTGAGCTGGGCAGCATGGTTCTCAGTGTCCTGCAGCAGATCAGTCAGGGTGTTGTCACTCGGGCCCTTAGTCAGACGACTCACCCTGTAGTCCAGGTGCTCATGGAGAGGACCCAGCTCACGCTCCATCTCCTCCAGATCCTACACAGAAGAGAGAAAAAGAAGAAAAGAAAGAGAGACAGACAGACAGAAAGACAAATAGAGCAGGAGAGCAACACAGACAGACAGAAAGAGAGAGAAAGAAAGAGGGAGAGAGATGAAGCTGAACCCCTGCCTTGATGCAGGTGGGACATATGTACAAATAAAGACCCGGTCGTGAAAAGGTCAAGTCCAATAGTGCTCCAGGCAACATCTGTCTGACATCATGAAAGCATTCCAACAGAGTAAAAGTGTGTCTTCCTCTCCCAATGACGGGGGCTTGACAGGCCTGAGTTTAAGATGTGTGTGTGTGTGTGTGTGTGTGTGGTGTCTAGAGACTACCTCAATCCCCTTATTGATGTTGGCTTCAGCCAGAATGCGCTCTCTGTCTTCCAGCAAGTCTTCAGTTCCTTTCTTCACTGAGCTCAAATAATCCCTCTGTCTCTGCAAGCAGACCAGAGAACACAATCAGCCCAACTAACTTTACAGAAACTACAACACAAAACGGTGTATATACCATAACTGTGAATAGACACCACTACCCATTATCAAAAGGGTGAAATGGGAGGTGTATGGTTGCGTGTGTGTGTGTGTGTGTGTGTGTGTGTGTGTGTGTGTGTGTGTGTGTGTGTGTGTGTGTGTGTGTGTGTGTGTGTGTGTGTGTGTGTGTGTGTGTGTGTGTGTGTGTGTGTGTGTGTGTGTGTGTGTGTGTACAAGCTGCCTACCTCCAGGGCAGTGAGGTTGCACTGGTTCTGTCCAGACAGGGCCCCAGCCTCCCTGCTCTTCTCCTGGGCATCCTTCAGCAGGGCCTGGGCCTCGTCCAGCTTGGCCCGGTGGTCACCCTTCTCTGTCACCTCGGCCTTCAGGTCCTCCGTAGCCTGGTGGGGGTCCCCAAAGAGAAGCTTCACCTTCTGGTACAGGGCCTCTGCCAGTCTGGGGAGCGAGAGTGGAGGGGTGGAATGAGAAGGAGGGGAGAGAGGGAGAGAGAAAGAGAGAGGGAAGAAAAGAGGGAAAGAGAATGGGGCGGAGAAAAAGAGAGAGAGAAAGAGAGAGCGATGGGGAAAGAGAAAGGGGAAGATCAGAGTACTGTATAGCGTGAGGAGGAGAGGAACATGTTCTTTCTCTCTCCTTTCTTTCTTCTTCTCCTCCATTTGTGGATCAGACCAGCCACTAGATGTCCCTCTTTCTTTTTGCATGACTCATCCAGGCCTCAGCCAGAAGGAAACATGAGTAAACTGGTTTGATTAGAATTAATAATATTCCTCACACACACACCTCAGGCAACTTTTAATTAGCTCATTAAGGTTTCACATAAGAAAAGTAAACTTCCTTCATTCAGTTGAGATTTGCTTGGCCGCAAAATTATTTGTATAATATTTTAAAAAACAGCGAATCAATAAATATGCAAATTAAAAAATTACTACAGTACACAAATATGTTTTTAAATAGATCACCTCTTTGTTTACTATATGACGGCATTAATTTAGCTGTGATTACAGTGGCCCAGGCAAAGCAGGGGATACCTTCCTAAAAATATGAGGTGTGTGGTGTGACCTGTGTGCTGCATATGTGGTGTGACCTGTGTCCTGCAGTGGAGGCTGCTGAGGGGAGGACGGCTCATAATAATGTCTGGAACGGAGCAAATGGAATGGCATCAAACACATATAAACCATGTTTGATACCATTACACTAATTCCTCTCCAGCCATTACCACGAGCCCGTCCTCCCCAATTAAGGTGCCACCAACCTCCTGTGGTGTGCTGCTATGCTTGGATACACTAGTCCCATCCCTGTGTGAACCGTAATAGACTGACATTATAGTCTGTGATCTGATGTTGACTAGAGGTTGGTATCTGGGGTTGACCAGTCAGGCCTTACCCCAGCTCCTCCTCTGAGATGTGGTTCTTGCCTCCCAGCTGGTGTTTGGGGAGCTCGGCTACCATGGTCTCAATCTCCTGGTGCATCTCATTCAGGCTCTTCTCTGGAGCTCCGTTCCTTCCCAGAGTCTCATTCAGCTCTTTAGCCTTGACTTTCAGAGCTGGAGGATAGAGGACATTGTACGTTTTACACGAACGCAGGAACACGCACACACACTGCCTTAAGGCACAATTTTCTATCTCCTGACACTCTGTCCTACACTGTCACCTCTAGCTGAAAGGGAGAACAGAATGTGTTATAAATCAAACAGTGTTTGATACATGTCTCCTCTCATCAAAACCCAGGTTTTTATCCTGCTGCTGCCATGATGACCATTAGAGACAGAGAGAGAGAGAGAGAGAGGTGGAGAGAGAGAGACAGAGAGAGAGAGAGGTGGAGAGAGAGAGAGAGCAAGAGAGCGAGAGAGGAGAGAGGAAAGAGAGAGAGAGCGAGAGAGAGAGGAGAGAGGAAATTGCGAGAGAGAGAGAGGGAGAGAGAGAGAGAGAGAGAGAGAGAGAGAGAGAGAGAGAGGGGTGCGAGAGAGAGAGGGAGAGGGGAGAGAGAGAGAGAGAGAGAGAGAGAGAGAGAGAGAGAGAGAGAGATGGAGAGAGAGAGAGAGAGGGAGGGGGGAGAGAGAGAGGTAGAGGGGGGAGAGAGAGAGGGAGAGAGAGAGAGGGAGAGAGAGAGAGGATCTGAGAGGGCTGTGCGTCTGTTTGCTATGCTGCTAACGTCAAAAAAACATGCCAAATCCACACTGGCCTCTAAACCACCCAAGGGCCAGTTAGTTAGTACAGGAAGTGTGTATTACTACACTACACTAGACGCCATCATCAGCAAAGAGCTCATCTTCGTATGTGTGTTATTTGCGTACAGCCAAGCCTTTGTTTGTGTGCTCGTAGAGCACATAGGGATGAGCTACAGAAGCAGCTAGCGAGCGCCCAGATTAGATGAGTTGCTCAAAGCAAGGCAGAACAAAGTGGATCACAACAAAAGCACTTTTTTCTTTCCATTCAATGGCGATGGAGGCTTCTTATAAGTTGATTCAAAGACATTCAAATTCTGTTTGGCAGACCAATGTACTGTAATCAAATGAATGTGGTCTTTGAAATCTAAACCCAATCAGTTCAAAAGAAACGGAGAGAGAAGTTGCTCCAATTGGGTTCTAATTTGAATATCAATCATCAAATTGAAAATGAGGCTTATTTGGATGCATTCCCTACATTCCTGAACAGTTCAAACGTAAACACTTAATGTGATTACAAAGACAAAATATATGCCTATTAAAGTACTCCGGCACGGAATAATTACATAGCATGTTTCAAAGGCAATTAAACACTTAAATGTTTGGTGGATTGCATAATCAGATTGTCTCCTTTACGAATACATCAGCATGAAAAAACAGTCCAATCTCCTCCTTAATGCTTTTACAAGAAACTCTATGTGATCATGAATCTTTGCGAGGAAGTCAAGGGAGACATGCTCTGTGCATCCCACTTTGAGTGTGTTTTTTTTGTTGTTGAAATATTTCAGAAAATACCATTTTTATGTAAATGAGGATGGCATCACTGAAGTCAGTCATTGCCTACAATCAGTAGACATGTAAATAGCACATTTGAACCAGTCCAATCCTCTAATGGGTTAGAGACTGTGTTTGAGGTTCAGTGAAAGTTTGTGTGTGTGTGTTTGCGTTCCTTTGACAGTGTGTGTGTTTGTGTGTGAATGTGTTTTTTGTGTACATTCCTTTGAATGTGTGTGCATGTGTGTCTGTGTATCTGCTCATGCGGGTGTCTGTGCCGTATGCTTCTGGCAGTGTGAGTCCCACCTGCTGTAGCATGTATAGTTGAAGTTGGTTTACATACACTTAGGTTGGAGTCATTAAAACTCGTTTTTCAACCACTCCACACATTTCCGGTTAACAAACTATAGATTTGGTAAGTCGGTTAGGACATCTACTTTTTACATGACACAAGTCATTTTTCCAACAATTGTTTACAGACAGATTATTTCACTTATAATTCACTGTATCACAATTCCAGTGGGTCAGAAGTTTACATACACTAAGTTGACTGTGCCTTGAAACAGCTTGGAAAATTCCAGAAAAGGATGCCATGGCTTTAGAAGCTTCTGATAGGATAATTGACATCATTTTAGTCAATTGGAGGTGTACCTATGGATGTACTTCAAGGCCTACCTTCAAACTCAGTCCCTCTTTGCTTAACGTCATGGGAAAATCAAAAGATATCAGCCAAGACCTCAGAAAAAAACTTGTAGACCTCCACAAGTCTGGTTCATCCTTGGGAGCAATTTCCAAATGCCTGAAGGTACCATGTTCATCTGTACAAACAATTGTACGCAACTATAAACACCATGTTCAGACCACGCAGCCGTCATACCACTCAGGAAGGAGACGGGTTCTGTCTCCTAGAGATGAAGATACTTTGGTGTGAAAAGTACAAATCAATTCCAGAACAACATTAAAGGACCTTGTGAAGATGCTGGAGGAAACAGGTACAATCTATATTCACAGTAAAACAAGGCCTATATCGACATAACCTGAAAGGCCGCTCAGCAAGGAAGAAGCCACTGCTCCAAAACCGCCATAGATAAACCAGACTACAGTTTACAACTGCAAATGGGGACAAAGATCGTACTTTTTGGAGAAATGTCCTCTGGTCTGACGAAACAAAATTAGAGCTGTTTGGCCATAACGACCATCGTTATGTTTGGAGGAAAAGTGAGGACGCTTGCAAGCCGAAGCATGGGGGTGGCAGCATCATGTTGTGGGGGTGCTTTGCTGCAGGAGGGACTGGTGCACTTCACAAAATAGGTAGCATCATGAGAAAGAAAAATGATGTGGATATATTGAAGCAACATCTGAAGACATCAGTCACGAAGTTAAAGTTTGGTCGCAAATGGATCTTCCAAATGGACAATGACCCCAAGCATACCTCCAAAGTTGTGGCAAAATGGGAGAGAACACACACACATTCAATCAGTTGGATGGACAAACCAATCCAGGATGGGCCAGTGTTCAGAGTGTTTATTCAAGATGCACAATTCCCACTGGGCACACGCTGGTTGAATCAACTTTTGTTGTATTGTCAGTTCAATGAAATTACGTTGAACCAACATGGAATAGAAGTTAAATTGTGTTCATACCGTTGCTACTTTCTGTTGTCATCATCTATGCATATTCACTTTAATAACTCTACCTACATGTACATATAACCTCAACTAACCGGTGCCCCTGCACATGGACTCTGTACCTGTACCCCCCTGTATATAGTCTCGCTATTGTTATTTTACTGCAGCTCTTTAATGAATTACTTGTTTATTTTTATTTCTTATTCTTATCCATATTTCTTTTAAACTGCATTGTTGATTAGGAGCTCGTAAGTAAGCATTTCACTGTAAGGTCTACACTTTTTGTATTCATGTGACTATTACAACTTGATTTTATTTTATTTGAAATTGTGCCTAGTGTGTTAACTGCACGTTTCCAATCCGGAATCCTGTGGCCCCCAATGGTCTAAGGGACAGCCTCAGAGTGACTGGTCCAAACAATCTATTTCAGAACCAGCAGTCAGAGTTGATTTAGACCATTCATAAATGCTAAATCAAGGGCAATAGCTAAGTACTGTTCCTGACTGTGTGTTCGAATCAAAAGAGACAACCTAGTACACACACAAAGAACCAATGTCAATGGAAATATATGGATTTCTTACAATAGGCTTCAAAAGAAAATATACATATTTGTTCTGCAGCAAGGAACAAAACAACAAGGTCAGGATTATAGAATGAGTGAATCACAAATGGACTAGCTGTGCTTACGTAACAGACTAGGACTAAACCAAGCAACCTAACAGAGAGGTCTTGATTAAATGTCAATGTCAGAATGTGTTTTCTTGTCAGAGAAATGAGAAGTAAAGATGTCTTTTAGACAGCGGGTTGTTTTGGTAACAGAGCTATCCAAAGATCTTTCTGCAACAGAACATTCCAGACAGAACATACCAGTCAAAAGTTTGGACACACCTACTCATTCCAGGGTTTTTCTTTATTATTACTATTTTATACATTTAACTAGGCAAGTCAATTAAGAACAAATTCTTATTTTCAATGATGGCCTAGGGACAGTGGGTTAACTGCCTGTTCAGGGGTAGAATGACAGATTTGTACCTTGTCAGCTCAGCGGTTTGAACTTGCAACCTTCCAGTTACAAGTCCAACGCTCTAACCACTAGGCTACCCTGCCGCCCCAATTATTGTACATTCTACATTGTATTCTACATTGTAGAATAATAGTGAAGACTTCAAAACTATGAAATAACACATATGGAATCACGTAGTAACCAAAAAAGTGTTAAACAAATCAAAATATATTTTATATTTGAAATTCTTCAAAGTAGCCACCCTTTGCCTTGATGACAGCTTTGCACACTTTTGGCATTCTCTCAACCAGCTTCATGAAGTAGATACCTGGAATGCATTTCATTAACAAGTATGCCTTGTTAAAAGTTAATTTGTGGAATTTCTTTCCTTCTTGATGTGTTTGAGCCAATCAGTTGTGTTGTGACAAGGTAGGGCTGGTATACAGAAGATAGTTCTATTTGGTAAAAAACAAAACAAGTCCATATTATGGCAAGAACAGCTCAAAGAAAGCAAAGAGAAACGACAGGCCATTATTACTTTAGGACATGAAGGTCAGTCAAAACGGAACATTTCAAGAACTTTGAAAGTTTCTTCAAGTGCAGTCGCAAAACCCTCAAGCGCCATGATGATACTGGCTCTCATGAGGACCGCCACAGGAAAGGAAGACCCAGAGTTACCTCTGCTGCAGAGGATAAGTTCATTAGAGTTAACTGCACCTCAGATTGCTGCCAAAATAAATAAATGCTTCATAGAGTTCAAGTAAAAGACACATCTCAAAATCAACTGTTCAGAGGAGACTGCGTGAATCAGGCCTTCATGGTCAAATTGCTGTAAAGAAACCACTACTAAAGGACACCAATAAGAAGAGACCTGCTTGGGCCAAGAAACACAACTAATGGACATTAGACCGGTGGAAATGAGTCCAAATTTGAGATTTTTGGTTCCAACCACCGTGTCTTTGTGAGATACAGAGTAGGTGAACGAATGATCTCTGCATGTGTGGTTCCCACCGTGGAGCATGGAGGAGGAGGTATGATGGTGTGGGGCTGCTTTGCTGGTGACACTGTCTGTGATTTATTTAGAATTCAATGCACATTTAACCAGCATGGCTACCACAGCATGCTGCAGCGATACGCCATCCCATCTGGTTTGAGCTTATTGGGACTATCATTTGTTTTTTTAACAGGACAATAACCCGAAACACACCTCCAGGCTGTGCAAGGGCAATTTAACCAGTAGGCTGTCACCAGGCTGCCTAGGTTACTTACGGCCAGCTGCAGGCGCCTCTCCAGCGAATTATGTGGCGAGAGCATGTGCTGTGGGGACATACACACATACACACGCAGAGGGGAGAGAGTCAGAGTGGGGTACTGTGCCGAAAGGTCATCTACCATTAAATCACCACAGTTCTGGCAGGCGAGGTGTGTGTGAGCAGACCCTCAATTCCCTGTATTTAACTTTGCACCCCAGCCCAATTCATCAGTGTTATGCCAATAGGGACCCTGCCATATATCTCCTCACAGACTTACAAACAGCAGAGCACCAGAGACTGCATAAGGGCATCTAGCTCAGTGGACTCTAAAAGCCCAGCCTGAGCCAATGATCTGGCTTTCCACAAGAGGGGAGCAGTCAAGTGATATCTTCATTGGCCCCCCTCAGGATGCCCTTTAGTAATAATCTGCATCTTTGTTGTGTCTTATATCTCCAGTTCCATCTCCTCCTCAATTCCCTTTTGTTATCAACAAGTTTAAAGGCTGCTGTGTGTGTAATATATCACTGCTACAGATTCTGGTGATTGTGTCTTTGTTCTTGCATGAGAGGGAGAGGTGGCTAAACGGAGTGGAGCTATGGTGTCGTCTGGAGTGGATTTGAGGAGTGTTTGAAGCCGCGGTGTGTGACGGGCTCTACGTCTCCCACAGAGACACTAACAGCTGAGAGATATTAACACAGCATCTTGTCCAGGTGGGTAACTTAATCACGACTGATTCTGTTCATCTTAGCAAAATCCAAGTTATTTTTTTTATATATCAGCTTAGAATCTTTATCTTTAAAATCGAATAATCATATAATTGTTAAAAACAGAAATAATGTAGTACTCTCTTTCCAGAGAACACAAAGGGAAGTGTTTGGGTGCCTTCTATTCACCTTGAGTTACTCTGTCATGTTCTCAAACTGGTAGAGGACTTTGTATGGCAGTGGTAGAGGGCTGGTGAGGTTGATACTGGTGATAATACGATGCAATCTTTGCATATTACTAATGAAGAGCCCAGAACAGTCACACACACACACACACACACACACACACACACACACACACACACACACACACACACACACACACACACACACACACACACACACACACACACACACACACCACACCACCCTACTGGGGGTCAAGGGGTCAACCCCAAGGGCATGGGGGTGCTAATGGTAGCTTGTTGCCTGGCAACATCTCTACCAGGGGGGCATTACTGTATTTACAAGGGCGACTGTGTTGCCACCCGAGGAGGGGGCACAGCCTGAGAGAAGTGCTTTTCAATGTGAGGGACATGGTGGAACGGGTTGAGCCCCAGCTTCTTCCTTCTTCACCCTGTTAAGTTTAGTTTCATACCATTCTCCCACACACACCAGTGCTCCCTCAAAAGACACAATCGCTCTTTGACACTTCAAGATAGCCGTCCTTGGTCCTCTACTCTTTAGGCTTTGGAGAATCCTGGAGTTTTTTTGCTGGTTTGAGATTAAACAGGAGCGGCACCGGGTGAAGGGATCTCAAGCGTGAAATTTAACATAGAGTGTGAAACGGCTTTTGGCAGCCCATTATGAGTGTTCAACATGCCACAAGCAATAGGAAAGCAAAACACACACTTGCGGGCACAGTACACACACACACACACACACACACACACACACAAAACAAACCATGTGTAGACTTGTCATGTCCCCCCAGTTTCTCCTGAATAAATGAACATGTTTTTTACAGACCCACTGTTACAGAGGAAGGCCTGACAATCCACACAGAAAGAGGGCACACATCCTGCGTGTCTTTTCCAGGGTCGTTTTCATTAGTCGGATTACTCCAAAAAGAAAATATTTTGTAACAAAAACTAGAGTTTCTATTGGACGAATAGGTCCCTCCGTATTTTGTTCCGTTTGCTTCCTAGAGTAAACGGTATACAGGTTATTTTTGCATCAGACTAAATGTTTTGCTACGGAATCTGACTAATGAATACACCCCAGGTTGAGAATCCTAAAGTGGAGGAAGAATGGCACCAAGCAAGCTCAAACCTGCATCTCTCGAATATAAACCTACGTCTTCCAAATATAAACTTGGTCCTTGCAAATGTAAAAAAACGACTGATTCTGAGTACTTTTTTCCTCTTTTAATAGTGACCATGGAGGGATTGACACGGAGTTTGAAGGAGTTGAAGAGAATGAAGTATTAAATTAAGGAGCGGCTTCGGTGTCTGAAGAGTGGGAAGACCTGTCCACGATGATTCTTTGTTGATTGAAGTACGGTTGAAGGTTAAAAAAAAGTAAATCATGGAGTTGTCTGACCCGTATGATGTTTGATTTGGAGTTTCTCCCTTCTCGAGCAATGTTATCATATGTTAGCTACACAGTTAAAGTATTCATGCCTACTGTGCTGCAAGGATTTCACTGCCAGATATTTGGTCATGAAGCATCAGTTTGTAGGAAGGAGCAGCCTAGATGTGCCAGATGTGAGGGTTTTCATTACGTGGAGACATGCCTGGAGGACAAACCCAGTCAGTGTAGTAACTCCAAAGGTAATCATGTGTGCCCGATAAAAGGGAAACAGATACAGGTAACTAAAGTCAGAATAAGACAGGGTGTTACATTAGGTATGCAGTGCAGTGAAAAGGGTTGTGGAGGACCGGGAGGGAATGCTCTCCCCGCCGCTACAGAAGGACCAACGGCAACAGTGAATGTTCCCATTACAACTTGTGGTCCCCAGAAAATGTGCTTTGACAAATGAAGATTCCTGGCTTCATCACGATGGTTGTGAATTGTGCTGTGCAAGTAGAACACAGGCCACAGAAAATTGGCATTGTTGTGAAAGCAGCTGACATTTTTATGGAAGTTCGAGACATATCTGTGAACCTACAGGAAATGTTGCCAGTAGAAGTGCCGGTCTCCCAGGCCCGAGGAAGGATTAATCCCACCGGATCTATCTGTATTATGGATAGTGGGATAGGGGTGGGTGCTGATTATGTAGTTTAGGGTGGGTTTTTAGTTTTTTTGGTTTCTTCCAATATATATTTTTGTTCATCTGAGTGAGTCTTGCACTCATACAGTACCTTTGAGAGGCATCAATACACTTAAAAATCCACTAGAAGAAGAAGACTACTTTCACCCGCTATTGCGCCGCCGCCCTTAACAAGCAGCACACTTTTTTGTGGCTTGCCTTGCACCAATCAAGGAAGGGAATGAGGCCTACCTAGCTAGCTAATTTCCCGCCGTTTGACAATGAACTCTTCACGACAAATTACGGTAATATAATGTCCAGTAAAATGTTGCCATTAAAAACGATTTCTTTATTTTTCTCACCAATTTCAAACTTGACTCATCGCTGCAACTGCCCGAAGGGTAGGCGAAGGTCGAGTCATGCATCCTCCGAAACATGACCCATCAAACTGTGCTTCTTAACACCCACCCCCTTGACCTGGAAGCCAGCCGCACAAATGTGTCGGAGGAAACAGCGTTCAACTGACGATCGAGGTAAGCCTGCAGGCGCCTGCCCGCCACAAGAGAGCGATGAGCTAAGTAAAGCCCCCCCAGCCAAACCGACGCTGGGCCAATTGTGCGCTGCCCTAGGGTCTCCCGATCACGTCCGGTTGTGACACTCGGGAGGCCTGCCATTACATTTGGATAAACGGAAGGAGTTCCTGAGCAGCAATGTCGATTATCGACTTTAGTTATAGTCCAAGAGTGTTGTTGTGGAGCACCGTACAATCTGCATTCACCTCCAAAAGATGAGGCATGATCATTGAGGTATAAAAGAACTGGAGACAGCTTCCAAGATGGATGCCCGTTGTTTTTTAACGTAATCTACTCACGTTCACATACTCAGTTTCATGGTCGCTGCCATCTGCTTTACAGAGCCGATAATGCCTGCGCACTAGCGCTCAGTGAGCACTGTAGCAAGTGTGAGCAGCGATGGCATCATCACGTCATCCAGAAGCATGACAGACATTGGATGAATACTACATGTTCATATCTTCGGCTGTGAGTGATGGAAAAAAACGGCCTTGAAGACAATTATTGGAATAATTCAATGGATATTTTTGTCACAAAGGTGATAACGAAAGTGTCTTTTTAGGAATTTTAAAATTGTACTTCTTTGTGGGGCCATCTATTGGATTGTCCTTCGGCCTCGGCTTCAGCTACATTGCAGTACCAAAAGTGAGCACAGTGGAAAGCGTGCTTCCAGGCCAGAACCCTGGCCCCCTGGGCATGATCCCTTTGGCTTTGGCTCAAAGGAAACCTTTGGAGGAAACCACCAAAACAACTGTTATGACTGCACGTGAGGATCACAATGGGTCAGATCAGCTTGGAAATGGCTGACATGGAATGGATACCCCCTTTAAATGTCACGTTTCCATCCAATACGTTGTGCATATGATATGACATATTATGACGATGTTTCTGTTAATAACTTCTTATGGCTGCAGGGGCAGTATTGAGTAGCTTGGATGAAAGGTGCCCAGGGGTGCCCAGAGTAAACAGCCTGCTCCTCAGTCCCAGTTGCTAATATATGCATATTATTATTAGTATTGGATAGAAAACTCTCTGAAATTTCTAAAACTGTTTGAATGATGTCTTTGAGTATAACAGAACGCATATGGCAGGCAAAAACCTGAGAAGAAATCCAAACAGGAAGTGAGAAATCTGAGGTTGGTCGATTTTCAACCCAGGCCCTATTGAAGTCACAGTGGGATATGGATGAAGTTGCACTTTCTAGGTCTTCCACTAGATGTCAACCGTCTTTAGAAACTTGAATGAGGCTTCTACTGTGGTGTGGGGCTGAATAAGAGTTGAATGAGTCAGGTTACTGGCAGAGAGCCATTTCCTGGTAACACGCATTTCACATGATATCGACCTGCGTTCCATGGCTTCTCTAGACACAAAGGAATTCTCCGGTTGGAACTTTATTGAAGATTTATGATAACAACATCCTAAAGATTGATTCTATACTTAGTTTGAAATGTTTCTTCGACCTGTAATATAACTTTTTGAAGTTTTTGTCCGAAGTTATGCTGAACCTGCACAAGCGTTTGGATATGTGTACCTAAAGCCCTAACAAAAGTAGCTACTTGGACATAAATAATAGACATTAGCGAACAAATCAAGCATTTATTGTGGAACAAGGATTCCTGGGAGTGCATTCTGATGAAGATCATCAAAGGTAAGGGAATATTTATCATGTGATTTCTGGTTTCTGTTGACTCCAACATGGCAGATAATTTTATTTATTTTCTGAGCGCCGTCTCAGATTACTGCATGGTTTGCTTTTTCAGTAAAGTTTTTTTTTAAATCTGGCACAGCGGTTGCATTAAGGAGAGGTATATCTATAATTCCATGTGTATAACTTGTATTATTATCTACATTTATGATGAGTATTTCTGTTGAATCGATGTGGCTATGCAAAATCACTGGATGTTTTTGGAACTAGTGAACGTAACGTGCCAATGTAAACTCAGATTTTTTTATATAAATATGACATTTATCAAACAAAAAATACATGTATTGTGTAACATGAAGTCCTATGAGTGTCATCTGATGAAGATCATCAAAGGTTAGTGATTAATTTGATCTCTATTTGTGCTTTTTGTGACTCCTCTCTTTGGCTGGAAAAATGGCTGTGTTTTTCTGTGGCTTGGTGGTGACCTAACATAATCATTTGTGGTGCTTTCGCTGTAAAGCCTATTTGAAATCGGACACTGTGGTGGGATTAAAAACAAGGTTACCTTTTAAAACGGTATAAGATACATGTATGTTTGAGGAATTGTAATTAGGAGATTTCTGTTGTTTTGAATTTGGCGCTTTCACTGGCTATTGTCATATCGATCCCATTAACGGGATTGCAGCCATAAGAAGTTTTTAAGATAGGAATGTGATTTTAGAAGTCATTTTAGAAGTCATAAGAGATAACTTATCCTTTGCACATTAAGTAGCCATGCCCCAAGTAAGGTCAGAAGAGCGTGTCAGACGGACGGAGCGGTCCCCTTTGGCCAGAGTGCTTAAAAGGACTGGCTAAGAATTAACATATTAGACCAGAAAGACGTGAGACCGTGGTCCACATGTTGAAATGGTTAGAAACTCTGAAACTCTCAACACGAGGTGAAGAAAATGAACTTACCAGACCAGGACACCGCCAGTCTGCAAATGCGTGTGTAAAGTGGTTTGGAACTTTGACTATCTACCCAATGAAGAGGAGAAGAAAACTCCCCTCTCTAACAATCACTGGTACGGCTGTTCCAGACAATCACTGGTACTTCTGTTCTTAGGAAACAGCCCATTGGACACTGGAGAACTAAGAAGGACATTGTGACCTCTGGTGGACAATCAGAGCATGTACTGTACAAGTAGCCCAAAGGAAAGGCTCACCGAAACAACTTTCCAAGAGGGCTTGGTTCCGACCGAGATAAATGACAAACGAACGGCATTCAACGCGTAAATGAATTCATTATTTTCTTATTCCAAACAGGTGGCAGTTCGTGTACAAGGTATATGATTAATGTGAGGACAGTCATAGAATGTATCCACGATAAATGTCCCTTTTTCTCTATCTCTCTATTCTCACCACCCCCTTCTCCATCGCTGTGTAATAAGCCGTCATATCTTGTCAGTACACTAGGGTCCTTTGTCTCATATAAGTTTGTATGTGTATTCTGTGTTATTATTTAGATAGCTAGCAAATAAATAATTGAACACATTTTGTGTAGTGCTGAATCAAAAGTCAAGCTGTGGTTCTTGCGGGTCCAAGGAGTATTCGCTGTTCAGAAGGAGACTGATATGAGGTAATGATTAATAAGTGACTGTTATCGATATATAACTTACATATCTTTTCGAGTTTCATTTGGGAAATGGTAACTCGTTAAACAACTTCTTCCGTGGTGCCCCAAATCCTAATGAGTTAATTGATACATAAATATTGTTAAATAAATATCAGTCATCAGATTAACAAAAGTCAAGTCACGACACAACTAAACATGAAAAAACAATGATACGCAACATGCAACAATTTAAACGATTTTACAGAGCTACAGTTCATATAAGGAAATCAGTCAACTTAAATTCATTAATTAGGCCCTAATCTATGGATTTCATATGACTGGGAATACAGATATGCATCTGTTGGTCACAGATACCTTAAAAACAATTGACCTCACAATGGGCCTCAGGATCTTGTCATGGTATCTCTGTGCATTCAAATTGCACTCTGTTTACAACATACAGTGCCTTGCGAAAGTATTCGGCCCCCTTGAACTTTGCGACCTTTTGCCACATTTCAGGCTTCAAACATAAAGATATAAAACTGTATTTTTTTGTGAAGAATCAACAACAAGTGGGACACAATCATGAAGTGGAACTTTTTTAACAAATCAAAAACTGAAAAATTGGGCGTGCAAAATTATTCAGCCCTCTTAAGTTAATACTTGTAGCGCCACCTTTTGCTGCAATTACAGCTGTAAGTCGCTTGGGGTATGTCTCTATCAGTTTTGCACATCGAGAGACTGACATTTTTTCCCATTCCTCCTTGCAAAACAGCTCGAGCTCAGTGAGGTTGGATGGAGAGCATTTGTGAACAGCAGTTTTCAGTTCTTTCCACAGATTCTCGATTGGATTCAGGTCTGGACTTTGACTTGGCCATTCTAACACCTGGATATGTTTATTTTTGAACCATTCCATTATAGATTTTGCTTTATGTTTTGGATCATTGTCTTGTTGGAAGACAAATCTCCGTCCCAGTCTCAGGTCTTTTGCAGACTACATCAGGTTTTCTTCCAGAATGGTCCTGTATTTGGCTCCATCTATCTTCCCATCAATTTTAACCATCTTCCCTGTCCCTGCTGAAGAAAAGCAGGCCCAAACAATGATGCTGCCACCACCATGTTTGACAGTGGGGATGGTGTGTTCAGGGTGATGCGCTGTGTTGCTTTTACGCCAAACATAACGTTTTGCATTGTTGCCAAAAAGTTCAATTTTGGTTTCATCTGACCAGAGCACCTTCTTCCACATGTTTGGTGTGTCTCCCAGGTGGCTTGGGGCAAACTTTAAACAACACTTTTTATGGATATCTTTAAGAAATGGCTTTCTACTTGCCACTCTTCCATAAAGGCCAGATTTGTGCAATATACGACTAATTGTTGTCCTATGGACAGAGTCTCCCACCTCAGCTGTAGATCTCTGCAGTTCATCCCGAGTGATCATGGGCCTCTTGGCTGCATCTCTGATCAGTCTTCTCCTTGTATGAGCTGAAAGTTTAGAGGGACGGCCAGGTCTTGGTAGATTTGCAGTGGTCTGATACTCCTTCCATTTCAATATTATCGCTTGCACAGTGCTCCTTGGGATGTTTAAAGCTTGGGAAATATTTTTGTATCCAAATCCGGCTTTAAACTTCTTCACAACAGTATCTCGGACCTGCCTGGTGTGTTCCTTGTTCTTCATGATGCTCTCTGCGCTTTTAACGGACCTCTGAGACTATCACAGTGCAGGTGCATTTATACGGAGACTTGATTACACACAGGTGGATTGTCATCATTAGTCATTTAGGTCAACATTGGATCATTCAGAGATCCTCACTGAACTTCTGGAGAGAATTTGCTGCACTGAAAGTAAAGGGGCTGAATAATTTTGCACGCCCAATTTTTCAGTTTTTGATTTGTTAAAAAAGTTTGAAATATCCAATAAATGTCGTTCCACTTCATGATTGTGTCCCACTTGTTGTTGATTCTTCACAAAAAAATACAGTTTTATATCTTTATGTTTGAAGCCTGAAATGTGGCAAAAGGTCGCAAAGGTCAAGGGGGCCGAATACTTTCGCAAGGCACTGTATACATTAGCAAACCGCTCGCCCACACAATGCCATATATGTGGTCTGCGGTTGTGAGGCTGGTTGGATGTATTGTCAAATTCTCTAAAACGGCGTTGTAAGCGGCTTATGGTAGAGAAATTAACATTACATTCTCTAGCAACAGCTTTGGTGGACATTCCTGCAGTCAGCATGCCAATTGCACGCTGCCTCAAAACTTGTTGTGTGACAAAACTGCATATTTTAGTGGCTTTTTATTGTCCCCCGCACAAGGTGCACCTATTTAATGATATCTGCTTCTTGATATGCCACACCTGTCAGGTGGATGGATTATCTTGGCAATCGAGAAAAATGCTCACTAACAGGGATGTTAACAAATTCGTGCACAACATTTTAGAGAAATAAACACGTTTAACAGACACAACCTATAGAGGAGCACCCAATTCCCAAAAGGTGGCTTGACTATGACGTAAAGAAGAGAAGGTGAACACTAGACATCAAAAAATTAAAATAGGTGTGCAACGCTCGGTAGCTAGGCAAGTGGGGTATGGAGATAACATGTAAACACAGCTAAAAAATACAAAAGCAAACAACAACAAAAAAAACACAGAGCTAGCTAGGTAGCTAGGTAGCTAGGTAGCTAGCAGTCAAGTGCGATATGTAGGCTTATAAATACATATTACAGCCTATCTTCAATATTAACCATGAAATCACTACAAAGTTGTTTGAATTCAATAAACCTAAATGTCAAGAGCAAATAAAGGGCAATTATGTTATTCCTCAAGTAGCTAGGCAGTTTTACAACTGTCCCCAAAACAATTTTCTTCCACTTAAGACTCACAACAAAGGTGATTTAGGGGTCTAAAATCTAAAATAGGATTAGTCTACAATATTGAACGAACATAAAAAACAACAAAGAGAGCTCTACTCAGAAACCTTGCTGATTTTTTTCTGTACTAGTAGTTTTGAGTGTGTGTGTGTGTATTGAAAACAGTGCATTAGTAAGTCATATTAGTGTACGTACACATGATCCCAGAGGGCCCACATACATGCCTCTTCATGCATTGACTACAGGTGCGTCCAGTGGCCCCGGGGCGGCAGCGGCACTGGCCTGAGCGGAGGTCACACGGTTGGGGCCCCGCCTGGGGCACGGGGGTCGCTGTGGTAACCCGTGGCACATCTAGAGGAGCAAAAACCATGTTTAGAGTAGATAACTAACAGTAAGTGATGTTCTGTTAGCAATGTGGGATAGCAAAGTCACTGATGAGGTGAGTTCAGTTAAAATACAATTCACAAAGAGCCTTGTGGGTTTGGTCAGTAGAGAGTTCTTACCTTGTGGGTTTGTTCAGTAGAGAGTTCTTACCTCTCATAGTACTTTCCCACATGGCCCTCAGGGCAGGCAGCACAGTGGTAGTCATTCAATCCCTCTGTCACACTCGAAGGGCTGAAACTAAAAGAAAGAGAGCTCCATATGAGAACTGATGTTATTTTACATTAGTAGAGCCATTCAACTGTGCCTCTGTGACTTACTTGTTCTCATGTTTGGTGAGGGGGCAGGCACAGGGCTTGCAGTCGCCGGGTCTGCCCCTCAATAAACCATAGTATCCTGGGGCACAGCACTCACACCTGTCCCCCTCTGTGTTGTGCTGGCAGTTCTGTAGAGAAGACACACTAATATCAGTTCCACATTCACAACCATTCACTCTGATGGATGATTCACTTAAAATGAATTCACACCTTCAGAATCTAACTCAACTAAACACAGTGGTTGTCGGGGTGGAGGGTGCATGTGTCTTAACTGTTGTTTTGAAGTGAGGGCCCTTCCAGAGCCTGAGCCAAACTGCCAATTCAGAGCAGAAACACTAATCAGTCAGCAGAAGTTGCGGCCTACTGAGCCGGGGTATTCAAAAGAGTTTCATTAACTTCCTGTGTACCTCAATTACCCAAATTACGCTGTACAAACCCATTTAACATTTTCAATTTGCCGGCTCCGTAAAATGCAAATTATATTGTTATTAGCACAAATGCAAATGATAGCTGGGATTGAGTTTCAGTTCCAGCCTATAACATGAGGCAAGACAGGCTTCTACGTGCTCTAGGGGATGATTTGGGAAGCAGAGAATAAGGTTGGTTTTATCTTGACCAAAGGACCAAAGGACCTTATATCTGAAGGGCACATTATGCTCTGTATTAAATGACATGGACTGCTCTCTATTGCTACATTGTTATTAGCATTTACCAGTCAAATCTATTCCAGGCACTACACTATGTTCTACTTCCTGGTGCCACTGGACTATGTAGCCTATCAACTGGCTTCTGAACAAATGTGCTGATCCTCTACTCTTATGGGTGCAGTCACAGGGCAGCCTGCCAACTATTGCCAACGGCACCGTCCTCCTCAGGTCACAGGGACGTTGTAAAGCGCTTACCTGGCAGATGGATGTCTCCGGGTCACAGGCCTCATTGTGCCCGTTGCACTGGCACTACACACAGCTCCCAATGTCTGCTCTGGAGGCCGCGCCACCGCTACGGGCAGATAGACGGTACAACCTGGCCACACATTCCTGCCGATGGGCGAAACACAGACAGACGGTTACCGGTTAGGCTGTTACACCCCCCCCCCCCCCCCCCACCCCCCCACTCGTGGGAGTCCCGGGCTCCTATGGAGCTCCAACGAGACACACTCACTGAGAATTAATCGGGTCAATTTGAGGCGCCATCTGTTCCCCGCAAACACGTTAAACGCCTGTTTAAAAATACTTTATTAACTATGTGGCAGCTTCAAATTATTGCCATCTGTCTGGTTTTCTTACAGCCACATTTATGAGGGATCCAGTAGGAGACACATCAGTAACACTCAGGTCTGGATGGAGGTTGTCGTAGTAACACAACAAGAGTTCATTAGGAGTGGAGTAGAGACGCACTAAAGAATGGGGGAGCACGAGGTGTCTGGACGGAGGTGGGAGAAAGAGGGGGAGAGCTAGCAGTTTTGATGAGAAGGATGTGAACTGTTTCTAACAGGTGTTTCAGCCTGACTCCACGGCTGTGGATCTGATTGGACCGTGACTGACACACACACACACACACACACACACACACACACACACACACACACACACACACACACACACACACACACACACACACACACACAGCCATCTCTGGTCGCCATGACTGATGATCTGTCGCCATGGGTGATGATATGATGGGAGACACACATACACAGCCCTCTCTGATGGATGACCCTGTCGCCATGGCTGATGGTCTGATGGGAGACGCACATACACAGCCCTCTCTGATGAATGACCCTGTCGCCATGGCTGATGGTCTGATGGGAGGCACACACACACAGCAGGTGGTGTGGCTAGCTAACCTACCTCGCAGGACAGTCCGGAGTAGCCCAGGGGGCAGTCACACTTCTCTACCTGGTGAGCCCACTCACTTTCCATGGACGGCCTTCCCTCCTCTGCCACCTCCATAGAAATTCTGGGTTTAGTGGAGAGAGAGAGGGAGAGAGAGAAAGGAAGAGAAAGGGAGAGAGAGACAGCCATGTGAGCCAATGGCAACAATCCAAAGCTTTTCCATGGACATTCTGCATTCTCTTCTCTATGCTTAAAATATGCTATTATGCTATTGCCCCTAGTTCATTACATGGATTGAACAGGTCAGTGTTGAAGGCAGAGGGTGATCCATGTTAACATGACATGATTAAGCTGGCAGTGATACTGAAATGAAGAGTGTAAAGTAAACAGTCAATGCCTTAGCTCTCTATCAGTTTAGCCCATCATGTGTTCAGAGACAGAGAGGAGAGCTCACCTGCTATGTCTCATCATGTTCCCATGGGAACTCTGAATGAGGACGTAGTCAACATAAAACAGCACGTCCATAAAGTCCTCCATTGTCATGACATTCTTATCTTTGTACTTCTACTCTTTTTGAAAAACATAACATGTTCATAACATCACTTCAGTGTCAATTTATCATTACTGTATCTTTAGAGGTTAAAATCTAGCTTTGAAAAGCTATTGGGAAAAATACAGAATATAGTCAACTCCTGATACGTGCAAGTTGGATAGTGTTTTAAAGCAGCAATGTTCACCAGTTCTCAATTCAAACACATGAATCAGTCCCAAGCAATTATACAGTATATGTCAGTGGTCGATTGTACACACACAACTTGTTAAATCATTTTGAGAGGAGGGTGCCCTCACCATGGACGCCTGGAACTGTTCAGGCAGTCTCCAGTAGTAGGTTTTGGTCAACTTCTGGGTCAACTTCTGGGTGACCAGGTCAGCGTTAGCGATGATCTCTGGGTGCTGGAAGGTCACTCCACGTGTGGTCTCCTGCTGGTTGTCTCTGTCCACTAGGGGCAGCTTGGTCTGTTCTGGTTTCAGGGACAACTGCAGCAACACAGAGACAACAAACAAACAGCATCACTTATAAATGTCACACAAAATACACAGATAATGGGATGTATTTGAGAAGGTCTTTTCCAAGGATTCGAAGTGCTTATGTTGCAAGTGGATTATGCAAAGGGTATTTCAAAAGAAAAACAGCCTCTGTGACATTGGACAAGTCTATTCTCCAATACCACACCAGGACTCAGCCTCTCCTGTAGTCGTAGATTAAATGCATTTCACATCCTGAGGCCAGAGACATGTTTCACTGGGCAAATAGAGCATGAATATCTTTAAGAAGCCACTCCTGTACAGTAGGCTATGCCTCTGAGACCCTGTTTTAAAGACGTCCTCCAGCGATTTGTGAACTTTTACTGTTGAAAAGCGATATCCCAAGTATAAATACGGTCAAGTAAACACACAAAAGGGTAAAAAAAAAAAGAAGAATTGAGCAAAATAGTGTTTTTTAGACTCCTCCTTACCACTCCCATCTAAATATCCAGGGTAGGGCTCACTAAAGGCTCCAGAGGGGCCGGGCTGTGCCCCTCACCTCACCATGCAATCACACGACTCACTGACTTAGAGAAAAGCTCCTGCCTTCCAATAAATGAGGGAGAGGATTCTCAACTGGCTCTATTTTTACTCATAGTCTTATAGCAAACAAACTTAGATTAACTTTGGGACGGCAACCTTTATTTAAGTTGTTTGTCGTTTCCATTTATATGAAAGAAGGGTCCCTCTGCCAATGTCCTCAGCCACGGTCTCCATGGTTACAGCGGGCGGAGAGTTATCAGGTCTGTGGCGCACTGGCAGGAAATCCTTATTAAAACAAACATGGAAGCTACAACTCCCAGACTCTGCCTGCTTTCAAGCACCCTATACCTCCCTGGTACCAGGCTAGCCTCCTGTTTGTGCCTGGTCCCCTTGATTCTCTCTACGTCCCATAAATTACAGTAAAATAAGATGAGGAATAAATACCTGGCCGGGAATGAAGAATGGAGGAGAACCACTCTCATGTAAATACAAACTGTTGCTTATCCAAAGCAACTTACAGTAGGGAGTGTATACATTTTTGTATTGGTCCCTCTTGGGAATTGAACCCACAACCCTGGCATTGCAAGCACCATTCTCTACCTACTGAGCCACACAGTACACATAGTTCAAGATATGTGTGTGTGCACACACGTGTGTGTGTGTTGTGTGATGTATTTGAGTGCACACACAGGAACTGTATGCTTGTGTACAAATACTGTACCTCAGTCTGTGCCTGTGAGTGGGTGGACTTGCATGTGATAGGGGATGCAGTACATGTATGCTGTGTGTGCATTTCTGTCACATTTCTTCATGACTCGACTTGCCCACATGCGGATGAGGCCCTGTGCCTCACTGCAGTTGCTGGTCATACCGAAGCAGTAACACTGACTGCAGCCCAGTGGGTTCCTGGTGCTCACGCCAAACGTCCCCAACTTACACTTGTCACACTTCAGGCCCTGTATATTTGCCTGGGACACAACACACAGACACTCAGCAATAAGACTGCTATTTGTAGTCCAAAATGGCTGGTCATTATTGTCAAATACATAGCAGGTACAGTATTATTGTAGTTTTCAGTACACATAAGACCTGAATACAAAACACATCTGAATAGATTTGCAAACATATTACAGGCCTAGGGAGATATCTGAATTAAGACAGAGCCAAGCTATAAATAACTGTGACAGTAATCTCTTGTTCTCTTCACCTTACTCTGCTCTATATTGATCAAAGAAGATTCTATTCAGAAGAATACCAAGGCAGCCATTTCAATAGGTAGAGTAGGTGCATTTCAACGGGGCTCACATGTCACAGAGGAGGAATGATAAGGGGCATACCCTCACATACAGCAGACAGAAACAGTGACAGTCCTGATAAGGGTGTATTTTATATGAAAAGTTTCCCTTCGATCTTAACTGATGCTTCCCTAGTTAGTACACTCCTAAAGCAGGGAGAACTGAGAAGCCACATTCATAACAGACATTAAATGTAAAGATGTTTTGTTTACACACCAGACTGTAAAGAGGATGCTATGGCACGGGTGTAGAAATCCGTTGATGGCAGGCCAGCAAAAATGTAGGTGGGCCAAAATTTGGCCACTCAAATTATCATTAAAACAAAGCCTACCATATAACCTACTGTAATCGATCGCACACAACAAACCATCTAACATGTGATTTCGCATTACAGACCAAATAGGCCTACGTTAATCCATGACTCTTTTAACATACGACTCACATAGACCTCCAATAATAATAAACCCCTATAATTAATAGACTAGAACATAATGCCCTGACATATCATTAATGATCACAGTAAACAACACTGGTCACCAACCGTTTCTTAGTCAAGATCATTTTGAGTCAAAATGCGAGCAGAGTGCAATTCTCTGCTGAGAGCGGGAGATCAAGTCCGCCTACAATGTATTGTGTGATATCAATTAAATGATCAACAGCATACAGGGCAAAGTGCTATTTTCAATTAAATTACATTCCAAAAATGATAGGCTATTTGCATTGACTCGATTTTTCTCCATGTAGGCTTACCCCTTATTATAAATAACGTAGAGCCTTATATTTCAAAACTCGAGTCTCATGTTTGGCTATATTAATAAAACACTGGTAATAGGTCAGTTGTTGTAGCGAGGCACGTTAGAGCATAAATTTACATTTTAATTTGAACTGATGGACTGATGATTATGTCTCAGCGGGAGGGACCGAGAGAGTGTGAGTCGGAGTGGAGAAGCGTGATTCATGATTTCTAAAAGTGTTGAATAAAAACAGTGTTGTGGTGCTGGTCCTTGTCTCTGAATGTACCGAAACACTTTTTTAAGGCCCTCCATTAGATCAATATAATCACAGATCGAGGGCGAAATCTCTGATTTCAAATAACTCTTTCTTCTATACACAAAGAAAAAAGTATCTTAAAATCATTTAACAGTGAGCTTTGTTTGGCCACTTTACTTATTTTTGCTAGCCAAGTTGGCTAATGAGTCTTAGCTAGCTAGCTAACGATGAGTAGCCTGCAAAGTGGAGCCTAGCCTACACAGCGATAGCTACTGTTTAATGCACATGGTATCAGTGCATGTGCCAGAACCAGCCCGTTATTTTGATATTGATAAGTTATTATTTAATTTTGTGGGGGAGTTAATAATCAAGTATAATTCAAATTCATTACATAGGCCTATTATGAAATAGATTTTATAAACAGCACCAGATTGTATGTGTGATGTCCTTAAGTATCCTGAAAGACATCTGCCAAATAAAAGAACACCTTCCTAATATTGAGTTGCACTCCCTGCTTTTGCCCTCAGAACAGCCTCAATTCGCTGGGACATGGACTCTACAAGGTGTCGAAGCGTTCCACAGGGATGCTGGCCCATGTTGACTCCAATGCTTCCCATAGTTGTGTCAAGTTAGCTGGATGTCCCTGTTCAAAGGCACTTAAATCCTTTGTTGTCCATTCAAAGGAACTTAAATATTTTGTTTTGCCCATTCAGTCTCTGAATAGCACATACAGTTGAAGTCAGAAGTTTACATACACTTAGGTTGCAGTCATTAAAACTCGTTTTTCAACCATTCCACAAATATCTTGTTAACAAACTATAGTTTTGGCAAGTAGGTTAGGACATCTACTTTGTGCATGAGACAAGTAATTTTTCCAACAATTGTTTACAGACAGATTATTTCACTTACAATTCACTGTATCACAATTCCAGTGGGTCAGAAGTTTATATACACTAAGTTGACTGTGCCTTTAAACAGCTTGGAAAATTCCAGAAAATTATGTCACAGATGTATAAGCTTCTGATAGGCCTACCTTCAAACTCTGTGCCTCTTTGCTTGACATCATGGGAAAATCTAAAGAAATCAGCCAAGACCTCAGAAAAAAAATTGTAGACCTCCACATGTCTGGTTCATCCTTGGGAGCAATTTACAAACGCCTGAAGGTACCACGTTCATCTGTACAAATAATTGTACGCAAGTATAAACACCATGGGACCACGCAGCCGACATACCACTCAGGAAGAAGACGTGTTCTGTCTCCTAGAGATGAACATACTTTGGTGTGAAAAGCGTAAATCAATCCCAGAACAACAGCAAAGGACCTTGTGAAGATGCTGGAGGAAACAGGTACAAAAGTATCTATATCCACAGTAAAACAAGTTCTATATCGACATAACCTGAAAAGCCGCTCAGCAAGGAAGAAGCCACTGCTCCAAAACGGCCATAAAAAAGCCAGACTACGGTTTGCAACTGCACATGGGGACAAAGATCGTACTTTTAGGAGAAATTTCCTCTGGTCTGATGATGGCCATAATGACCATCGTTATGTTTGGAGGAAAAAGGGAGAGGCTTGCAAGACGAAGAACACCATCCCAACTGTGAAGCATGTAGGTGGCTGAAAAAAAAAAAGCTGAAAAAATATAATTCTCTCTGCTATTATTCTGATATTTCACATTCTTAAAATAAAGTGGTGATACTAACTGACCTAAGACAGAACATTTTTACTTGGATTAAATGTCAGGAATTGTGAAAAAGTTTAAATGTATGTGAGTTTAAAAGTATTTTGGCTAAGGTGTATGTAAACTTCTGACTTCAACTGTATACACAATCTATGTCTGAATTGTCTCAAGGCTTAAAAATCCTTCTTTAGCCTGTCTCCTTCCCTTCAACTACACGGATTGAAGTGGATTTAACAAGTGACATCAATAAGGGATCCTAGCCTTCACCTAGATTCACCTGGTCAGTCTATGTCATGGAAGGATGTACACTTTGTGTGTATCCCTTTAGTTGTCCCACCCCTTCCTTACTGCTTGCTATGAATTCTATCTGATGGTGTATGTTTAGGCCATTGCTTGACTTGGACTGAAATAGGTACTCATTTTGGCGTACCATTTACATTTAGGTCCAGGATCTCCTCAATACTTTTGAGTTAATATTCTATAGGAGATGCAGGAACTCAAGCAGAAGAACATTTGGGATGCCAGTACTCAGTTCCGGTGAGCTCCTGCCCAAGTCAGGTACTGTGCTAAGGTAAAAAGACAAATAATGTCCCGTTTGAAACACAAGTACAGCAAATCAAATAAATATATATAATATTTTTGGGCCTCAATCTGATTAGGTGAGCCTGGTTCCACAGTGGGTGGACATGCACCCACCTAGGCCCAACCTTGCTTAAGCCCCTGTGCTAAGGATGCCAGCAATTTTATTGCTATGGCTTCATGTAACACACAGAGCCATGCCACCCCACCAGCCACAGTTGTCCATCTATCCGTCCATCACCGTGACCTTCACTAACGTCCCCCAGACCCCATCAACCTCTTCCCTCTATCCCTTCATCCCTCCATCCCAGTAGTCTAAAATAAACAGTCAGCAAGGAAAGACACACACACACACACACACACACACACACACACACACACTAAACAGCACAACAAGAGACCCAACAACACACAGTATTCTCTTCTTCAAATGTCACTTTTACTTCAGAGTCGAAAGTAGCTTTTTAAATCTCTCTGTCTGTCTCTCTCTCTCTGTTAATGAGGGTCATCACCTCCCATCGCTGGCACTGCGTGACAGCCTGTCACTGCACTGTCACCCTGAGGCAGGGAGCTGGGGATGGCAACGCCTGCCTGCCTGGCGCTAGCTGATCTGAATGCCCCCCCACTCCCCCACCCCCCTCACATCAGGTCTATTTCCATCTCACACTCCCTCCCACACACAGACGCTGCCCTGCCTGCCAAAACCTGGCGACAGGCCCCGTGCTGAGCCCAGATAGGGAAGATACTAGGTAGATGCGGAGCACTAGAGCGCTGCTGTTGAGATAAAGGCTATATGGAGAAATCTGCTATAGTCACGCTAATGTGACATTAACAGGTAATTGCAGTTAGAGGCTTAAAAACACGCCTAGTAATGCTATATAACTTCAACTTCAAAAACAGATATTATTTCAGTGCTGGCTAGACATCAGGAGAGCTGGCTTTGGTTTCTTTTGGGATAATTTCATTGTAGGTGATTGCTGTCACGTATTTTGAAAACTCTGATGCAATCACCTGACACAGCATCCTGTGATGAATATCCTAAGTGATCGATAGATAGAAAATAGAGTAGACTACAATCAACTGGTGGTTGTGGGTTACTTTGCAGCTGCATTGCCCAGTCCTGTCTACACAGGCGCAAACATCCTGGTCTGCACAACAGGTTTGGATGTCCGAACCAGCCATGTTGCAGATGCAGGAAATGCATTGAGGGAAGTCCCAGTAGCCCAGCCTACACTCACTGCACTTCTTTCCGTGAGACTGTTCCCGGCACAAGCAGCAGCCTGTGTTGGGGTTACACTGCTGGGTCATTGAGCCCACCTGGTTACAGCCACAGGCCTGTGGAGGAGAGTGTCAGGTATTCATAATCAATACACCATTAGATTAATCAATAACCAGTCTCAAAGGGTTAATCCATCAGCTTCATATGTTAAACAATCCACAAACTTTCCACAAAGCCAGACTGAACCAGTGTGGAGGCGGGCAGGTGAGATAAGGTGAGGTATATTTAGGGCTGTGGCGGTCATGACATTTTGTCAGCCAGTTATTGTCATGCAAAAGGCTGCCGGTCTCATGGTAACTGACCGTTAATTAACATAAACATGTTTAGCATCTCCAGGCCTCCACACGTACAAGCCCCTGATGCATCCCTTTGGAACATCTACATTTTAAAAAGTCTAGTAAATCAATTTAATACACACCATCACAATAAATCCATGACTTATTTTAGTCAGGTCTAAAGAAACATATGAAGAAAATGTATTTCAGAAGATCGGAATATGAGTTGGCCTACTGTAGGCCTACGTTATCTGGCTATGCTCCATGCCATAGGCTGCAGATTTGTTAATTTAGCTGACAAGATATGCTTATAAGTCCTGTTCCATTATTTAATTTGATATGATTTTATAATAAGAAGAATATAATTGAATGATAAAATAGAAAGGATAGTTTTCCCATTATGGAGAGAGTGCTCATGTGAAGTGGCTATGTTGAGAGTAAAAGTGATAATTTGAAACAAATAAATAAAATACTAAAATACTAGATTTAGAGTTATTTGGCAACTTTAGTTGTGAATGATACAAACCTTATAATGTCTTAGAAATCAATACATATATGGTCTGCATGATGCGACTGTAGGCTATTGATGATTTGAGAAAGTACCTAAGAAAGCTTGCTCTGTTCCTTGCCTCAGGCTGCATAGCTGTTGTCTCATCAAGTGATCATATTTTTATCCATCAGACTATTCTCAATTTAATCTCCTCTTTACTAATATGCAAACTTAGTTTAGATTTAGAATGGCCCATTCATCAAATGGGCAGGAACAGAGGCAGGGGAAGAAGACATGTCATCTGTATGCACTGGAATAGCTAATGGAGGCCACACGTTTTGTAGGCTATTTCGGTTTTATAGCGGAGCATGTGGTTAATATGAGCAGCTGAGAAATAAATATGAGGACTCCTTTTTCAATCCATGCATCAACCACTGTTTGAGAAGCATGCTCTCGCTGCCCCGAACGGTGATATTCTGCCCAAACTCTGTATGCGATGGGCTCTCCAACCTTGTTCCTGCAGTTACCCAGTGCTTAATTTGGGAAACCAAGTGAAATCTGTTCGGGAACATGGATAGTAACATGTTTTCATTAAACTGATGACAGCCCCTCTGTGTGCTGGAGAAAGGAACAAAGGAGCGAGAGGAGGAGATGGAAACACATGGTGGTGAGATATTCTGTATAACTAAAGATAACAGGTCACCCAATGAATTATGAAAATATAAAATATGCCTTATTACTAGGCTATTCAAAATCTAATTCACTAACTCTAGGCTAACTGTAAGCTACACTGCACAATCAATGAACCAACAGCATCGCCTAGGGCTATACATTCTCTCCCAGACTCATGGATGTACATTTTGGAGCGTAGCATAAGGTAACCAGTCCATCGAGTATGCATAATAATGCAGTCCACGATTACTCTAATTTGTTTAATTTTGGAGTATAGGCTAGACCAATTATGTACCAAAGACATTTTAAATCAGTTTTGTATTGTGTTTTTCTACCATGCCTAATATGTGGTAGGCTACGTATTGTCAGGCTTGGGCTCATAAAACTATTGCATATGCATAAGATCTAATATGCAAATGGGTTGTTTTGAAGTAAAGAGCTGTCCATTTCGTTGTTAGGCTTTGAAAATAACATCCACAACAACCATGTTTTACAGTGTTTCAACCTGCTGTTGAACTTCTTTCTTCAAATTGATCATCCCAGTGAGGTGAGTTTTAAAAGTACTATAGGCCTACAGTTGATGAAATGTGTTTGATGTGATTTTAGATTGTATTTGCATTGATGTCAGAGTGGTTAGAGAGACAATAGAGCCCTGAGTATCAGGTCATTAAGACTTGATATTCGTTAGCAAGTTGTGTACTATCTAAGCATATCCAGAGTGCATAAAAGGAGAATACCATGACTCAACGGTCACATGGAATTTTACTGCGGTCATGACTCATGACTGCCAATGTGGCGGGAATATGGTCACTGCAACGGGCCGAGGTAAAGTGTGGGCCCCTTCCGGGGGAGTCATATGGGAGCTCTCTCTGGGGGTGCTGGGAGTCCTGGCGGGATGTGTCCACCGCCCATGTGGACACAGTCACCTCAGGCGGGAGCGGATATGGACGGCTGACTGATTGACAGAAAGCAGTAGCCACTGAGCAGCAACCAGGTATTGTGTTGGGATGACAGATATGTGTGTCTGTGTGGTAGAAGTGTCTGCTTACTCTTGTTTGCGCAGCTTAATAATAGCCCTACTGTGTGTGCAGAGTGGTCGTGTGTAGAGTGGTTGTGTGTAGTGTGGTTGTGTGTAGTGTGGTTGTGTGTAGTGTGGTTAGCGTTGCATGCAATCTCACCAATCTCACTCAACATGTAGGGATCATTTAAAACAGAGCTTTTTTTGTAGCTTTTTACACCACCTCTAGATCAAAGAAGTTCAAAGGGATATGTCATTGACTTTAATGGCGTCTGCTTAAAAGTATTTTCTCCACATGGCTAAAGCCGGAAAGTGATGCTCAAAAGCCATGGATGGCTTGTTACCAGTCATGAATATAAATCAAATCAAATTGTGTCACATACACATATTTAGCAGATGTTATTGCGGGTGTAGCGAAATGCTTGTGTTCCTAGCTCCAACAGTGCAGTAGTATCTAACAATTCACAACAACACAATACAAATCTAAAAGTAAAACAATGGAATTAAGAAATATATAAATATTAGGATGAGCAATGTCAGAGTGGCATTGACTAAAATACAGTAGAATAGAATACAGTATATACATAAGAAATGAGTAAAGCAGTATGTAAACATTATTCAAGTGGCTAGTGTTCCATTGATATATTTAATATTATACATATTATAATCAGAATGGCCACAGGTTAAGATAAAAGCATATTTATTCAATCCCTTAATCACATTATAGTCTTAACTATATGGGAATAACACGCTGGATAAATATCTGAGAGACATAGACCTACTTCATAACAGCGACCACAGACCAAGCAGTGGATACTCCTCAGAGGAGGAAGGGGCCTCCTCAGTGAAATTTCATGAAAATAAAAAGTGAAAAACTTTTACATAAAACTATACTAAATATATTCACGTCACCAAATAATTGCTTAAAACACACTGTTTTGCAATCAAGGTCTACAGCAACTTCAACAGCACTCTCTGGGGTAGCACCATGGTGTAGCCGGAGGACAGCTAGCTTCTGTCCTCCTCTAGTTACATTGACTTCAATACAAAACCTAGGAGGCTCGTAGGCATCACCCCCTTCCATAGACCTACATGGTAATTATGATCACTTCCGGAGGACGACCTCCAACCAACCATGAACTGTCATGAGATGGCCCTCTTTGGGTATAGCGAGCACTATCCCCCTCTCTCTCTCCCCACGTCTCTCTTCCTCCTACACCCAGGCTCTGTTATCACAGGTCCTAAATTCTTAGAGGAGTCTCTCTCCTCATGGCCAGGCAGTATAGAGAGGTTTCGCAGGAGAACAAAGGAACCTCTTCTCCATCATAGAACTTGAGAACTGAACAATGTCCATGTTTTGGAGAATGTGTACACGGTCGGGGGAGAATCCAGCTACGACTATTAAACATTTCGTTTAATGTTTGTGAAACTCATAAGAGACAATACAGCCACATTACCATAACTCTGTTTATACAAGAGTCTCAGTTGTGAGGTTTGCATTTAATTGTTGTATAAAATGAACGAGTAAAGATTAAACTATTTGTGAAATTATGTAATGTGATTTTAAACTGTTTAACCTTTTGGCGCAGGCGTTTTGCTAGCGACTCACCTCGACAACATCCGGTGAAATTGCAGAGCATGAAATTCAAATGACAGAAATAGAAATATTTAACATTCATGAAAATACAAGTCTCATACATCAAAATAAAGCTTAACTTCTTGTTAATCCAGCCGCTGTGTCAGATTTCAAAAAGGCTTTACGGCGAAAGCACACCATGCGATCATCTGAGGACAGCGCCCCGCATTCAAAAGCATAAAAAACATTTTTCAACCAGGTAAATGCGCCATGAAAGTCAGAAATAGCGATATAATAAAAGCCTTACCTTTGTAGATCTTCTTCTGTTGGCACTCCAAAAGGTTCCAGCTACATCACAAATTGTCCTTTTGTTCGATAAAGTCCTTCTTTATAACCCCAAAAACTCAGTTTGTCTGGGCTCTTCATTCAATAATCCACCGGTTTCCCTCGTTCAAAATGCATACAAAATGAATCCCAAATGTTAACGAAAAAATTCTCCAAACAAGTCAAACAACGTTTATAATCAAACCTCAGCGACCCTAATACGTAAATAAACGATAACATTTAAGACGGAGAATCGTTATTGTCTTTACCGGAGATAAACAACAAAGAACGTGTTCTCATCCACACGCATGAAAACACTACAGACAAAATGGGAGCCACTTAGAAAAACTACAAATTCTAGCTCATTTTTCAGTGGTAGGCTGAAATGTTTTTTTTTTTTGGATGGTTTGTCCTCAGGGTTTCGCCGGCCATATCTGTTATACTCACAGACATTATTTTAACAGTTTTAGAAACTTTAGAGTGTTTTCTATCCAAATCTACCAATTATATGCATATCATAGCTTTTGGGCATGAGTATCAGGCAGTTTACTTTGGGCATGCTTTTCATCCGGACGTCAAAACACTGCCACCTAGCCCAAAGAGGTTAATGAAGGACTCCACAGACATTGATCTGGCGTCATGGGACAGCCCTTTCCTACTGTTCTGGATATAACCCCACCTTGGGAATTTCTCAGGAGACCATGCTTACCTCGATCACCGAGAGGGCTAAGGTTTGAGTAGAGACATTAAAACCTGAGTATAAGCTAAGTTTGTAATGGTTGTTGAAAATCTGAGACTATCGATACCGACAGAATAAGAGCAAATCTTCGATACTAATTACTAGTGTGCAGCTAGGAATTGAATGCGAAGGCCGACAACCGCCGAAACATCTATTCTATAAGAACATTTCTGAATGGGAAGTAACCATTCTAACCACGAAAGACGGGCGGATGAACTTCCAACAGAAAGAAGGACAATTCCAATAGAGATCATGACGACACACTGAGCGTAAATATATTTATTGATTGCAATTATTCCCGAATGAGTGAGCGTTCATGTGCAAAGGATTAGCAATTAAATTGTTATAATTGTCAACTGTGTAGTGTCTTTTGTCTTTCGTGCCTTTCTCAGTCTCTTTGTTTACCAAGCCGCCATGCCTGTTTAGCCCACTAGGGCACATCCCCTATCATTTCCTTGTAACCATATCTACTTTATTTGTTTGTTTGTGCATTTCTGTGATTATTTAGTTAGTTAATAAATTAATTAATGAGACAATTGATGTATGGATGATTCATAGTGAAGACTGGGTTCATGCAGATAACCAACAATTTACGACATTTGGAATGAGACTAACGTGAGGTTAAGAATAATTCATCAATTAGAAGACTAAATGGTCAGATATTAAAATATCTGAAAGCTATATTAGGAAAATTATAACTTTGTAATCTGAAGATTTTCTTTGGTGCCCCGACTTCCTAGTTAATTACATTTACATGCTTAGTTTAATCACGTAATAATAATTACAGAGAATTTATTTGATAAAATAAGTCTTCAGTTTAATGATGCCAAAGACACAACAGAACTGACCTATGATTGGATGTTGTCCATCCAAATCATAGGATTAGGATCAGAGAATAAACCTACTGTGTTGTATTGGGGTTCTATGTGTTGAGAAGCTTGGTGAGTTGGTGACATTATTGGATAGAAATTGAAAAGGGATAGTTTTTTGGGGATATTATTCAATTCAAATTAGTTTATTCAAATTACAGGGGACAGAGGGGGTAGATTATAAATGTTTTTCTTGGTTTTAGAACTTTATTTTTGTGCCTAGTTTGTACAATTTATTTCAATTTGACTTGCTTATTTCAGTAGCCAGTAGCTAGCTACAAGCTCGAGTCTGTAGTTTTCATCGTTGAAGAACCCCTTTCATTCTCTGGGGTACACGGAAAAGGTACGAATTAGAGGGGTCGACCTCTGCCTGAGATCAGTTTCACGAAGAAGGATGAAATGCAGCGGGCATTCAATACCAACTGGTATCAAATGTATAGCTGGCTAACATGGAGCCTTTCATCAAGCCGCATGTATTGCTGGCCTTGCCTGCTTTTTGGAAAATCTGAGCCTTGGGCGACAGGGGAGTATAGTGGCCTAAAGAACATATATCGATCAGCTAAACGTCAAAACAAAAGCAGGGAGCATAAAAATGCCCACATCAGATTTAAGCTTCTTCTTCAATCATGATGAAAGTCTGCATATTCAAACTGTGCAACACAACAAGAAAGTAAGAAGAAACAGGGATGTTCTCAAGCGGCTTATCAACACCACTGCGTTTTTGGGCATGCAAGAATAGGCTTTTAGAGGACACGACGAGAGGGAACATTGCGCTAACAAGGGCAACTACAAGGAGCTTGCAGAGGTAGTTGTACGTTATGATGCTTTACTTGCTGAACATATGGAACTTTCGACTGTCCTTTCTGGGATATCGAAATCAATGCAGAATGATTTAATAGCTTCCATCGCATCATCAATTAAAAGTTTGATTAAAGAGAGAGGTTGACACAGCAAATTCTTTCACGTGCGCTCAAGTAGGCTTTCCACTTTCCTCCAGTATTTATTTAGCAAAGATGTTAACACATAAACACTCCTGACAGACACAAGCAAAAAAACGAATTACATAATTGTTGCAGCAGTCTAGGCTACACCTGAAGCTTAGAGATCTGACATGCTGTATGGAATGAAAACAAGAACATTTTTCAGTCTGATCAAATGAAGACTACTAATAAGAGTTGCTGCATACAGCCTATGCGCTGTGTGCAGTGCACTTACCCTGACCAGATGGACAGGGTAAACTAATTGGTAACGTTATGTATTTATAGTGTTTGTGTGTCAGGAGAAAATGTGAATGTGATAAAACGTTGTTTATATTCAAAATTGGGCTGGCTAGGCTGCCTATATGTTTTCAATACAAAATGATTAACTTTAATGAATCAATCAACATAATAGTGATGACAGTTGTGAGTAAATGTTTTAAGTTGCATAGGCCTGCATGATGCAAACATGCATAAAGCAAGCTCAGCTCTGTGAGTTCTATTGTCTATCAGCTGTTGTCTCCGTGTCTGGGTAGAGGAAATTTGGTCTACATTTAATTCATATTGTTGGAGTCGGCTAAACTTTGATCATTGAGGTAGTAAATGAATGATAGGAAATGAAAGAGACTGGGTGTTCTGTTAGAAGTGAATGGTTCTCTGAAGAAAGACAGAAGGCTTTGGAATGTGTTTGATGGAGGAGAGGAGAGCGATGTGTTGATATCGGGAAAACAGATGGATATCTGTGGATTAGGTGAAGGAGGGGTTGAGGTCAGGAGGTGAGGGGTGAGGTCAGCTCCCCTTAAGGGAGTAATTAGGGTTAGTATCTGGTTACCTTCTTTCCTGTGGATCCATAAACTGTAAGGAGGATGTATATAAAACTGTGATGTCTGAAATGTTTTGCTGTCTGATTACAGCTGTACAGAACCTTTGGGAATGATTAAACTTGGTTAAAGCTTCTCTAGTGTCCGTGAGTTATTTACTCTGAAAAAGAAGAACCTAACAGTATGAACAAATATAAGGTTGCTGCAGTTTGACAGGGCGATTAGGAAAAACTGGTCCCATCATAGCCCTTATAAAAAAAACTTTTTACAACTGATTAATCACTGACATTCCTATAGGATCCAGAATTTTCCTGGTTAGGTTAACAGATAAGAAAAAACTCTGGGCCCCTGTGGTTAAAAATTGCCCCACCAGACTGCTTGCAGCTGTCAGTTATCGTCAGGTATGTGGATACCAAGTTTAATCAAGTTTAATCAGACCAGCTGGCTGGTGTGTTTACGGACATATTCAATCAATCCCTATCCCAGTCTGCTGTTCCCACATGCTTCAAGAGGGCCACCATTGTTCCTGTTCCCAAGAAAGCTAAGGTAACTGAGCTAAACGACTACCGCCCTGTAGCATTCACTTCTGTCATCATGAAGTGCTTTGAGAGACTAGTCAAGGACCATATCACCTCCACCCTACCTGACACCCTAGACCCACTCCAATTTGCTTACCGCCCAAATAGGTCCACAGACGATGCAATCTCAACCACACTGCACACTGCCCTAACCCATCTGGACAAGAGGAATACCTATGTGAGAATGCTGTTCATCGACTACAGCTCAGCATTTAACACCATAGTACCCTCCAAACTCGTCGTCAAGCTCGAGACCCTGGGTCTCGACCCCGCCCTGTGCAACTGGGTACTGGACTTCCTGACGGGCCGCCCCCAGGTGGTGAGGGTAGGTAACAACATCTCCACCCCGCTGATCCTCAACACTGGGGCCCCACAAGGTTGCGTTCTGATACCTCTCCTGTACTCCCTGTTCACCCATGACTGCGTGGCCACGCACGCCTCCAACTCAATCATCAAGTTTGCGGACGACACAACAGTGGTAGGCTTGATTACCAACAACGACGAGACGGCCTACAGGGAGGAGGTGAGGGCCCTCGGAGTGTGGTGCCAGGAAAATAACCTCACACTCAACGTCAACAAAACTAAGGAGATGATTGTGGACTTCAGGAAACAGCAGAGGGAACACCCCCCTATCCACATCGATGGAACAGTAGTGGAGAGGGTAGTAAGTTTTAATTTCCTCGGCGTACACATCACAGACAGACTGAATTGGTCCACTCACACAGACAGCATCGTGAAGAAGGCGCAGCAGAGCCTCTTCAACCTCAGGAAGCTGAAGAAATTCGGCTTGTCACCAAAAGCACTCACAAACTTCTACAGATGCACAATCGAGAGCTTCCTGTCGGGCTGTATCACCGCCTGGTACGGCAACTGCTCAGCCCACAACCGTAAGGCTCTCCAGAGGGTAGTGAGGTCTGCACAACGCATCACCGGGGGCAAACTACCTGCCCTCCAGGACACCTACACCACCCGATGTCACAGGAAGGCCATAAAGATCATCAAGGACAACAACCACCCGAGCCACTGCCTGTTCACCCCGCTATCATCCAGAAGGCGAGGTCAGTACAGGTGCATCAAAGCTGGGACCGAGAGACTGAAAAACAGCTTCTATCTCAAGGCCATCAGACTGTTAAACAGCCACCACTAACATTGAGTGGCTGCTGCCAACACACTGACTCAACTCCAGCCACTTTAATAATGGGAATTGATGTAAAATATATCACTAGCCACTTTAAACAATGCTACTTAATATAATGTTTACATACCCTACATTATTCATCTCATATGTCTACGTATATACTGTACTCTATATCATCGACTGTATCCTTATGTAATACATGTATCACTAGCCACTTTAAACTATGCCACTTTGTTTACATACTCATCTCATATGTATATACTGTACTCGATACCATCTACTGCATCTTGCCTATGCCGTTCTGTACCATCACTCATTCATATATCTTTATTTACATATTCTTTATCCCTTTACACTTGTGTGTATAAGGTAGTAGTTTTGGAATTGTTAGTTAGATTACTCGTTGGTTATTACTGCATTGTCGGAACTAGAAGCACAAGCATTTTGCTACACTCGCATTAACATCTGCTAACCATGTGTATATGACAAATAAAATGAGATTTGATTTGATTTGATTTTAATCGGGGCTTTATTCAGTCAGGAACGTTCCTTGAGCTACTTTGATGTGTCAAGTGGGCGAGATGCACAGTCTGTGTTAGACTTTATGCATTTTGAAATGTCTGAATTTAACATCATGGAGAAACTTTATTGTTCAAACCTACGATGGTGCAGCTGTAATGGAATGTATCTGCTATCCTGTTCCCTGATTAAGAGGTGATGACCACTCCACTCAACTATCATTGTCAACTCTCTGCTGACATGAACTGAAGCCATGTTTCATGTGCCCTCTCATCCACTGGCAAATTGAATGTTTCCTCTTCAAGCACTGTGAGTACCCCTATCAATTTTATTTAATTACTGTATGTAAAGTTAATCACATACACAATCACATTATTACACATCAATGTTTTTACTTCTTGCTTGGACTAACTATTTTGTTTTAGCTCTTTTGTCTAACTGTGTGGTGTGTTATGTTATTGTTTGTTTCAAATCCTGTCCTGCACTGAAGTCAAGCCTCTGAACACCTCAACTTATGCCTCAAACCTCATTCAATCACTGCTGTGATCCCTTCCCAACACTGTGTAAGTAGCCCTCTCATTCCCATTCCCCATAATATTGTATAATAAATGCCTTTATTAACTGCTTCAGGTTAAAATAATTTGTCTTTGATGATTGTTGAAACACACTTTGTCATCTCCGTGCGTTCCACGCCTATACCGCGGGTCTCCTATCCTCCACCATTTTTCAAGTCACCAGCCTCCACTGAGACTAAGGTGAAATAACTGAACTTTTAAATACAAGTTCAATTAAGGTGAAGCCCGTAAGGTAGACTGAATTATTAATTATCACAGTGTAAAGGGCAAGTCTTGATTATAGGGCAATTAAATAATAATTTGCTTATGAAGATCCAAATGTCATGCTAAGGTCTTATTTGTTGATTTCGCCTCAGCTTTTATTAATACAATCCAGCCCTCCAACTTGGCTCAGAGACTGATATACACTTTCTCATTAGATAGAGGCCTGGTGCTGTGGATCCTTGATTTCCTTAGCAAAGGGACACAGTAGGTCAATATGGGATAGTGGATGTTGGACATGTGCACCACTAGCGTGGGATCTCCAACCGACTGTGTACTTTCTCCTCTTTTGTACATCTTGTACACTAATGACTGTAAAACCTCCTACCCTGGTAAACCCCTGGTAATGTTTGCAGACGACACAGCACTGGTCATCCTCCAGGGTGTTGATAGAGGAGCACGGGCCAGTCTTGGAGGACTTTTTGACTTGGTGTGACAACTCTCACTTAGTGCTCAATACAAAAAAAGACCAAAGAGATGCTCAAAAACGTCCCCACAGAATGTTGTCAAGGGACAAGACATAAAGGTAGTGGAGGAGCAAGGGTGCAACTTTCACTGTTGAGCACCTTCAATTCTGACATTGCATTTTTGGCCACCTTGGTTTTATTTTAGAAATCTGATACAAAACGAGGCAACGGTGTGCTTTAGGACCATACGGGGCCTCCGAGCGGTCGGTTAGGCTGTTTGGAGTGTTTTTCCGACTGAATTTTTTTAATAATAATAACAATAATTATGTCCCTCCCACTTCTAAAACAGAATTTGCGTTGAGTATAAATATCTGGGTGTTGTACTTGACCACAAGCTACAATGGGGAAAGTGTACTAAGAAAGGACAGCAAAAACTATTTTCATGTTGAACGTGTTCTATTGTCACTGTTTAACAAGTCATTAATTGAATGTATCTTAACACATTCTATCATCTGCTGGCACGGAAATGGTCATGTCTCTCTGAGAAATATGTTAAGATTTTTTTTTAGCTCTGCTAGTAGGGTGCTAGGGGTCAAGCAGATGGGTCTGGAGGTCATTTATGATATAAGAGCCTTCACAAAAGCCCACAAGGTACTGATGGACCCCAGACATCCTCTTTACCAGGAATTTGAGCTTCTCCCCTCGTGGCGACGTTAAAGCGTACAAGGGCACAAAACAATAGGGCCAAACTATCCTTTGTCCCAGTGGCAGTAAGGCTACTGAATGTTTAAAACCACAAATAGGACCAGCAGGCTGGCCTACAGCTACCATTGTAGTTGACAGAGTAGTTTGTTGTTTATAGTGTATATAGTGTACAGATGATCATTGATGAACATAACTTTTTCTACCAGTATTTACTGTCTGTCCATATCCTTTGTCTATCTTCCATTATGTATTGTTATGTATGCACAGAGCCACAACAAATTTCATTGGGATAATAAAGTCATTGTCTATTATCACATCGATTGAAGGGTCTTGTGGGGGCTGGATATTTCCAAGAATCCTCTATCACCTCTCTAGAATGTAGATTACAGTATGGCTGTGTTTACACAGGCAGCCCAATTCTAATCTTTTCTTCAACTAATTGTTCCTTTGACCAATTAGATCAGAAAAATATGTGATATGAAAAGATCTGATGTGATTGGTCAAAATAACAATTAGTGGAAAAAGATCAGAATTGGGCTGCCTGTGTAAACACAGCCTATGTAAATGTCTCACATTGTGCATTCAAGTGTTTGTTCAATGCCTCAAGGATTTACAATTACATTTAGATGAACAGTCTAAAGAATGCTGTTCTACATTCATACCTAACTGCATGTACACTCGTGGCCAAAGGTTTTGAGAATGACACAAATATTAATTTCCACAAAGTTTGCTGCTTCAGTCTCTTTAGATATTTTTATCAGATGTTACTATGGAATACTGAAGTATAATTACAAGCATTTCATAAGTGTCAAAAGCTTTTATTGACAATTACATGAAGTTGATGCAAAGAGTCAATATTTGCAGTGTTGATCCTTATTTTTCAAGACCTCTGCAATCCAACCTGGCATGCTGTCAATGAACTTATGGGCCACATCCTGACTGATGGCAGCCCAGTCTTGCATAATCAATGCTTAGAGTTTGTCAGAATTTGTGGGGTTTTGTTTGTCTACTCGCCTCTTGAGGATAGACCACACGTTCTCAATGGGATTAATGTCTGGGGAGTTTCCTGGCCATGGACCCAAAATATTGATGTTTTGTTCCCCGAGCCACCTAGTTATCACTTTTGCCTTATGGCAAGGTGTTCCATCATGCTAGAAAAGGCATTGTTCGTCACCAAACTGTTCCTGGATGTTTGGGAGAAGTTGCTCTTGAAGGATGTGTTGGTACCATTCTTGATTCATGGCTGTGTTCTTATGAGTGAGCCCACTCCCTTGGCTGAGAAGCAACCCCACACATGAATGGTCTCAGGATGCTTTACTGTTGGCATGACACAGGACTGATGGTAGCGCTCACGTCTTCTCCAGACAAGCTTTATTCCGGATGCCCCAAACAATCGGAAAGGGGATTCATCAGAGAAAATGACTTTACCCCCGTCCTCAGCAGTCCAATCCCTGTACCTTTTGCAGAATATCAGTCTGTCCCATGTTTTTCCTGGAGAGAAGTGGCTTCTTTTGCTGCCCTTCTTGACACCAGGCCATCCTCCAGAAGTCTTCGCCTCACTGTGCGTGCAGATGCACTCACACCTGCCTGCTGCCATTCCTGAGCAAGCTCTGTACTGGTGGTGCCCCTGAATTAACATTAGGAGACGGTCCTGGCGCTTGCTGGACTTTCTTGGATGCCCTGAAGCCTTCTTCACAACAATTAAACCGCTCTCCTTGATTTTCTTGAATATCTGATAAATGGTCGATTTAGGTGCAATCTAAATCTAAATGCTTGTTTCTAGCTCTAACAGTGCAGTAATATCTAACAAGTAATATCTAACAATACACACAATAGACTCAAATCTATGTAAAGGAATGGAATTAAGAATATATAAATATTTGGACGCGCAATGTCAGGGCAGCATAGACTAAGATACTGTACAGTAGAACAGAATACAGTATATAAATATTTAAGATGAGTAATGCAAAATATGTAAACATTATTAAAGTGACTAGAGCTCCAATTATTAAAGTGTCCAGTGATTTCAAGTCTTTGTATATAGGGCAGCAGCCTCTAATGTGCTAGTGATGGCTATTTAACAGTCTGATGGACTTGAGATAGAAGCTGTTTTTCAGTCTCTCGGTCCCAGCTTTGATGCACCTGTACTGACATCGCCTTCTGGATGATAACGGGGTGAACAGGCAGTGGCTCAGGTGGTTGTTGTCCTTGATGATCTTTTTGGCCTTCCAGTAACATCGGATGCTGTAGGTGTCCTGGAGGGCAGGTAGTTTGCCCCCGGTGATGCGTTCGGCAGACCGCACCACCCTCTGGAGAGCCCTGCGGTTGTGGGCGGTGCAGTTGTGGGCAGTCCAGTTGCCAATCCAGGCAGTGATACAGCTCGACAGGATGCTCTCAATTGTGCATCTGTAAAAGTTTGTGAGGGTTTTAGGTGTGCTGTTGCGCCTTCTTCACCACCATGTCTCTGTGGATCATTTCAGTTTGTTATTGATGTGTACGCCGAGGAACTTGAAGCTTCGCGGTCCCGTAGATGTAGATAGGGGGGTGCTCCCTCTGCTGTTTCCTGAAGTCCACGATCAGCTCCTTTGTTTTGTTGATGTTGAGTAAGGTTATTTTCCTGGCACTACACTCACAGGGCCCTCACCTCTTCCCTGTAGGCTGTCTCGTCATTGTTGGTAATCAGGCCTACTACTGTCGTCTGCAATCGTGATGATTGAGTAGGAAGTGTACATGGCCAGGCAGTCATGGGTGAACAGGGAGTACAGGAGGGGGCTGAGCACACACCCTTGTGTGGCCCCAGTGTTGAGTATCAGCGAAGTGGAGGTGTTGTTTCCTACCTTCACCACCTGGGGGCGGCTCAGTTGCACAGGTCAGAGTTTAGACCCAGGGCCTCAAGCTTAATGATGAGCTTGGAGTGTACTATGGTGTTTAAGGCTGAGCTATAGTCAATGTACAGCATTCTTACATAGGCATTCCTCTTGTCCAGACGGGATTGGGCAGTGTGCAGTGCGATCGCATCATCTGTGGATCTGTTGGGGCGGTAAGCAAATTGAAGTGGGTCTAGGGTGTCAGGTAAGATAATGGTGATATGATCCTTGACTAGTTTCTCAAAGCACTTCATGATGACAGAAGTGAGTGCTATGGGGCGATAGTCATTTAGTTCAGTTACCTTTGCTTTCTTGGGTGCAGGAACAATGATGGCCATCTTGAAGCATGTGGGGACAGAAGACTAGGATAGGGAGAAGTTGAATATGTCCGTAAGCACTACAGCCAGCTGGTCTGCGCATGCTCCGACGACCCGGCTAGTGATGCTGTCTGGGCCGGCAGCCTTGAGAGGGTTAACGCGCTTAAATGTCTTACTCATGTCGGCTACGGAGAAAGAGAGCCCACAGTCCTTGGTAGCGGGCCGCGTCGGTGGTACTGTGTTCTCCTCAAAGTGGGCGAAAAATGTGTTTATCTTGTCTGGAAGCAAGACAGCGATGTCCGCAATGTGGCTGGTTTTCCCTTTGTAGTCCGTGATTGTCTGTAGACCCTGCCACATACGTTTTGTGTCTGAGCCATTGGATTTTGACTCCACTTTGTTTCTATACTGAAATTTTGCCTGTTTGATTGCCTCAAGGAGGGAATAAATACACTGTTTGTATTCGGCCATATTCCCAGTCACCTTGCCATGGTTAAATGCGGTGGTTCGACCTTTCAGTTTTGCATGAATGCTGCCATCTATCCACAGTTTGCGCTAATGCTAGTTAGCATTGGCTCACGAAACTACCTCTACCTTCCTTCATACTGGACACAGAGACCTAAAATGGTATCCACAAATTAATCTGACTCTGGGGAAGAAGATGAAGGGCCTCATTGCCAAAATCCCAAAGTATCCTCTTAAGAGCTTTGGGCCACTAACCAAAAGGTCGCTGGTTCGAATCACAGAGCCAACTAGGTAAAAAAATATGTCGATGTGACCTTGAGCAAAAACCTTAACCCTAACTGCTCCTGTAAGTCTGCTAAATGATGTAAATGTAAAAATGTAGATTCTGGAATGGTTCCTGGGACAGCATTTTCCATCAACAATACACCAAAAGATGGAATTTCTTCTTGAAGAATGGTGTTGCATACCTCCGATAGAGTTCCAAACACAGAATCTATTCAAAGGCAAATTGAAGCTGTTCTGGCAGCACGTGATGGCCCAACGTCCTATTAAGACACTTTATGTTGCCATTTCTTTTATTTTGGCAGTTATCTGTACATAATAGTTAATATACATTCATACAGTAGCCTTATAGCTAGCTCATATGTATATAGGACTAGCTCATTTCAAAAATATGTTATTATGTACTGGCAGTCTCTATGGGGGTGCCACAGGGTTCAATTCTCGGGCCTACTCTTTTCTCTGTACCATCAATGATGTCGCTCTTGCTGCTGGTGATTCTCTGATCCACCTCTACGCAGACGACACCATTCTGTATACTTCTGGCCCTTCTTTAGACATTGTGTTAACAAACCTCCAGACGCGTTTCAATGCCATACAACTCTCCTTCCGTGGCCTCCAACTGCTCTTAAATGCAAGTAAAACTAAATGCATGCTCTTCAACCGATCGCTGCCCGCACCTGCCCGCCCGACTAGCATCACTATGGACGGATCTGACTGAGAATATGTGGACAACTTCAAATACCTAGGTGTCTGGTTAGACTGTAAGCTCTCCTTCCAGACTCACATTAAGCATCTCCAATCCAAAATTAAATGTAGAATCGGCTTCCTATTTCGGCTTCCTATTTCGCAACAAAGCATCCTTCACTCATGCTGCTAAACTGACTATCCTACCAATCCTTGACTTTGGTGATGTCATTTACAAAATAGCCTCCAACACTCTACTCAGCATATTGGATGCAGTCTATCACAGTGCCATCCATTTTGTCACCAAAGCCCCATATACTACCCAGCACTGCAACCTGTATGCTCTCATTGGCTGGCCCTCGCTTCATATTTGTCGCCAAACCCACTGGCTCCATGTCATCTATAAGTCTTTGCTAGGTAAACTGGTCACCAAAGCAGCACCCACCCGTAGCAGCGCTCCAGCAGGTATATTTCACTGGTCACCCCCAAAGCCAACTCCTCATTTGTCCTCCTTTCCTTCCAGTTCTCTGCTGCTAATGACTGGAACGAATTGCAAAAATCACTGAAGCTGGAGACTCATATCCCCTCACTAAATTTAAGCATCAGCTGTCAGAGCAGGTTACATATCATTGCACCTGTACATAGCCCATCTGTAAATAGCCCAGCCAACTACCTCATCCCCATATTGTTATTTATTGTTTTGCTCCTTTGCACCCCAGTATCTCTACTTGCACATTCATCACTCCAGTGTTTAATTGCTAAATTGTAATTATTTCGCCACTATGGTCTATTTATTGCCTTACCTCCCTAATCTTACTTCATTTGCACACATTGTTTATAGACTTTTCTATTGTGTTATTGACGTTCGTTTGTTTATTCCATGTGTAACTCTGTTTGTGTCACACTGCTTTGCTTTTATCTTGGCCAGGTCGCGGTTGAAAATGAGAACTTGTTCTCAACTGGCCTACCTGGTTAAATAAAGGTTAAATAAAAATAAATACATGTACAGTCTATCACATATGGCTATTCGCTAACAGGCGCAGGTAAAACCTAGTCTTGCTAACACCGGCCTCTCTACGTCCTTGACTTGAGACACAGCTCTCTGTAAAATCAGGTTAGGCTAAATCAGGTCAGAAAGCAAATCTATGGATATTTGCTAGCACAATCCCCAGCTGCTTCAAGATGTCCACTATTATCCTAGTGCCCAAGTAAGGTAAAGTAACTGAGCTGAATGACTACCGACCCGTAGCACTCACCTCAGTCATCATGAAGTGCTTCGAGAGGCTAGTCAAAGATCACATCACCTCCTCGACACACTTGACCCTCTCAAATTCACCTACCGCCCTGACAGATCCACCTATGACACAATTGCCATTGTACACTGCACACTGCCCTCAGCCATCTGGAGAAATGGAATGCACATGTGAGGATGCTGTTCATCGACTACAGCTCAGCCTTCAATACCATAGTGCCCTCTAAGCTCAACACAAAGCTCACGGCCCTGGGTCTGAACTCACGGCCCTGGGTCCTGGACTTCCTGTGCAAGGATGACGTCCCATTATGCCTGTCGAAAACCAAACCCTGCATTCCACAGTAAGAACCTTAAACCAACGGTCAAACATGTTTGGGGATGCTTTGCTGCCTCAGGACCTGGATGACTTACCTTAATAGAAGGAACCGTGAATTCTGCTCTGTATCAGATAATTCTACAGGAGAATGTCAGGCCATCCGTCTGTGAGCTGAAGCTGAAGTGCTGCTGGGTCATGCAGAAAGACAATGATCCAAAACACACAATCAAGTCTATGAAAATGGTTAAAAAGCAACACATTTCAAGTTTTAGAATGGCCTAGTCAAAGTCCAGATCTAATCCCAATTGAGATGTTGTGGCAAGACTTAAAAGAGCAGTTCCTGCTTGAAAACCCACAAATGTCACTGAGTTAAAGCAGTATCCGCATTGTGACACTGGCACCCTGCAGACAGACGAGAGGAGGAGGGGAGGAGATGGGTTGGATATTATCAGATTTAAAAAGGAACAGCCCCAGCCAAGTCCTCTCAGATAAAGGTAAAGGTACAGTACAACCATGTCCTCTTCTGTCCTATTCCTGTGTTGTACTACTGTCTACAATCATCATTTCATACAGAGTATGCAAATCCAACAGCTTGCAGATTGCTAGACATAGGAACACATTTCCGTTGTATAACTGGCTCATTATTTACTTTAAAATGTCCTAGTGATCTGCAGAGAAAACACAGGCACAGATGGTTTCCTATAGGACTGGTTGGAGGGGACATCACAGATGGTTTCCTATAGGACTGGTTGGAGGGGACATCACAGATGGTTTCCTATAGGACTGGTTGGAGGGGACATCACAGATGGTTTCCTATAGGACTGGTTGGAGGGGACATCACAGATGGTTTCCTATAGGACTGGTTGGAGGGGACATCACAGATGGTTTCCTATAGGACTGGTTGGAGGGGACATCACAGATGGTTTCCTATAGGACTGGTTGGAGGGGACATCACAGATGGTTTCCTATAGGACTGGTTGGAGGGGACATCACAGATGGTTTCCTATAGGACTGGTTGGTGGGGACATCACAGATGGTTTCCTATAGGACTGGTCGGAGGGGACATCACAGATGGTTTCCTATAGGACTGGTTGGTGGAGACAGCTGCTTTTTCCCTGTCTTTGTACTACACTCAGTCGCTCTAGCCAGCGAAAGGTTTGCCTGCAAAATGCCTGCATTTATTCAATGTTTAACAGGTTGGAATTAGTATGAGTTGTAAGATTCCTTTCTCCTCATTCTAACAGCATGGAGTCCAGATGGGATCTAGGATGGGTCAAGTTTTTAATTGTGGCTGTCAGAGAGAGAGAGAGAGAGAGAACGGGTCAGGTTGATGGTTTCATCACACACTGAAATCAACATCAAGATCACACTGTGTGTCAGCCACATTATGTTGCAGTGATCTGTGACAATGATCATCAACTTGTTTTTAATGAAACACTACGAGCAGTTTCCCTGCCACCATTATAGTGTCGATAATTTGCATCAACTGCGGCCCTGTTTCTGCATTCCTAATGTTGATTACTCCATCTCCGCCCCATGCCTCACCACCACCACTTGAATCAGTTAGGACTGCCAGACTATTTCAGAGAAAATGTACTTCTTCTCACCAACCTCGATAGATTTAATTCAAATGGAAGTAGTGTGTTTTGCTGCAGAGCTTTTAACCATGCAGATGATGGCAGCCATTCCATTCTCTTGTAGAATTCCTTTAGGCATTAGGCCTAACTGCATGTTCAGTGTTTGAACTCTACCTTGGCTCTAGTTTTCATATACTATCAATAACTCTATATGAATCATCTTATTGTATTGCATGTGTCTATCAAGAGTTACAGTATATAACAATAATCCATTTGGCTATACGCTGTAATGTATTTTTAATTAACTTGGCATTATAGTCAAATGGGTTATTTTGGTAAACGGAGACTAATTAGTTATCTTCAGACATAATCAACAGAGCAGACTACACTGCAGAGAACGGAGAGGCAGATGAATGATAAACTGTTATGGGCCAGGCATTGAAGTTTGTGATTCAACACAGGTTGTTTATGTGGATTTACACAGACAGTCACCATCTGCACATCTCAGTCTTCTCTCTCTCTCTCTCCATCCTAATTTATCTTCTCAAAGCCAAACATTCTCAAACACACTGCTACATCTGGCATACAGGCTGTCTGGCAGGCGGGCAGCGCTCCATAACATTAAAGCAACACCCCACTCTTCACAGGAGACTCAGAAAGTCAGACAGAAACAGGGGTTTTAACGCACTGCAGGCTCTGATACTCATGTACTTCTTATACTCACGTTGGCAGGTGTCGCAGGTGATTCCCCCGTAGAACCCCTACACCTCAGACAGGATCCGGTGATGGGGTCACAGCTCCGCGGTGAGGCCAGGTCCAGGTTACCGTTACACTGGCAGGGCTGGCACAAGCCCCCCTTAACCACCGGATGACCAAAGTAGCCATTGGTGCATCTACAGTGACCAAAGAGGGAGCGGGAAATCAAGACTGGTGACTAGGACCCTGAGTGTTTCCTTACCATACTAGATGACCAGGAGAAAATCTGGGCCCTAGTTCTAGGTTAGGAGGGGACAGGGTGAGGCTTTTTTTTTGCTGATCAGGAATAACCGCAGACCGTAGTTATAGTATAGCCCATTCATGAATAATTTGAGCAGGAAGGAGTGACTGCACCGTACAGTATTGGACTGAATGATCACCACTCTACTTATGGGAAATACATTCTCCCCATAGCAGAGTTAAAGTATAATGTTGGCTTTGGGGATGACAAGTGAAATATACCTGCTGGAGTGTGTGTTATGGGTGGGTGTTGCTATGGTGAACAGTGAGCTGAGATAAGGCGGAGCTATACCTAGCCAAGACTTATAGATGACCTGGAGCCAGTGGGTTTGGCGACGAATATGTAGCGAGGACCAGGTAACAAGAGCATACAGGTCGCAGTGGTGGGTAGTATATGGGGCTTTGGTGACAAAACGGATGGCACTGTGATAGACTGCATCCAATTTGCTGAGTAGAGTGTTGGAGGCTAATTTGTAAATTACATCGCCAAAGTCAAGGATCGGTAGGATAGCCAGTTTTACGAGGGTAAGTTTGGCAGCATGAGAGAAGGAGGCTTTGTTTTTGCGAAATAGGAAGCCGATTCTACATTTAACTTTGGATTGGAGATGCTTAATGTGAGTCTGGAAGGAGAGTTTACAGTCTAACCAGACACCTAGATATTTATAGCTGTTCACAAGTCAGAACCGTCCAGGGTAGTGATGCTAGTGGGCGGGTGCGGGCAGCAATCGGTTGAAGAGCATGCATTTAGTTTTACTAGAATTAGAGAGCAGTTGGAGGCCACGGAGTGTTGTATGGCGTTTAAGCTCGTTTGGAGGTTTGTTAACACAGTGTCCAAAGAAGGGCCAGAGGTATACAGAATGGTGTCGTCTGATTCAAAGAATCACCCGCAGCAAGAGCGACATCATTGATATATACAGAGAAAAGAGTAGGCCCGAGAATTGAACCCTTTAGCACTCCCATAGAGACTGCCAGAGGTCCGGACAACAGGCCCTCCTATTTGGCACACTGAACTCGATCTGAGAAGTTGACAGTGAGAGGGCGTTTATTTTTTTCCTGAATTTACTTCCCTGCATGCTTGTAACTTCAGGCAAACATGGAGCAAGATGGCTGGGACGATACACCACATGGCTTGATAGGTACTACTTATGGGAAACACATTCTCCCCATAGCTGAGTTAAAGTATAATGACGGAAATCAACATATGACCACCATGCCTCTGCTCCTTTTCAAGTCTGTAGTGAAACTGGATAATTAGCAACCACATCAAGCATGCACAGCTTTATGACTGCCGTTCAGTGTTTCACTTAGATGGCTTCAGCAATGAAACAGTAGGCAGTTTCATTGGCAGTCAAAACACAGAGAAACAATCTGAAAAGGCAAACGTGTGAAACCACCGAAAATATCTATATTCCCCCTACCAACTCTTATCTGCACTGTCCTGCTTTTCCCGCCATATATCTCCTCAGAAGTCAGTCGTGTTCTGTACTGATAAAGATATACATTCCATCTATTGCCTCCTTGTTAAATGGTTTCTACAACTCTTATCTCCACACCGCCATTCTATCTCCATGATACCAAATGGGAAAAGTAATCATTCCATATCATGCGCAGCGGATTCCTTTAGTCGCGGAAGACTTATTAATTGAATATGTTATTGCTTCCGAATGTCTTATGTTCGAAGGAGCCATTGGCGTGTAACAGTGAGTACGTGTCTGTAATTTCATTTGAACCATCATGCGGGTGTCTTGGGGAATAGACAGCACGAATGCAGATATCATGGCCAAACTTGGGTCCGGACTAAATGGGATATCAGGCACTTTTAATATCCTGCTGACTGGGCAATGGACTGCTGTAAACTATACAGCACTACCAGTTGAATATGAAGACACCTAGGTCAAAGCTAGGATAACTCTGTTCTCTGTATGGGGAAGCACACACTTAAAAGGAAACATGTCCTTATACAGAGTTGAGTCCTGATCAACATATTTCATGCATCCTAGTCTGGGTGCCCGAGATTCTATGCATGCAAAATTTACACTACACATATAAACTCAGCAAAAAAAGAAACGTCCCTTTTTCAGGACCCTGTCTTTCAAAGATTATTCGTAAAAATCCAAATAACTTCACAGATCTTCATTGTAAAGGGTTTAAACACTGTTTCCAATGCTTGTTCAATTAACCATAAACAATTAATGAACATGCACCTGTGGAACGGTTAAGACACTAACAGCTTGCAGACAGTAGGCAATTAAGGTCACAGTTATGAAAACTTAGGACACCAAAGAGGCCTTTCTACTGACTCTGACAAACACCAAAAGAAGGATGCCCGGGGTCCCTGCTCATCTGCGTGAATATGCCTTAGGCATGCTGTAAGGAAGCATGAGGACTGCAGATGTGGCCAGGGCAATAAATTGCAATGTCCGTACTGTGAGACGCCTAAGACAGTGCTACAGGGAGACAGGACGGACAGCTGATCATCCTCACAGTGGCAGACCACGTGTAACAACACCTGCACAGGATCGGTACATCTGTACATCACACCTGCGGGATAGGTACAGGATGGCAACAACAACTGCCTGAGTTACACCAGGAACGCACAATCCCTCCATCAGTGCTGACTGTCCGCAATTTTTTTTTTTTAAGTAAAGAAACATTCACCTTTATTTAACCAGGTAGGCCAGTTGAGAACAAGTTCTCATTTACAACTGCTACCTGGCATAGATAAAGCAAAGCAGTGCAACAAAAACAACAGAGTTGGTGATAAGCAAACGTACAGTCAATAACACAATAGAAAGATCTGTATACAGTGTGTGCAAATGAAGTAAGGAGGTAAGGCAATAAATTGACCAATAGTGGTGAAGTAAATACAATTTAGCAATTTACACTGGAGTGATATATGTGCAGATGAGGATGTGCAAGTAGAAATACTGGTGTGCAAAAGAGCAGAAAAACAAAAACAAATATGGGGATGAGGTAGGTAGTTGATTATTTACAGATGGGCTGTGTACAGCTGCAGCGATCGTTAAGCTGCTCTGACAGTTGACCCTTAAAGTGGAGATATAAGTCTCCAACTTCAGTGATTTTTTGCAATACGTCCCAGTCATTGGCAGCAGAGAACTGTAAGGAAAGGCGGCCAAAGGAAGTGTTGGCTTTGGGGATGACCAGTGAAATATACCTGCTGGAGTGTGTGTTGTGGGTGGGTGTTGCTATGGTGAACAGTGAGCTGAGATAAGGCGGAGCTATACCTAGCCAAGACTTATAGATGACCTGGAGCCAGTGGGTTTGGTGACGAATATGTAGCGAGGACCAGGTAACGAGAACATACAGGTCGCAGTGGTGGGTAGTATATGGGGCTTTGGTGACAAAACGGATGGCACTGTGATAGACTGCATCCAATTTGCTGAGTAGAGTGTTGGAGGCTAATTTGTAAATTACATCGCCAAAGTCAAGGATTGGTAGGATAGCCAGTTTTACGAGGGTAAGTTTGGCAGCATGAGAGAAGGAGGCTTTGTTTTTGCGAAATAGGAAGCCGATTCTACATTTAACTTTGGTTTGGAGATGCTTAATGTGAGTCTGGAAGGAGAGTTTACAGTCTAACCAGACACCTAGATATTTATAGCTGTCCACAAGTCAGAACCGTCCAGGGTAGTGATGCTAGTGGGCGGGTGTGGGCAGCAATCGGTTGAAGAGCATGCATTTAGTTTTACTAGAATTAGAGAGCAGTTGGAGGCCACGGAGTGTTGTATGGCGTTGAAGCTCGTTTGGAGGTATACAGAATGGTGTCGTCTGCATAGAGGTGATTCAAAGAGTCACCCGCAGCAAGAGCGACATCATTGATATATACAGAGGAAAGAGTAGGCCCGAGAATTGAACCCTGTAGCACTCCCATAGAGTGGCCCTCCTATTTGGCACACTGAACTCGATCTGAGAAGTAGTTAATGAACCAGGAGAGGTTCACTAACTAGTGAACCAGGAGAAGTTACTGAATATAACTTTTGATTTTGATTCCCCCTTTGTTCAGGGACACATTATTCAATTTCTGTTAGTCACATGTCTGTGGAACTTTGTGTTTATGTTTCAGTTGTTGAATCTTATGTTCATACAAATATTTACACATGTTAAGTTTGCTGAAAATAAACGCAGTTGACAGTGAGAGGACATTTCTTTTTTTGCTGAGTTTACTTCCCTGCATACTTGTAACTTCAGGCAAACATGGAGCAAGATGGCTGGGACGATACATCACATGGCTTGATAGGTACTTTGGATAGGGGAATGGCCTGTTTAGTTTCTGAGCAGTGAGTTATGGAGCCTTCTTGTTTATAGAAATCTATGGAAATATGAAACAGAACATTTACATTTCTTAACATATACTGTACATTGAATATGGTTTCACCTATAATTCATATTTTGACAAAGATCTATCAAACAGAACTGTATATCTAACTTTATCTCATGATTTAGGTAGGCTTAATATCCACTAAGAATGGTTCTATGGTCCACATCCAACTCACTCCATTCCAGTTGGGGCTGTGGTTCCTGGGAGAGGGTACACTCTTAGAAAAATGGTTCCAAAAGGGTGGAACCCTTTTTGGTTGCAGGTAGAACCCTTTTGGGTTTTTGTAGAACCCTCTGTGGAAAGGGTTTTCCATTGAGCCCAAACGGGTTCTACCTGGAACCAAAAATTATTATTGAAAGGGTTCTCCTTTGGGGACAGCCAAAGAACCATTTAAGGTTCTAGATGGTACCTTTTTTTCAGAGTGTAGGGTCGAGGTTGAGGGGTCCACATGGCACCATCTGACACCCATTAACTCACCCAGGCAGCCTTGCAGCCTTGCTCTCTCAGACAAACAAGAAGGGTCTGTCTTAAACATTGATGTTTCCCGCCAAGTGTCTGTCTTCCCCATCTATAAATACCTCCTCAGCTCTTGCTCTTGGCCCCAAGCAGCCCCCTTTAAAAAAGGAAACGTTCTCACCCCAACCTGGCAACACACACCGCTCTATCTGACAGATCCTGGTGCATCAGGTGCCCATGCCCACCCACCGACAAGCTATACATAAACTCTAATGTCTCCGAGAGCTCAGAGACTCAGACAGAGAAGAGGCACAGGTTTGGTGGTCTGTGTCTATGTATTGAAAGCAGTGCCTATATATCTTTCCGACTGCCAAGATACTGTTGTGTCTTCTCTTCCACAGCTTCCATGTGTTCTCCTGCCCACTCAGATCAGCTTCCCAAAAATTTGAAGTAAACCCTCTTTCCCTGCTCTCTGGATAGACTTTTCCCCCCCAAAATCAATAACCTTATTACTGGCAACTCTGCACTTGACTGAATGTACTCCTGGCCCCTGCAGTATGGCCTCCCAGCGGGTTAGAGACCTCTTCACATGCCTCTTTTAGCTCCGACTACCAATTTGTTTTCAGGGATTGCAGTAGTTTGACGGTGCTGAGGTGATAGCTATTATTACCAACTAACCCTCCTTGGTCCTGCAGCAGAGCGTCCCTTGTTATCAGGCAGACAGTGCTCCACTTCCAGGGTTCAGTTCACTCTGACTATACTAGAGAGAGGTACTGTAGGTCCAGGTGTGAAGAGGGACATTCTGATAGCACGCCTCTGTAACGTCCTTCACTTCACCGGCTCTCAGAGACCCAGGCCTTAGGCCCCCTGTTTTAGGCAGCCATGATAGATGAGGCCCCATCCTGTCTGTCAGCAGCCTAAATGGGCTTGTGTCCCCACATATGACCCACAGAACCCAAATCCCTCCTTGCCCCACCTGGATTCTCTCACTTTATAGATCAAGAGCAGAGCAGTGCGGGCATCTGCCAGGCAGCGTGGCACAGGGATGGCAAGCATGCCCACAGCAGCCTGTCTCCATCTGTCAGAGAGCATGGGTCATAAAGAGGGGTGCTGCCTCACCACCATCTCAGCCCTGCAGCAGCAAACCCACACCCACAGCAATTAGAAATACTGCACCAACCATCCATCCCTCTGTCCCCACAGAGCATGAGATAGAGAGAGGGAGAGAGAGAAAAATAGAGAAAGAGAGGCAGAGAAATTTATGTATTTATGATGCAAATGAAATCAAGAGACCTCAGAACAGATATGTGGGCATCGACTGCAAAGTGATCAATCGTCCCGCTGCTCCAGAGAGGATGGTCCTTTGTCTACTGACACCTCTGGGAAAGATCCCAGCGCTTTGAAACATCAACTGAACCCCTCTGCAGCCTCTACGCTTTTATAGCCAAACAGTACCGTATGGCAACTGAAATCAACAGACAAACCAGAAAAGACCACAGTGGCATATGGGTCTGCTATTGACATGCATGTGTAATGAATAACTATAAAATCCACTAGCCACCAGTGACAGACCAATACATAATCTAAAACTGCCAATAGTCATGAGCATAATCAACTTAGAAGTGATCCATATATAATTACATTAAATATGATTTAGACTAATTTAGGTCTATCTATAACCTATTGACATGGCTTCCTGTTTGATTTTGATTTAGCAGAGCATAAAATAGGCCTACATACAGGTAACTGGCAAAATAAAGGAAACACTAACATAAAGCATCTTAATAAGACATTGGGCCACCACGGGCCAGAACAGCTTTAATGCACCTTGGCATTCTACAAGTGTCTGGAACTCTATTGGAGAGATGCAACTCCATTCCTCTACGAGAAATAAATTCCATAATTTGGTGTTTTGTAGGTATTGGAAAACGCGGTCTCAGGCACCGTTCCAGAATCACCCATAAGCATTCAATTGGGTTGAGATCTGGTGACTAAGACGGCCATGGCATATGGTTTACATCGTTTTCATGCTCATCAAACCATTCAGTGACCACTCGTGCCCTGTGGATGGGGGAATTTTCTTCCTATGGGGGCATAGCAATGGTATCCAAAATAATGTCTTGCCCAGCATTTTTATACATGACCCTAAGCATGATGGGATGTTAATTGACTCAGGAACTTAATTAACACAGGAACCACACCTGTGTGGATGCACCTGCTTTAAATATACCTTGTATCCCTCATTTACTCAAGTGTGTTCCTTTATAACCTATGTACAGACATGCATAAAGATGCTTAGACATTCCCATTTAATTTCTAAGTGAGAAACGATTACAACCCATTGGAAAAGCAGGTTATCTACCAATACCAAACAACAGCACCTAACTCCCTTAACGGCTCAAGTAAACTGGATTTAGGCTGTGATATAATTGTGTCTACAAGGGTTAACTCCCTTTGTCTGTGGGTACAGAAGCCTGGGACACTCACCTGTCACAGTGTGCTCCCGTGTACCCCAGCTGCCATCGGTCACATATCAGCTCCCCTCGCGGGTCCACATGGCAGGTGGGGCTGAAACGGCAATGTTTTTCAGCAATAGAAACAGGAAGTAGAAGAAAAAGAAAAGAAGCTCGTATCAACAAACCCATCGTCCCACTAAGCTGCTGCTCCAGTCCTGGCACCGGGGCGTGCTGCCCCCACTTTGACCACCAGGGGATTACCGCCAGTTACCAGTGCTTGACTAAAGCGATTGTCTCTGGCCCTGTTCGCAAGTCAGCGACCTCAACATTGTGGAAAAACAACAGAGCTAGTCGACAGCACCATCAGCCCTAAATAAAACATTAAAGTGACTAAGGATTAGTGTCGTGATGAGAAAATAAAAGCTATTATAAGACGATAATGCATTATAGATAGAGGTCAGTGTGGCTAGATAAGGGTTCTGATTAAGTGCCGTATTAACTTATTTCCATATGACAAGTGATGACATACTTGTTGGACGGGATGTTGAGGGGGCAGGCGCAGGGCTGGCAGTCATTCGGCGTTCTCTTGTTAGCTACTCCATGGAATCCAGGGATACATTCATCACAGTGGAATCCGGTGGTGTGGTCAGTACAGCCCTGGGACTGTACAGTAGGTTATTTAGGTTTATAGGGTTAACATACAGCAAATCAATGAATCCATTCTTTAAAGGGCCAATCCGCAGTTGCTACATACATTTCCTGACTTATAAATGAATGATATGTACCCATCGGTTCTTGAAGAATATATCTTATAAAAGCCTCATGAGCTTAGATTAACTGTTGTACCGCATCAGAACCCAAAATATAAACTTGCTTTACTCCAATGTTTGTAAAGAACATAAATGTGTAACAAACACTATATAGCCACAAATAAATCTCTGTGATATCATCAATGGTCAGTCCTTGTATCCATAGATCTGGATAGGAATTTGAGAGCGGTTACATTTCTCCAGCCCCATCCATAAGCTTTTTACCAAAACAGTGGTGGGGTGTCCGCGTTGTTATTGTTTCAACTGCACTTTGGCAATTTATTTCTAGAACAATACCAATACATAAATATATCCACTGTAAACTAGCTTTTCCAAGTAATAATCTGGTGTATTGTCACAATTAGTTTGAGTAGCAGCTGTACTTGATTGGCAATGCAGCAAACCTGGATGAACAATTAACAAAATTTGAGTAAAATCTACAAAGAAAATCTACAGTCTCCTCTCCATAGTTTCTGTCTGACAGGGATGGTCCGGTGAATAATTGACCGAGACTTTGTGAGTCTGATGTTGCCAAATTAAACATAATGCATTTCCCCACAGATTGGCATTAACCCAAACTCCGGTAATGCACCGCTAATAAAATGAGAGCTGTTTCTTTTCAGCTCCACGCCTCGTCAGACCCAATAAAGACTAAACGCTCTTGAGTCAATTGCAGATGTCTACTCAGCATAATCACCAGCATAGAGAAGATTTCTTGATTACGGGGGGAGGGGTGGGCACGCAGTTTAGTGTATGCGCACGTACAAGTGTGTGTGTGTTTTAGTGTGTAAATGTGTGAGTTTGTGTATTGGCTCTACCTATAAACCCCAGACTTGCTTGGCACAGAGCCGTAGAGCCTATCTCTTGTGGGATAAATCCTGAGAGCCTTTATAAAAGCCAGTCAGAAAGGCACACTCTACCTAGCAGGAGGAAGGGCACACTCTACCTAGCAGAAGGAAGGGCACACTCTACCTAGCAGGAGGAAGGGCACACTCTACCTAGCAGGAGGAAGGGCACACTCTACCTAGCAGAAGGAAGGGCACAATCTACCTTGCAGGAGGAAGGGCACACTCTACCTTGCAGGACGAAGGGCACACTCTACCTAGCTGGAGGAGGGCACACTACCTAGCTGGAGGAGGGCACACTACCTAGGAGGAGGAGGGCACACTCAACCAGGGTTTAACTCAACATCATGGCATCATTCACAGGCACCAACCGACCAACCAAATACCTTACGACCAACCAAATACCTTACGCATTCACAGGAATGGCTAACTATTGAAATTCCTTCTGTCCTACCGGTTTAGGTAGAACAGCCTTTAATTTTTATGCGCTGCATACTTGTGGTACATTTCTGAATATCCTACAATTGGACTAGTGCCTTTCTGTATTTTAGGGTATTGGTCAATCTTTTCAGGTGAATGTATGTATTTTTCATTGTTTGTATTGTTGTATTTCTCATGTTCATGCCTTTATTTGTGTAATTTGTATCACTGCTTCATTATCATCATCATGTATTTTGAATTTGGTGCATTTTTGTGAAATACAGACTTTGGTCTCAATGGGACTTCCCTGCTTAAATAATGGTTTAAATAAAAAATAAATAAAACATCCCATCACTGTTCTAGCAGACTGTCTGTTTCATACTGAAGCAGGTCTAGTCTGATGTCTGAAAGTAGCGTTGAGGCAGTGTGGGGCGTCTGCCAGGGGAAGCTGAGAGAGGTGAGGGTGTACAGAGGTCAGAGAGCGCTAGCTAGCTGTCAGGATGTGGACAGACAGACAGCTGAGGCTGGCCTCCGGCCCCGGGGACACAGCCATCTACACAACTCAGGTCTATCTGAACACAGAGTCATGAAAAAACTCCACAGGCTACAGGCTGAGATCTATCTCTACCTCTAAAGCCCTGATCATAACACAGGCTGAGATGAAAAGAGGGGGTAGAAAGTCAATACGATAGCAAAGTTAATCCTGGTTAGGGTCCAACTAGCAAGTCTCTTCAGGTGGGGGCTTAATCCTCTGTCACAGCCTGATCTGTTTCAATTGTCTTTGTGCTTGTCTCCACCCCACTCCAGGTGTCGCCCATCTTCCCCATTATCCCATGTGCATTATACCTGTGTTCTCTGCTTGTCTGTTGCCAATTCGTCTTGTCAGGTCTTACCAGCGTGTTTTCCCGTCTTCCTCAAGTTTCTGTTTCCTAGTTTCCCCGGTTCTGACCATTCTGCCTGCCCTGACCCCGAGCCTGGCTGCCGTTCTGTACCTGCCTGACTCTGACCCGATTACGAACCTCTGCCTGCCCTGACCCCGAGCCTGGCTGCCGTTCTGTACCTGCCTGACTCTGACCCGATTACAAACCTCTGCCTGCCCTGACCCCGAGCCTGGCTGCCGTTCTGTACCTGCCTGACTCTGACCCGATTACGAACCTCTGCCTGCCCTGACCCCGAGCCTGCCTGCTTTTCTTCACCATATTGACTCTGCCCTGGATTACAGACCTCTGCCTGCCCTTGACCTGTGTTTTGCCTGCCCCCTGTTTGGGTCAATAAACATCTTGTAACGGCTTTCCTCTTCCTCTTCTGAGGAGGAGTAGCAAGGATTGGACCAATACGCAGCACGATAAGTGTTCATCTTAGTTTTTTAATAAGAATAATGAACACTGAACAAAACAATAAACGACCACGTGAAGAAACAAAACCGTAACAGTTCCGTGAGGAACAAAACACTGACACGGAAAATAAACACCCACAACTCAAAAGTGAAACCAGGCTACCCAAGTATGGTTCTCAATCAGGGACAACGATTGACAGCTGCCTCTGATTGAGAACCATACCAGGCCAAACACAGAAATCCCAAATCATAGAAAAAAGAACATAGACAACCCACCCAACTCACGCCCTGACCATACTTAAAACAAAGACATAACAAAAGAACTAAGGTCAGAACGTGACACATCTGTGATTCTAGCTGTCTGCATCTGGGTTTTATCCTGAGTTCTGATATCCTCATTAAAATCAATGCTATTTGGATTTAACAGTGGTAATAGTACAGTTACCAAGGGTGAGATTAACAACACTTGGAGCATTACACGTAAGAAAATATCATTATTATACATTTCCAAGTGGTGATATCAGGTGTTGTGTCCACTGGTAGAGGAAGGAAGGAACATGTTTAAGTAAACTCAGTGGAATGCAGTACTGAGATCTCAAACCCCTGTGACTGACAGGAACTAGTACCTGTGTGTTAGATAGTCAATATAAAATCAGAAAAAAATCTGTTATAAGAGGATTATTCTAGCCATATTGAAATGTGAAAATACAGTGTAGAAGGTCAGATTTATTGTTCATGTGAACTCTCAACAGCTTCTCATCCCCCCCCCCGCACCCCTACTTACTAAGCATTGTCCAGTGATGTCATCACATTGTGGCATGGCCATGCGATGCCCAGACGAACACAACTGCAACACAAACACTCACCAAGGCATTTCATTATTAGACTATGAAAATACGAGTACAGAATCTTGACAGTTTAAAGATACCAATTTGTAGATCAATAAAAAGCCAACAATGTAAAAACAAATCAACTGTCTCCAAGCTACAGGGGAAAAACAAAATAAATAAATGAAAAAAGAATTGCCAGTGAAATGGAGTTTAATTGTCTCGCCTCATAAGTTGTTTAGGGTTTATAATTAGTCCTTCAAAGACGTAATTAATGCATCAATGTTGCTGAACTAAGTGCTTTCTGCAGTTGGAGAGAAAATTGTAACATCGTTCTGTCAGTTTAGAAATGCATCAGGAATAGTAAGACTACATTTGAATTTTAAATGCTACATTCAGATCTTCAACCCAACTAATTTAAACACATCTTCAGTGAATTTTAAATAAATAGCATTAATTGGGGTAAGCAACTTGAGGTAAAAAAATGACTGTTTTTATCTGAGTAGGTACACACACAAATCCAAAAGCAAAACATTAGTTTGAATTTCAAGTAGGAGAACGGGGCATGCACAAGTGTCACAATAGCATTGAAAAGAAATGCCTTTCTCTGTCCTTTTGTCAACTCTCCGTTCATACTCTGTTCAATGCTCTCGTGGACACAGATAAGACACAACACACTGTCAGGCATCGCTCCAAAAATGCTCTCATAAGGCTAAAAACAACAAGACAGAAAATGACAACAATAACAAACATGCCCTGTGTTTCGTCTCGCTCTGCACTTTCCCTCTATACTGACTTTGTTGTTAACAAGAAGTGTTACCCTGTTATACCTCTGCAGAGAGGAAGAAAGAGAAGGGCCAATGGAGGTGAAAACACTCACAATAATTAACTAAACACTTGTCAAGTTAAAGCAATACCTCCATACAGGAAGACTTGTTTAGTTAAAGCAATACCTACATACAGGAAGACTTGTTTAGTTAAAGCAATACCTACATACAGGAAGACTTGTTTAGTTAAAGCAATACCTACATACAGGAAGACTTGTTTAGTTAAAGCAATACCTCCATACAGGAAGACTTGTTTAGTTAAAGCAATACCTACATACAGGAGGACTTGTTTAGTTAAAGCAATACCTACATACAGGAAGACTTGTTTAGTTAAAGCAATACCTACATACAGGAAGACTTGTTTAGTTAAAGCAATGCCTACATACAGGAAGACTTGTTTAGTTAAAGCAATACCTACATACAGGAATACTTGTTTAGTTAAAGCAATACCTACATACAGGAAGACTTGTTTAGTTAAAGCAATACCTACATACAGGAAGACTTGTTTAGTTAAAGCAATACCAACATACAGGAAGACTTGTTCAGTTAAAGCAATACCTCCATACAGGAAGACTTGTTTAGTTAAAGCAATACCTACATACAGGAAGACTTGTTTAGTTAAAGCAATACCTACATACAGGAAGACTTGTTTAGTTTAAGCAATGCCTACATACAGGAAGACTTGTTTACAATTACATGCAGGAAGACTTGTTTAGTTAAAGCAATACCTACATACAGGAAGACTTGTTTAGTTTAAGCAATGCCTACATACAGGAAGACTTGTTTAGTTGAAGCAATGCCTACATACAGGAAGAGCACAATGGTGAGCATAGAACAGCCAGGATGTATTTCTCAAAGGATAAAGACAGAGACAAAGCACAAGAGAAAAGCATGAAGGACCTAAAAACCAACACATACTATACTGTATAAATAGATAGATATTAGACCCCTGGGCATTGGGTGAAGAGAGTATAAAACAATCATCAATACCAATACTATGAGGATTTACCTCCGCTTTATCCTTTCTAGAAAGGTTATGCTGTTGGATTTGGGGATATGAAACCTCAAGCAGCATTTTTCTTAGTTCTCTTGGCGTTTAATGGTTTTGCTGAGGGAGAAAGGATTAGTACTGAGCCGGGAGCCCTGCACACTTCACAGAATGCCACCGCTGTTATTCATTGAGGTCACATCTAGCGCTCCTTCCCTCTCCATCGCCTATAAAGACTTGATGATAACCGTGCATTCTATTTCATTCCCCCTCTCCCTCCCCCGCACACACACATTTGCTTGAGTCAGCACAAAACGCCACATGCCGAAATCAATACCCATCGCTTTTTTTAATAGAAAATACAGTTTTTAACCGAGAGTACAGATTGCTGCAATAGCAAAAACTTCTTTGTATTTGTACCTGTACACCAGCTTCTCTTTACACGTACAAGTCACCTACGGACACACTCGCATAAGCATGCACACACACATCCAAACTGACAAACCACACACACTTTACAATTAGCGGAAGTGACAACGACACACCAGCAGAGCCACTCTCACACAACCACTTTTGGAAATGACCGGACCAAGGTGTAGTGTGGTGAGCGTACATTTTTCTTTAATATAAATGTCGCCAACAAAACAAGAAACAACAAAAACGAACGTGAAGCTTACTTTGGCTATAATGCCACTAACAAAGATAACTACCCACAAATACAAAAGGAAAAAAGGCTATTTGAACACTAACAGAATTGGTAGCAGAGGATGGTTGTTCTAATATGAATCGGTGCCCAAATTTTTTACATAAGAACCTAAGACATTGATCGGGGAGATCTTGTTTTGCTCGTTTTTATTTTTATTTGTATTTTTATTTTTTATCAATTGGCCTATTATTAGAAGTGTAGTATGCATGTAAAAGTTCCTATTAAATAAGTGTTTACTGTTTAATTGGTTTTGTTTGGAAGTGTAGTATGCACGTAAAAGTTCCTATTGAATAAGTTCTAAACTGTTTAATTGGTTGTGTTTAGAGATTTAGTTAATTAATAGATCGACTGAATCTGCATGTAAAAGATCCTATTGAATGAGTTGTAAACTGTTTAATTGGTTATGTTAGAGGTGTAGTCGAGTAGATACAGGATATGTAAGTTTGGCGTTCCACAAGACAGAGATCGGGAATGATGTGGCTATTGCACATCAAACAATAAACATAATATGAACCAGAGTTGACATTCCATGCACCACATAGTAAGAATTGAATATACCTACTAACAAAGATAACTACCCACAAATACAAAAGGAAAAAAGGCCACACTGATGGACCCAGAACTTTTATGAGAAACACATGGCCCCACACACGAAGGCAAACTAAAGACCCTCCAAAAAGGCCTCGCACATCTGGTGGCACCCTCACATAAAAAATATGACTGACTTATTTTATGACGATGATTTATTTTGTGACGAATGCAATGCTGACTAAGTCTTTTAAGTGGCTACAAACCAAACTAATACCCAGGTATGGCATCCCAAGACAAATCAAATTTGACAAATGGCTCATGCCCGCCCTTGATGTACAACAAATTGTAATGTCTAATTATGTGAAAAAACTGACGGTTCTCTCTGCAGCACTCTCTATTCCCAATCAGAGACAACGATAGACAGCTGTCCCTGATTGAGAACCATACCCGGCCAAAACATAGAAACAAAGAACATAGAGTTTCACACCCGAGTCACACCCTGACCAACCAAACATAGAGAATTAAAAGATCTCTACGGTCAGGGCGTGACACAGTGACACATCTACACGGCATTGGTCATCTTCTGGACAACTTACTGGCCACCTCCAGACTGACAGAATGGAGTCTGGTCAGGACAGGATAGACACACCAACAACACAAGAGCATTATTAGAAAAGTGGTGGTTTATGGCAACATAAAAATAATCCAGTTCACAGTAAATCAACTGTTGTAAAACATGACCACAGAACACAAAAACAAACATCTAATAATGCCAAGCATCTCTCCAATATATCATGCCAGACCTCATAACGATGCCCTCTTTAACATACAGATAACATCAACCACAGAAAACCCCAGCTGATTTTGGCTTCTTGTGCCAAAGAGCAGATGCAGGATCAGATCAGTGTGGAACAGAACAGAGGAGGGTGCAGTGTGTATGGTTACCTGTAGATGGCGACCCGCTCATTGCTGTGTGAGGCTCTGATGAGGACGCTGCTCACATTAGTTAGAGCCATCATGAAGTCCCTCATGCTGACAGGCAAGCCTGTCTCCTGATTCTCAAAGTGGTCAGGGTAGAGCACAATCATTTTTGTGCTCTCCTAAAAAAGGGTACACCGGCAGACTGAATCGACTGTCAATCATTTTTATCCCGCTGCTCTGCAAGAGATGAAAATGTTGGTCTTGTTGCTGAAATGTTTTTTATTGAACACACACAAGAAAGGTGTATAGGTACTGTCATTTGGAAGAAAATACCAGTATGCAATTATTTTATAAACTTAAAAGAACAGACAGATACAAAAAGACCCAGAGTTACAGGTAAAAAAAATAAATGATACATGTCAGTTTTCTCTCTTTTTCCACCCCTCGTTTGAGAGACAGCATCCATGTTAGTGCATGTATTTTGTATCCACATGCCAGAATGCTAAGTCTAGGCTCTGGCTGTCAATATTGGCCATAAATGAAGCATGGGTGTCAAAATCAAATCAAATCAAATCAAATTTATTTATATAGCCCTTCGTACATCAGCTGATATCTCAAAGTGCTGTACAGAAACCCAGCCTAAAACCCCAAACAGCAAGCAATGCAGGTGTAGAAGCACGGTGGCTAGGAAAAACTCCCTAGAAAGGCCAAAACCTAGGAAGAAACCTAGAGAGGAACCAGGCTATGTGGGGTGGCCAGTCCTCTTCTGGCTGTGCCGGGTGGAGATTATAACAAAACATGGTCAAGATGTTCAAATGTTCATAAATGACCAGCATGGTCAAATAATAATAAGGCAGAACAGTTGAAACTGGAGCAGCAGCACAGTCAGGTGGACTGGGGACAGCAAGGAGTCATCATGTCAGGTATTCCTGGGGCATGGTCCTAGGGCTCAGGTCCTCCGAGAGAGAGAAAGAAAGAGAGAATTAGAGAGAGCATATGTGGGATGGCCAGTCCTCTTCTGGCTGTGCCGGGTGGAGATTATAACAGAACATGGCCAAGATGTTCAAATGTTCATAAATGACCAGCATGGTCAAATAATATTAAGGCAGAACAGTTGAAACTGGAGCAGCAGCACAGCCAGGTGGACTGGGGACAGCAAGGAGTCATCATGTCAGGTAGTCCTGGGGCATGGTCCTAGGGCTCAGGTCCTCCGAGAGAGAGAAAGAGAGAAGGAGAGAATTAGAGAACGCACACCTAGATTCACACAGGACACCGAATAGGACAGGAGAAGTACTCCAGATATAACAAACTGACACTAGCCCCCCGACACATAAACCACTACAGCAGCATAAATACTGGAGGCTAAGACAGGAGGGGTCAGGATATCACATATGAATAATACTTTATTCTGAGATACCATGAATAGCTAAATTGTATAAAGAGTGACATTTCCTAATATGAAACTTGTCTTTGTCCAGATTGTCCATCGACAATGTGTGTGAGTTATTGTCAGTGTAAGCATAGTAATTTATGTGTAGGTGTGAGCTCGAAGGAAATAGAGAAATCTGTCTGTGTGTGAGAGAGAGAGAGAGAGAGAGAGAGAGAGAGAGAGAGAGAGAGAGTCTGCTGATAGAGTACAGCTAATGGAAGCATTGCCAGGTAAACTTTAAGGGTAAAGTATTTAAACACACTGGTGGGAATCATCAGGGAGGATTATCAGATGTTATTCATCCAGCCTGCTTATTTACTATTCCAGTCGCTGTTGGGAAATTACAATTTATGGGCAACGGCCACTTTATTTGCACTGAATAAATGGAGTCTACATGCAAAGCAGTGTTTAACTATCAATAATGACCTGTCATACATCCAGGCTCCTCCCCCATATCACATAGGACAAGTGCTCTCCTCTCTGCAATATATGAATAAAACCCAGTGACTAAGCTTAGGTGTCTGACACTAATGTGGCTGGATATCGCTCTCTCAGACTCATAATTCAAACAGTCATGTACGAACACCAGTATAACAAATACACACTGAAGCTGAAGAGGGATCTCTCTGACCAACCTCCTCAAAAATCATCCACCAAATCAGTAAACATAGCATATTTTGGATTGAAAAAGGTTGACATTGCGTTGTTAGAAGAGCATTTGATCACTGATTGCACTAGAGAGCAGGCTCTCTTGCTGGTTTTCAAATCTGGATAAACTCATTATTCAGGATAACCTCAAAGGATGTAATCATGATCTGAGTTCTCCAGCTTTTGTAAAGAGGGCAAGAGAACATACATACCAATGGCACACCGCATTTGTGTGGCTGCGGCTGGGTTTTGAATGCCATCATCTGTATGTGTGTGTGTGACTGTGTCCGCGACTGTGTCCGCGACTGTGTGTGTGTGTGTGTGTGTGTGTGTGTGTCCCTTCCTTCAGAGCACAGGGAGAAAACTACAACACATTCCTCATGGATCACACAGAAACAAAAGACAGCGAATTAATCCTATCACCGCACTCGGCTGACTGAAGATGAAAACGACGACAGATGAACCGCTGGTCCACGATGGAGGGTCAATAAAAGGACACCTCGCTAGCGTAATAGCCCAAGATGACAGAGAGAACGGACGACAGAGAGAACGGACAACAGAGAGAACGGTCGACAGAGAAAGAGTGTGTGTTGCGCATCACTCCCAAGGTCATCTCCTCCATGTCAAGAATGATTAAACAACGCTAAAATTTAATTGCATCGCACACCGCTTCGGCAAAGTTGTGTGAGCGACAATAAAACACAGTGGGGAGGTTCCGCTTTTATTGACCCTTTCACCAGTGAGGAGCAGATAATGAAGCAGACCTTTTGTCAGAGCAGCGTGCAATTGGGAACCCCATACCTATATTAATCAAACGAAACAAATCCTTTTTTTGTGACAATCGGATAGACAGAAAGCCTTTGTTGTGAGATACTTTTTTGTATATATATATATATATATATATATATATATATATATATATATATATATATATATATATATATATATATATGTGGACACCCCTTCAAATGAGTGGATTTGGCTATTTCAGCCACACCTGTTGCTGACAGGTGTATAAAATTGAGCACACAGCCATGCAATCTCCATAGACAATCATTGCCAGTAGAATGGCCTTACTGAAGAGCTCAGTGACTTTCAACGTGGCACCGTCATAGAATGCCACCTTTGTCCAATTTCGGCCCTGCTAGAGCTGCCCCGGTCAACTGTAAGTGCTGTTATTATGAAGTGGAAACAGCAACGAAGACTTAGCTGTGAAGTGGTAGGCCACACAAGCTCACAGAACGGGACAGCCGAGTGATAAAAACAGTCTGTAACACTCACTACCGAGTTCCAAACTGCCACTGGAAGCAACGTCAGCACAATAACTTTTTCCACGGCCGAGCAGCCGCAGGAAACAGCCTAAAGCCTAAGGTCACCATGTGCAATGCCAAGCGTCTGCTGGAGTGGTGTAAAGCTTGTCACCATTGGACTCTGCAGCAGTGGAAACGCATTCTCTGGGGTGATGAATCAAGCTTCACCATCAGGTTTGGAGGATGCCAGGAGAACGCTACCTGCCCCAATGCTAGGCCCCTTAGTTCCAGTGAAGGGAAATCTTCATTCTAGACGATTCTGTGATTCCGACTTTGTGGCACCAGTTTGGGAAGGCCCTTTCCTGTTTCAGCATGACCATGCCCCCGTGCACAAGCTGACGTCCATAGAGAAATGTTTTGTCAAGATTGGTGTAGAAGAACTTGACTTGCCTGCACAGAACCCTGACCTCAACCCCATTGAACACCTTTGGGATGAATTGGAATGCCAACTGTGAGCCAGGCCTAACCTCCCAACATCAGTGCAAAGACCTCACTAATGCTTGTGGCTGAATGGAAGCAAGTCCCTGCAGTAATGTTCCAACATCTAGTGGAAAGCCTTCCCAGTAGAGTGGAGGCTGTTATAGCAGCAAATGGGGGACCAACTCCATATTAATGCCCATGATTTTGGAATGAGATGTTCGATGAGCAGATGTCCACTTACTTTTGGTCATGTAGTGTATCTTCTGAGCGCTGCACAAACTAATGCAGAGGCATGGTATAGTATGGAGCTAGACCAACTGACTAGATGCAAAGCTCTCTGGGGACCACTATATGTTCATGTTAATGAACAGTGTTTGTTATACGGTTATATTATATTAAATATACATGCATCCATTGCTGTCATGTTTGATGATACAGCTTTGTCAACAGAGCGCTTGTAAAAAGCATTAGTCTACTTTGAGAAACATCCTCCATGCTTAATTTGATGAAGAATCCTCACTTCGAAGAACTCATTCTTGTCTTATTCTCAAGCTTGTATCGATTTCGGTAAACAACTCTGTAGATATCCAAACATACATTTTGTCTCGCACTATTCTCCCCTAGCCTTCTCTGCGTAACCTCTTCATTTAAGTTCCCCTGTGTGAAAAGGATAGTGCTCTGCCATGGGGACCAGCAGGAATGTGTAAGACAACTGCATATGGGACACAAAACAATGCAGAACTACTAAGCTGAGCTCATTTTTGGAGGATACCTAGGAGCACATACAGACACAGAGATGTGTACACACACACTGAACACATACACACACAAACACAATTCACAACACATGGCTTTGTGCCAAACATTTTTTTCATGAAACCAGACATATCATTCAGACATGTCTGGCGTGAACTTCAACAAAAGATAAAAGTATCTTTAGAACTGCAGGGGGACAAGTCTCATGATCAGTCTGGGCCAATCAGAATCAACATTACTTGGACCGACATTCTCTATTTTAGCACTTGCTCTATGAATGAGTTCTTGTTGGCAGCTAACCTAATGTACAGGGCCTTAGGAAAGTATTCAGATCCCTTGACTTTTCCACATTTTGTTACATTACAGCCTTATTCTAAAATGGATGAAATATTTTTTTTTCCCTCATCAAGCTACACACAATACCCATAATCACAAAACAAAAACAGTTTTTTTTTTTTTAAATGTTTGCTATTTCATAAATGAACTAAAATGTCACATTTACATAAGTACTCAGACCCTTTACTCAGTACTTTGTTGAAGCACCTTTGGCAGCGATGACAGTCTTGAGTCTTCTTGGGTATGACGCTACAAACTTGGCACACATTGCTCATGGCTTGGTTTCATTTTCAACCTCTCCCTGTCTGAGTCTGTAATACTAACGTGTTTCAAGCAGACCACCATAGTCCCTGTGCCCTAGAACACTAAGGTAACCTGCCTAAATGACTACCGACCCATAGCACTCACATCTGTAGCCATGAAATGCTTTGAAAGGCTGGTCATGGCTCACATCAACACCATTATCCCAGAAACCCTAGACCCACTGCAATTTCCCCCATGCACCAACAGATCCACAGATGATGTGATCTCTATTGCACTCCACACTGCCCTTTCCCACCTGGACAAAATGAACACCTATGTGAGAATGCTATTCATTGACTACAGCTCAGCGTTCAACACCATAGTGCCCTCAAAGCTCATCTCGAAGCTAAGGACCCTGGGACTTAACACCTTAACACCTCCCTCTGCAACTTGATCCTAGACTTCCTGACTGGCCACCCCCCAGATGGTAAGGGTAGGTAACAACACATCCGCAGAGGGTAGTGCGCACAGCTCAGTACATCACTGGGGCCAAGCTTCCTGCCATCCAGGACCTCTATACCAGGCGGTGTCAGAGGAAGGCCGTACAAATTGTCAAAGACTCCAGCCACCCTAGTCATAGACTTCTCTCTGCTACTGCACGGCAGTGGTACTGGAGCATCAAGTCTAGGTCCAAGAGGCTTCTAAACAGCTTCTACCCCCAAGCCATAAGACTACTGAACAGCTAATCAAATGGCTCCCCAGACTATTTGCACCCCCCCCCATGCTGCTGCTACTACTCTGTTATTATCTATGCATAGCCACTTTAATAACCCTACATGCATGTACATATTTACCTCAATTACCTTGACACCGGTGCCCCCGCACATTGACACATTGAGTCTGTACAAGTAGCCCCTATGTAGCCCCATTATTGTTATTTACTGCTGCTCTTTAATTATTAGTTATTCTTATCTCTCACTTTTGGGGAGGGGGGGAGTATTTTCTTAAAACTGCATTGTTGGTTAAGGGCTCGTAAGTAAGCATTTCACTTGTAAGGTTGTATTTGGCGCATGTGACAAATACAATTGGATTTGATTTGATTTGAAACCAGAAATTGGGGACTTTCTCCAATTCTTCTCTAAACATCCTCTCAAGCTCTGTCAGGTTGGATTGGAAGTATTGCTACACAGCTATTTTCAAGTCTCTTCAGAGACGTTAGATCAGGTTCAAGTCCAGGCTCTGGCTGGGCCACTCAAGGACATTCAGAGACATGTCCCGAAGCCACTCCTGTGTTGTCTCGGCTGTGTGCTTAGGCTCGTTGTCTTTTTGGAAGGTGAAACTTCGCCCAAGTCTGAGGTCCTGAGTGCTCTGGAGCAGGTTCATCAAGGATCTCTCTGTACTTTGCTCTGTTTATCTTTTGCTCGATCCTGACCAGTCTCCCAGGCTCTGCCACTGAAAAACATCCCCACAGCATGATGCTGCCACCACCATGCTTCACTGTAGGGATGGTGCCAGGTTTCTTCTTGGCATTAAGGCCAAAGAAGCTTGTTTCTCATTCTGAGTGTCCTTTAGGTGCCTTTTGGCAAACTCCAAGCGGGCTGTCATGAGTCTTTTACTGAGGAGTGGCTTCCATCTGGCCACTCTACCATAAAGGCCTGATTGGTGGAGTGCTGCAGAGAGGGTTGTCCTTCTGGAAGGTTCTCCCATCTCCACTGAGGAACTCTAGAGCTCTGTCAGAGTGACCGTCGGGTTCTTGGTCACCTCCCTGACCTAGGCCCTTCTCCCCCGACTGCTCAGTTTGGCCGGGCGGCCAGCTCTAGGAAGAGGTGGTTCCAAACTTCTTCCATTTAAGAATTATGGAGGCCACTGTGTACTTGAGGACCTTCAATGCTGCAAACATTTTTTGATACCCTTCCTCAGATCTGTGCCCCGACACAATCCTGTATCGGAGCTCTACGGACAATTCCTTCGACCTCATGGCGTGGTTTCTGCTCTGACATGCATTGTCAATTGTTGGACCTTATATAGACAGTTGTGTGTGCCTTTCCAAATCATGTCCATTTAACTGAATTTACCAAGTTGTAGAACTCAATTTCGAATCTCATAGAAAAGGGTCTGAATACTACATAAATAATTATGTACGTTTTTTTAATACGTTTAAAAAAAATGTTTAATACATTTGCAAAAAACAATGCCACAGATGTCTCAAGCAGTTGGCTTGCTGACAACGGGATTGTCCACCAGACCTGTTGCCAGGTAATTTAATGATAATTTCTCTACCATAAGCCAGCTCCAACATCGTTTTAGAGAATTTACGAGAATTAACGTCCAACTGCAGACCACATGTATCCATGCCAGCCCAGGACTCCACATCCATCTTCTTCACCTGCAGGATCATCTGAGACCAGCCACCCAGACAGCTGATGACACTGTGAGTTTGCACAACCAAATAATTTTTGCACAAACTGTCAGAAACCGTCTCAGGGAAGCTCATCTGCATGCTCGTTGTCCTCACAAGGGTCTTAACCTGACGGCTGTTCGGCGTCGTAACCAACTTCAGTGGGCAAATGCTTACCTCTGATGGCCAATGTCATGCTGGAGAAGTGTGCTCTTCACGGATGATTTCCGGTTTCAACTGTACTGGGCAGATGTAAGACAGCATGTATAGCGTTGTATGGGCGATTGGTCTGCTGATGTCAACGTTGTGAACAGAGTGCCCCATGGTGGCGGTGAACACAAATGAACACAATTGCATTTTATCGATGGCAATTTGAATGCCCAGAGATACCGTGACGAGATCCTGAGGCCCATTGTCATGCCATTCATCCGCTGCCATCACCCTGTGTTTCAGCATGATAATGCACAGGATCTGCCCTGGAATCTGAAAATGTCCCAGTTCTTCCATAGCCTGCATACTCACCAGACATTTCACCCATTGAGCATGTTTGGGATGCTATGGATCGACATTTACGACCGCACGTTCCTGTTCCCGTCAATATCCAACAACTTCGCACAGCCTTTGAAGAGGAGTGGGACCACAATAAGCAGCCTGATCAACTCTATGCGAAGGAGATGTGCCGTGCTACTTGATACAAATGGTGGTCACACCAGATAGTCACTGGTTTTCTGATCCACTCCCCTACCTTTTTTTAAGGTATCTGTGACCAACAGACGCATATATCTGTATTCCTAATCATGTGAAATCCATAGATTAGCGCCCAATGAATTCATTTCAATTGACTTATTTCCTTATATGAACTGTAACTAAGTAAAATCTTTGAAATTCTTGCATGTTGCTTTTATATTTTTGTTCAGTGTAGTTGTATGTCCATGCTTATGAGGCTACATACACTTACCCCTATGATGACATTAGGAGCAGAGTTAACCCTGATATCCTGGTCTTTCTCTCCTGCGTCATATGAAACTCATATCATGTGAGACTTCCTCCATAGGCGGAGATGTGTAAACAAACACAAGGCAACATTTTAAGTAACCTGTCACATTAAACATTACAGTATGCTAACTTGCGCTGCATAGAAGGAAATGGGTTACCACCATCAAAGGAACTTTAACAATGTAATAGCATGTAAAGGCAAGGATTGACATTAGGCATGCAGTACATGTATAGTGAGGGCTATAGGAGTTATTGTATTAGTAAACCGGGATATGAAGTTGAAAATGATCAAGAGTCCCCTTTAAATCCCAGTGGAGTATGAAATGACCCAACACCACCAACAAATCTCCACACCTCTTCGGTGACAATACGAGCGGTGTGTAATGAGCGTTAAGGGACAGGTTTTATAGTGGCACACTTCCATGCCTGGGAGTAATACTGAAGAGGCTGTACTCGCCAGATGCATTACAAACAGTTTTAAAACAAAGATCCTTAAAGATGGACACAGTTTTACAGGCACTGGGCTCCTGAAGATTAGGATGTCTATTTGCCACAACTAGGAGTGTGTGATTGTTCGAATGATGACTGCATTCCCAAAATGTCTGTCTGGTACAGTTGAGCACACATTCTCAGATCTAGGACAGCCTATCCTCCCCCGCCTCCTTTGGATTTGTCTATCTGTCTTTGTTTCCTATGTTCTCCTCTGGCTGCTCCAGCTCCCCAAACAAAGCAGACATGTGTGTTGTGTTTTTCCTGCTAGAAAGGGGCCCTCTCATCTTGGTGCTATTGAGCCGCTCTATCTCCTGGCCCCCTGCTGAGGCTATAACAGGGAGCTCTGGGGGTGCTGATGTGTTCAATGAAAAGGCCCTGTTGTTTTCCGACCATGGAGAACCTTTGACTAAGACCTGGAGGGCAAATCACTAGTCTGCCTAGTCTGTAACAGTTTGTCCAGGTCAGAGCATGTGACCTACCTAGGCTGTAGCTCTGTCCATAACAGTTTGTCCAGGTCAGATCATGTGACCTGCCTAGTCTGTAACAGTTTGTCCAGGTCAGATCATGTGACCTGCCTAGTCTGTAACAGTTTGTCCAGTTCAGATCATGTGACCTGCCTAGTCTGTAACAGTTTGTCCAGGTCAGATCATGTGACCTGCCTAGTCTGTAGCTCTGTCCATAACAGTTTGTCCAGGTCAGATCATGTGGTCAGGGAAAACTCAGGGCCTTACCAGCACCATCATCCCCTGGTTAGGAGACCAGCAACAGCAGTGAGCCACATGCACCAGAGCCAGAGCTCTTTTAATGTGTGTTTTGGCATCATGTGTTTTGGCATCATTGATGTCTATGCATGTATTATTGTGATATGACTCATGCACAGCTGTGCAGACAACCAACATAGATTAATAAAAATGTTCCCGTTGTAACCAACCATGGTTCACTGGCAAAATTAATGCAGAGAAGCGTTGAAATACAGCATTATTTGTTTGTACACAGGAAGCGAGAAAAACAAGGGCTAAAGTGAGTCATGTACAGACTGCAGGTCCTAATATAATGTCATGACAACCTCTTAACTCACAGAAATGCAGTTCACACTGAGAACACCTCAACCTTTGTGGAACAAAGGGGCTGGTCCATGAAGGTGAAGTGCATTGTTGGTGGGAGGAGCAGGGAAAATCTAACCTTTTGTTAAGGAGCAAGAACAAGCGTCAGACACACCACTAATGAGACAGATCTAATCCTCTTGTTAGTAGCATCAAAAGCACTCCTATCAGGACACTCACATCAATAAACCATCTACGTCGCAGTAGGATCTCTTTGTCCAGGATCAAATTGTACATCTCACAATCCTACTGGAGCACCATGGCTGATTCTGAACAATCAAAAAACATGTGTTTTGCTACATGAGGACACATTGAGTTATAGGACAAATAAAGAGAGGCCTGTGAAGAGAGGACTCTGGAGTTAGGATCCACTTTTATAGATCACAGGGGAGGCCGTGTTAGGACAGAGACAGAAAGCCAGAGTGGCTAGCCATCCCACAACAAATATGCCCAGAGAGACAGAGAGATAGAGAGTGGTAGAGAGAGCAAGCAGGGGGTGATCAGCGCCCACATTTCAGAAAATAAACAACAGACCTTCGATCCATCTACTGGGTTCTTAAAACAAGTCTCACCATGACACCGGGATCCTCAAATCTGCTCCCCTATTACGAGCCCTGGGCCCTAGCTCTGTTGACTTTAATATCCAGGAAGCATCAATGTGTGTTTTCCCACCGGCCACTCACAGGACAGCTACAAAGAGGGGGCTCTGCTCAGAGCCTCTGACTGCCTACAAAATGGGGTCCTGTTTAGTTTGTGGGTGATGGTGGGGGTCCAAAACTAGGGTTTGGAAACACTCACATCTGGGAAACACTTTTAGTGGCCCGAATGAGACGGTCCAAAGTGAACACATCTGGGACAAAGGCTAATGCTGCCTCAAAAGCTGCAAGAATTTCCCTGCTTGTTTGTCCATCTGTAACCATGTGTTTGTGTTGCTGTGCTTTATGGATACATTTCCACCATGTTTTTGGGAAGTATTTGGGTTAAATCATAAGAACTAAGAAATGTACTAAAACGGTTGGAGTATCATTCAAATATTTGGCAAGTACTGTATAAGAAAACACACAGCATCTGACAATTACATTTTTGTCATTTAGCAGACCCTCTTATCCAGAGTGCATACATTTCTGTCCTGTGAATAAAACCCACAACCCTGGCGTGGCAAGCGCCATGCTCTACCAACTGAGCCACACAGGACTAAGTTGTTTCTAAGCAACCAATATCTTTTTAATAGAGCTCTATCAAAGCTAAAAATGCAATATTTGTATCAACAAAAGATGATCTACTCCAGTATCCGCTGAATGAGGAGGAAACTTTGGAGGCTTCCTTGTTGCACTTCATTGGACATTTACATAAGTGGCATAGCCTGGGAATAAGGCTGTGTGTGCCCTGCAGCCTCTCCCCCTGCAGTGTGGAGGGAATAGAGGCCCGATCACAGTGTTAACTACAGCATGCAGTCTGGAGCTGCAGTCTGGGACAGGCTTGGAGTGGCTAAATATCCTCCTCTCTACTTTCAAGTGGGACAGAGGAGCACAGTGTCTATTCAGAGCTCCGATAGCATCCTATAAGTGGCACTCTCTCAGTCTCTAGTCTATAGGTCCCCAGAAAGGACTACCTCGTACAACCAAGGAAGCCAAACACACATAGTAAATAAATACATTCATATGGGTAAAACTATCACTGGCACCCACTCATGCATATTCTCCTGTGCGCTGGTTCTCTCTGCGCAGGCTGCTCTGTCGGCCTTGTCAATTTGAAGACGAGTGGTAATGGCTCCGTTCCTCACTGGGAGAAAGTGCTGAAGTGTGTACTCAGGCAAGCGCTGTCGAGATGGGTTCATTTATCATCATAATAGTCTATTACCCGTGATAGGACACAACTCAGTGAAGAGGCAGCTGCAGTAATTGGTGCTATTCCTTTCACTTTGCTCGGCTGGGGAAGGCAAGGAGGCAGCCCTCGGCACCGGGGCAATAGTCAATCAACACGTGGAGATTTCTGAAGAGAAAAGTTCATCTGCAATTTTTATGCAGGTTTATAGGTTTTACTGTCTCCTGTAAATCTGTCACCATCAGAGGTGGACGTGGTCAGGAAGTACTTACAAAATTTGGCAACAACTAAGATGCTACTTTTTTGCCGATTGTCGAACAAGTGAATGTATACAGTGCCTTCAGAAAAGTATTCATACATGTAGCCCTTGATTTATTCCACATTTTGTTGTGTTACAGCCTGAATTCAAAATGGATTACATAGATTTTTTTCTCACCCATCTACACAGTATACCCCATAATGACAAAGTATACATACAGTAAAATCTCATTTGCATAAGTATTCAAAATCCTGCTGTCATGGCCTTCGTTCAAGGAAGACCAAAGCGCAGAGTGGTGAGCGTACATTTTCTTTTATTTGTTAAAATGTCGCCAACAAAACAAGAAATAACTAAAACGACAGTGAAGCTTACAAGGGCTACAGTACCACTAACAAAGACAACTTCCCACAAAGACAAAAGGGAAAACGGTTGCCTAAGTATAATTCCCAATCAGAGACCCATACCCAGCCAAAACATAGAAATACAAAAACATAGAAAACAGAACATGGAATGCCCACCCAAATCACACCTTGACCAAAGCAAATAGAGACATAAAAAGGCTCTCTAAGGTCAGGGCGTGACAGTACCCCCCCCTCCCCAAAGGTGGAGACTCCGGCCGCAAAACCTGAACCCATAGGGGAGGGTCCGGGTGGGGGTCCGGGTGGGCATCTATCCGTGGTGCGAGACTCAGACCCCGCTCCACCTGTGGCTCACCCCACTTTGGTGCTGCCTCTGGTGCGAGGACCCTCATCGCCGACCCTGGACTGGGGACCCTTTCCGCGGGCCACGGACTGGGCACCCTCGCTGCGGGCCCCGGACTGGGGACTCTCGTTGCGGACCCCGGACTGGGGACCCTCGTTGCGGGCCCCGGACTGGGGACCCTCGTTGCGGGCCCCGGACTGGGAACCCTCGTTTTATTCTATACAGGCTTTCTTCTTTTCACTATCTAATTTAGGTTAGTATTGTGGAGTAACTACAACGTTGTTGATCCATCCTCCATTTACTCCTTTCACAGCCATTAAACTCTGTAACTGTGTTAAAGTCACCACTGGCCTCATGGTAAAATCTCTGAGCGGTTTCCTTCCTCTTTAGCAATGCCTGTATCTTTGTAGTGACTGAGTCTATTGATACACAATCCAACGTGTAAGTAATAACTTCACCATGCTCAAAGGGACATTCAGATAATTGAATATTGAATACAGAGATGAAGAAGTCGTTCAAAAATCATGTTAAACACTATTATTGCTACAAAGTCCATGAACTTATTATGTGACTTCTTAAACACATTTTTACTTTTATTTGAACTTATTTAGGCTTGCCATAACAAAGAGATTGAATACTTATTGACAAGACATTTCAGCTTTTCATTTTAAATTAATTTATACAAATGTATACAAATTTCAAAAGAAAAAAAAATATTCCACTTTGACATTATGGGGTATTGTGTGACTTTCTGAAGGCACTGTAGCTGTAATTTTCTTTTTGAGGACTAGATTGTATTCATTTCATTCTAATCATTGTGTGGTGGTACTCTGGTCGGTGTTACCTCAATCTCCAGAACTCTAACTCAACAGTGATACAAACTCTATTGGGAGAGGGAAGGACATAGTAAATCGCAACAAGCCTCCCCACATATATAAACCAAACATAAAGCCCAAAACTGTCAGTCATCCTTTGCCATGTTATACAGAATGAGACTCATGAGCAGTCATAGACGTTGGTAGGAACTGGAACGAAATTCAACAATTTCTCTTTTTCATTAGAAATGAGTCACTTTTAATGCATGTCACAATGGTGATAATTCATGGGATGAAACATGGCACCACGGATATACAGGAGTAATTGTGTTGGGCTTTGAGCGCCACGCTAGCATGAGATAATTCTCTGCTTCAGTGTCTGATCCTTTAACTGAAATCCTGCTCGACTGCCACACATACACACACACACACGTTAGTTCGCTACTGTGGACCCCTAGATAAAGCTCATAATGACGTGCCTTTTGACATTAGGGAGAGCAGAGTAAACCCTGCTGCCCGAAGACTTTTGTTAGAGAAAAATACATTATTACACAGTTCATGGATCGAAGCATTGTTTTCCTCCAGAATGCACTGCTGGGGAATAGAATGTGTTAGAGACAATGGGATGGGAAGACATGCAAAGCCTATGAGGAGAAAAGATAAGAAACTAATATACAAACAATATACAAAAAGCCCTTGCATAAACTCCATAAATAAATAGTACAACTTCAGAGTACAAAAGTACATCATCTGTCAAAAGACACAATGAATGCAACAGAAGACCACAACAGCTGTGTTATACTTCAGTACAGCAGAGCACAGATCATCCTTGTATAATGACAATGTAAGACCGCACAATACAGTTGTGTGTGTGCGCGTTTGAGTGTATGTGAGAGAGAAAGAAGGCTGTTGTGTGCGGACCTTGCTGCTCAGGTACCCTCCAGGCTTCAGTAGTAGACAGCAGGAAGGTGTCTCCTGGCCTCCTGGTTATTATTGCTGAGTGTCTGGGGCCAGTCTCTGTCTCTGCTTGGGGTGGGCCACACCTTCCGCTCCCCATCCGCCTCTGTCAGGGACCAGCCAGCCATGGATGTCTCCTGGACAGAATCACACCAGATACGATTGAAATATTAATCAATGCACACAGAGAGCTTGTGACTGGTTATGACATATGTTATGTCCTTGTTATGACAGTGTCATGTAGCCCTTACTCTATTTATTTAACCTTTATTTAACCAGGAAAAGCCCATTAAGACACAGAGTCTCTTTTGCACAGGAGAGCTGGCCAAGAAGGCAGCAGCATATAATGGAGGATGACGTGTAGCATAGTATCCCTCATAAGGTTACGGAATTGTCCCTTCAAATATTGAAACATTCTGCTTCTAGTTTTACAATGCAGTAGGACTGCATTGTCTATAGATTGCCATCAACTGTTCTTAAAACAATGACAATCTCAAAACACTAATTTGCCATTTTTTCCCTTCCAATGAACACAGAGATGACTCTTCCTGGGTCGAAATAAATATAGAAAAATAAATTCCACAGTCAGATTTTGGTTGAGATATTTTTATGTGATTTATATTCTATGTGCGAGGCAGAGGGAAATACATCATGGTTTGACACCCCTCGTGTTCCCTCTTCCTTAAATCACCATGAATACTCCTGTCTGGCAGCCTGCGATTTATACAAGACATTTCCCCTTGCCAGCCTATGATCATGTTATTTTTTTCCCCATGTTTTTTATCTTCCCTCTCATGTTTTTTCTAGATCTGCCAAGTGAATATCCTAAACCGTAGAATAAAGTACATTTTCTGCCTTGTTGCCTTGTTTTCTAGATTAACCTTGTAAATATTTTAGAAAGTGGAATATGTGATCCTGACGATTATCTGTGTGTGTGTGTGTGTGTGTGTGTGTGTGTGTGTGTGTGTGTGTGTGTGTGTGTGTGTGTGTGCGTGCGTGCGTGCGTGCGTGCGTGCGTGCGTGCGTGCGTGCGTGCGTGTGTGTGTGTGCGTGTGTATGTATGTATAGCAGGCTGAAATAGCAATTGGCCTGAGAGGCCTGTCATTAGGATGGAGAGGTACAGGTTCATTAGAGGACAAAGAGGTACAGGTTCGTTAGGATAAAGAGGTACAGGTTCACTAGGATGGATATGTTCAGGTTCATTAGGATGGAGAGGTACAGATTCACTAGGATGGAGAGGTACAGATTCACTAGGATGGAGAGGTACAGGTTCATTAGGATAAAGAGGTACAGGTTCATTAGGATAAAGAGGTACAGGTTCCTTAGGATAAAGATGTAGTGGTTCATTGGGATGGAGAGGTACAGGTGTATTAGGATTAATAGGTACAGGTTCATTAGGACAAAGAGGTACAGGTTCATTAGAGGACAAAGAGGTGCAGGTTCATTAGGATGGAGAGGTACAAGTTCATTAGGATTAATATGTACAGATTCATTAGGATGGAGAGGTACAGGTTCATTAGGATAAAGAGGTACAGGTTCATTAGGATGAAGAGGTACAGGTTCATTAGGATATAGAGGTACAGGTTCACTAGGATAAATAGGTACAGATTCATTAGGATAAAGAGGTACAGGTTCATTGGGATAAAGAGGTACAGGTTCATTAGGATAAAGATGTAGTGGTTCATTAGGATGGAGAGGTACAGGTGTATTAGGATAAAAAGGTACAGGTTCATTAGAGGACAAATAGGTACAGGTTCATTAGGATAAAGAGGTACAGATTCACTAGGATGGAGAGGTACAGATTCACTAGGATGGAGAGCTACAGATTAATTAGGATAATGAGGTACAGGTTCATTAGGATAAAGAGGTACAGGTTCATTATGATAAAGAGGTATAGGTTCATACGGATAGAGTGGTACAGAGTCACTAGGATGGAGAGGTACAGATTCACTAGGATAGAGAGGTACATATTCATTAGGATGGAGAGGTACAGATTCATTAGGATGGAGAGGTACAGGTTCATTAGGATAAAGATGTACTGGTTCATTAGGATAAAGAGGTACAGGTTCATTAGGATAAAGATGTACAGGTTCATTAAGATAAAGAGGTACAGTTTCATTAGGATGGAGAGGTACAGGTTCATAAGGATAAAGAGGTACAGGTTCATTAGGATAAAGAGGTACAGGTTCATTAGGATAAAGAGGTACAGGTTCATTAGGATAAAGAGGTACAGGTTCATTGAGGGCCCAGTCTGATTCACTGATTATGATGATGGCTGATTCCTTTGTGTCATTACAGGTTGAAGATGGTCTTCTCCACAAACAGATTACATTTACACCCTTATACACACCTCCCCCACCCCACATCTACACACAGTGATTAAAGCAAATGGTGGATTGAAGGGTGAACTCAAGGTCAGGTTAATTGCAGAGACAGATGCCTAGATGACAGATGTCTGTCACATGCAGTATTACACAGTAAATCAGGCCCTGTAATCCAGTGACAGGCCTGTCTTTACTGCCCTCCCCCATTTTTGTACAATTTAGTAATTTAGCAGACACTCTTGTCCAGAGAGACTTACAGGAGCAACTAGGGTTAAATGCCTTGCTCAAGGGCACATCAACATATTTTGTTCACCTTGTCGGCTCAAGATTCAAACCGGAGACATTTAGATTACTGTCCCAACACTCTAACTTCTAGGCTACATGTCGCCCCCTTGCTTGTCTACACCCAACCACCCCCCAGCATCCCCTGTTTATCCAAATCAGCCTCTGCAGATCATCAACCTCTGACCCTCGCCCACCTAATCCTGTCAACGTGTCAGAGTGTGTTGTGCAGTATAAATCAGCCTGTATTTATGGATGTGTGTGTGTGTGTGTGTGGGGCTATGCCTTGTTCCTCCACCTGCACTCCATCTTGTCATCTGCCCAGCCCTCAGCACCCTGATTTAATAAGGCCGGCTAGGAGAGACTTAACTCGGCAGGCAGCGCAACACCAGGCAGGAGGCACTGATGAGTTGTGTTAGTGGGGGGAAATGAGAGAGTGAGGCCTGGCGTTGTCTTTTACATTACTGTAGGTCCAGTGGGAGTCGGAGCAGTTGCTAGCTATGCCGGAACAGTAGCACTTCTCGCAGCCGCGGAGACGCTCACCCAGGAGATGGTGGAAACCCAGCATGCAGTGGTCACAGTTTTCCCCCGCCACGTTTTCCTGGAAGATGCACGCACACACACACACACACACACACACACACACACACACACACACACACACACACACACACACACACACACACACACACACACACACACACACACACACACACACACACACACACACACACACACACACACACACACACACACACAGCATCTGGATGAGGAGGATGTGCTATACTGGCACTCACACACTGTGACAGCCCACACACCCCTGGGACAGACGTTCCCTCTCTCCCAATATCACATAGTAGATAATAATAATAATAACTAATGTGAAAACATTGAACTGATGCCGTTAACATTTTATAAAGTATGACTAACACACATTGAGAGAAACTCTGCTAACAAACATAACAACTGGTGGTGATTGTTGTTTTCTGGTTGAATCTTAGATTATTAATCATTGGATGCACTGACAGATAAACACTTGGCAAAATCAACACTTTTAAATGCCATCATCCCTTAGCTTCTGTCAACAAATCGCAACGGACATTCATTTTGCATGCCAACACAGCCAAAGCCAGGTTTCTGTAGCTTTGAGTGGCTAGATAAAGTATCTCACCTGGGGAAAAGAAAGAGGACATGAAAGCATTACCCATTACAGGACCAATTCAAATCCCCTATGGATTGCATTTTTTCTTACCATGTTTGTGTATTGTAAATAGTGTCTTCATGTGTCATAGTCAGTCTTTTATTGCAGTGGTTCCCAAACTGTGGGGCCGCGAGTGTCACGCCCTGACCTTAGATATCTCTGTTTTCTATATATTTTGGTTAGGTCAGGGTGTGACTAGGGTGGGTACTCTAGGGTTTTTTGTATGTCTAGGGTTTTTGTATGTCTATGTTGGCCTGATATGGTTCCCAATCAGAGACAGCTGTTTATCGTTGTCTCTGATTGGGGATCATATTTAGGCAGCCCTTTTTTCCACTTTCTGGTGTGGGATCTTGTCTACAGTTAGGTGCCTGTGTGCACACCGTTACGAGGAATTATACCAACGAAGTAGGCCACAGAAACCCCCTCCCCCAAAACAATTGGGGGGCACATGGAGCAGTCGGCGGAGCCGAGGAGTAAACCAGAGCCAGTCTGGGAGAAGAAGGAGGATTCGGAGGAGAGAGAAATGGGGGAGTTGTTGAGTTGGTGGTGGACGCACGGATTTGGAATAAAGGAACGTGTTGTCAGTTTGGTGCCACCTGAGTCAGCTCTCCGTACTCGTCCTGAAACGTGTGTTAAAGTTCCGGAACAATTGATGCCGGCTATACACACCAGGTCTCCAGTGTACCTTCAAAACCCAGTGCGTCCTGTGCCAGTTCCTCGCACTCTCCCTCAAGTGCGTGTCCCCAGTCAGGTCCGTCCTGTTCCTCTTCCCCGCACTCGCCCTGAGGTGCGTGTCATCAGCCCGGTGCCACCTGTACCGGTCTCACGCACCAGGCCGCCAGTGCGCCTCCACAGTCCAGTACGTCCTGTTCCTTCTCTTCGCACTCACCCTGTGGTGCGTGTCCCCAGCCCGGTACCGGTCCCACTCATTAGGCATCCAGTGTGCCTCAACAGTCCAGTACATCCTGTGCCTCCTCTCCGCACTCGCCCTGAGGTGCGTGTCATCAGCCTGGTGCCACCTGTACCAGTCTCACGCACCAGGCCTCCAGTGCGCCTCCACAGTCCAGTACGTCCTGTTCCTGTTCTTTGCACTCGCCCTGAGGTGCGTGTCCCCAGCCCGGTACCGGTCCCATTCATTAAGCATCCAGTGCGCCTCAACAGTCCAGTAAGTCCTGTGCATTCTCTCCTCACTCGCCCTGAGGTGCGTGTCATCAGCCCAGTGCCACCTGTACCGGTCCCACGCATCAGGTCTCCAGTGTGCCTACACAGTCCAGTACGTCCTATGCCTCCTCTCCGCACTCGCCCTGAGGTGCGTGTCATCAGCCTGGTGCCACCTGTACCGGTCCCACGCACCAGGCCTCCAGTGCACCTTCATAGTCCAGTACGTCCTGTGCCTCCTCTCCGCACTCGCCCTGAGGTGCGTGTCATCAGCCCGGTGCCACCTGTACCGGTCCCACGCACCAGGCCTCCAGTGCACCTCCACAGTTCAGTACGTCCTGTGCCTCCTCTCCGCACTTGCCCTGAGGTGCGTGTCACCAGCCCGGTACCACCAGTTCCGGCACCACGCATCAGGCCTACAGTGCACCTCCTCAGTCCAGAGCTTCCAACGACGGTCCACAGTCCGGAACCTCCAACGACGGTCCCCGGTCCGGAGGCTCCAGCGACGGTCCCCGGTCCAGGGTCTCCAGCGAAGGTCCCCGGTCCGGGGTCTCTAGCGACGGTCTCCGGTTCGGGGTCTCTAGCGACAGTCTCCGGTCCGGGGTCTCCAGCGACGGTCCGGGTTCTCCAGCGACGGTCCGGGTTCTCCAGCGACGGTCCGGGGTCTCCAGCGACGGTCCGGGGTCTCCAGCGGCGGTCCCCAGTCTGAGGTCTCCAGCGACGGTCCCCAGTCTGGGGTCTCCAGCGACGGTCCCCAGTCTGGGGTCTCCAGCGACGGTCCCCAGTCCGGGGCCTCCGGCGAGGATCCACGGTCCGGTTCCACAGAAGCGGAGCGATCAGCGTAATGAGGGGGGGCTGCGTCCAGAACCAGAGCCGCCACCGAGGGTAGATGCCCACCCGGTCCTAACCAGAAACCGTGAATAGATGGCAGCATTCGCGCAAAACTGAAAGCGCAAAACTGAAAGCGCGAACCATCGCATTTAACCATGGCAAGGTGACTTGGAATATGGCCGAATACAAACAGTGTAGTTATTCCATCAGTAAGGCAATCAAACACGGCAAAAGGTAAGTATATAGACAAAGTGGAGTCGCAATTTATCGGCTCAGCCACGAGACGTATGTGGCAGGGTCTACAGACAATCACAGACTACAAAGGGAAAACCAGCCACTTTGCGGACACCGACGTCTTGCTTCCGGACAAGCTAAACACCTTCTTCGCTTTGAGGATAACACAGTGCCACTGATGCTGGCCGCTACCAAGGACTATGGGCTCTCTTTCTCTGTGGCCGGCTTGAGTAAGACATTTAAGCGTGTTAACCCTCACAAGGCTGCCAGCCCAGAGAGCAACCTAGTTGTGTCCTTAGAGCATGCGCAGACCAGCTGGCTGGAGTGTATACAGACATATTCAATCTCTCCCTATCCCATGTCTGTTGTCCCCACATGCTTCAAGATTGTTCCTGTACCCAAGAAAGCAAAGATAACTGAACTAAATGACTATCGCCCCATAGCACTCACTTCTGTCATCATGAAGTGCTTTGAGAGACTAGTCAAGGATCATATCACCTCTACCTTACCTGACACCCTAGACACACTTCAATTTGCTTACCGCCCCAACAGATCCACAGACAAAGCAATCGCCATCGCACTGCACACTGCCCTATCCCACCTGGACAAGAGCAATACCTATATAAGAATGCTGTTCATTGACTATAGCTCAGCATTCACGACCATAGTACCCCCCAAGCTCATCATTAAGCTCCAGGCCCTGGGTCTGTACCCCGCCCTGTGCAACTGGGTCCTGGACTTCCTTACAGCTGCCCCATGGTGCTGAAGTTAGAAAAAAACACCACTTCGCTGATCCTCAACACTGGGGCCCCACAAGGATGTGTGCTCAGCCCCCTCCTGTACTCCCTGTTCACCCATGACAGCGTGGCCACGCACACCTCCAACTCAATCATCAAGTTTGCAGATGACACAACAGTAGTAGGCCTGATTACCAACAATGACTAGACAGCCTACAGGAGGTGAGGGCCCTGGGAGTGTGGTGCCAGGAAAATAACCTCTCACCCAACATCAACAAAACAAAAGGAGCTGATCGTGGACTTCAGGAAACAGCAGAGGGAGCACCCCCCTATCCACATTGACGGACCGCAGTGGAGAAGGTGGAAAGCTTCAAGTTTGGCGTACACATCACTGACAAACTGAAATGGTCCACCCACACAGACAGTGTGGTGAAGAAGGCACAACAGAGCCTCTTCAACCTCAAGAAGCTGATGAAATTTGACTTGACACCTAAAACCCTCACAAAATTTTACAGATGCACAATTGAGAGCATCCTGTCACCGCCAGGCACGGCAACTGCACCGCCCGCAACCGCAGGGATCTCCAGAGGGTGGTGCGGACTGCCCAACACATCATCGGAAGCAAACTATCTGCACCTACAGCACCCAATGTCACAGGAATGCCAAAAAGATCACCAAGGAAAACAACCACCCAAGCCACTGCCTGTTCACCCCGCTATCATCAAGAAGCCGAGGTCAGTACAGGTGCATCTAAGCTGGGAATGAGAGACTGAAAAACAGCTTCTGTCTCAAGGCCATCAGACTGTTAAATAGCCATCACTGGCACATTAGAGGCTGCTGCCCTATACATAGACTTGAAATCACTGGCACTTTAATAATTGGAACACTAGTCACTTTAATACGGTTTACATATTTTGCATTACTCATCTCATACTGTATACTGTATTCTGTCCTATTCTACTGTATCTTAGTCTATGCCGCTCTTGAAATATAATTTCAAGAGCGGAGCATCACTGAGGACAGTGGAGAATGACCATCTACCTCCCTGTATGATTTGTCCTCTTCGAATTGACCTATTTTCCTTTTTACCTATTTTCCTGCTTTGGGGTTTGTGTTATTGAAGAGTAATATAAATTGCTAATCAATCAGTTCTTTATTCTCCAGGCAACCTTGCAATGAGTGACATGTATCCATCGTGATTTTCCCTGGACTTTTACTGCTGACCTTGTTATAAGCAAACATGATAAGGACCTTCCCATTTTGTCCCTAATGTGACTCTATAAACCCATCAGCTCTAAAGTAGTGATTGTATCTTCCATGTCACGTTCGTCGTAATGATGAGACCAAGGCGCAGCGTGAACCACCCTAGTCACACCCTGACCTAACCAAAATATATAGAAAGCAGAGATATCTAAGGTCAGGGCGTGACAGTACTCCCCCCCCTAAAGGTGCGGACTCCCGGCCACAAACCTTAACCTATAAGGGAGGGCATCTACCCTTGGTGGCAGCTCCGATTCTGGACGCAGTCCCCGCTCCCTGCACTGATCCCTCCGCTTCTGTGGAACCGGACCGTGGATCGTTGTCGGAGGAACCGGACCGTGGATCATCGCCGGAGGATCAGAACTGGGAACCACCTCTGGAGGATCTGGACTGCAGCTCGTCGCTGAAGACTCTGGACTGCAGCTCATCGCTGGAGGCCCCGGACTGGGGACCGTTGCTGGAGGCCCCGGACTGGGGACCGTTGTTGGAGGCCCCGGACTGGGGATCGTCGCTGGAGACCCCGGATTGGGGACCGTCGCTGGAGACCCCGGACTGGGGACCGTCGCTGGAGACCAGGAGCGCTGAGCCGGCACAACCCGTCCTGGCTGGATGCCCACTCTAGCGTGGCAAAATATTTTGGGGCTGCCTCTCGTGCTTGCCTCGTTGGTAATACTCCTCATAACATCGCCATTCCGCTTTCGCTGCCTCAATCTCCTCCCTCAGATGGCGATACTCCCTAGCCTGTGTCCAGGGTCCTTTACCATCCAGAATCTCCTCCCAAGTCCACTCCTCCTGTACACGCTGCTTGGTCATTTTGTTGTGGGATCTTTTGTCATGTTCGTCGTAATGATGAGACCAAGGCGCAGCGTGAATAGAGTTCCACATTTTTTTAAAATAAATCGAAACTCACTGAAACAACAAACAACCAAACGAAACGTGAAGCTACTGGTGTGCACACAGGCACCTAACTGTAGACAAGATCCCACACCAGAAAGTGGGAAAAAGGGCTACCTAAATATGATCCCCAATCAGAGACAAAGATAAACAGCTGTCTCTGATTGGGAACCATATCAGGCCAACATCGACATACAAAACCCCTAGACATACAAACCCCTAGACATACAAAAAACCCTAGACATACAAAAAAAACCTAGACATAGAAACAACCCTAGACATACAAAAAACCCTAGACATACAAAAAACCCTAGACATACAAAAACCTAGAGTACCGACCCTAGTCACACCCTTACCTAAACAAAATATATAGAAAACAGAGATACAGTATCTAAGGTCAGGGCGTGACATTCCATGTAAGGAACCCACTGTGTCTAACCACCTCTGCTCTAAATCTTTCTTCAAATTCAACAAATGGTTATTTTGGTTTTTGAACACATTTGGTTATCTCTCCCCAGTTGGTGGTTGCATTGGTCAGACCCTTAAGGAAAACATGTCTGGCTCTCCATCCATCGGCCACGTCTTTCTCTTCACCACCCACAGCTCTAGAAACCTTTTCTTCAAGTGCACCGTGTTCACTGATGTTCAAAACAAGTCTAATAACTGTAACACTTCAAATGGTCCATTTTCATACCCCCTTCTCTGGAATGTTTCAAAGTGTTCGACCATTCATCCACCTGTTTTGGAGATGCTGATTTATGTGTGATTACGGTCACAGGTTTGTCTTTACCACCTTTTATAGCCTGTGTTCTGATTGGCCTAAGACATCGTTCATCACAGCAGTCAGTATCTATTGACTCAAAGCCAGCCAGTGCTATCCAGATGCTTGAAACCCAATCATCCTTGCGCAACTCAGCCTGAGGGTAAGGGTCCTCCACATGTTGGAGTAAAGTTTGGTTGTACGACCCCTGCCTGTAATTGTTGAATCTCTTCTTTCAACGTTTTGATTTGTACACCAAGAGCTTTCAAACCTTCTTTATCTCTCTGCAATGTCCTGTCATGATTCTCCAGAAGGAATTTCTCATTCAGTTTTCTTACTTCGGCTAATACAGTTAAAGACCATTGTGTCTTTGTCAAGGAATTAGACATTACTGTATTTTTTCAGTTTTTTTCTTTATTATCTCTTGCCTACATTTCTCTACTTTGAAATTGTTCATCATAACAGTAGACAGTGAATTTAAAATATTTTTCATGCTCACATCCGGAGGAGCTGTCCCGCCTTTTTCCAGAGTGGTTTTATCACTTAAGAATGGCATTATATTAACTTCAAAAGTTGTATAATATGTATCTCTATGATTATATACAGTTGAAGTCAGAAGTTTACATACACTTAGGTTGGAGTCATTAAAACTCATCAGGCCGAACAGAGATGAGCAAGGCAAAATTAGCTTTGCAAAATTGCTACCTCGACACTTCTTGTGTCAGATTTCAATCGTTAACTAAACATGGGCAGGTATGATTTATGGATGCTTTATGCCCTCAGTGAGACTCTCTCCGTCTGCATACATACCACTCAGATACAGTATTTGGGTAAATTCCACATGTTTATTACAGTTGAAGTCAGAAGTTTACATACACTTACGTTGGAGTCATCAAAACTTGTTTTTCAACCACTCCACACATTTCTTGTTAACAAACTATAGTTTTGGCAAGTCGGTTAGGACATCTACTTTGTGCATGACACAAGTCATTTTTCCAACAACTGTTTACAGACAGATTATTTCACTTATAATTCAATGTATCACAATTCCAGTGGGTCAGAAGTTTACATACACTAAGTTGACTGTGCCTTTAAACAGCTTGGAGCTTCTGATTGGCTAATTGACACAATTTGAGTCAATTGGAGGTGTACCTGTGGATGTATTTCAAGGCCTACCTTCAAACTCTGTGCCTCTTTGCTTGACATCATGGGAACTCGAAAGAATTCAGCCAAGGCCTCAGAAAAAAACTTGTAGACCTCCACAAGTCTGGAACAATTTCCAAACGCCTAAAGGTACCAAGTTCATCTATACAAACAATAGTACACAAGTATAAACACCATGGGACCACGCAGCCGTCATATAGCTCAGGAAGGAGGCGCCTTCTGTCTTCTAGAGATTAACGTACTTTGGTGCGAAAAGTGTAAATCAATCCCAGCACAAGAGCAAAGACGAAACAGGTACAAAAGTATCTATATCCACAGTAAAACAAGTCTTATATTGACATAACCTGAAAGGCCGCTCAGCAAGGAAGAAGCCACTGCTCCAAAACCGCCATAAAAAGCCAGACTATGGTTTGCAACTGCACATGGGGACAAAGATCATACTTTTTGGAGAAATGTCCTCTGGTCTGATGAAACAAAACTGTTTGGCCATAATGGCCATCGTTATGTTTGGAGGAAAAAGAGGGAGGCTTGCAAGCCGAAGAACTGTCACGACTCCCACCGAAGGTGGCTCCTCTTCCTGTTCAGGCGGAGCTCGGCGGTCGTCGTCACCGGTCTACTAGCTGCTACCGATCCCCTTTTCCTTTTCTGTTGGTTTTGTCTTATTGGTTACACCTGTTTCTTGTTTGGGTTTTGGTTTTTGTTAGGGCTGTTTCAGACGGTCATGCCTGCCTGCTTTTGTGCGGGCTTGTTTCTATGTTCGTTTTATGGATGTTTGGGTCCTGTTTTGGGGCCGGTCATTGTATGCCTGTGTTTTGGCGTGACCTTTTCTGTCACCGGAATAAATACGGTTGTCCTAAACCCTCTGCTCTCTGCGCCTGACTCCGCACCCACTACTCCTAGACTGTGAAGAACAGGGGTGGCAGCATCATGTTGTGGGGGTGCTTTGCTGCAGGAGGGACTGGTGCACTTCACAAAATAGATGGCATCATGATGCAGGAAAATTATGTGGATATATTGAAGCAACATCTCAAGACATCAGTCAGGAAGTTAAAGCCTGATCGCAAATGGGTCTTCCAAATAGACAATGACCCCAAGCATACTTCCAAAGTTGTGGCAAAATGGCTTAAGGACAACAAAGGCAAGGTATTGGAGTGGCCATCACAAAGCCCTGACCTCAATCCTATAGAACATTTGTGGGATGAACTGAAAACAGCGTGTGCGAGCAAGGAGGCCTACAAACCTGACTCAGTTACACCAGCTCTGTCAGGAGGATTGGGACAACATTCACCCAACTTATTGTGGGAAGCTTGTGGAAGGCTACCTGAAACGTTTGACCCAAGTTAAACAATTTAAAGGCAATGCTACCAAATACTAATTGAGTGTATGTACACTTCTGACCTACTAGGAATGTGATGAAAGAAATAAAAGCTGAAATAAATCATTCTCTCTACTCTTATTCTACATTTCACATTCTTAAAATAAAGTGGTGATCCTAACTGACCTAAGACAGGGAATTTTTACTAGGATTAAATGTCAGGAATTATGAAAAACTGAGTTTAAATGATTTTGCAGGTTTTCCTACTTGCATTTTATTGCATGACATAAGTATTTGATCACCTACCAACCAGTAAGAATTCCGGCTCTCAATAAAATGCAAATTAATTTTCTTAAAAATCATACAATGTGTTTTCTGGATTTTTGTTTTAGATTCCGTCTCTCACAGTTGAAGTGTACCTATGATAAAAATTACAGAACTCTACATGCTTTGTAAGTAGGAAAACTTGCAGAATCGGCAGTGTATCTGTCACACCCTGACCATAGTTTACTTTGTATATTTCTATGTTTTGGTTGGTCAGGGTGTGATCTGAGTGGGCATTCTATGTTACATGTCTAGTTTGTCTAGTTCTATGTTCGGCCTGATATGGTTCTCAATCAGAGGCAGGTGTTCGTCATTGTCTCTGATTGGGAACCATATTTAGGTAGCCTGGGTTTCACTGTGTGTTTGTGGGTGATTGTTCCTGTCTATGTGTTTTCACCAGATAGGCTGTTTAGGTTTTCGTTACGTTCATTACGTTCTTTATTTTTGTAGTGTTTGTATTGATTCGTGTTTTACGTTTGTTTATTAAAACATGGATCGAAATCTACACGCTGCATTTTGGTCCGACTCTCCTTCTCATACGGAAAACCGTTACAGAATCACCCACCACCAATGGACCAAGCAGCGTGTCAACAGGCAGCAACAGCAGCGAAAAGAGGAGATATATAGTAAGGATTTCTGGACATGGGAGGAAATCCTCGACGGGAGAGGACCCTGGGCTAAACCAGGGGAGTGTAGCCGCACCAAGGTGCAGCAGGAGAAGGAACAGAGGCAGCAGCAGCAGGAGCAGCTGCAGTGGGAGAGGCTGCACCACCTGGAGAAATGGACATGGGAGGAGGAACTGGACGGTAAAGGACCCTGGGCTCAGCCTGGAGAATATCGCCGCCCCAAGGAAGAACTGGAGGCGGCGAAAGCTGAGAGGCGCAGATATGAGGAGGCAGCACGACGTAGCGGATGGAAGCCTGAGAGGCAGCCCCAAAAATTTATTGGGGGGGGGGCTAATAGGGAGTATGGCTACGCCAGGTAGGAGACCTGGGCAGACTCCCTGTGCTTACCGGGGGGCTAGAGAGACCGGACAGGCACCGTGTTATGCAGTGGTGCGCACGGTGTCTCCAGTGCGGGTGCATAGCCCGGTGCGGTATATTCCAGCTCCGCGTGTCGGCCGGGCTAGATTGAGCGTCGAGCCTAATGCCATGAAGCCGGCTCTACGCAGCTGGTCCCCAGTGCGTCTCCTTGGGCCGGCTTACATGGCACCAGCCTTGCGCTCGGTGTCTCCGGTTCGCCTGCATAGCCCAGTGCGGGCTATTCCACCTCGCCGCACTGGCAGGGCGACCGTGAGCATTCAACCAGGTAAGGTTGGGCAGGCTCGGTGCTCAAGAGCTCCAGTGCGCCTGCACGGTCCGGTTTTTCCAGTACCACCTCCACACCCCAGCCCTCCGGTAGCAGCTCCCCGCACCAGGCTTCCTGTGCGTGTCCTCGGCCCAGTACCACCAGTGCCAGCACCACGCATCAGGCCTACAGTGCGCCTCGCCTGTCCAGCGCTGCCAGAGCCTTCCTCCTCTTCAGCGCTGTCGGAGTCTCCCGCCTGTTTAGCGCTGTCAGAGCTTTCCGCCTCTACAGCGCTGCCGGAGTCTCCCGCCTGTTCAGAACTGCCAGTCTGCATGGAGCTGCCAGTCAGCATAGAGCTGCCAGTCTGCAAGGAGCTGCCAGTCTGCATAAACCTGCCAGTCTGCAAGGAGCTGCCAGTCTGCAAGGAGCTGCCAGTCTGCATAGAGCTGCCAGTCTGCAAGGAGCTGCCAGTCTGCATAAACCTGCCAGTCTGCAAGGAGCTGCCAGTCTGCAAGGAGCCGCCAGAGCTGCCAGTCTGCAGGATGCCGCCAAAACTGCCAGTTAGCAGAGCTGCCAGTCTGCAGCAGCTGCCAGAGCCAGCCAGAGCCGCCAGTCAGCATGGAGCAGCCAGGGCCGCCAGTCAGCATGGAGCAGCCAGGGCCGCCAGTCAGCATGGAGCAGCCAGGGCCGCCAGTCAGCATGGAGCAGCCAGGCAGCATGGAGCAGCCAGAGCAGCCAGTCAGCATGGAGCAGCCAGTCAGCATGGAGCAGCCAGAGCAGCCAGTCAGCATGGAGCAGCCAGAGCTGCCAGTCAGCATGGAGCAGCCAGTCAGCATGGAGCAGCCAGAGCTGCCAGTCAGCATGGAGCAGCCAGTCAGCATGGAGCAGCCAGAGCTGCCAGTCAGCATGGAGCAGCCAGTCAGCATGGAGCAGCCAGAGCTGCCAGTCGACCAGACTCTTCCAGATCTGCCAGTCGACCAGACTCTTCCAGATCTGCCAGTCGACCAGACTCTTCCAGATCTGCCAGTCGACCAGACTCTTCCAGATCTGCCAGTCGACCAGACTCTTCCAGATCTGCCAGTCAGCCAGACTCTGCCAGATCTGCCAGTCAGCCAGACTCTGCCAGTCAGCCAGACTCTGCCAGATCTGCCAGTCAGCCAGACTCTGCCAGATCTGCCAGTCAGCCAGGATCTGCCAGATCTGCCAGTCAGCCAGGATCTGCCAGATCTGCCAGTCAGCCAGGATCTGCCAGATCTGCCAGTCAGCCAGGATCTGCCAGAACCGCCAGCCAGCCAGGATCTGCCGGATCCAACTACCTGCCTGAGCTTCCTCTCAGTGCTGAGCTTCCTCTCAGTGCTGAGCTTCCTCTCAGTGCTGAGCTTCCTCTCAGTGCTGAGCTACCCATCAGTCCCGAGCTACCTCTGTCCCGAGCTGTCCCTCTGTCCCGAGCGGTCATTAAGGAGGGTAACCTATCTAGGGACGCTAAGGAGGTGGACTAAAACGATTATGGAGTGGGGTCCACGTCCAGCGCCAGAGCCGCCACCGCGGACAGATGCCCACCCAGACCCTCCCCTATAGGTTCAGGTTTTGCGGCCGGAGTCCGCACCTTGGGGGGGGGGTACTGTCACACCCTGACCATAGTTTACTTTGTATATTTCTATGTTTTGGTTGGTCAGGGTGTGATCTGAGTGGGCATTCTATGTTACATGTCTAGTTTGTCTAGTTCTATGTTCGGCCTGATATGGTTCTCAATCAGAGGCAGGTGTTCGTCATTGTCTCTGATTGGGAACCATATTTAGGTAGCCTGGGTTTCACTGTGTGTTTGTGGGTGATTGTTCCTGTCTATGTGTTTTCACCAGATAGGCTGTTTAGGTTTTCGTTACTTTCATTACGTTCTTTATTTTTGTAGTGTTTGTATTGATTCGTGTTTTACGTTTGTTTATTAAAACATGGATCGAAATCTACACGCTGCATTTTGGTCCGACTCTCCTTCTCATACGGAAAACCGTTACAGTATCAAATACTTGTTCTCCCATATATATATATATATATTATATACTCTTTTAAGGACTCAAACCTTTTCTGGAACACAAATTGTCTCTGTAGGGCATGGCTACCATTGAACATATGTTCACTTCAAGAAGCTTGTTCAAGACTTACATTAACCACACATGTAAAAATCTCTACTCAACTAGCAACTCACTTCTATGCAACAAGAAGGTTCCACAAAAAGAAAGGACTCAAATGTTTAATAGAGGACTTGAACCCCTATAGTAGAGAACAAAGACAAAGGCCTCAAACATTTTCATGGAGAACAAAGGAAGTCTGTAATTGAACAAAGGACTTATACATCACAGATACATATCACTCATTGCATGCACCTATTTTAACCTGATTTGGTTCTTTTAAAATTATATTGGTCTAGACTCACCCAGAAATTATGCCATCAATCAGGAGATTAAGAGTTGACTCCCTTGTGGGTTGCACTCAGCCTTCTCTCTTAATTCTGGATAAACACACAGTTGATATGTTTTCGGGTCACGGCACCAAATGTTAGCAATTTCTGTTACTCTTCAATAACACAAACCCCAAAGCAAATCAGGGGAGGAGAATAGGTTTATTTGAAGAGGACAAATCCTAAAGGGAGGTAGATGGTCATTCTCCACTGTCCTCAGTGATGCTCTCTCAGTGATTCTCTCCAGTGGTTCTCTCTCCACAGAACAAAGAAACAGTATGTAGTTTTATAACCCAGCCCTAGCCTGTGGTTGACAAATTAGACTTTCTTCCAATAAAACTAGCCAATGGCCAAATAACAAGTATCCTATTTCAGAATAAATATTCCTCCCATGACTCTAAACCATTAATCAATAATTCCCTATTACAGAAAAAAACACAATTTCCATTGATTGTTAGTACTCTATTGACCCTCGTTCCTCTTTACCTCTCGTACTCTGTCTCCGCGTTGTGTATTTATCTTCTTACAAAGCCTACCACTTAATTATTGAGTTGGAGACATGCATGGCCACGTAAACATGGGTGAACAGTACAGGAGGAGGCCCCCACACCCCTGTACCTCTGCTTTTAACAAGCCTCTCAAAGCACTTCATGATGACAGAAGTGAGTGCTACGGGGCAATAGTAATTTAGTTCAGTTACCTCTGCTTTCTTGGGTACAGGAACAGTGGTGGACATATTGATGCAAGTGGGGACCACATACTGGGATAGGGAGAGATTGAATAAGTCCGTAAACACTCCAGCCAGCTGGTATGCACATGTTCTGAGGACACGGCTTGGGATGCCGTCTGGGCCGGCGGCCTAACGAGGGTTAACACACTTAAATTCCTTAATCATGTCAGCCACAGAGAACGAGAGCACACAGACCTCGTGAGCTGAGGGGGCCCGCTTCGGCGGCTCAATGTTATTTTCCTTGAAGCGGGTGACAAATGTGTTCAGCTGATCCGGGCGTGAGGTGTCGGTGTCCGCGATGTGTTTGGCTGATCCGGGCGTGAGGTGTCGGTGTCCGCGATGTGTTTGGCTGATCCGGGCGTGAGGTGTCGGTGTCCGCGATGTGTTTGGCTTTATCTTTATAATCCGTGATTGTTTGGAGTCCCAGCCACAGAAATCAATTTAATACACACCATCACAATACATCTATTATTTATTTTAGCCAGGTCTAAAGGAACATGATGTGTTTTTTTTTCAGAAGAAGAACAGAATATGATTTGGCCTACTGTATTTTATCAGGCTATGCGCCATGTCATTGGCTGCAGGCTTGTTCATTTAGCAGACAAGTACTGGTACTGGTACTGGTACTGGTACTGGTACTCCCTATATATACAGTGCATTCGGGAAGTATTCAGACCCCTTGGCTTTTTGCACATTTTGTAATGTTACAACCTTATTATACATTTATTAAATTGTTTTTTCCCCCCTCACCAATCTACACACAATACCCCATAATGTCGAATCACAGGTTTTTATATTTTGTTGCAAATGTATTTAAAAAACAACAGAAATATCACATTTAAATAAGTTTATTTTATTATTAACCCTTATTTTACTGGGTAAGTTGACTGAGAACACATTCTCATTTACAGCAACAACCTGGGGAATAGTTACAGGGGAGAGGAGGGGGATGAATGAGCCAATTGGAAGCTGGGGATGATTAGGTGGCCCTGATGGTATGGGGGCCAGATTGGGAATTTATCCAAGACACTGGGCTTTACACCCCTATTCATACAATAAGTGCCATGGCATATTTAGTGACCACAGAGAGTCAGGACACCCATTTAACATCCCATCCGAAAGACAGCACCCTACACAGGGCATTGGGAGATTTAGACCAGAGGAAAATATGCCTCCTACTGGCCCTCCAACACCACCTCCAGTAGTATCTTGTCTCCCATCCAGGGACCAACCAGGCCCAACCTGGTTGGATGCAGGGGGATTCAGGGTGGTATGCTGCTGGCACCGTAAGAATTCAGACCTTTTACTCAGTACTTTGTTGAAGCACCGTTCGCAGTGATTATAGCCTCGAGTCTTCTTGGGTACGATGCTACAAGCTTGGCACACCTGTATTTGGGGAGTTTCTCCCATTCTTCTCTGCAGATCCTCTCAAGCTCTGTCAGGTTAGATGGGGAGCGTTGCTGCACAACTATTTTCAGATGTCTCTGGAGAGGTTCGATCGGGTTCAAGTCCTGGCTTTGGCTGGGCCACTCAAGGAACTTTCAGAGACTTGTCCCGAAACCAGTCCTGTGTTGTCTTGGCTGTGTGGTTAGGGTCGTTGTCCTGAAGGAAGGTAAAACTTCCTTCAGGAAAATAACAAAACTAAGGAGATGATTGTGGACTTCAGGAAACAGCAGAGGGAACACCCCCCTATCCACATCGATGGAACAGTAGTGGAAAGGGTAGTAAGTTTTAAGTTCCTCGGCGTACACATCACAGACAAACTGAATTGGTCCACCCACACAGACTACATCGTGAAGAAGGCGCAGCAGCGCCTCTTCAACCTCAGGAGGCTGAAAAAATTTGGCTTGTCACCAAAAGCACTCACAAACTTCTACAGATGCACAATCGAGAGCATCCTGTCGGGCTGTATCACCGCCTGGTACGGCAACTGCTCCGCCCACAACCGTAAGGCTCTCCAGAGGGTAGTGAGGTCTGCACAACGCATCACCGGGGGCAAACTACCTGCCCTCCAGGACACCTACACCACCCGATGTCACAGGAAGGCCATAAAGATCATCAAGGACAACAACCACCCGAGCCACTGCCTGTTCACCCCGCTATCATCCAGAAGGCGAGGTCAGTACAGGTGCATCAAAGCTGGGACCGAGAGACTGAAAAACAGCTTCTATCTCAAGGCCATCAGACTGTTAAACAGCCACCACTAACATTGAGTGGCTGCTGCCAACACACTGACTCAACTCCAGCCACTTTAATAATGGGAATTGATGGGAAATTATGTAAAATATATCACTAGCCACTTTAAACAATGCTACCTAATATAATGTTTACATACCCTACATTATTCATCTCATATGTATATGTATATACTGTACTCTATATCATCTACTGCATCTTTATGTAATACATGTATCACTAGCCACTTTAACTATGCCACTTTGTTCACATACTCATCTCATATGTATATACTGCACTCAATACCATCTACTCTATCTTGCCTATGCCGCTCTGTACCATCACTCATTCATATATCTTTATGTGCATATTCTTTATCCCCTTACACTTGTGTCTATAAGGTAGTAGTTTTGGAATTGTTAGCTAGATTACTTGTTGGTTATTACTGCATTGTCGGAACTAGAAGCACAAGCATTTCACTACACTCGCATTAACATCTGCTAACCATGTATATGTGACAAATAAAATTTGATTTGATTTGATTTGACTTCACCCCAGTCTGGGGTCCTGAGTGGTTTGGAGTAAGTTATCATCAAGGATCTCTCTGTACTTTGCTCCGTTCATCTTTCACTCGATCCTGACTAGTCTCCCAGTCCCTGCCACTGAAAAACATCCCCACAGCATGATGCTGCCACCACCATGCTTCAACGTAGGGATGGTGCCAAGTTTCCTCCAGATGTGATGCTAGGCATTCAGGCCGTAGTTCAATCTCAGTTTCATCAGACCAGAGAATCTTGTTTCAATGGGCCCAGTCCTTTAGGTGTCTTTTGGTGAACTCCAAGCGGGCTGTCATGTGCCTTTTACTGAGGAGTGTCTTCCGTCTGGCCACTCTACCATAAAGGCCTGATTGGTGGAGTGCTGCAGAGATAGTTGTCCTTCTGGAAGGTTCTCTCATCTCCACAGAGGAACTCTCAACACCCGTTGAATATGGCCGGTGTCAGTAAACTTTGGCAAAAAAGCGTAAATTGTTGCCAGCTGCACAGTTGCAGTCACCAACGATCTGGATAACATAAAAACAGCCTAACCAGCTCTGCTAGGGCGAGTAAAATGGTCAGTGTGCTGTTCTCTCATTTTTGTCTGGAAGTAGCTAGCCAACGTTAAACAGTTAGCTTGGGTGCTTGACTGTTGTTGTTAGGACAGAACGCTCGGATCAACCCTTAAAGAGATGGGTGGTAAAGTTTAAGAGGGTGTGAACGATGCTGAATAGGTGTAGACAAAGAAGAGCTCTCCAGTAGGTACCGAAACATTCAAAGGCCATTCATTCAAAAGTGAGGTTACAAGTTTATCAACTTTCAAAGCAGAATTACTTCCCCATTGTTTTTCCAGAAGTTGTTTGTGTTTATGGACTCATCAATTAGTGTCAGCTGCTTGCTGTTGTACTGTGATTTTTTGGTTCTGAGTGTACATTTATAGAGTTTTAAAGTCTCACTGTAACGAAGGCATAATTCACCATTATATGGGGCTCTGTGCTTTTGGTTGGATAGTGTTAAGTTTTTTCCTTATAATTTTACAATATGCATCAAACCACAGTTGTCATCTGTGGTCTTTAATTAAAAAAAATAATAATAATAATTCAGTTGTGCTTCTTTTGCTGTTTGCCTGAATACATAGTTTATGTTTTTACTGCTAGATTGATGCCTTCTTTACTGTGAGTGAATGTGGTATCCAAAAAGTTATCTAAGAGAGTTTGGATATTATGTTTACCGGTTGCTTTCTGGTATTCTTCTGTGCTGTTTTGGGCCCATCTGTATGAATTCCTGATGTTGTACAGCTTACTGGGCTGTGAATGTGTGGTTGTTTCCATGTCTGTTCTTTTGAGGAACAAGGTACTTTGGCTGTGATCAGACAGAGGTGAATGAGCTGGGAGAGAAAGGGTCAATGTCTGTAATCATATGTAATCACTGTGCTGTGGCCAAGAGGTGAGCAATAGTTGAATCTTCCCAAAGAGTAACCTACCGTTGACAAAGTACAGACCCAGGCTTCAACAGAGCTGCAACAGATCCCTTCCATTTTTGTTGATGGTGTTGTCACTGTTGTTTCTATGGGGAGATTAAAGCAGTTAGAAACAGTGTGGCCTGTAATAAAGCTGTCCCATCATGTGGTCGTTAGATCAGGTAGTGTTCCTGTGCGTGCATTTGTGTCCCCACAGATGAGAACATTTCCCTGGGCCTGGAAAAGGCACGTCTCTTCCTCAAGGGTGGGGAAGATCTCCTCTGAGTAATATGGTGATTCTGAAGGGGGGATATATATTGCGCAAAGGAACACATCTTATTCTGTCAGTACAAGTTATTTTTATGTTTTTACCAAATGTGATATTTAACAATCTTGAGGGGATCAATTAGATTTTGTAGCTCGGATTTGTACCAAATGATCAATCCTCCAGAGTCTCTGCCTCTATGACAGAGCTGTGTTTCTGTGAGGGCACAATTACCTCTTTGTCGCCTGTGGGACAGTGAATAAGAATGTCTGCCTTACACCATGTCTCCTGCAGAATGATGATGTCAACAACTCCAGTGCTAAACTCTTCAGTCTAAAGGGTGATGAGTTTAGGCCCTGAATGTTCCACATGCTAACTGATAGTGATTTCATGTTGCAAAAAGAAAGAATAGCACAGTCAGAAATACAGTAACTACTAACTATTAAGTTAAGAGTGAGATAAACAGGATAACAACAACAACAAAAAACTGTTCTCTCTCTCTCTCTCTCTCTCTCTCTCTCTCTCTCTCTCTCTCTCTCTCTCTCTCTCTCTCTCTCTCTCTCTCTCTCTCTCTCTCTCTCTCTCTCTCTCTCTCTCTCTCTCTCTCTCTCTCTCTCTCTCTCTCTCTCTCTCTCTCTCTCTCTCTCTCTCTCCCTCTCTCTCTCTATATATACTGTATATTCCTATTCATTGAAAAAGTACACTTTTAGTACAATAGGTGTGTGTGTGTGCATGCATGGGCCTGTGTGTGTGTGCGCGTTTAGTGCAGTTTAGTGCAGATGTATTGGAGGAGCTGTTTAATCTAACTTAATCCTACAGGGTTCTCCTGTCCTCTGACGACCTCTGCGTAGCTGCGCTGGTCCTGCTGTTGGGCCCTGTGGAGTGGAGGAGGGCCAGGTCTGGGACGGGGGGGCTTCCTCTCTGGTCTGGTAGAGGTGGTGGTCTGGGGTAGTAGGCTGGGTGGGGCCTTGAGGGGGCCTGTGGGTCTTTGGTGGTTCAGTGGTCTGGTAGGGGTCTCTGGGTGGTCCTCTGTCCAGTGCGGCATGGGGTGTTTGTCTACCAAGTCCTTCAGAGACTTGGCAAACATCCCTGCTGTCTGCTTCCTCAGGTGGGAGTGGTTGTGCAGATGCTCTGGGGTGATGAGCAAAGTACACGTTTGGGGATAGGCTTCACCCCCTGGTGATGTCAGCATTGACACTCACCCATTCTCCAGAGTTTCTGCTCTAGTCCTGGACCCACACCCTCTCTCTCTCTCTCTCTCTCTCTCTCTCTCTCTCTCTCTCTCTCTCTCTCTCTCTCTCTCTCTCTCTCTCTCTCTCTCTCTCTCTCTCTCTCTCTCTCTCTCTCTCTCTCTCTCTCTCTCTCTCTCATTAAGTGGGAGAAAAGTTTCAGTAGCATCTGACTCAGCTGGAGACACAACGAAATGCAATATTTGACTGCACATCCTCCCCCCAGCTCAATAATTAGACCAATAGAGAGCAAAGTTCACCGGTGCTCCTTGACATCCCTGCAGTGAGATGGTATAATTGGCTAGTGAAAGAGTGAAACTTGCCCAGGGTATGACATGTGTATGACATGAGTGTGCACAATAGCAGCGGAGGAAGTAGCCGGCTAACTTGAACACAAATGATAAGTCAAATTATATGCTGGAGCAATTAGTGAGAAGAACTTGAGGGGACTCGGAGCTGTTGGCCCTACGAAGGCATAAAGCATCGCGCTGATGTGTCCACCCCTGACACTGAATGGATTGGTTCTGGTGGTGTGGGAGGATTGGAAGAAGGGATGATTATTATTGTTTTTAAACATGTGCATGCTTTATCCTCAGACAAAACAAAAGCTGATTCAAAAGGGGTGTGGCATATTTTTTAACTCTTCCACGAGGGACTCAAGTAGAATACGGAAGACTATCCTTGATGAAAGGTGGCTATCGTGGAGGGGAAGACACTGTTCCGTTCGCCTACTACCAAATTGACATTTCCTTGACCACTCATCGGTTTCCGGGTAACAGAGGAGTGAAGTCAGAGGAGAGAGGGTGGAGGATGGACTTTTGCCCTAATGAGAAAAGGCCAGAAAGATGGGGGTGGAGGAGGAGAGAATGGCCTACCTTGCAGACACAGGGCAGCTGGCAAGGGTCCTTGTTTAGGCTTCCATCTAGACTGCAGTTACAGCGGACACAGTTGGGAAAGCACACCTGTCACACTGCTGTCCCCCGTAACCCTGCTTACAGTGGCAGGATCCAGCCGTGAGGTCTGTGGGACCAGACGGGGGGAGGCTTCAGCAATAAACATATGGCAGCTAGATCAGCGTAGAGAGGAGAACTGGGGTGGGTGGTTAAGTAGTAGCCTACCTCCTTCAGTCTGGGACTGGTCTGGGACTGGTCTGGGACACATGCTGGGGAGCCTGCTGGGTCACAGGAGCAGAGCTGACACGGGTCTAAGGTCTCTAGACTCACCTGGAGAGAACAGGGGAGCAGGAGACTCAGGCCAGGAAAAACTCTTAACCCTAGTCACGATACAAAGCTATGGTGAGATTTCTATTTATTATTCACTAATATGCGCTTCAGTCATTGCTTGGATCCTAGTCAACTGGGATCAACAGTACCAGTACATACCCCAGTGGTTCTGTAGTAGCCATCAGCACAGGTCTGGCATATACCACGGCTGTGACAAACATGTATTTCTACTGCTCTAATTAGGTTGGAAACCTGTTTATAATAGCAATAAGGCACCTCAGGGGTTTGTGGTATATGGCCAATTTACCACAGCTAAGGCCTGTATCGAGAACAGCCCTTAGCTGTGGTATACCACACCCCCTCGGGCCTTAATGCTTAAGTTTATCACTGTGTGGTCTTACTCTCACAGTTGTGATGAGTTAGGAAGGTCCCAGCCACCCAGGGTTTCTGCTTGTAGATGGGGCAACAGGGGTCACAGCTCTCCCCACACGTGTTGTGTTCACACTCACAACTGAAATTCATGACAGGGAATCAAATGACGCCATGTTACTGTGTCATGGTCACTGAAGGAAAGACTCAGATCTTTTCGCCCAAGAGACAACTGGAGCACACTTCACACGAGGGCTGCAGGTTAAGAATTGTGTTTCTCTTTGATATTACTATCAAACGGCACATGAACTGTGCCCATGGAGAGAAAATCTAGCTCACTGTATGATTACAATGTAGAGAAGGGGCCATAGAGAATGTAAGTTGACTGACATACCTTGGTCTGGTTGTTCAGGGGACAGGCTTTAGCGTGATCATAGCAGCTACACATCCCTCCAACTGTCTTTGATAGAGTAGTAATACTGGAAATACAAACAAAAAAGAAACAAGTTGAGAAAAATGGAGATCACTGGCATTAATATTTCTATCATATACTGGCTACTTCTACAAAGCTACAGCACAGTCTAGTTTATTCAAAGACACTCATTGGTATTCTGTGTTTATTTCTGAGAGAGTGAGAGATAATTTTATCCACAATTTCATAATTTATGTCCCTTTGGTATGACTAAATTGAACAGTATTTTGTAAATGATAAATTCCTAGCTCAATATAAGCCCTGCAATCTGTCCGGTAATTATGTGTCACACAAGAGCTCACTGGGTGACTGATTGTGTAGGCCAAAGTCAACACATGATGAGGTGGATGTTGCTCAGTAAGGAACAGATTTCTTAATTATAGCCATTTTTAATTAAGACCCATCTGTCTGGTGAGCGCAATGTAATCAACATGCCGCCATAGCCATTTCACCAATGGTGCTGGGTAGAAAGGAATAAACTAGCGGCTCACAGATGGAATACATGATTCTATATGAAAGTGATCGTGATGTGTGGTCATCAACACGTTGCTTCGTTCTTATTGGGTCGACATTGCGGGGATCGTTTAAGGCCAGGGTCATGAGGTTGGCGTTGAGGGTTCTGATTCGCTGGAACTGTAGGCGGATGTAGCGTGCAGAGGTGAAGTTCAGTAAGGTCGGGGAGGGGTCATCGGCACTCGGCCTTCCATTGATCAGAGAGGTGTGGATCTATGCCCCAGGTGCAAATTGTGAGAGACAAAGCACCGAATGGTATGGATTCTTAGTAAGTTATACAGGAAAAGGGAGCTCTTTAGTGACCTCTATTCAAATTTTCCTACACATGTTTAACAAATACTGAATTCAATCTCTACTCAGCAAATCCATAAAACAGCCCCATAACAACATTTACAGCACTCCATTGCTGTGGTAAGAATAAAATACATTATTAATGGACCTAGTAAGAAAAAAAGTGATTGGCTTGCAGCTATGAAGGGTTAACCGTGTCTGGTTGCTAATTAAGGCTGTGTGGTTAGCTTGGTTGTTTTTGAAGAAGTCGGAGAGAGTGACATTTCAATATAAGATCTGCGATGCTTTGACACCCGCCCACGACTCATTAGGATTTCGCTGTGATCACGCTTTACGCTTTCTGTCACTATCTAAAAGGAGCAGGATGACAGGAGCTCCTGATTGTCTGAGCAGACCTGGGGGTGGGGGTGGGGTGGGGTGTGTGTGTGGGGGGGGGGGGGGGGGGGGGGGGGGGTACTGACTGTACTGCTTCATTACTGTCAGTGGGAGCAGACTGTGCGATCAGTTCTCACAATTAAAAGGAGTTGCTCCGATACACAGCTGATCAAGGCAATGTTGCTGTTTGCATAGTGAGCGTGTGTTGATGTGTGTATATTTATTTGTGTGAGGTAGGCTTTCTTTATCCAAATCCTCAATGAAAACAAATATAGAAACCAGCACACCAGGAAATAAAATGTGTCATGTGCCTAGACTGTATGCCTAACTTGTAAAGAAGATGTATAATGTTAAGGCAGCTGTATTGATCACAACTTAAATCACGAAATGTACATTTCATTGTGAGAAGCTGGTGAGTGACTTCAAAGCTGACTGATGTAATTTAATTAAACCACCACAGCACTTAAATACTAATGTAGCTGGCAATCAAATGTTAGCAGCAAATGGCTTCCATACATGTCTATTGAAGCAAGTGAATAAATGTGCTGGTGGTCTTATTTCATGTGGGCCATGGTTGAATCTAATATATTACAGTTAAATGGAATCAACGTTTTATGTTGTGCATTTGAATTGAAATTGGATTGCAATTTGAAGTGTTCAACAAACATAATCATATCTACTTTAAAAATGAGTCCCTGTAGCTCCCGAGTGGCTCAGCGGTCTAAGGCATTGCATATAGAGGCGTCACTACAGACCCTTGTTCGATTCCGGGATGTATCACAACCGATCTTGATTGGGAGTCCCATAGGGCAGCCCAGTGTCATCCGGGTTAGGATTTGGCCGGGATATGTTGTCATTGTGAATAAGAATTTGTTCTTAACTGACTTGCCTAGTTAAATAAAAGTAGCTGTTACGCCACTGCTGACCCCTATGCCCTTTCAGTGATGCTATATGCTGACCCTTGACCCCTCCATTCTCCAGGGGTTGGAGTAGAAAGAAGTGCAGATAACCTCATCGTCGCGGGTGTAAGATGGCGGTTCGGTGCGGGGCAGAATGTTGAATCGGGTGAGGCACGTGGTGTCTGTGATGGCGTAGTACTGCCAGGGGGGTAAAGGTCACCCCGTCCGGAGAACGCCCCAGCGCCCTGTTACCTGGCCTGGGGGAGTTGGCAGCCTTCAGGATCAAATATGCTATCTGGTACACCTTAGAGGGAAGTAGAATTCAGATATAACTCAGAAGCTTAGCTTATAAAAGTAATTGAATCTTGAAAGTCCATCCATTTGTTATGTTTTCTAAATATTTATATCTTATTTTAAATATATAAATATATTATTATTGTTTATTATTTTCTTTTGAAAGTCCTTCCTTTGTGTCCTGTGAATGTGTTGACCCCGAGATTCATATGAGAAGTTTCATATTCAGGTTAATTAAGAAAACACATCTGCTCGTTCAATACGACACTGACACATTCATAGACAAGTGTAAGTCAATTTAGTCGTGTTTGATAGGAAAACCAGACACTAAAATAAACAATCCTGTCAGGGAGCATGGTCAAGATTATCCTTATGAGGTCTCCACTCCTGTACAGTATTCTCTACAATATGGAGTCCTTCCTTTGACGTTTCCAATGGAACAACTTATGTACATGCTTTATCTCCGTCCTGGTACATTCAGAGACAGCCAAAGCTGATCTGCCCTCAGGTTCTCCACCACTGAATAGATGAAAAGACTAGATCATGGAAATAAAATACTGGATCATGGGAATACATACAGTACTGTACCCTCGAAGGACACATGAATTTCATCAAGCAGTAAATGACAGCTCCTCAAGAAAAACAGGAAGCACAGGGGAAAGGTGACATTCCACCTAAATGTTTCCTTGTCTCCCAACGACGCAGAAAAATAAACGACCATGGCACAATCAACATAAAAAATGACTCACGGTTTGCCTCTCATCTACAGTAGATAACGGTGTAGCGTTTCGGTGTTTACAATAGAGAGAGCGCCACTCAACCCAGTACTCATCCCTTTCACTGAAACCCAATAGGATTTTGTCCAGGTAGCAGGGGAAATCTCACAAAGCCTCAATGTTTCCTTGATTCAGATGAAGCAGGAAAACAGGAAGGCTGGCTGATGAAGTCCTCATACAGCGTAAGGGGTAGGTAGGTGGGATGTTTTCCTTATTGTGATGATTAAAGGGGAGCAGTGGAGTCTGGGGAGAAGGAGAAACGAGAGCTCTTAAGTTTGCAGGGCAGAGCGTGACCTGTTAACCACGGTCTAAAACGAAAGTGTTGGAGTCACAACATGACCATGTGGATTCCAAGCCAGGACTGGTTTCGAGCCACCAGCCCGGTGACATCAGTGACAATAGAGTCAACGCCTGCTTGGCTGTAATTCTTTGCTCCTACTTACTAAGCTCTAAGCATTAGTCACATTGACAGCCTTTGAAATAGTTGTGGGTCATTTTATACACAGCAACAACAACAACAAAAATCGACCGATTTGGGAGATATTTGTTTGTTTGCACATATTCTTTGTTTTGATCAAAAATGAAGTCAGAGGAGGTTTGCTGTTCCTAAAAATCTGAAGTCGCTATAAAGAATCTGAATGTAGAGCATACATGACAAGGGAATACCAGTAGTGTATAATGTAAAGTAGAAGTAAAACTTGAAAACAGCTAAATAGAAAGGTCAGGTCTTGGTTCAGTGATAGATAACCTGCAAACGTCAACCATTTAAATGACTGCCGAGTTAAAGAATAGAACGAAGATAACTGAGCGTAGGTAGGCTATCTATTTTCCATGTATCACAGAAGTGATACAGAATATCCATTAAACCATCTCTTTAATTACTTTGAAATGAGGCCTATGATGGCAGAGAATTTTGAGGCGATATCTATACTATAGGTCCATTTTTATTTAAATCCACAAAGATGTAGGCTAGCTTTAGCTACAGATAAAGCTAGGTCGCATCGCTGTCATTCTCAACAGGAGGTTGAGGTGCCAGAGGTCCATGGTGTGGGTTTGTTCTGTGTGCCCAAAGGTGAAAAGAATAATCCCTACAATACATAGCTAACACCTGATTTGTATTTCAAACTAAGTCCAGAGCCACTCACTGACAAAACACCTCCATGTCTACAAATAGCATACCAAGTATCTGTCATGTAGAGTATGTGATTAGTTAGCTGTCATATATAATATACTTCAAACATGACCTCTGTGCTCACGTCCTGTGTATGAATGACACATTTTTTCTCTGACTTAGACATACAGCATGATCGAAGGATGTCCATGTGGATTTCATATTTTTTATTTGGGTCTTTTCATATTATCAGACACAAAAACATACCAAAATGTTCCATAGTATTTATGCTCCTGATCAGATCTCCATCGGAGAGTCTGCGCTAAAGCCTTTGGAACATCAACTAATAACTGATTGGACCACGTCAGTCAAACTGGGCAAAAATACAGGGCATAATGACTACAATTCCCAGTCTAATCGAAAAGTGGCCCAGACGCCAAGACACACACGCGCGCACACACACGCACGGCACACACACACACACACACACACACACACACACACACACACACACACACACACACACACACACACACACACACACACACACACACACACACACACACACACACACACACACACACACACACGCCTCCAACAGTGTCTGTCATTATTCAGATTTCCACTCCAGCATGGGCTCCTGGATAACGAGGGGGAAATGAGAGTGCTGATGTCACGGGCGATAACGATACGTTCACACACATCACCAACAGCGCCAGCAGCACAGACTCATTTACCACAGGAGATGACAGCAAGCACAGTGACTGGCCGCCGGGGAAATGTGCCTGAATGGAGCACAAATAGGATTACATTTTACAGGACACTGATGGCGAAAACACTTTGCATACAGGGCCATGGACAAAGCTAGCCCAACCATGAGGGAGGGAGTGACAGATTTTAATAGGGAGTTGTTCCTTGCCCCTGTACTTCTGCTTGCTAGCCCTTTTGGGCTCTAGGCCGGGTTACTGTAAAGACCTTTGTGACAAATGTTGTTGTAAAAAGGGCCATAAAGGCAAAACACAAAATGGATGTTGGGTGTTTACGGTTGGCATCAGAGGATATCAATTAAATTATTCTCAATCAATATCTACTGCATGCAACTACTGATTAATCCATATTCATGGTGAAATAGCAATAGTAGAACCTTGGTATATAACCCTCATTATAAACTGGGTGGTTCGAGCCCTGAATGCTGATTGGCTAAATGCTGTGGTATATCAGACCATATACCATGGGTATGAAAAAAACATTTATATTTACTGTGTAAATCTAATTATGTTGGTAACCAGTTTATAATAGTGTTACAACTTCTAACAGTGGTGAGTGGAGGAGTCAAGCGCAGAGAGCAGGTAATTCAGTACGTGGATATTTTATTCCATAGACTGTGGAGCCACAACATGCAAAACACCAGGGCGCATGAAACAACCCGTCCCAAAATACAACAGACTAAACTGTCCAGAAAAATACTGATAACACTCATACACTAGATAACAGAAAACAAGCCTGCACAAATACCCAGCGGCCTTAAATAGCCTACAAACAAACACTAACTCAAAACAGGTGTACCCAATTAAACCCAATAAACAGAAACAAACGGAAAGGGAATCGATGGCAGCTAATAGGCCGGCGACAACGACCGCCGAGCGCCGCCCGAAAAGGAAGAGGCACCATCTTCGGCGAGATTCGTGACAAATAGCAATAAGACACCTCGAGGGTTTGTGGTACAATATATGGTCAATATACCATGACTAATGGCTGTATCCAGGTACTGAGGGTGGAAAGCTATTTCCAAGAAGTAGGCCTATTATCTCTGCAATTGTTTACTCTTCATGTCATATGGGACATTACATAACTGTTTTACTTAAATCTAATCTCCTTGAAACTCCCTAATCTGCAGTTTGAGCCGGGACAATGTGTATAGTTAAAGTGATTCCATCACTGCTGTGACAGGCCGGACAGAGATGAGCAAGGCAAAATTAGCATTGCAAAATTGCTACCTCGACACTTCTTGTGTCAGATTTCAATCATTAACTAAACATGGGCAGGTATGATTTATGGAAGCTTGATGCCCTCAGTGAGACTCTCTCTGTCTGCATAATTACCACTCAGATACAGTATTTGGGTAAATTCCACGTTTATTTCAGTTGAAGTCGGACTTTTACATACACTTATGTTGGAGTCATTCAAACTCGTTTTTCAACCACTCCACACATTTCTTGTTAACAATAGTTTTGGTAAGTTGGTTAGGACATCTACTTTGTGCATGGCACAAGTCATTTTTCCAACAATTGTTTACAGACAGATTATTTCACTTATAATTCACTGTATCACAATTCCAGTGGGTCTGAAGTTTACATACACTAGGTTGACTGTGCCTTTAAACAGCTTGGAAAATTCCAGAAAATGATGTCATGGCTTTAGAAGCTTCTGATAGGCTAATTGACGTAATTTGAGTCAATTGGGGGTGTACCTGTGGATGTATTTCAAGGCCTACCTTCAAACTCAGTGCCTCTTAGCTTGATATCACGGGAAATCAAAATAAATTGTAGACCTCCACAAGTCTGGTTCATCCTTGGGAGCAGTTTCCAAATGTCTGAAGGTACCATGTTCATCTGTACAAACAATAGTACACAAGTATAAACATCAAAGGACAACGCAGCCGTCATACCGCTCAGGATGGAGACACGTTCTGTCTCCTAGAAATGAACATACTTTAGTGTGAAGAGTGCAAATCAATCCCACGAGTCCTATATCGACATAACCTGAAAGGCCGCTCAGCAAGGAAGAAGCCACTGCTCCAAAACCGCCATAAGAAGCCAGACTACGGTTTGCAACTGCACATGGGGACAAAGATTGTACTTCTTGGAGAAATGTCCTCTGGTCTGATGAAGCAAAAATAGAACTGTTTGGCCATAATGACCATCGTTATGTTTGGAGGAAAAGAGGAGGCTTGCAAGCCGAAGGACACCATCCCAACCGTGAAGCACGGGGGTGGCAACTTCATGTTGTAGGGGTGCTTTGCTGCAGGAGGGACTGGTGCACTTCACAAAATAGATGGCATCATGAGGTAGGAAAATTATGTGGCTATATTGAAGCAAAATCTCAAAACATTTATCAGGAAGTTAAAGCTTGCTCGCAAATGAGTCTTCCAAATAGACAATGACCCCAAGCATGCTTCCAAAGTTGTGGCAAAATGGCTTAAGGACACCAAAGGCAAGGTATTGGAGTGGCCATCACAAAGCCCTGACCTCAATCCCATAGAAAATTTGTGGGCAGAACTGAAAACAGCGTGTGCGAGCAAGGAGGCCTACAAACCTGACTCAGTTATACCAGCTCTGTCAGGAGGAATGTGCCAAAATTCACCCAACTTATTGTGGGAAGCTTGTGGAAGGCTAACCGAAACGTTTGAACCCAAGTTAAACAATTGAAAGGCAATGCTACCAAATACTAATTGAATGCATGTAAACTTCTGACCCACTGGGAATGTGATGAAAGAAATAAAAGCTGAAATAAATCATTCTCTCTACTATTATTCTGACATTTCACATTCTTAAAATAAAGTAGTGATCCTAACTGACCTAAAACAGGGAATTTTTACTAGGATTAAATGTCAGGAATTGTGAAAAACTGAGTTTAAATGTATTTGTGTAAGGGTTTTCCTCCTCTTCGTCTGAAGAGGAGGTGTAGCACGGATTGGACCAAAATGCAGCGTGTTAAGTGTCCATATCGTTTTTAATAACAAAAACATTGAACACTACTAAATACAAAAACAATAAACTAATACGTGAAATGACAAAACCGAAACAGTACCGTGTGGTGAAAAACACAGACACGGAAACAAACACCCACAAACAAACAGTGAAACCCAGGCTACCTAAGTATGATTCTCAATCAGAGACAACTAACGACACCTGCCTCTGATTGAGAACCATACTAAGTGGAAACATATACATTTCTAAATCCTAGAAAGACAAACATAGACTGCCCACCCCAACTGACGCCCTGACCATACTAAATAACGACAAAACAAAGGAAATAAAGGTCAGAACGTGACAGTACTCCCCCCCCCCCCCCCCCCCCCAAAGGTGCGGACTCCGGCCGCAAAACCTGAACCTATAGCGGAGGGTCTGGGTGGACGTCTGTCCGCGGTGGCGGCTCTGGCGCGGGATGTGGACCCCACTTCACCACAGTCTTTCTCCACCTCATTGTCTGCCTCCGTGGCCTCCTAACCACGGCGACCCTCGCCGCCGACCTCAGACTGGGGACCCTAGAAATGGGTCCCGAGTGGACGTGAGATACCGGCAGTGCTGGACAGGCGGGAGACTCCGGCAGCGCCGGGTGAAGGACGACTCCGGCAGCTCCGGAGTGAAGGGCGATTCTGGCATCGCCTGCGTGACATGCAGCTCTGGCAGCTCCTGGCTGACTGACGGCTCTGGCAGCTCCTGGCTGACTGACGGCTCTGGCAGCTCCTGGCTGACTGATGGCTCTGGCAGCTCCTGGCTGACTGGCGGCTCTGGCAGCTCCTGGCTGACTGGCGGCTCCAAGCTGACTGGCGGCTCTGGCGGATCATGACAGACTGGCGTTTCTGGCGGCTCATGACAGACTGGCGGCTCTGGCGGCTCATGACAGACTGGCAGCTTTGGCGGCTCATGACAGACTGGCGGCTTTGGCGGCTCATGACAGACTGGCGGCTTTGGCGGCTCATGACAGACTGGCGGCTCTGGCGGCTCATGACAGACTGGCGGCTCTGGCGGCTCAGGACAGACGGGAGACTCTTCAGCTCTGTACAGACGGGAGACTCTAGCAGCTCTGGACAGACGGGAGACTCTAGCAGCTCTGGACAGACGGGAGACTCTAGCAGCTCTGGACAGACGGGAGACTCTAGCAGCTCTGGACAGACGGGAGACTCTAGCAGCTCTGGACAGATGGGAGACTCTAGCAGCTCTGGACAGACGGGAGACTCTAGCAGCTCTGGACAGACGGGAGCACCTGTAGGGAGGAGACAGAGAGACAGCCTGGTGCGTGAGGCTGCCACAGGACCCACCAGGCTGGGGAGACCTCCAGGAGGCTTGGTGTTAGGAGAAGGCACCTGAAGGACCGGGCTGTGGGGGAGCACTGGAGCTCTGGTGCGCAGCCTTGGCACCACTCCCCGAGGCTGGATAAATACTCTAGCCTGGACCCTCCAGAGTGCAGGCACAGATTGAACCGGGCTGTGGGTAAGCACTGGAGATCTAGTGCCTACTACGCAAACCTCTCCCTTAGGCTCCACTCCCACATTTGCCCGGCACGAGCGGAGCGCAGGCAAAGGACGCACTGCACCCTCCCAGCGCCCCGGAGACACAGCACGCAGAGCCGGCGCAGGATACCCTGGACCGAAACGGCGTACCGGTGACCAGACACGCGGAGCAGGCACCATACTTCCTGGCTGGATGCCCACACTCGCATGACACTTTCGGGGGGCTGCCCTATAGCGCACCGGGCTATGGGCACGTACTGGCGACATCGTGCGCTTAATCGCATAACACGGTGCCTGACCAGTAATGCGCTGCTTATAATAAGCACGAGGAGTGAGCTCAGGTCTGCTACCTGGCTTAGCCACACTCCTCGTGTGCTCCCCCCCAAAAAATTTGGGGGGCTGCCTCTCGTACCTGTCGCGCTGCCGTGCTGCCTCCTCATATCGCCGCCGCTCAGCTTTCGCTGCCTCCAGCTCTGCTTTGGGGCGGCGATATTCCCCAGCCTGTGCCCAGGGTCCTTCTCCGTTCAAAATCTCCTCCCAAGTCCAGGAGTCTTGTGATGCTGGCCGCTGCTGCTGCTTATGTCTGTTACCACGCCGCTTGGTCCTTGGTTGGTGGGTGTTTCTGTAAGGGTTTTCCTCCTCTTCGTCTGAAGAGGAGGTGTAGCAGGGATCGGACCAAAACACAGTGTGGTATGTGTCCATATCGTTTTTAATAACAAAAACACTGAACACTACGAAATACAAAAACAATAAATGAATACGTGAAATGACAAAACCGAAACAGTACCGTGTGGTGAAAAACACAGACAAGGAAACAAACACCCACAAACAAACAGTGAAACCCAGGCTACCTAAGTATGATTCTCAATCAGAGACAACTAACGACACCTGCCTCTGATTGAGAACCATACTAGGCCGAAACATAGAAATCCCAAAATCATAGAAAAACAAACATAGACTGCCCACCCCAACTCACACCCTGACCATACTAAATAACGACAAAACAAAGGAAATATCGGTCAGAATGTGACAATTTGGCTAAGGTGTATGTAAACTTCGGACTTCAACTGTATGTGCATTAAATTAAATTACGTACTTTTCTCTACTGTTCATATTCTAGTTGCTATGTTACGCATTCCGTCTTTGGTTGCTTACTCCTGGTAGAATAACCAGAGATTTTTTCCACATAATCTGATCCCTTTCATCCATCTCTATTTTTTTTATTCCAGGGTCCCAACTTTGTTTCATTGTATATTTAATTCAACAGTGTAAGTGACACTTTCATTAATTCTGGAGTGACCCTGCTCTCGTCTCCTGTGTAACATGACAGGTTGATGAAGGAGACATGTTTGCATGTCTATTTCCTGGAAGGGAAAGAGACAGACACAGACAGGGACCCTTCCCCTGCGTCTGCTGAGAGCCACACTCTGACCCTAAGCATAATAACTCAGCCAGAGACAAACTCCCATGAATCACCAGCCGTGGAGGCGCTGGGAGCGGGGCCACGTCTTCACGCTCACCCCTGATCATATCAGAGGCCTTGGGAGGAAGGCTGAGTTACCATACCCAGTACCAAACTAATCACAATCTAGCCTCAGGATCCCCCTCCTTTTGTTCCTCTCTCTCTCTTGCTCTCTCACACGCAAGCACACACACACACACACACACACACACACACACACACACACACACACACACACTACCATCCCTTAAACCCAGAAGTCACAGAGATCCAGCACACTGCTGTATTGTATTCAGAGAGTCTCCATTGGTTTGAATAATTTCCTGTTGTAGGTCAATAGCGGAGGAGTCATTACAGAGACATCATGCTGATATGAGGAAGTGCAGTCTCTTACGGAACACATATGCTTAAAGGGTACACAAGGAAGAAATCAGCAGTCCAGACACCCTCTCAAGTGTGTCAATTGAAATAATGATGGGCATAAACACAACTACCTTCATGCTATGTTTCCGCTAGTTTTCATCTCAAACTGTTCTAAGGATGGCTGCACTCTTAGCCTAAATCCCATTTTCACTGCAACTGTGATATTGTGTTGAGCAAGAGTGCAACGAAGTGGGCGGTTTGCTGGTAAGAAAAACATATCAATTTTAGAAAGTGATCGCTGTAGTGTCAGTGTCCAAGAAAATATTTGTATGAAACTTTTCATTTATTTTTCATGTCAAGTAATTGACAGAGGGAATATGGAAACACAACTAATGTTGGTGTGATTCAGTGGTACTGTTCCTCTCCTGAGAGAGCTTGAAATCCATAACTGTTTTTTCAGATAGAGTTACACAGCCATGGGGGTTACACAGAGTTCAACTACAACAACCCTCTTCCCAGCCACTTGTGCATCTCATATGATGAGTTACACATAATATCTCATAGCATTTCAAAGTCTACAGCCAGCATCTTTACAAACACTCTATCCAAACCGGACTAAACAAACGTGTGAGTATGTATCACATAAGGCTGCCAAGTAAATTAAGCTACACTGTGGACCTGGTCTGGGAACTTGGCTGACAAGTGGCTTTACAGTTTCAATAGGATTTACAGTGAGCCTGGTCCCAGATCTGTTTGTGCCATCTTGCCAACTCCTATGGTTATTGTCATGCCAGACAACGACCAGAGGAGTTAGCTGTACAGCACTAACAGATCTGGGCCTACCTGTTGTAAATCCAGAGTGATAGTGACGTAATGGTAGTCCATGCCGTTCTTAATGCTGGGGCTCTGCCATCATCTGTTAGTCCCATCGATGGCATATTCAATCGGGTGGTGCTCTAGGAATAACAATGAGATGAAACAAAGCATTACAATTAAGGAGACAGTGTTTGAAGATAGGAGCAATGAGTTAGCGTGTGACTTGTCACTTAAGAGCTGCTGGATATCAGATGATTGAACACTCTCAATCATAGGCTACTTATTTCTGACATTTCAGTGCTAGTTAGAAACCATGGAAACTGTAAGGAGCCTGCTAATGAGGAAACGTTGCTTATGGAGCATTAAATGATTAAAGTTGCCCTCTTGATTACGCAGTTTAATAGTTTTTCTACCATTTATGAGAGAAATCATTCATTTAATGCATTTCCAATTGATTCACAATAAGGAGTACGAATCTGCTTATAACATGGTCATGTTCAAGCCTATTCTTACATGGCTAATTACTCACCAGGCATGCAGTTGTAAGATGTGGATGAGGAAAATATGGACTCAAACATTGTCTCTCCCTAATGACGTACTAATATGGTGGGAATGTATAGTATTTCATATCAGGAGTGCCCACAATGACAAGCTAAATGTAAATTAACAAAAATGTCCTTTCAGTCAGACCTGAAATTACCAGAAAAATGAAAGTCTCATTATAGAACGATGAGACAAGATAAATGATGACGAGTCCATTTCTTCTCTTTTCTTCCAGACAGGAAGCCCTCTTCGCCGATAATTATTGTCTAAAAGCATTTACAGAGCAATGACCTTTCTGAGAGACTTGTGTAATTACTGAACAAGGTCTGTCTGTCTGTCTGTCTGTCTGTCTGTCTGTCTGTCTGTCTGTCTGTCTGGCCCGTCAGTCTTTCTGATATCTGTGCTGCCTGCTCCCTGGACTCTAACCTACACTGCTTAGTTGGTTCATGGAGGCTTGAGATGCGTCCCAAGTGACCCCTTATTCCCTACATAGTGCTCTACATTTGACCAGAGCCCTATGGGTCCTGTTCAAAAGTAGTGCACTATAAAAATAATAGGGAGATATTTGGGACACAGTCAAACCCTATTTGGGACACAGCCCAAATATGTAGAGTTGAAGTCGGAAGTGTACATACACCTTAGCCAAATACATTTAAACTCTGTTTTTCACAATTCCTGACATTTAATCCAAGTAACAATTCCCTGTTTTAGGTCAGTTAGGATTACCACTTTATTTTAAGAATGTGAAATGTCAGAATAATAGTAGAGAGAATGATTTATTTCAGCTTCTATTTCTTTCATCACATTCCCAGTGGGTCAGAAGTTTACATACACTCAATTAGTATTTGGTAGCATTGCTTTTCATTTGTTTAACTTGGGTCAAACATTTCAGGCAGCCTTCCACAAGCTTCCCACAATAAGTTGGGTGAATTTTATCCCATTCCTCCTGGCAGAGTTGATGTAACTGAGTCAGGTTTGTAGGCCTCTTTGCTCGCACATGCTTTTTCCAGTTCTGCCCACAAATTTTCTATGGGATTGAGGTCAGGGCTTTGTGATCACTCCAATACCTTGCCTTTGTTGTCCTTAAGCTATTTTGCCACAACTTTGGAAGCATGCTTGGGGTCATTGTCCATTTGGAAGACCAGGCACATACAATGACCGGCCGCAAAACAGGACCCAAACATCCATAAAACAAACATAGAAACAAGCCCGCACAAAAGCAGGCAGGCATAACCGTCTGAAACAGCCCTAACAAAAACCAAAACCCAAACAAGAAACAGGTGTAACCAATAAGACAAAACCAACAGAAAAGGAAAAGGGGATCGGTGGCAGCTAGTAGACCGGTGACGACGACCGCCGAGCTCCGCCTGAACAGGAAGAGGAGCCACCTTTGGTGGGAGTCGTGACAGTTCTTCGGCTTGCAAGCCTCCCTCTTTTTCCTCCAAACATAACGATGGCCATTATGGCCAAACAGTTTTGTTTCATCAGACCAGAGGACATTTCTCCAAAAAGTATGATCTTTGTCCCCATGTGCAGTTGCAAACCGTAGTCTGGCTATTTTTTATGGTGGTTTTGGAGCAGTGGCTTCTTCCTTGCTGAGCGGCCTTTCAGGTTATGTCGATATAGGACTTGTTTTACTGTGGCTATAGATACTTTTGTACCTGTTTCCTCCAGCATCTTCACAAGGTCCTTTGCTGTTGCTCTGGGATTGATTTGCACTTTTCGCACTAAAGTACGTTCATTTCTAGGAGATAGAACGTGTCTCCATTCTGAGCGGTATGACAGCTGCGTTGTCCTATGGTGTTTATACTTGTGTGCTACAGATGAACGTGGTACCTTCAGACGTTTGGAAATTGCTCCCAAGGATGAACCAGACTTGTGAAGGTCTACAATTTCTTTCGATTTCCCATGATATCAAGCTAAGAGGCACTGAGTTTGAAGGTAGGCCTTGAAATAGATCCACAGGTACACCTCCAATTGACTCAAATTATGTCAATTAGCCTATCAGAAGCTTCTAAAGCCATGACATAATTTTCTGGAATTTTCCAAGCTGTTTAAAGGCATAGTCAACTTAGTGTATGTAAACTTCTGACCCACTGGAATTGTGATACAGTGAATTATAAGTGAAATAATCTGTCCAAATTGTTGGAAAAATTACTTGTGTCATGCACAAAGTCGATGTCCTAACCGACTTGCCAAAACTATAGTTTGTTCAGAAGAAATGTGTGGATTGGTTGAAAAACAAGTTTTAATGACTCCAACATAAGTGTATGTAAACTTCCGAATTCAACTGTATTGAGGATACTTGTTTCCTGAAAAAATGTATTATATTTTAGGATATATTTGCAAAGTTTATCTGCACCAGTTCATCTGACTGATTTTCTCTATCAGATAGTAATTACAACTCACAGCCTAAGTCAAAAGTGGCTGTGAGAAGAGGTTGCATGGCTCCTCTCTGTGTACACACAGCACACTGTTGTGATTTACACAGTAAGATGTGTCCTCAGTTAGTTAGTGAGATATGCTCACCAACGCAGGCTGTGCTTACAGAACCACAAGTCAGAGCTCTTCAAAAGTCCCCCCTCAGCAATCTCAGGCCACTTATATTTCATAGGCTTAGCCCATTGATTTTGGAATAGATAAATGATGATCGCAGTGATGCGCTTTGATGAGGGCAATGTGCAAATTGATTCTCTAAATCTTTGCTGAACGTGGTTGTATACAGTATTCCACACTCTTAATCCTACTGTACAGTATGAATAATGCTGATACAGTACAAAGTGGAGTTGTACTGTATGCAGTAGGTACAGTATAATAGTGATAGTTACCAAATGGTCTCTCACTGTTGTTGTTGCAGATGAGGCACTGCGTGTTCCTGACTTGCTGTCCGGGGACGTGCTCCACTAGTTTGCAGTACATCTCTGATCCTGTCTCTCCACAGGTTGTGGTGGATCTCCACAATTGGAGGCCAGGTTCAGTACAACTGGGAACAGACCTGAGGGAAGAGGATTGGGAAAAATAATCTACTTAATAATATTACACTGTACATACAGTAGCTATATCTATCTGTAACATTGACAATTCAATACTATCAGAGCCATATTGTAAATCTAGCTGTTATATAGACAATACAAGGCTATCTGACCAATTTTATGAACATTTTGTGGCTTCCTTCACTGCCGTTGTTGTAATATAAATGGAGTCCTATGGTGAATAGGCACCAGTGGGTTAGTGCTATCCAGAATCCTTGGGACATCCATACCACAAACCCTAACCTTAACCATTACCCTAACCTTAACCCTTACATAACCCTAACCTTAAGCATTTACATTTCCACGTCAAATGGGGAGTTGTATGAGTTGGACATCCCAAAGATACCGGACAGCAAGGACCCAGGCCAGTGTGACAGGTCTGATTCAGAGTTCACCGAGAGGGAAATGAGACTCAGCCGGTATGAGAATACATAGTAGAGCCCCGGTCCATCAGGTTTATACCCACAGTCTCCCCTAGCTCATGGTACTGTAGAGGGAGGGAGTGAGGGACAGCATCCTTCATACATACAGAACTGTTGATGTCAAGCATTGGCAGAAATACGACCCCAACGGTAGAGATTTCCAATCTGGCAATGGTAGGAATAGCTGCGACATCATGTCACAATCAAGGCCGGTGTTTGATGCATCTCTGCCACTCCATAAAAATAAAAAAACAGACATAAACCGCCACAACGGTTTCAGCTTTCAAATTAAAATACAGTATGGGGCCGTTAGTTCAGAGGAGTTTCAATGGGAACGTAGATGAAACATATCCAAGAGGGAGTGGATAAAAGGGAGCCGTACTTGGTTCTGAGAGAGTGAGAGCGAGAGGAGGAGCGAGAGCAAGAGAGAGAGAGAGAGCGAGAGCGAGAGCAAGAGAGAGAGAGAGAGCGAGAGCGAGAGGAAGAGAGAGAGTGAGCGAGAGCGAGAGGAGGAGCGAGAGCAAGAGAGAAAGAGAGCGAGAGCAAGAGAGAGAGAGCGAGAGCGAGAGGAAGAGCGAGAGCAAGAGAGAGAGAGCGAGAGCGAGAGGAGGAGCGAGAGCAAGAGAGAGAGTGAGAGAGCGAGAGAGAGATTCATGTTGCCCCCTGTTCTGTTATGCATCTGTATGGAAAGCGAACACTGACTGAGTCTATATCAAAGACTGGGCCCATTGCTCCAAAATGGCTCCCAGCTGTTCCTCCAGATGTCCAGGCCAAATGAACTGTGAAGAACATCTGATATCCAAGTCAAGCTGCAGAAAATAAAGTTTTACGGATGCCTATGAGGAAGTCTATGACGCGAGTAACGCTGACATTCACCATCCGATGAAGGTCTAGGTCTAATAAGACTGGCCTAACTGTTATAGGTCAGATTATAAGGTAGTATGGTACCGTACAACCTCCAAAAAATACACCGTATCCCATGACTTCTTGAACTGGAAGCAATGTCTGGTTAATGTCCGTCCGCATCTTTATACTGTGAGTTTTCTCCTCACTCATCAAGCCAATAACCCAGCCTGTTTAATAAACAGTGTCTAGCTCCATTTGCAGAACCACATTCAACACAGCAGGGACTATTTGCTGGTAATTAGAGTGGAGCAGTAGTCTAAAAGCATAGGAGTGAATATCAGTAAAGAAGCAAGGCATTTGACTAGGATTAAAGAGACATGAACTCATTGCTTTCATGAGGCTGATACTTACATGGGGACCTTAGAAGATACAACAGAGCTCTGAATATGGAAGGTTAATACAGACCCCCCCTACATTCTATTTTATTTTTCTTTGCTCTGCACTGGGGTCAAGGTTTCAAATTCACATCAGAGGCACAGAGGGAGGAACAATCAAGGAATAAGAAAGTACTATGATCAGCTATTATCATACTTTACATTATTGCTGGATAATGACCCATCTTTAGAAACCCCAAAATGAGTGTTACGAAAATGTCTATGTAAGGCTAAGTACCTCATACTGGTATTGCACTGGCCTTTTTAACTGACACAAGGTGTATTTGAGGCATAAATATTCAGACAGTTGTGTCCCAAATACAGGTGTTGGATCTCAATTTGATCACTCTTTTGTTGCTGAGAATTTTCTTGCAAACGTGTAGTATATTTGAGTTTTAAAAAGGCTTATAAAGATTGCAATTTACATTTAGAAATTTCAGACTGGGTTTGCCTTAACAAAAAAAAAAAAATTATAATCCACATAATAATTCACATTTCCTGTTGCTGCAGGAATATTTTCCTGCTGTAGCAAACTAGCTCAAATTAAGATCCTACATCTGTACTGCTTCTCTATTTATTTCTGATATTGCTAAGCTACAGGGATATCTGCTGCTGCTATTGTATACACATATTTTATTGAATAAGGAGGGGGTGGGTTTTGACTGTGGGCCTGTGTTTGGTATGTGAAGTATGGATGACAAGGCTGGGTTCATTCTTTCTCTCCGTGCTTTCTCCCGCCTCCAATCAATACTACTGTGGATGCTGCTCCCATTCATATTATGCTTCTGCTGATTGTTCATTCAAGTTGATAAAACTAATTCATGCCAACTCCTCAGCCAGGGTTGTCTGCAGTCATGCTCCAGATTCTTAGAAAGAGATGGATCTTTCTATCCTATCAGCTAACAGTTATCCCAGTGTGGTTCCTTTCCCTGCATTCAAAATGAATGTCTGTCTGGCCTACATGTTCAAAACGCTGACAGCCCCAATGTCAAAAATAAACAAGCATACAGCACTATTGGTGTATTTGAAAGATTCCAGTTTGTTCTGAAACATCTGCTTCACATTTAGAATACTCAGTTGATATATGCAACATTACTTGCTTATAATGCCTCATAAACATAGTTAATGTCATCCAGTCATTTCATCCAGTATACAAGGAAAATACACAGTATATAACAACATATAAGCTTAGGCCTGTAGGCTACTTCGGGACTCCAGCTCTCCAAGATAGTGAGTAGTTGAAACTCATGGAACAGTGATGAAGGCCCTGCTCTGACATATGCCAGCAGACAGTTTAGTTGTCCTTGAGATCTGTGTTCACATTAGAGACTTTAATCCTGATGCTTAATGTGTCTGGCAAAAAAAATAGACAGAGTGCATCTTAAAGAGGTCACACTGAATGGCCCATTGAATGATACAGCAACATTTATTTTTCATCTTGCCTGTATTCATCATCATGGCAGGGTGCACCTTTAGACTCTACATTATATCTGCTCAATGCCAAAGCCCAGCGTTGTGGCATTCAATCACTCCTCTAGGTGGGTCACCTGTCCAGCCCTGCAACAGCTAGTCTCAAATGTGTGTGTGTGTGTGTGTGTGTGTGTGTGTGTGTGTGTGTGTGTACTCTCCAACATGCATCAGTCTCACATTGCACGCATACTGCAGGAGATCGATACAGGCCTGACACCAGGACAGCATCACCACGACAGCCCCAAAGATGGATACATATTCTCAAATAGGAATCCAACTAAAACAGCCATCCATAACATGAAATACAAATTTGGGCATGAATGGTGATGGCTTCCAAAGCCCACTGTGACATATGGATTAATACAACTCAAAGTGCCTACCGGTAAGTAACCTTGTTGTTTTGTTGAAACTGTTGTTAAAAAAACATTCCATTAGCTATTGTTTATCCCTTTCTTCTTTTTTAAGGGCTGGAAGTGTATTCACGTCCCACATGCAGTGATGAGGGATTGAGCGCCACCAGACAATTATGGAACAGTTAAGACCTCTGTAATGCAATCTTAAGAGGCAGGAGAGGGGGTTAGAGCCCCCACCACTGAATAGCAGGCTTTAATGAAACAACATGCCGTTTCCCTAGTAACTACATCTGTGGACATGCACAAAGAAATGAATGACTTCCTTAATAGAGGATAATGATACTTGTAATTTGCAATTTTTTTCATTTTAGCAATCAGTAATTCATTAGCGTCTTAAAAAGCTGGGTTCAGACAGAGACGTCAAGAGTGGGAGAGAAAATATGAGGCGGACAGTCAGACAGACAGGAAGCCTGACAGAGCGTGATCTTATACTGTAGAAGCCACTTCCACATGTCCTGAAGTGTTCTAGGATTACACTGAAAGCACAGATCCTATCTGTTCCTAGACTATCAACGAGCAGAAAACACATTGTATTCTTCTTCACCATCATCTAAATGATTGTTATTTCAGCATAGAGTAGCTGTAATAGCCTAAACAAATTCAGTTCACAAGACATTCTATGATCTGAATTGCTGGTTGATTCTAAAAATGAATCAAATTCATTATTTTTTTTTAAAGACAACATTAATCCAACATGGTATCAATGAAGGTGAGCTGCCTGAACCGTGAGTGACATCTGAGGGCCTTTCAAATGCCTGCTGCACTTCAAGAAGAATATCCACTCATGGTGCATTCAATCAGTGTTTGATTCACTGCCTTGAACAATGCACTGTCACCGGATCTAAGATTCATCATAGTCAAAGTTGCATCAAAACACAACATAAACATCAATCACAGGCCAGTCAAATAAACCCACTCTTCTTCTAGGAATACAAATAGGAAAGGACAGAGCACTCAGAGATGTCTTTATAGAACAGCTATTTAACTGTTTTAGAATCATTTCTCTCTCTCTAAATGGAGTCATTGTAATCACGAGCAAAGCAGAATGTTGTGTTTGCAGATGTAGGATTTGAATTTGATCACCCTGTTGCAGGAGAACTTTGCTGAAAGTTTGTTATTCTTAAGTTTGTTATTTGCACTTTGAAATTTCAGACTTGATTTTTCCTTACAACCTCCACAAAAATGTAAATTAATTATAATCCACATTTCCTGTTGCTGCAAACTGGCTCAATTTAAGGTACTGCATCTATAACCACTCATTAGCTACATTCCTTTACAGGTGTTGTGTAGGTGGGACTGGTTAGAGCATTTTTTCACAAAATGTCCTCATCTTCCAATAAAAAGTTTAATTTTCCTATCTTTATGCAGGCAAAAATGTGCTGTCTAGCAACATTTTCAAGTTCACATCAGACCATAAATGGATCATTACTAATTATTTCAAATAAAATACATGTTGTAAGGAAGTGTGAGTGTTTATGTCCATAATACATATAAACCCAGATCAAATGTTTTGCTGATGAGGTTCACAAGCTAACCTCAGACTTATAAACACGAAAGCAACTGGTTTAGACCTTAATCTAGGAGAAAGCATCCAGTCCAAGCAGGTCAAGACTGTTTATGAGACTGCAAAAGACCCTCAGGGCAGACAAATGGACAACACACACACACATCCATAGCACTTGTGTACTTGCTCACACATGCAAACACACACAAACATCTCAGTATGATCCCAATGTACAGTATTGGAGAGGGTACAACTGGGAAGCTCCATATGAGTTGTTTCAGTGGGTTCTCGTGGTCATTACTTTTAATCCGCTCTTTCACTAACTGAAACATAATTCTCTTCAATTACACACTGGCATTTTATTTCATTTGATATCAAATAAAGAGGAGCAGTCAACCTGTAACACTGCCGTTATTTGTCAATATGAAAAGTAATTTCACTTGACATTGACGGAATCACAGAGTCATTTCCATTAAATTGGCACTGCTCAAATGCCACGAGAAAAAAAACATTCAGGTTATTCAGCAAAATCTAGAGGTGTGCTCAGAGCTGAAAAATAAAGATTTCCTTTAAATCAAACCATACCAAAAAGATCACAAAGGATTTGTCGGAACCAAGTGCATACCACACAGCTAAATATACGTATATATTTGAAATTCATGCCATTTCAAAGATTTTAATATGGATCTTATGACAGAGCTAGAGCATACGCTCAGCTCTCAAATGCTCAAATGTTCCCCCTCCTACGGACCTGAAACAAAATAGCAAGATCCCGGTGGAAGATTAAGACTTGTCTTATAATACAGTCTTATTTTATACAAAGTGACAGGCATTTTTTTTTACAAATAAAATCCTCTTGAATTAGATAAAAACAGATATTTCAAGGAAATCAACTAAATTATTTGATATGATCTCATAACGGTGCCGATGTGACGTTCCACCTACTATGATTCTATTGCAACTGCCATAAGGCGCTACATCACTGACAGAGAGATCTCTCTCCAGACTCCCATGCTACATCAAATCCCTCTTATGTATCATACAAACACATACAAACACTATCTGTGACAATAGTTATTCTCTTAGACATCGTGTCTGAAACTGATCCTGTCTGAGAAGTCATAAGCAAGGGCCCGGTGACAATCCAAACAACGCAAACATTTTCCCAGTCCCCCCTACTCCCGATCGCCCCTCAAGACTCGGACCCACTGGAATGTCCTCTGACAGATGTGTATTTTCCCAACAGCCCTGAGACAACACTACCCACAGTCCTTGTCAGTAACACCACAATCCTAAAATCCTCTGAATGCCTTATCTCCCTCACCCACGAGTATTGGACAATACTAAAACAGGTAGGTCACCCACGTCCATCCCTCCATCCCTCCTCTTGGTACCTTGCCCTAGCTGCTCTTCTCCTCTCCATCCCTGTCCCCTCCAAAGTAAGTGGTCACTATGAATTAGCGTGGTGCAGCCCAGTCACCGGTAAATCTCCCGTGAAGCAGCCTGATGTGTCTGGCTGTGGGGTGATTTAGCATGGTAACCATCCCAGTTTCATTTGGACTGAAGCACTTGCTCATGACCAGCCCAGCCAAGGCCAAATCAAACACATGCCAATGCTCCTTACATGTTTATAAAAGGGGATAATTCTCCCTTTGCTGATTTACAATGTAACAAACACATAGATATGATCCAAACATCTTCATTCATTCCAATGGATGTTCGTTTTTTTGTTTTTTTTATTCATTTTAAATGAGATGGATCATACTTACATACAAATGCTAATGGCATATGTTATAATACATGAAAAATAACAAATACGTTTTCATTCCCAACCAAATTTCTACACTACAGTAGCCCTACCTGCCAAATGAGAAAGATTGTGTAGAAATTCCTAGGCCACTCAACCTGCAGTCTCTGCTGCTCTGTTCTGGAGAGCTCGTTTCCCACTGCAGTTTGGTGCATTTTCCTGATGGAAATTAACAATATGCTGTAAACTGCAATAAAGTGCTGGTTTAACTGCAAGTGGAGATGCTGCGAGTCACAATTCACATATTTCATTTGACAGTTTTTGCAAATTTGGATTGGTTTCTGCCCATAAAATGTTTTAGTTCATAAAAGCGACCAGACAGCCTTTATGGCAAGTTCTTCTCATTAAACAAGAAAATTAAGGAAAATATTAGAATAGAACATCTCATCTCTCTAAATACCATTTAGTTTAAAGCGTTGAACACTGAAGTTAAATGTCTGACTCCTAGCTACTTGACTGTATTGCTTCCAGAGCAGTGTGCATGGAGCTGCAGCAGCTCGATGGCCCAGCCTTGTGCTCCGATGCTTTAAGGTGGAGGGTTCGGGCTCCAGGATGGAACACCTGCCAAAGTACACTTAAGTGAGGATGATCCCCACCCCACCTCCAGCTCTTGCCCAGTGAAAGTCCAGATGTCTAAACGGGAAACAGAATGTGTAGGAATGTGCCTTAGCTCCTCGCCCCTGGTTAGGCCATAGATAATAATGCCAAATTCCCAGACACATACATTATATGTATATACAGTGGGGCAAAAAAGTATTTAGTCAGCCAAGTTCTCCCACTTAAAAAGATGATAGGTCTGTAATTTTCATCATAGGTACACTTCAACTATGACAGACAAAATGAGAAAAAAAATCCAGAAAATCACATTGTAGGATTTTTAATGAATTTATTTGCAAATAATGGTGGAAAATAAGTATTTGGTCTCACAGACCTGTAACTTCTTCTTTAAGAGGCTCCTCTATCCTCCACTCGTTACCTGTATTAATGGCACCTGTTTGAACTTGTTATCAGTTTAAAAGACACCTGTCCACAACCTCAAACAGTCACACTCCAAACTCCACTATGGCCAAGACCAAAGAGCTGTCAAAGGACACCAGAAACAAAATTGTAGACCTGCACCAGGCTGGGAAGACTGAATCTGCAATAGGTAAGCAGCTTGGTTTGAAGAAATCAACTGTGGGAGCAATTATTAGGAAATGGAAGACATACAAGACCACTGATAATCTCCCTCGATCTGGGGCTCCACGCAAGATCTCACCCCGTGGGGTCAAAATGATCCAAAGAACACCATACCTACTGTGAAGCATGGGGGTGGAAACATCATGCTTTGGGGCTGTTTTTCTGCAAAGGGACCAGGACGACTGAAACTCTGTCCTCTTCCACCCTAACTTTGTGAGAGTGTGAGAGTGTGAGATGTATATATATATATTCAGAAAATTGAACACTTGACTCCTGAACAAAACAACATGCTTAAAGGCATCTGCCTGAACCTGTTGACAGTACACGAAAACCGCTAGCAAACTTATCAAAACGACTCAGCTCTTTCCTGATTTCATCATCCGTAATAATCAGGAGGCAAGTGTTCAAGTTTCTGAATATATATATATATACATCTCACACTCTCACACTCTCACAAAGTTAGGGTGGATGAGGACAGAGTTTTAGTTTCCTGGGGATTGGAAGGTGTGGTGTGCGCAATGGCTTCTCAGACTAGCGTGGAGGAGACGTTGTCATTACGGCATGGATTCAGGTGTGTCCCTGAGAATGGAGTTAAGGTGGAGGAGGTTCTACTGGGTAGACTCATTGCTAGTGGGATATTTGTAAGGAGTGTGCTGGTGCCAATTGCTCTTCTTTCCATTTGACCAGGATGGTAGTCGCAAATTTGCCTCTATTACGGATGATCAAATCAGGAAAGAGCTGAGTCGTTTTGATAAGTTTGCTAGCGGTTTTCGTGTACTGTCGGCAGGTTCAGGCAGATGCCTTTAAGCATGTTGTTTCATTCAGGAGGCAAGTGTTCAAGTTTCTGAATAACAATGAGCAACAGCTAAATTTGCATTTTAAAGTGATACATGGGTAGGGGCTCTAAGCAGGTTTTACCAGCACATATAGTCTACTATGTTTTGAGTGTGGGACTTTGGGGCATAAGAGCTTTGCGTGCAGACATAAAGGCCATAGACAAGGTGAGGGTACAAGCGCCAGTGGGGGAAATTGAGGTCAACGTGCAGGGGGCAATGAGATGCAGGCAACAGAGCCTTGGCCTAGTCATGCCAGGGAGGGTGGTGTAGATGAGGCTGGGCCTAGTCAGGCTAGAGATGGTGGGGTTGCTAAGGCTGGGCCTAGTCAGGCTAGAGATGGTGGTGTAGATGAGACTGGGCCTAGTCAGGCTACAGATGGGGGTGTAGATGAGGCTGGGCCAAGTCAGCTTAAGGATAGTGGTGTAGATTAGACTGGGCCTAGTCAGGTTATGGAGGGTGGTGTAGATGAGGCTGGGTCTAGTCAGGTTATGGAGGGTGGTGTAGATGAGGCTGGGTCTAGTCAGGTTATGCTAGTTGATGAGGAGAGTATAGTGGGGAAGTGTAAGAGACTAGTCAAGCGGATTGCTAAGGCTGGGCCTAGTCAGGCTGAGATGGTAGTGTAGATGAGGCTAGGTACAGATGGGGGTGTAGTCTAGGTTAGTCAGGGGGTGGTGGTGTAGATGAGGCTGGGCCTAGTCAGGCTAGAGATGGTAGTGTAGATGAGGCTGGGCCTAATCAGGCTACAGATGGGGGTGTAGATGAGGCTGGGGCTAGTCAGGCTACAGATGGGGGTGTAGATGAGGCTGGGCCTAGTCAGGTTATGGAGGGTGGTGTAGATGAGGCTGGGTCTAGTCAGGTTATGGAGGGTGGTGTAGATGAGGCTGGGTCTAGTCAGGTTATGCTAGTTGATGAGGAGAGTATAGTGGGGAAGTGTAAGAGACTAGTGGGGAGAATGAGGGTGTCAAGCGGAAAAGGAAAAAGGGGAAGAAGAAAGAAGTTGGGAGGGGAGAGGCTGGTGTGGTCAAAGGCACCAAGGAACCTTTGCCTGGTGCTGGGGGGGAGGTCCTGACCAGAGAGGAAGGGCAGGTGGTCAGGATGGGAGATGGAGATGAGGAGGGGGAAAGTGAGGCTGAGGAAGATGATGAGGACGAGGCCTTTTTTCAGACTCCTCCTCAATGTGTCCGGAGCTGACAGCCAGTCAAGCTGAGGGGTCAAAGTACAGTGCCTTGCGAAAGTATTCGGCCCCCTTGAACTTTGCGACCTTTTGCCACATTTCAGGCTTCAAGCATAAAGATATAAAACTGTCTTTTTTTGTGAAGAATCAACAACAAGTGGGACACAATCATGAAGTGGAACGACATTTATTGGATATTTCAAACTTTTTTAACAAATCAAAAACTGAAAAATTGGGCGTGCAAAATTATTCAGCCCCCTTAAGTTAATACTTTGTAGCGCCACCTTTTGCTGCGATTACAGCTGTAAGTCGTTTGGGGTATGTCTCTATCAGTTTTGCACATCGAGAGACTGACATTTTTTCCCATTCCTCCTTGCAAAACAGCTCGAGCTCAGTGAGGTTGGATGGAGAGCATTTGTGAACAGCAGTTTTCAGTTCTTTCCACAGATTCTCGATTGGATTCAGGTCTGGACTTTGACTTGGCCATTCTAACACCTGGATATGTTTATTTTTGAACCATTCCATTGTAGATTTTGCTTTATGTGTTGGATCATTGTCTTGTTGGAAGACAAATCTGCGCCCCAGTCTCAGGTCTTTTGCAGACTCCATCAGGTTTTCTTCCAGAATGGTCCTGTATTTGGCTCCATCCATCTTCCCATCAATTTTAACCATCTTCCCTGTCCCTGCTGAAGAAAAGCAGGCCCAAACCATGATGCTGCCACCACCATGTTTGACAGTGGGGATGGTGTGTTCAGCTGTGTTGCTTTTACGCCAAACATAACGTTTTGCATTGTTGCCAAAAAGTTCAATTTTGGTTTCATCTGACCAGAGCACCTTCTTCCACATGTTTGGTGTGTCTCACAGGTGGCTTGTGGCAAACTTTAAACAACACTTTTTATGGATATCTTTAAGAAATGGCTTTCTTCTTGCCACTCTTCCATGAAGGCCAGATTTGTGCAATATACGACTGATTGTTGTCCTATGGACAGAGTCTCCCACCTCAGCTGTAGATCTCTGCAGTTCATCCAGAGTGATCATGGGCCTCTTGGCTGCATCTCTGATCAGTCTTCTCCTTGTATGAGCTGAAAGTTTAGAGGGACGGCCAGGTCTTGGTAGATTTGCAGTGGTCTGATACTCCTTCCATTTCAATATTATCGCTTGCACAGTGCTCCTTGGGATGTTTAAAGCTTGGGAAATCTTTTTGTATCCAAATCCGGCTTTAAACTTCTTCACAACAGTATCTCGGACCTGCCTGGTGTGTTCCTTGTTCTTCATGATGCTCTCTGCGATTTTAACGGACCTCTGAGACTATCACAGTGCAGGTGCATTTATACGGAGACTTGATTACACACAGGTGGATTGTATTTATCATCATTAGTCATTTAGGTCAACATTGGATCATTCAGAGATCCTCACTGAACTTCTGGAGAGAGTTTGCTGCACTGAAAGTAAAGGGGCTGAATCATTTTGCACGCCCAATTTTTCAGTTTTTGTTTTGTTAAAAAAGTTTGAAATATCCAATAAATGTCGTTCCACTTCATGATTGTGTCCCACTTGTTGTTGATTCTTCACAAAAAAATACAGTTTTATATCTTTATGTTTGAAGCCTGAAATGTGGCAAAAGGTCGCAAAGTTCAAGGGGGCCGAATACTTTCGCAAGACACTGTATACGTTGAGGGAACTGACAAGTTCCTGAATGAGACCAAAGGGGAAAAAAAGTTAATCTTGAGGCTTTTTATTCTCATCTGAGAAAGTTTGTAAGATCAGTGCAACATGCAATGAAAAATGAGGGGCATGGAAGACCTCTCACCCAGGAAACGGTTTAGGTTGAGGAAGTGGGTCACAACAGTGCGTAAAGGTCTACCTTCAGACACAGTTTAGATGAATAGTTTCTTTCTGGCACTGGGGTTTTTTGAGCTTTGCTATTGGTCTCTTTATTTGTTAGCTTTTCTCCCACTTGTTAGAGACTCTTTGGGTAGGCTTGCTTAATATAAATGGAGCCAGAGATGCAGGAAAGAGGAGTGTGTTGGGTGAATATGTAAAACAAAAAAGGTAAAGGTGTTGTTTCTGCAGGAGACGCATGGTGATGTGGTGAATGAAGTTGATTGGAGGTTCTGGTGAAAAGGGGCAAGTGTGTTGAGCCGTGGGACAAATTTTAGTGCAGGGGTGGCAGTCGTTTTTGTACCAGGTTTGTCTGTAAAAATGTGCTCCTCAAAGGAGATGTGTAGGGGTAGGCTGCTTGTTGTGAAAGCAGAAATTAACAACATGGGATTTTTCTTTAGAAATGTGTATGCGCCTAACACACTTAGAGAGAGGGGTGTTCTATTTGGGTGTCTTAGACAGGAACTCTCACAGGTAGCGCCTGAGGAGATGCTGGTGGTCGGCGTGGACTGGATCTGTACAATGGATTTTACAAAAGACAGAAATGGGGAGGAGCCTCATTCAGGGTAAGTGGTGTTATGTGTTATGGGACATCATTGATCAGTTCGACCTAGTGGATGTTTGGAGAACTAAACATCCTGAAACAAGACAGTATACACGGGTGATGGTTCTTTGGGGCTAGGGTGAGCGCAACCCGACATGATCGTTTTTATATGTCCAGGAATCAGAGCAATAGACTGTTGGGCGCTACCATCCTCCCGGTGGGTTTTTCGGATCACCACATAACCATGGCTCGGCTGTCTATTTCACCAGGGCCTCGGCATGCATCCTATTGGAAGTTTAATGTAAAGCTCTTACAAGATGCCCATTTTTGCTCATGTTTCCAGATTTTTTTGGAAAGGTGGAGGCAGCAAAGAGAGGAGTATGAGTCTGAGTCAATGGTGGGATGTGGGGAAAGTCCAAATTCGGCTTTACTGTCGACAGTATACAGCTCTATCATCCTCAGAGGCTAGGATATTATTGGGGGAACTCAAGCGTAGTATTAGTGAGATGTAGGTGTCGGGTTAGGTTCCTTGTTCCTTGTCAGTCATTGGCTTGTTGGTGAAATCAGCAGTCAGACAATATCTTCTTTAAGTTAACAATGGAAACACAGCATGTACAGTTGAAGTCGGAAGTTTACATACACCTTAACAATTGTTGGAAAAATGACTTGTGTCATGCACAAAGTAGATGTCCTAACCAACTTGCCAAAATTATAGTTTGTTAACAAGAAATTTGTGGAGTGGTTGAAAAACGAGTTTTAATGACTCCAACGTAAGTGTATGTAAACTTCCGACTTCAACTGTGTCTCAGTGTAAGCTCTGCGACCAAGCAAAGGGTGCAGCTGATTGCAGCTGTGATCACTCCCTGGTGGTGATCACCTACGTCAATGTATATGTCCAATGAGTTGAGGTTACATTAATGCAGATACCTAGAACAGTAGCTTCTCTAAATTCTAAGTATCATCAGCATTTTCCACTGTCGCACAAGATCAAAGTGGCCAACCTAGACAGTGTTTACTACTCAGCTCTTTACCTAGTTCCGGTCTGTCTCTCGCCCAGCCTGCAGGCATGTTCTTGCAACAGCTAGGGTGTAACCGTGGCAGAGTTCAGACATATAGCAACAGTATGATAGTGAGGCATGCTATTATAAGGCATGTAGCAAGCATATAAGTCTTAATCAATAATGGGACCCTTCCCCTACAGGAGGTAGAGATGGTGGGGCTCCAGGCTAATTTAGCTGAATTACGTAGGGACCTGGGCAGTTTTTTCCAGGTTAAAGCAAAGGGAGCACTTGCAAGCGCAAGGTTCTCCATGTTCAAGGAGACTGACGCTCTCAGCTCCTTCTTCTTTGGTTTGGAAAGACAGAGCGGTGAAGCCAAGGGTATGCATTGTCTACGGCTGTCTGATGGGCGGGTGACCTCTGTGGTGGGGGAGATGCGGGAGCGGACTGTGGAGTTTTATACTAAGTTGTACAGGGCAGAACTGTGTGATGCTATGTGTGCTCAGGTCTTGTTTGCAGGACTCCCTAAGCTATCTCTGGCACAGAGGGGTGAAATGGACATTCCTCTGTTGTCCCATGAACTGGCAGAGGCCGTAACCCAGATGTCCCCTGGCCGTGCACCGGGGGTTGATAGACTCCCAGTGGAGTTTTACAAAATAATTCAGGGGAATAATTGGACTTGACTTCTTTTGCGTGTTGCGTGAATGAGTCGGTGTAGGAGAGTTGCCGATGAGCTGGGGCGGCTCTGACTCTCCTGCCCAAAAAAAGGGACTTGTGTGAACTTAAGAACTGGAGGCCTGTGTAATTGCTCTGTGCGGACTATAAGATATTTGCTAAGGTCCTCTCTAACCACTTGAAGTCCCATCTGGACTCTATAGTACACAAGGAGCAAACATATTGTGTACTGGGACACTCAATCACAGACAACTTGTTCTTAATCAGGGACATGTTTTTGGCCAGTGTGAAGAGGTTGTATGCTGGGGCGTCATCTATGGTCAAGGTGGGAGGGGCGCTCAGTAGACCAGTCTGGGTGAGACAGGGGCATTAGACAAGGATGCAGTTATATACACTAGCCATTGAGCCTTTTTTGGGCCTACTACGCAAGAGACTGCAAGGAGAGTGCTGGACAGGCATGGGTGTGTTGACAGGTATAGCAGTGTCAGCATATGCAGATTACGTTTCTGTGATGGTCAGGGATGGTCAGGATATGCAGGCACTAGAGACTAGTCTGAAGGTGTATGAGGGAGCTTCCTCAGCTAAGGTAAACTTGGGCAAGAGCAAAGCCCTGTTATGTGGGCCCCTCCTTTGCTTCCAGGGGGATTGCTACTGGGTTGTGAAGGTCTTAAAATGTCGGGGGTGTACCTGGGCTGGGCTCGCAGACCTGCAAAGCAAATGGTGGACTTTTTCAGGTCGGGCCATCACTGTTGTACATGACCGTCACCAAAGGAGGACAGGGCCTGGTGGAACTGGAGAGCAGGGTGGCAGCTTTCCGACTAAAGGCATTACAGAGACTGCTGTACCATACTGATGTCGGCTGGAGGGAACCAGCATGCGCGCTGCTGAGGAGAGCTGGCGGATTAGGGTTAGACCGGCAGCTGTTCCTCATGATGCTGGAGAGGCTGAGTACAGCAGGTCTCTCAGACTTTTACTCTGCAGTGCTGAGGGCCTGGCAGCTGCTAAGGCCCTCATGAGAAGGGGGTGTGGAGCCTGGGCTTTGGGTGGAGCCTATCTTCCACAACCAAGCCATCCCTTTGAGATCAGTTCAGTCGGCCACCCTGCAGAGGAAACTGATGGCAGCGGGTTTACTAAGGCTGGGTGACCTGCGACTGCTGGGAGAGGAGGGGTGGAAAACCCCAGAAGTCCTGCCACAACAAACAGGAATAATGTCTCTTAGGCTGCTGGAAAGATTCCTGGAGGAGGTCCAGGAGGCACTGTCTGAGCCAGTAAGGGGGTGGTTGAGCGGGCAAATGGGGAGGTGCCACCAATGTTTCCGCCACTGCAGATGACGGCAGAGACTGGGGACTGGCAAGGGGGTCTGGATGACTTGTTAGATTTTAAAACTCCGAGCCTGGGGGAGTTTGAAGGGGTGGGAGGTAAAGTCATCTACAACCTCTGCATTAAGGTAAGGAACATTAGGAGCCTAACAGGAGTGAAGGCACATCAGTGGCAGGTGGTATGTGGGGTGGAGAGTATGGTGGGTTTTAGATGGAGGGGGCTCTACAAAGCCCCAGTACCAAGGAGGTCAGGGGACCTCCAGTGGAAGGTTCTACATGGAGCGCTGGCCACTAACAGCTGGTTGGCATGGGTCGACCCAGGAGTTGGGCAGGGGTGCCCTTTCTGTGTTATGAGAGAAACTGTGATTCATGTGTTTTCTGTGTGCACCAGGTTAATGCCATTAATGTTTATGTCGGAATGTTTTTACTTTTGGGATGTTTATGATGGGGTACCGGTATTCAAATAAGGGAAAGGCCAAATCTTTTGTTGAATTTTCTGTTTGCTCAGGCAAAGTTGGCTATTTGGCTAACAAGGAGAAACAGGGTCAAAGGTGGGGGGATAACAGAACCTTTACTATTGTTTAATGCGATGGTCTCTGCTCGCCTTGAATTTGAGCCTTGAATTTGACTATAAAATTATAAAAAGTGTGGAGACGTTTCAGGAGATATGGTGTGTCGGGTTTGCTGTCTGTATAGCTGGGGAAGATGTTTTGGATATACGGTTGTAGAAGTAGTGAGGTTTTGGTTGTTTTGTATCATGGGGTAGAGGGCAAGGTGAGTATGGTACATGTATGCTGTACATGATATATTTTGGTGTTTTATTTTAAGGGGGGGTTTAATGAAATGAGAATGTTTCATTAAAGAAAGACATAAAGTCAAATCTCTCTCTCTCTCAGGTATTGAGTGGAGATGGGTGAGAATAACATTTTTTTATCAATTTTGAATTCAGGCTGTAACACAACAAAATGTGGAATAAGTCAAAGGGTATGAATACTTTTTGAAGGCACTGTACCTTAAGGCCCTGTTCGTAATTGAGTCATATTATACCATTACTAGTTAATTGGATATTTTTTTATTATAAAACATTAGTGTCAAATTGACAAGTCGGTGGCATTTTCTGTGTACAATAATAGTGTGTGTAGTATGCTGTTGATAGGTAGGAGCATATTGATGCGGAAACTGTACTGTTTCCAGTAAAGGGACATTGAACAAGACAAAGTCATTTCTTAAATTAGTTTTACATTACAAGGAGCCCACAGAATAGGATAAAGCATGACGGTGTTGTAAAAGACAGACTGCCTGCTATCATTTGGGTGGTGCTATTGCATCGTCTTGTTGAGCCTAGTCTGCATCCCAAATGGCACTCCTAGGGCTCTGGTCAAAAGATGGCTACTATATAAGAAATAGGGTGTCATTTGGGACGCATGAATAGATTCAATTAAGACCAAACTAAAGTGAGAAATAAGCATGAAAGGACAGTGTTCTAAGTGAACAGCCTATAATCAAAGACTGCTTTCAGATCAGCACAGATAGATTTTCGTCTCATAGCTCCGGGAATATCAAATAACAACTAATCTAAGAATTGCAGCAGTAATGGATGTTATTAAGGTTAGAACATCACAACTAGAATGATTAAACATTTAACCAGTTTAAATGCATGGTGTCAGTCTAAATAATCTAAATAGTCAACAGTAGAGTTGGTAGCAGAGAGGGAAATAAGGCTTAACACGCTGTCACAAAAAGGTATCCCGTTGGTAAATGTGTAAGTTTGCTTGTTTCTCAAATACTTATTTAATCCTGGCAATCATGTAAATGTGATATTTATAGCTTTCCCAAAAGAAATACGACTGGCGATATTTTAAAGCTCTAAATCACAGGAATGTGAAGCCAAAAAGGAATGGCTATGATCCAATGCCATGCGTCACCTACTGGCAGCACTCATTAAAAATATAGGAAGACATTTTTATATTCAATTGGCTGCTAGGGAAAGATTCCTGCTGAAGCCCTTCTTCCTATTACAAATTAAGGCAGCGTGAGAATGGGGCCCCACGGTGCAATGCATGTTATAAATATGTTAAAAGCCCATTCCACTTGTCAAGGTGCTATTTGTTTCCAATGAATCATAGCTAAGCACCTTCAACAGACATCTCAATAACACCTTATTTGCTGGTTCAGCAATACGTATAATGGGAAACAAATGGAAATGGGTTTCAAGCATGCCCTGGAGGAGAGGGTTCGCCCGTGCTCACAGTCGCACCTCTCAGACGACAGGCTCAGGGAAGCCAAATAGCCATTAGTTTGGGGGGCTGATGTGGGACTTAAGGCATCAGCATGCTTCAGTTCAGCTGGCACCTAGCCAAACTCGGGTAGCCGAACCAAATGGGTGTGCTCGCATACTACCTTAAAAGAGACACTTGAAAAATATGTGGCAAGCAATAGTAATGTTTGTCCATTTTGAGACGCCGTAGCCAGTATACACTTTCTCAAAATAGTAAGAATACATTTTTACTGAAGAGATCTTATTTGCACAAGTTCCATTTTTTTCAATGAAAACAATGAAAAAAAAAATCCCTACCGTTGACCAATCACAGCCAAAGCGAGCGTAGACTTCGGGCTCCGAACTTCAGCTTGCGGGCAGGAAATGTTTGTGTGAGCTCGAAAAGCCCCCCAAAAACTCACCAAACTCCAAAAACGTCACAAAAGGTTGTAATAATATATGCAGGAAGTCTGCCGAACTGTTTCAGCTGGGAAGCATGTGGACGCCTTTAATCTCCTCTGCACAGAAGAAACACAGGCAGGCCAGTATGGGAAAGAATCCAAATACAGAAAGGAGGAAGAGAGGAAGAGACTACATACAGTCCTCTGGCTAAATCAAGAATCTCTGTGATACTTCAGTGTACTTCCTCATGACATTGTCTGTACAATATGTTGTGGGTTCTGCTCTCATATTTATCACAGTGTGCTTTCAGCTGGAGTCATTTTTCGAAGGACCCAAAGTCTACATAGAGCCCATTGAATGGAGGCGTGAAGGAGATCCCATGTTGTTTACAGTTGGGACAACTTAATGTACACATTAGCGATGTAAGCCAAGCTTGATGGTGTAATACCACTGTGTGTAATATTTCCCCTGAGACACAGCTGGCTATGGGGGTAGGCTGATGCATTGGAACTATGGGTCTGATATCAGAGAGTCCACAATGCCAGTACACAAGGAAGAAGAAAATGACCAAAACATGATGCAGATATGTCTGTATAATGCACCTTGTGACAGATAAAGGATAACACCTGGTATCCCAGGGATTGTGTACACTGTTAGAAAAAAGGGTTCCAAAAGGGTTCTTTGACTGTTCTTTTGAGTTCCATGTCGAAAGGGTTCTTGTAACGATCTGGGTATAGTGGGTGCGAAGTCAGGCGCAGGAAGCAGAGAGTTCAGGGTAGTGCTATTTAATGCACAAACGGCGAATATAAGGCACCCCACGAAAACACAGGGCGCACACAAAAACAAATGCCCCAAACACGGGGACTAAAACAGCGGGAAAACACGTTAACCTCTAACGTGCACACAAGTCACACAAACAATCCCGCACAAAGAGCAGGCGGGCCGGCTGGCTAATAAAGCCCAACTAATCACCAAATAAACAACAGGTGTAACCAATAAACAGACAAGGAGGGGGAGGAAAGAATCAGTGGCAGCTAGTAGGCCGGTGACGACGACCGCCGAGCACCACCCGAATGGGAAGGGGAGCCGCCTTCGGTAGGAGTCGTGACAGTTCTACATGGAACGAAATAGGTTTCTTCAAAGGGTTCCCTGATGGGGACACCTGAAGAACCCTTTTAGGTTCTAGATAGGAACTTTTTTTCTAAAAGTATAATCATCTACTTTTAAAGTAAGATATGTTAATAAATGTGAATTTAAATACAGACTATAACATGGTTTAGACTAGTACACCAGATGACTAAGTACTGACTTAGCAAAGTCACATTGCACATAGTTTGAAAACGTTTCATGAGAAAGTGAATTGAGGAAACTGAGTACAGACAGCCCTAAAATCAAAACCCCTTCTGAAGTACAGAGTTAAGAGTTAGTTAGTGGCTGCTGGCAATACTTTGTGAAGTTGCTCTCTAAACAAGCTGCCCACGGGTTTCAAATGTGACAAGAGAATCCATTTAGTGCAATACAAATGGTCAAGTAATTGGAAGCTGAGAAAACATCTGAGGAATCTCCTGTTCAAGCTTCCTAGAAGTGCAAGAATTGACTTTATCTATCATGCACATTTAGAAAGGAATACACATTTGCAACTTCATTAGGCTAAATGATGTGGAGGAAATGAGGAACTGCAGGCTCAATTGGTAGCCTAGCCAATAACAAACCCCCATCTCCCTTCTGTAGCCTCTGACACCAGAAACGTAGGTATTAAATCCAATAGACCAATAGAAGACTAGGATGCTGTCAGTACTGAAGCCATTAGATAATGGATAAGTCATATGACGACTAGCGTCTGCTGATGCAGGATTCAAGGGGATGTTGAGTGGAACGTCTCAGTCTCACACTTCCCTTTTAATGAACGTTCTTCCTATGTACAGCGCCTTCAGAAAGTATTCATACCCCTTGACTTATTCCACATTTTGTTTTGTTACAGCTTGAATTCAAAATCTATTTAAAAAACGAAAACACAATACCCCATAATGACAAAGTGAATTGTTTTTTTAGAAAGTATGGAAAATGTATTGAAAATGAAATACTATCACATATTAAACTCTGTTAAACACATTAAACTTGCATTAAACTCACTATTGTCCTCCTGGTGAAACACCTGAGCGGTTTTCTTCCTCTCCGGCAACGGAGTTAAGAAGTGACTTACAGAGTAAGTCTATGCAACTTATGTGACTTGTTAAGCAAATTTTTACTCCTGAAGTTATTTAGGCTTGCTTTAACAACGGGGTTGAATACTTTTTGACTCAAGACATTTCAGCTTTTATTTTTGAATTAATTTATAAACATTTAAAAAAAAAAACATAATTCCACCTTGACATTATGGGGTATTGTGTGTAGGCCAGTCACACAAACTCTCCAATTAATCAATTTTAAATGCAGGCTGTAGCACAACAAAATGTGGAAAAAGTCAAGGGTTTGAATACTGTACCTCCTGTCTGGTCACAGCCAGGCCTGAGAATGTCACCAGTGAATAATTTACTCTCAAGACATCGTCCAATCATATCCTAGCTCCATAAATCCCCGGAGGGCATATATCTATTTCAGGGGGTGTGAATGGTCAGACCCCTTCACCAAAAGAACATATCCGCTCCACAGTCCACACAGACACTATTCATATTTCATTTTCTCCTGCCTGGTAACATTTACTCTGTAGCCTGCTCCAGTGTGGCTCACCCAGCATATGTATAATGGGAAATACGACACCCAACACAATAAGAATTAAATGTTTACCAAACATTTCTTGTGTCCCATCTGTCTTGTGATGCATTATGAATTCAATCATGTTGGCTGTGGCTTTGTTTGTAATGTAGTAATCTTAGAGGTGAGTGTGGCTGCCTGGCTGGTCAGACGTGCAGAGCTTTGTGGTGTTTTCACAAAGTAAAGACACACAGTGTGTACTAGATGGGCCCTGTATTGAGCTGTTAGGGGTCATGGCCACGATTTATGCATATAGGGGAAACAGAGAGAGAGAGTAAGGGACAAAGGTAGAGGTACAAACAAATGGAGAGAGAGTGACAGAGAGATGAAGAACATAGAGAGAGAGAGAGAGAGAGAGAGAGAGAGAGAGAGAGAGAGTGAGGAAGATGAGTGATAGAGTGAGAGAGCGAGAGAGCGAGAGAGCGAGAGCGATGGCAGATCTCCTGCAGAGACCAAAGGGTGCAACGAGAGGTCGGCCTTCCATCACTTAGTCAGGACAGACAGGCCAACATCACATGAGAGCAGTGTCTCAGTGCAGCTGCTGGGGGAGTATGCCATGAGGATAAGAGAAGAAATCCCTCAGCTCTCTGAAGGGCTGCATATGGGGCCCATGCGTGAGGCAGTAGTAGCCAAAAGGTTATAGGTTCAAGTCCTGGCTACAGGTCCTGTGATGTGTTTAGTGGTGTCCTTCTGCAAGTTAAATAATCTTACCATACAGAGATCTATTGGATGCGAATCTGGGACACAGAATTTTCAGTATGCATGAAGATCTATACACATATGCAAATATTTTAAACAAAACAACCACTGAAACAGACAGACTATTGAAAATACATGATAAACCTGTTTTATAGTCTCATTACCAGGTAATTTACACTCACAATGATTTTTTCGTTAACAATAGCTGTATGTCTAGAAATATACAGTGCCGTTTCATGAACAAGGCCGTTCTTCCTACGCATTTCTTCTTTTGCTATATTATGCTCCAAACATTTTGTCCTCAAACCAAATGGACAGCCCTTCATGTTTCTGATAGACACAGCAATTTCAAATGAATGCCAAAGCACCCACAGTTATTTTATTAGCATCCTTTCATCAGTATTTACTAAGACTAAATCAGACTAGAGTTGGCCCCAGTTTTCATTGTTGTTGTGGCAGAATTAAGTATTGATTTTATACTTATAAGTATTCCACACAGTTTGGAAACACAGCTCTGCAGAGCCATGTACATAATGACCACAAAAAAATACATTTATATATTTCACCAGTAAACATTTTATTTTTCAGTCATAATGGGAAAGAAGACAAACAAACAGAAAAAGTTAAAGGTAGTCCCAGTGACATTATTCTACTGCTGGTGGCCTGCCAAACAGAAATGTTACAGGGAAAAAATATGTTTTATTGTCGCATACACCAGATAGGTGCAGTGAAATGTGTTGTTTTTTACAGGGTCAGCCATAGTAATACAGCTCCCCCAGAGCAAATTGCCTTGCTCGAAGGCACATCAACAGAGTTGTCACCTTAGGTATTCAAACCAGCAACCTTTCAGTCATTGGCCCAACGCTCTTAACGCTAGGCTACCTGCCACTCTAAGAAGCTGCACTATCACAGAGTGGCACAGGCCTGAGAAACCTTACATATCCGTTTCAGTAGCTTCTCTCCCTCATGTTGAAGGGGCTTATGTTGTTGTTTTGCATATCATCATCCATCCAGTATTACCATCTGGACAGCCATGGAGCCTCCACTAAACATCTGTTGGGCTGATTTGGTGATGCTCTAAATGACCACAGCATTGGAAGAGAGACACACCTCTGTCTGCTTAGCTCTGTTATCAAATACTCCTGACCAATGGGATTATCATGATGATGACACACATCCATATAATGTCTTCTCCTTCCTGTGCCCATCTTAAGAATACAGGACGATATAGCACTATTTTTTGCTTATCACCTGCCTAAATTTAGAGTCCCCCCCTGCTTTGGATTCTGTTAACAGACACGTGTCCCTTGTCTTTGATAGGAAAGGATACAGATCCTGCCTATCGCTGACCTGGAAAAAAGCCACTGAACAAAGCTCTATGTGATAAAGGAGAGGGACAAGTCTCAGTCGCACACTGACACAAGGCACAAACCTACAGTGACAGGGAATGATTACATTTCAACACAACACCCTTAGTGACAGACTAAAAAAGAAAATGGTTTGTAAGTAGACAGCATCAATTTCCTATCAAAGCTGAAATGAGGGAAAAGCTCTAACTTCAGAGGGGATCTTTAACAATCCATCTCTAAACTTAGATGACACCAAGTGATATCTTTGACATAATCCCTTTGTAACGCCTGTAGTCGGAAGGAGTGGACCAAAGTGCAGCGTGAAAAGTGTTCATGATTTCTTTTATTATCAATAAACACTCGAACAAAGTAACAAAACGAAAGCGAACCAGTCTGTCACGTAAGAGAGACTAAACAGAAAATAACTACCCACAAACACAGGTGGGAAAAAGGCTGCCTAAGCATGATTCCCAATCAGAGACAACGATAGACAGCTGCCTCTGATTGGGAACCATACTCGGCCAAAGCAAAGAAATAGACAGCATAGAATGCCCACCCCAAATCACACCCTGACCTAACCAAATAGAGAAATAAAACGTCTCTCTAAGGTCAGGGCGTGACAGCCTTTCTGTTTTGACAGCCATTTCTGTGGGCTCACAGCTGGCAGCTGCCCAAACATGAATTTTCTAGAGAGATTCTAGAATTATTCTTTACACGGTTATTCAATGAAATGTTTCAGAGAAGACTAATTGTAAAAGGATAAGCATCTTCTCTTAATTTTCCATTATTCTCTGCCAATACCAATATTTTCAGGTAATTTATTACAATGATTTTAATTTGTCTGCTTTATGAAAGGACTAGAATAAACTCGACATAAACGGCCAATCTTGGCAAGGAAAATGTGTGTACTAACGACGGGGAAGAAAATCAATCAATCAAATGTATTTATAAAGCCCTTTTTACATCAGCCGATGTCACAAAGTTGTATTGAATAATCAGGGAGAAAAATATGTAGATTCACGCGCAGAGCGCGGCAGGTGTTTATTTCACCTTCACAGAAGGCAGGAATTGTGGTCAATGGTCATACACAGGTAGGCAAACAGGTAGGTGAATCAAATCTAAGACTGAAGGCTATAACTGGTTCTCACAAACGAGCTAGGAAAAGGCTTAGTAGACTCAAAATGAACAATACCTCACAAAGGCAGAAACAGAATGAACTGAACTAAATAAGGAGCTGATGAGACCAGGAGAGTAACTAACACAGGTGAAATCAATGAACAAAAATGAAAGACAGGGCTATGTTCAAGAACAAAACGAAACAGAACACAAGGTTGACTAAGAAAATAAATACAGAACCTTACAAAAGTGCTGTACAGAAACCCAGCCTAAAACCCCAAACAGCAAGCGTTGCAGCCTAAAACTAATTCACAAGTGACAAAGAAACATCTTAGACTGTGAGAAAAGTGATTACATGGCAATGATCCACTCACCCATTTACTGCGCTCGGCTGCATTGCCATAGCAATGCTATGAGTAGAAAAAGTACCCCTGGTTGGGAACCACTGATCTATTGTTCCCTCAGGTGTTAAAACTTATTTGGGGTAGGGGCAGTATTTTCACGTCCGGATGAAAAGCATGCCCAGAGTAAACGGCCTGCTACAAAGCCATAAAAGCTAGAATATGCATATCGTTAGTAGATTTGGATAGAAAACACTCTGAAGTTTCTAAAACTGTTTCTAAAACTGTTGATGAATGATGTCTGTGAGTATAACAGAACTCATATGGCAGGCAAAAACCTGAGAAAAAATCCAACCAGGAAGTGGGAAATCTGAGGTTGGTCGATTTTCAACACAGCTCCTATTGAAGATACAGTGGGATATTGGTAATGTTGCACCTCCTAGGGCTTCCACTAGATGTCAACAGTCTTTAGAACCTTGTCTGATGCTTCTACTGTGAAGTGGGGCCAAAGGAGAAGGGAATGAGTAAGGTCTGCCATGAGTTGACCATGCGCGTTCACATGAGAGGGAGTTCTGTTCCATCGCACTTCTGAAGACAATGGAATTCTCCGGTTGGAACATTATTGAAGATTTATGTTAAAAACATCCTAAAGATTGATTCAATACATCGTTTACATCTTTAAAATGTTGTAAAATACATGTATGTTTGAGGAATTTTAATTCATTTTAGTTTCACTGGCTGTTGAAGAGGTACCGTCTCACCTACCCTAGAGAGGTTAAGTCTAACTGCCATAGTTGAACCAAGGGCAGCTATTTGAGTTGCAACAAATGTAAGTTATTTGCCCAAAAACACTCAACTGTTATCATATCTTGTTGTTTAAAAATAGAAATTACAACTTACAAATTCAGTGGGACCCTATCAGGCCCTCTGCAGAGGCCAGACATTCATTGCACGATGGACTAATTATTCACCTTAAAAGCCAGAAGGGATTATTTTTTGTAACAGCCTGTCAATAGCCCTTATAATGTATCACCTGTTAGACCATTTAAATGTCAGGGAGAGCCAATTAAGCCTCTCAGGTTCATGTTGAGTGCAGTGGTCAAAATCACCACCTGGGAAGCGGGATGGAATGTGACGAATGCCATTCAGGTAACCTAGATTTTAGACTTCTCACCTTAGGAAAGATGCTTCTCTATCTTTATGTTTTATGTGTTTTTCCCACTCTCAATAAATGTTTGTGGAAGATAATGAATGTTAGAAAGTGCACTGTATGAGCATTACCGGTATTGCGTTGTTGTTGTTTTTGTGCCTAGAGGATGCATTGGGTATATGTTTAATGGAAGGAACAGAAGAGCTGAGAATAATCCTGTGTAAAATGTTTGACAACAAGGCCATTTTAATAACTAAAGCATAATTTTAGTATGTAAGTAAATGTGTATTTCAGCAGTTTTCCCCTATTCATATGTCTATGCCAGAGTATGATTATTGAAAAGCTGTTCACAACTTCATCTGTTCAGATATTACCTTGTCATATGATCATCATAATCCTCAACACCATGTACTTTTCCAACAACACTAATTACCCTGTGTCCTACTGTCTGTCCTGACTCTGTCTATGTAGTTCATCTACATATTTACTCAGAATCATATTATAAACAGAGTGTGTTTACTTAGCTACATTGTTCTGCATTGCGATTTGACTGGAAGCCAGATTGTGCTCAGACTATCCAATTAGGAGTTTGTTGCCAGATTAGATTGTTGTGTTAATGTTGTGCACTGATTAGTCTAGAGTACATGAAGAAATCCTCCTCTAATGTGTGTCAGTTTTCAAACAACCATGTCTCTGGCAAAGATCTGTAATTTACACTCTCCTTGGTGATGACTCACACTTTATTAGAAAAATCACTGCATGTTCCCACTCTACCTGTTGTTTGTTTGTTTTTTCCTTTCTCCTAGGGTATGTTTGTTCTGGGGCTGCCTTACGCTCTCCTTCAGAGTGGCTACCAAGGATTGCTTATGTTCCTTCTCGCTGCGGTCATCTACAACTACTCAGGTAAGATCCTTGTATCCTGCCTTTATGAGGACCATGAGGAGGACAAGGGGGACTTCTCCTACATGATGAGCTGAACACACTCCCTGGCTTGTGTGTTGAAGACCACTATCTCTGTGCTGGCCTTCCTCACCTGGGGGTGAAGATATCAAAGAGGTGATAACTGATAACCTTCCCACTGGAGTATGCATAGTGGTCAACCTGTGTCTCCTGGCTAAGGCCCTCTTCTCATACCCCCTACCCTTCTACACTGTGGCTGAGGTCCTCCAGAGCAGTGTTCTGAGGCTGGAAGTGGCGCCAGGCGGTGTGGAGACAGGGACTCTGGTTCTGCAGGGCTGTCTCCTGTTGACCATCCTCATGGCTCTCTTCATGCCCCACTTCTCCCTGCTCATGGGTGATGGGAGCAGCCATGACCTTCATCCTGCCATCTCTCTTCCACCTGCAGGTCAAATGGACTACCATGAGCTGCAGGCTCAAGGCCCTGAACCTTCTCATCTTAACTCTGGGATCTCTGTGTAGTTTATCGAGGGTGGTTTGCTCCATCAAGGGAATGATTCAGGCTATTAGGAGTTCATTAGCCCACTCTGTATGATGACATCAAGACTTATTGATGGTCCCTATTTAATTTCCCTGTATCAATGTTCTGGAACCTTCAAGTACATCGAAGGCCCAGATATTATATGTATGATAGTATGATACCAAGCCATTGTTTGTGTGTTTGACATTAATTGAGTTGATTTGAGTGATTGACACCAAGGCATCTTGTAAAATAAAGACGTGATTGGAAATGGAGGTAAACAATCTAGTGTGAGCAGCAGAGGAGGCCAGTGGAAGGAGCTATAGGAAGACAGGCTCATTGTAATGACTGGAATGGAATGAATGGAATGCTATCAAACACATAGAAACCACATGTTTGACTCTGTTGCATTTATTCCATTCCAGCCATTACAATGAGCCCGTCCTCACGTAGCTCTTCCGACCAGCCTCCTCTGATGAGCAGATGTTTGCTCTGCTGTTTATCAAGTCATTATGATTCCTCCCTTACTAGTTTTGTTGTCTATAGCATAATTCACAATCTGTTGTTAATTACTATTACACTTGAAACTAAAAGGTATGGCAATGAATATTAAGTTCTTGTATAGGAAAATATATATTTACTACAGTATCTCAGACTATTAGAATGTTCTTATTTATCTGTTTTACAGGCAATATGGAAAATACTGTAATTGCATTGTAAAGACACATTTCTACTTGATAAGATATTAAATGTAACAGTTTTTGCAAGGATTTGCAGAAATACAATACAATACATTTTAAAGGACATTAAATGTAATCTAAGCCTTTAATCCAAAGAGACTGGCATGTGGAAATCAACGTAATCAATAATGGTGAGCACAAATATAGGCCTATTTTCTGTCAAAAGGACAGCTCATCAATGTCAGTTGCAGCAGACCAATCAAAACTGTTGCTTAAGTATGTTTAGACATTTCGTGTTTACCAGTTAGCTAGCCATATTATGCTAACGTTAGCTAGCTATCATCTCTAGCTTGGTAGAGGAGTGCATGCAATTAGTAGCCTAGACATCACTTGTTGCTGATATTGAATGATTTCGGGCAGTTATTGTAGATTTTATCTTTGGGGCTTTCAAAAGCTTCTTTTTTTTACCTGGGTTGTATTAATTTGTCACAGAAGGTAGTACTAGAAAAACCTTTAACCTGTTGCAAAACATTTTGCAACTGAAACTGTTTTACCGTTAACTCTAGGAAATTATCGGAAGCAATCGAAACGGGGAGGGACCTACATGAATTTGTCCAACAGAAACTCAGAGGTGATGTGTCTCGTGTTTTGTGGGGAAAGCGCCCCCTGTGGCCACGGCCCCTAAAGTATATGAAAAGATATCGATATCAAATGGAAAAATGCTAATTATATCAATAGGGACTTTCCATATCAGTGCCCATCACAACTAAATTGTATAATTAAACTGTACTTAGCATGCATAACAACCATGATCTCATCTCAGTAAATAGTTGGAGGATTCTGGTTTCTAACGTTTCCATACTTTCACGCTCTATAGATGAAGCATAATTATGCTGTTGGAGCATAATTATATATGTTGTTTAACTGTTGTTTATCTCTGTTTGTGGTGGAGAAGATCACCTCATCTTAAACCAAGTGAAGTTAAATATATCTCTCATCATTATAATTATCTCATGGCATAATTCTGTGAGTATGTGTATACCTCTAATGTGTTGTCTATACTATCTTTGATTCCAATCGAGAGATAACTGTCACGTTCTGACCATAGTTCTTTTGTGCTTTCTTTGTTTTAGTGTTGGTCAGGACGTGAGCTGAGTGGGCATTCTATGTTTTGTGTTTCTATGTTGGGTTTGTTGTTTGGCCTTTTATGATTCTCAATCAGAGGCAGGTGTTTGTCATTGTCTCTGATTGGGAACCATATTTAGGTAGCCTGTTTTGTGTTGGGTTTTGTGGGTGGTTGTCTTCTGTCTTTGTGTCTATGCACTAGGTAGGACTGTTTCGGTTTTTCACATTTGTTGTTTTGGTATTTTGTAGTGTTCACGTTTATGGTCTGTATTAAACATGTTGAACTCTAATCACGCTGCGCTTTGGTCCGATCCTTCGTCCACAGAAGAAAACCATTACAATAACTATGGGTACTAATTCCAATCTGCTCTCTAATGTCCTGAGTCTTGATTCCCAAAAATATTGAAAAACTAGAGCAATTGGTGTTTAAGGCATATTGTCTGAGAGCTGAGAGGAAATCTGAATAATAACAGACTATTCCTGCCAGTCCTCCGCTCCCAGACTTGTTTCGTCTTGGTGCACCTCTCCAAGGACCGTGCTTGGCAAACACAGGGAGATTCCAGTAGACCTTAATGTTACTGTTACCCACATAACACATAGTGAGTCAAAGCTTAAAACTCATGGTCCTTTTCATACAAGAGGGAAATCCAGGGTTTCAGTAAGAATTAAAACATACCGTGTGTACTGCATCTCTACATTGAACTGGACAAAGTGTAAAATGTATAATAAATATGAGGTAGACCAAGCTTACTTTTGAAATCTAATATATTTAATATATAATACACTTTACATAAGCACTCATGTTCTGGTCAATCTAGGCTAATGAGAGATCCCTGCCTAGCACTAAATTAAGTTAGGTGGAAGGCAGGTTTAATCTACAGTACTTTCACATTTACTTTGTCTTGAAATACCTGAAGATCATTGTGAATTCTGTCTCTGTGAACCATGAAAGATGGGAAATGCAGAAACGTGACAGAAATAAACACTATTCTTGCTGTGTTGTTCCTTAGAGCTGTGGTGGTCTTTCCACCTTCTTACTGCTTATTTCATTCCTTCAGGTTTCTGTAGGTAACCTTTTGATCCATGCAATTTCATTTCAGCTTATTTGCATGAACATTAGCAAGTGCTGCCACTCAATAGCATGACATGAAGCAAAGGGATACTCAAACTTGGATGGACAATGTATAACATAAGTCAATAACATGTCCAATGTTGTCTGCATGATCTGTTTCCCACCTCCCTCTCTTCCGCCCACTATCTATTCACAGTTTGTGTCTGTTGAATCCCATCCTCTGCTAAGTCTGTCACTCAATCACTTCATTTTCCAGAGAAAAGAGAAGAGACAGAAGTCTTCTGATATGCTGAACAAAATAAAATACATTTCTAGAATTGTATCTATTTGAAACAATGAACATTAGACATACCATTTGGATAATGTGTAGGGTTGTTTTGTTGTTTGAGTTAGTCCAGTTATTTAAATGGGTATATAAATATGAGTTGAGAGTGTCTCCATAAGGTTTTGGCTCAGTGGTGTTTGGTCAGTTTCCTGTAATAACATTATCATCATCAATCCAGGGCAACTCATCTGGCCCTTTGAATGTATATCATCCTAAACCAATAGTGCACAAATGCTCAGACAGATTTGCAACATTGGCAGACTCTTGCTAGAGACAAATCCACAGCACTAAATTCAATGTGCTTTGGTTTACATGGCAAAGAGCCTGAAGGCCTACATCCACTGCTTTTGATTTGAGTTTTTTGCCCTTCCACCACAGTACCTCCACCGGGCTGCCCACAAAGTGGTACCATTAAATGCCAGACAAGTTACCAAATTATCCTTGCATCCATGTGATGTGGTGTGATTAGGGGAGTCACCCGGTTATGGAGGGCTCTGCAGAGGGAGATTAGGGGACCTGTGAAGCAGGAAGAAATGTCAAGAAGTGGCTTGTTGGAGCTGCCACGTCTCAGCTGCTCTCAGAGCTGCGATTTATTCCTAAAGCTCTCTGAAAGGCTCCTCACGCAGCGTGGCTATAGGCCACCACATGGGCTCCGGACCCTCCACTTCAGTTCACGGTAGTTTTGTCCAGAACTAGAGAGCACAAGGGATTTCCATCAGGCAATGGTTTTCCATTAACATTCTGCATGTTGCCTTGTGAAAAACATGACTGTAAGCAGCGTCGTTAATTGATTAGTTAGGCATTGGTTTCTGTATAACCTGGAGAGGTCCCCGAGGACTGGAAATGATGACAGGCTTGTGTGTGCTGGCATTGTTTTGTCCTGATACACTGGCCTTTTCCAAAGAGTTGGTACAGCTGGCATAACAGCAACTATTGAAAACAACTATTGAAAACAGCTCAACGAAACATGAGATTTCACCAAGTGCTTCTGAACATGGATCCTTGTCAAGAGGCATAGAAATTAGATCTTCGGACCGACACTCCAACAGAGGGCACCAAGCCTAATTGTAACTGCAGTCCAATACCCCTCACTATGCACACACTGGGAACCAATTATCTGGATGTGCAGTTTAGAGCAAATTAATAGTATGTTTTCAAGAGACTGCATTAACCCAGTTGTAAGGTATCGATTGGGGTCCCTGACCAAAGAAAGGGGGAGAGCATTGGAGTGCTGTTTTCAATTCACCCCCTCTTGGCTGCATCTCTTTCAATTCCGCTTCAATCTGCAGCCGTAATGAGGCCATTAAGGGCCGTCAACTCCACGGCCCACACTATTGTTCTCTCATTGGACAACGCTTTTAGAGCAGGATGTCTTTCAGTTGGGCCCTGAACCTGTAGGAGCTCTGTCTGTTCTGAACTAATCTAACATAGCTGGCGTAAAAAAACGCAGGAAACTAAATCCCATACATACTGGTCTTGACGAGAAGAAGAAAAAACAGTTATCTTCTGCAACTAATCCAGTAACCGTGGAGGAGGAGTTAAGATGTATAGCCTTGTTAACGTCCAAAAGTGGATGTCGCTTCACAGGCTCTCTTTCCATTTCCCCTGAAAACTGGAACATCCAGTTGTCGGGGATTCGGCAAAGGCTAGTTCTCAACCAGATATTGGATTTTTTTCATCATTTGGTATGTAATTAAAGGGGCCAGAGAAAGGCAGAGGTGATCTGAAACCACATAATCAACATCTGTCGGTCTGGCATGTCTGAATCCAGCCGGTCGGTCATTCCCCTGAACACCCCATCTAAGTTAGAGTGAAAAATTAAGTCAAGAGTAACGCATACATTGAGCAATAGGTTTGATACCATCAATAAAACATCCCAAAATATATCTGACACAAATCTGATGACGCTATATTTTTCAGGGTCTTTGTATATTTGAGCCAATTCTACAATTAGAAATATTGGAAGCAGCAGATGTCAGAGGTGTGTTGGAGCATGGTGGAGCCTAATAGCCTGGTGTCACAGCAGGACCAGGAGGGACACATGTGGCCCGTCTGTCTGAGGGCGGCAGTGGGTCTGCGTCCCAAATTGCACCCCAAAGGACCATAGGGCTCAGGTGCCATTTGGGATACAACCCAGGTCTCCACTGCAGCTCAGTGACCCTGAGATGATTATCCTCTCTCTGTGCCAGCCTGGAGGATGGCTGGGTGGCTCCAACCCTGCCAGGGGTTTTCTACATTGGCACAGTCAGACACAGGCTGCTGCTGTACCCGGTCAGCCTACACTCCTACCATGACATCCTAATAATACCTCGCAGTGGTGATGATAATACTAACTGTATATTGGCATGGACTTTAATAAAGTGAAAATAGTACTGTGATGTAATATCTCCGCCATTATTGGTAAGAGGGCTTACTCACGGATATTTGAATTCTACATCCAATATAATATTCAAAAGGATCAGTACTGTGCTAATGGTAATAGATTCATCCTAATTCAGCACTTTCAGTTATTCGTATAACTGCAGTAATACACTGAGTATACCAAACATTAGGAACACTTTCCTAATATTGAGTTGCACCAACCCTTTGCCCTCAGAACAGCTTCAATTCGTCAGGGCATGGAGTCTACAAGGTGTCGAAAGTGTTCCACCGGGATGCTGACCCATGTTGACTCCAATGCTTCCCACAGTTGTGTCAAGTTGGCTGGATGTCCTTTGGGTGGTGGACCATTCTTGATACACACAGGAAACATTTGAGCGTGAAAAACCCAGCAGCGTTGCAGTTCTTGACACAAACCGGTGCACCTGGCACCTACTACCATAATTTCTTCAAAGGCACTTAAATATGTTATCTTGCCCATTCACCCTCTGAATGGCACACATACACAATCCATGTCTCAATTGTCTCAAGGCTTAAGAATCCTTCTTTAACCTGTCTCCTCCCCTTCATCTACACTGATTGACGTGGATTTAACAAGTGACATCAATAAAGGAACATAGCTTTCACCTGGATTCATCTGGTCAGTCTATGTCATGGAAAGAGGTGGTGTCCTTAATGTTTTGTATCAACCCAGGCCATACTGTATATTATCTTAATAGCACACATGCAGATTACAGGGCCCTTAAAGGATCATTCAAAAAGTAACTGTTCTATCCAAATGTTATTTGCAGTTTACACCAACAAGTTAAACCGCAGCATTTGACTAACTGAAATGCCAACCAGGAAAACAGCGCTTGTACTCACTCCAATAATTTCCTCCGCTGAGAGAAATGGCAGCTAGAGCTCATATCACGATCAAACCTGGGGCGTATTGTGTGAAACAGAAGATAACCCAAGGGGAGAAACATTAATGATGCCAAGATTAATCCCTGTAATGTTTGATGAGAGTGAAAAACAAACTATTATTCAATGGAGAAAAAAACTACAGCTTGAAATCATGTGACATTAGAGTATTTCAAAGTGTATGGGATTGCTGAGTTATTCCAGAGTGTTGAGTGGAAAATAAACAATAGATGCATTCTGGTATTGAAAACAAAAGCCTCTCAGCTGTAAACCTTCCGTTTTGTTCATTTCACCAGAGCAAATTGCTAGGCATGGAGCAGATTCAACTGCTGTTCAACCTCTTAACTAAGGAATTTCAGTGTGTGTGGGTATAATTAAGGAGAAATGACTGATTATGATTAATTCTGTTATGATGGTAGCAAAATGTTGGCTTCCACTCTGTTTGTAAATATGCATTGGTGGATTATAGACACTTTGTTTCTATTGAATTCTGAGCCAAGTTAAGCTTGTGAAAATGGAACAAACTCTCTTTTTATGCACTTTTCTCACTACACGTATTCTGACCTCGAACTTAAGCAGGAGAATAGCATGCTATTCACTCGCTATTCATTTGAGGTGGAGATCAAAGAAATGAAGGTGTGTCTACAGATATGCCGTATTCTGACTTTGACTTAATTCCCTCTCAATTCCAACACCTTTACCCGCGAGGATACCATGAAAAAGGTTGAGTGTTCCAAGTTGAAAAATCTTCTTCATTTTTTTCTGATAGAAATAACCGCATTCTCCATGCACTGTAATTTATAAATCGATAAGAGCTATTGATAAGAGCTAGGTAAGTAAGTAATCCATTTGGAGAAGGGGATTGTAAATACAAAGAACAATTGTTTTAGATTATTTTTCCTTATGATCCCTGGAGAATGTGAAACCAGTCATGTGGAAACAAACATGTATTGCGGCCCCTTTTCCACAGTGATGTAGGCTATAAGTATAGCTGTGCCGTTATATATATATATATATTTTATTGTTTGGAAACTTTCAGGATGAATCAAACCACTGTCATTTTTATTCATCAATATATTTAGCGCGTAAAGGCTCTCCAAACCAATTTTTTATGAGTCATACATACTTTCCGAACCCTAATATGTGCCTAAATAATCTACAAGATCAGAGTATTTTTCAAATACTTTGGTGCTGAAACTGAGAAAAATATGCATATCTTTAGATGGCTTCCTTTCATTGATCCCGAATATTCTGAAGCCTTCTTCTTTATGTATTCTAGTGAGTCTGTCATCAACATTCTAATTAAAGTTACACCGTATTTAATGGGATGGTTTAAGATAAATGTACTGAAAACACTGTTGAATGAAAACTCCACAAGAAAATATGCTGGCCAGCAAGCAGGAGGGTTTTCATATTGAATTACATGTATTCAGCACACACAAAGGAATCACTCCTGCATAAGGTAAGTTTGAATATGAGAAGCTCCTGCATAAGGTAAGTTTGAATATGAGAAGCTCCTGCATAAGGTAAGTTTGAATATGAGAAGCTCCTGAATAAGGTAAGTCTGCGTATGAGAAGCGCCTGCATAAGGTCAGTCTGAATATGAGAAGCGCATGCAATAAGGTCAGTCTGAATATGAGAAGCGCCTGCATAAGGTAAGTCTGCGTATGAGAAGCTCCTGCATAAGGTAAGTCTGCGTATGAGAAGCGCCTGCATAAGGTCAGTCTGAATATGAGAAGCTCCTGCATAAGGTCAGTCTGAATATGAGAAGCGCCTGCATAAGGTCAGTCTGAATATGAGAAGCGCCTGCATAAGGTAAGTCTGCGTATGAGAAGCTCCTGCATAAGGTAAGTCTGCGTATGAGAAGCGCCTGCATAAGGTCAGTCTGAATATGAGAAGCTCCTGCATAAGGTCAATCTGAATATGAGAAGCTCCTGCATAAGGTCAGTCTGAATATGAGAAGCTCCTGCATAAGGTCAGTCTGCGTATGAGAAGCGCATGCATAAGGTCAGTCTGCGTATGAGAAGCGCCTGCATAAGGTAAGTTTGAATATGAGAAGCTCCTGCATGAGGTAAGTTTGAATATGAGAAGCGCCTGCATAAGGTAAGTCTGAATATGAGAAGCTCCTGCATAAGGTCAATCTGAATATGAGAAGCTCCTGCATAAGGTCAGTCTGAATATGAGAAGCTCCTGCATAAGGTCAGTCTGAATATGAGAAGCGCCTGCATAAGGTAAGTCTGCGTATGAGAAGCGCCTGCATAAGGTAAGTCTGCGTATGAGAAGCGCCTGCATAAGGTCAGTCTGCGTATGAGAAGCGCCTGCATAAGGTAAGTTTGAATATGAGAAGCTCCTGCATAAGGTAAGTCTGCGTATGAGAAGCGCCTGCATAAGGTAAGTCAGTCTGCGTAAGTTTGAGAGAAGCGCCTGCATAAGGTCAGTCTGAATATGAGAAGCTCCTGCATAAGGTAAGTTTGAATATGAGAAGCTCTTGCATAAGGTAAGTTTGAATATGAGAAGCTCCTGAATAAGGTAAGTTTGAATATGAGAAGCGCCTGCATAAGGTAAGTCTGCGTATGAGAAGCGCCTGCATAAGGTCAGTCTGAATATGAGAAGCTCCTGCATAAGGTAAGTTTGAATATGAGAAGCTCCTGCATAAGGTAAGTCTGCGTATGAGAAGCGCCTGCATAAGGTAAGTCTGCGTATGAGAAGCTCCTGCATAAGGTAAGTCTGCGTATGAGAAGCTCCTGCATAAGGTAAGTCTGCGTATGAGAAGCTCCTGCATAAGGTAAGTCTGCGTATGAGAAGCTCCTGCATAAGGTAAGTCTGCGTATGAGAAGCGCCTGCATAAGGTCAGTCTGAATATGAGAAGCGCATGCATAAGGTCAGTCTGAATATGAGAAGCGCCTGCATAAGGTCAGTCTGAATATGAGAAGCGCCTGCATAAGGTCAGTCTGAATATGAGAAGCGCCTGCATAAGGTCAGTCTGAATATGAGAAGTGCGTAGGAAAGGCGTGTGTAGGAAAGACATACATTTCTGAAGTCTGAATTGGCCACCATATGCAAGCTATTCCATGCAACTACAGTACTGGGAATGTGCATTCTCTCTATTGTGCTAATGTAGCTATATATAGTAACAGAAAAACTATTGAATACCAATCACCTTGTGGGGTTTCAACTTTAATTTAATCATACCCTTGTGTGATGTTGTCTTGAACTGTAGGGCCTGCAAGTTTTATAAAGAGAAAATAGGTACAGTTGCATGGATTTTCAGAACATGCCAAATCCATTTAGTATGAAGTTTCTATATGTTGAAGAACACGTGTTGTATCACCTAAAGCAAACCCAACCTGCCAATGGATGAAAATCTGATATTAAAAGGTTACATGTGCTCTACTCTCTAGATAAGAGACTGTAAAAGAAGAATAGGAGACAGAAATAACACGTTAATTTGTTACTTTAAAGGGCTTTTCATTATCACTTTCTTTAGACACACACTCATTTTGTCATCATTATAGTTTCTGGGATGATAATAGTTACTAGTTAATTATTACAAAATCAAAAGAGAATAGGGCAAATTACATTCCAAAGTATGATTAAAACAGGAAACCTGCCCCTGGTTTCAGCCTTGAGAACACAGTTGGCACAAGGGTTATGTGGGCATTGGGCATTTTTCCAGTGTGCTCTCAGCCCTTAAATATGCCTCATGGCATTCCTAGTTAATGATTTGCCAAGCGTTGGAGCCACTCTCCTGCTTATTTTCATTGAAATTCAGTTTGATCATTTGTTATTCCTGTGTTCAGGAATTACTAGGCACCGTTTTTAATTTACTGAACAAGCAATCTGATAAAGGAAGGCAGCAATAAGCGGCAATCTTATTAACATGACTGTGTAGCTTTATCGTAATCGAGTTATGAACACAGCCAAACCAATCATACCCACAAATGGAATTAGCAGAGTTTAAATGTTGATATAATTGGATTGTGATTTCAACTTTCTGTTGCCAACCTTTTAATCAATAAGCAATCTGACATTTTGTCACAACTCATTAAAATGGGGATCCCATAATAATTAGGCTACTATACCATCAACCAAAAAAATAAGAAAATAATGGATAAATAATCAACCTATGAAATGCCCAGCAGGTCCTTTAACTGACAATGTTACAGTAGACATACAGTGCATTCAGAAAAGTATTCAGACCCCTTGACTTTTTCCCCATTTTGTTACATCACAGCCTTATTCGAAAACTGATGAAATGGTTTATTTCCCCCTCATCAATCTACACACAATAACCCATAATGAGAAAGCAAAAATAGGTTTTTAGAAATGTTTGCAAATGTATATAAAAACCAAAAAATGACGCTGCAAGCTTGGCACACCTGTATTTGGGGAGTTTCTCCCGTTCTTCTCTGCAGATCCTCTCAAGCTCTGTTAGGTTGGATGGGGAGCGTCGCTGCACAGCTATTTTCAGGTCTCTCCAGAGATGTTCAATCGGGTTCAAGTCCGGGCTCTGGCTTGGCCACTCGATGACATTCAGAGACTTGTCCCGAAGCCACTCCTGCGTTGGCTTACGATTGTTGTCCTGTTGGAAGGTGAACCTTCACCCCAATCTGAGGTCCTGAGCTCTCAGGAGCAGATTTTCATCAAGCATCTCTCTGTACTTTGCTCTGTTCATCTTTCCCTCGATCCTGACTCCCAGTCCCGGCCACTGAAAAACATCCTCACAGCATGCTGCCACCACCATGCTTCACTGAGGGATGTTGCCAGGTTTTCTCCAGACGTGACGCTTGGCATTCAGGCCAAAGACTTGAATCTTGGTTTCATCAGACCAGAGAATCTTGTTTCTCATGGTCTGAGAATCCTTTAGGTGGCTTTTGGCAAACTCCAAGTCGGCTGTCATGTGCCTTTTACTGTGGAGTGGCTTTGTCTGGCCACTCTACCATAAAGGCCTGATTGGTGAAGTGCTGCAGAGATGGTTGTCCTTCTGGAAGGTTCTCCCATCCCCACAGAGGAACTCTGGAGCTCTGTCAGAGTGATCATCGGGTTCTTGGTCACCTCCCTGACCAAGGCCCTTCTCCCCCGATTGCTCAGTTTGCCAGGCGGCCAGCTCTAGGAAGAGTCTTGGTGGTTCTAATCTTCTTCTATTTAAGAATGATGGCGGCCACTGTGTTCTTGGGGACCTTCAATGCTGCATAAATGTTTTGGTACCCTTCCCTAGATCTGTGCCTCGACACAATCCTTTCTCGGAGCTCTACGGACAATTCCTTCAACCTCATGGCTTGGTTTTGGAAACAGGATTCACCTGAGATCAAATTTTGAATCTCATAGCAAAGGGTCTGAATACTTATGTAAATAAGGTATTTATGTTCTTTAATTTTATTACATTTGCTAAAATCTCTTATTACTTTTTAGAATAAGGCTGTAAAGTATCAAAGTGGAAAAAGGGAACGGGTCTGAATACTTTCTGAATGCACTGCACAGATCAACCAGGGACATATAATTCATTTGATTTCATTAGGAACAATTCATTAATATTCACATCGAATAGGGAATAGACATGATGCATTCTGTATTTAGAAGTGTTGTAGTACTCGATCGAGACCATATATTGAGTATCTTGGTCTTGTCTTGTTGTTGGATACATTTGTAAGTTGTACTTGGTCTTGATTAGGTCTCAGAGAGTGAGGACTGCTAATTTTTCAAAGACCAGCTGAGTAAAAAACTCATAATTATCAGTTTTCATTCAGTCAGCGCATGAAACCACTTCTCCAGGCCAAATAATCTTGAAACATGAATACAGTATTTTAACAGCCTTTATATCTATCATAGACATGTTTGTTCAGTGGTGAAGCTATAGACCTTCACTGTGTGACAGGTTTGTGATTCTGAAAGGACAGCAACCATACAGCACACTCATGTAGGAGAGTGCGCTTTCTGTAAAACACAAAGAGACAGTGGTGTAGTGGAGGCTATGCGTAGGTATAAACCGTATAACTACTTCTTTTCAGTGGGAATTGCTTATACTCACTTCTGAATCCCTACCGATAGATATCAAAGGTATAGGATTGATTAATTATGGAAGACAATAGAGAAATCATGCACAAAGTAGCCTACACAATCGCAAAGCACGTGAAACATATTCACACGCCCGCTGCACACATAGTTTCAAAGGAATATGATCTGCAAGCAGCAAGAGTGTGCAGCTTTCAACTGGTTTTGGCATGGAGCTGCTCACAGAAGAATGACATCGGCAGTCATTCAGGGCAGGTGAGAGCTCCACCTGTTCAGCTAAAAAAATATATACACTACCTTTCAAAAGTTTGGGGTCACTTAGAAGTTTCCTTGAAAAGCCCATTTTTGGTCCATTAAAATAACATCAAATTGATCAGAAATACAGTGTAGTCATTGTCAATGTTGTAAATTACTATTGTAGCTGGAAACGGCAGATGTTTTATGGAATATCTATATAGGCGCACAGAGGCCCATTATCAGCAACCATCACTCTTGTGTTCCAATGGCACATTGTGTTGGCTAATCCAAGTTTATCATTTTAAAAGGCTAATTGATCATTAGAAAACCCTTTCGCAATTATATTAGCACAGCTGAAAACTGTTGTCCTGCTTAAAGAAGCAATAAAACGGTCCTTCTTTAAACTAGTTGAGTATCTGGAGCATCAGCATTTGTGGGTTCGATTACAGACTCAAAATGGCCAGAAATGAGGAACTTTCTTCGGAAATTCGTCAGTCTATTTTTGTTCTGAGAAATGAAGGCTATTCCATGCAAGAAATTGCCAAGAAACTGAAGATCTCGTACAACACTGTGTACTACTCCCTTCACAGAACAGCGCAAACTGGCCCTAACCAGAATAGAAAGAGGAGTGGGAGGCACCGGTACACGGACAAGTACATTAGAGTGTCTAGTTTGAGAAACAGACGCCTCACAAGTCCTCAACTGGCAGCTTCATTAAATAGTACCCACAAAACACCAGCCTCAACGTCAACAGTGAAGAGGCGACTCGGGATGCTGGCCTTCTAGGCAGAGTTCCTCTGTCCAGTGTCTGTGTTCTTTTGCCCATCTTAATCTTTTCTTTATATTGGCCAGTTTTTCTTTGCAACACTACCTAGAAGACCAGCATCCCAGAGTCGCCTCTTCAGCCCTCTTTCTAGAGCTCCGACCTGAAGATCACTGACGCCGTGATTCAACCTTGTTTTTTTCTGAGTTCCCAGTTGTCTTAAAAGCACCACATATCCAAAGAATGCCAGACTTTGATGACAAGGTTTGATGACAAAATTTGCCTACAGGGACCGCCGCCCCACCCTCCTGTTCAAGGGAGCAGAGCACAAGAAGATGGGTACTAAAATGTATTGTATGCTGCTGTATAAATGATGTAATATGCCAGGGAGATATGTATACTGTAGATAAGAAAGTAATACAAAGTGTATGTTATGTAATAAGCTGTTAGTAACCCATGTGCCTCACCTTAATAATAATAGCTAGCTAGCTAGCTGCTATGAGGATGTCATGTTATGCCATTGGAGGAGTGGGTTAGTGACTGACTTCCCCCCCTCATATCGTTTTTTGGTGGCTATACACAGCAAGAGATGCCGGTGTCATTTTGTTAGCTAGCAAGAACTTGACTGTTATCCAGTTGGCATATCTCTTTCATTCGCAGATTCACTCCGGCTATATACTCAGATTTCAGAGCACTCTCATCTGATGAGTTTACGAAAGCGCGAACACTGAATATGACCGGTGTCAATAAATGTAGAGAAAAAAAGTAAAAGTTAGTCAAGAGTGCTCTAGATAACATGTAAACAGCCTAACCAGCTCTACTACAGTGAGTAAAATTGTCAGAGTGAGGTGTTGTCTCATTTGTGTCTCATTTGTGTCTGGAAGTAGCTAGTTAGCAAACTAGACAACTTTAGCCCACATAGCTTAGGTGCTTGGTTGGGACAGGCATGCATTGGCAGGCAAACTGCAGAAGGACAAGTAGACTACAATTGTTTATCAGTGCAATTTTTATGGCCAACTAGCTGAAAAAGTTTGAGAGGGTTTATCTAATGTTCCTTTGTTAGATTTGAGCTTATCTTGCTCTGGCTAGCATTAGTTGTTGATCTTGGTATTGTTGATGTGCATAACTGAAGGAAATAACCTACCTTTTCATGTTTGTTTGATCAATAGGACTGTAAAGTTCCTAATTGTAAGAGGACTCCCATGGTGTTTACATATTTGCAGAAAGTATTTTGTGGCTTTTGGTGAATGCGTTCTAATGATCTAAAGTCGCACTGTTGCAAATGCCTGTAACCACACAGTCCAGTTCAAAGTGAATGATGGCAGGCCCGTGTGGCAAATGGCTTGTTTGTATAAAGGCCTACCCAGCTAGCACAGTGGATCTGGGCCGATTCCGGCTGAGAGTCGGGCTCTCGGCTGAGAGTCAGACTTGGCCGACGTCATGTGGCCCGAGTCTGGGCCGCCTTAGGCAGTATTTCTTATGGCTAGGATGCGGGGATTGAACTCGTACCGATTCCGGTGTGAGTTATCTGGCTCAAATGTATTACTTGGGTCTCGGGCCGATTGGGGCTACTCTCTGGCAGATGATCGTGATCTTTGATCATTTTGTTTGTCTTGTTTAGTTTTTTAATCATTGTACCTAAACTGTATGTGTAAACATGTAGATGCAGGGCCCAGCTGTAAAAGAGACCTTGGTCTCAGTCTGTGTTCCTTGTTGAAATAAAGGTATAATAATAAATTACATGGGCTGCTTTATAAAATTAACATTTCATTATTTATTTATTTTTCCATATATTCTCATTGTTTCTGTGATCAAAAAATTCAAATAACATTAAAATTAATTTCTTTGAGAGTCCTGTTTAAGTAGTATTTTAGTATTTTGATACTTGTGCAAGGCAATTGATAAGCATTAAAAACTTTATGGATGGCACATCCCAAGTGGCGCAGTGGTCTAAGACACTACATCGCATTGCAACTTGTGTTGCTACAGATGCTAGTTCAATACCCATGCCGGCTGTGACCGGGAGACCCATGAGGCGACGCACAATTGGCCAATGTCTGAGTTAGGGGACGGTTTGGCTGGCCAGGATGTCCTTGTCCCATCACGCTGTAGCGAGCCAGGCGCATGCACACTGACATGTGGTAACCAGGTGTACCATGTTTCCTCTGACATAACTTTTTTGGGGGTGGATGGGTATAATTTGTATGAATAAAATGTATAATAGTAATATTACTGAATCGGGTAATTTTGCATAGTTTTATTAAAATTTGCATCGGGCCAAATTCTGGTAAAGCCGGCAAAGTCGGCTGAATTCCAGTAGACGGAAACAGCCCAATGTACTTGGGCCGATTCTGAACGGTCATTCATTTTGATTCCAGGCCGAGTCCGACACCCGATTCCGGGCCAATTCAGTCATTTCTGGCCCCCTGGAAAAGGGCTGTACCATTTCCTCAATGCTAGCTGGGTACTGTAGTTCCTATTGGATATAGCGCACTGAGTAGACTCCAGTCCTGGACAAGACAGATGTTTTTATTTGGTTTTATTTCCTGCAGTGTCTATTAATTGTCCAAACGCACAGCCGCTTTTGAACTGTATATAGCTACAGAATTTTCACAAATGCCTTAGTATTTGTAATTCCCAAACATTCTAAGAATTTATGAAAACGTGAAAATGACCATATCTAAGTGGTCGCTTGTCAGGTTTTTATTTTGTAAAGTCTCATATTCTTCCTGGGAGTGTATATGAACAGATTTGAATAAGATTTCATGTTGCTAAAATGCTGTCAGTTCCGCTTTAAATGCAACAATGTTTCACACGTAAGTTATTTTCAAAGAGATGGCTAACAACAGTAAGCATGCTGCAATAAAAAACAGTTCCACTCACCAGATGATGATCATTTAAAATGTAACTTGTTTAAAATTATTCTTGAAAAGGGAGAAGCTAACAAATTAGCGACAACATCGGATTCGATAACACCTGCTGCAGCCGCTGCAAACTAGCCAACAACAAAAGCTAGCTAGCTAGACCATGGGAAAACTACTGCTCGCTGTTGCGCAGTGACCTGTTGGCCTTCAAGAAGGCAGAAGTTTCCATATGTTTTTGTAAAAATGGTCCTTCCCAGTCGCGGTCTTGACTCGGACTCTGTATGTGACCAATAAAATTTCATTTGATTTGATTCAATTTGCTCCGTTCTTGGTCTTGAATCAGTCTCGCTTTAAGTGGTCTCATACACAACACTGGTTATTATAGTGAGGGACAAAGTGTAAACTATATATGTGCAGTGTTGTGCTTCTTACTTACCTTAATGAAAGTCATTGAGAATTTAATGTAGTAGTTCTTACACTCTTTTAGAGGCTTGTGGTTGATATTTGGAGTGATCTGTATTCCAATTATGCAGGATAGGAAACTGAGCTGGCCATTTCTTGTGTAAGATCACTCTCACTGCTATTACTCAAAATGTTTTTCTGGCATTATTAATTGCACAGGTCACACTCCACCAATTCCATGTGAATGGTCTCATTCCTGGTATGTGGTCATGATGATGAAACTCTAATATAGGAACAGTTATAGTCTTGAATATTAGAATATAGAAGCTGTATTTAAAAGAGAATCAGCTACAGCTTTTGAAAGGACAGGCTGAGATCATTAACAATGTGAACATGAGATGTGTGGACAGTTGGACTGCTCCTTATAGAGGGACATTGGAGGAAACCTTGGACTCTTCCAGTTTAATGTGGGATCTCTTCTGGAAGAACACAATCTTTCTGGGTGCTGCACTGGACTGGGGTAATGAGCTTTAGCTGTGGCTATGGTCAGGTTTAAAGATGCAAAAGCATATTCTAGTGTGACTCCTTCACACAGTTTGATTATCTGATCAGCATTTATATTCTCTGTAAAGTACTGCTGTTTAATCAATTCTGTATGATTAAAGGTCTGGTCATGAAAGTGTGCTACCTGTGACGCGGTCCACTGTTGATGGAAATCAATACAAGAGCAGAGAGCTAACAACTTATCTCAGCATCAAATTACCTGCCAATGCTGTAGGCCTGTCTTGGTCAATTCCTTCAGTCCTCCGTGCTGTGGATTGTGTGGAGATATCCCACTGGGCACACACTGGTTGAATCAACGTTGTTCCCGTGTCATTTCAACAAAATTACGTGGAACCAACGTGAAATACATGTTGAATTGACATCTGTGCTCAGTGGGATAGGAACGCATTGTAATGTATATAAGCATCGTGATAATGTTATTTCAGGCATTTCGTCTGAGCATCATCACAGACACACCCATTACAAGATCAGCTGGTCATTGTTATTCACCATCAACTGTGCCAATTGGCAGATAGGATACAGGAACTGGATTTCTCTTGTGACACCATTCTGCATCAGAGAGATTGACACCGCTGACATACAAGAATTACAGAAAAGGAACTACAAAGGACAAGTTAACTTTCCTAACTTTTGGAATGCTAGATCAATATCAAATGCAATTAAAAGGCAAACTAAAAAGAGACAAAGCACGTTACACACACCAATATATCAAGGGTAGAGCAAAGAGTATGCTTTGTCTAGTTTGATAAATTGTATACAATAAAGTCAAGGGCATATAGGCCTAGTAAGATCACGTATTTTTGGAAGTCGAAAGGAATTTTGGCCAGGAATTCCATTGTTGCCTTAAAGTCTGGTACCACTACAGGCGAGAGCATTTACGACTGTTTTAATAACCCTTGTTTTTAATTTAGCACACTTACACCGCCACAATCATTTCTGAGAATGTTAGATTTTGCTTTAAAAATACAAATTAATTTAGATCTGAGCTAGGGTTGCAATCACAGGGTCATACCACAGCTCCATTAATTGCATTGATAAAGGAAAGCTTGACACAGACATATAAAGCGACGCAACAGGCCTTTGTGTTCCTACTCTCTTTTCGCTTCTGTGACACTGTTAGTCTTCTTTATTACTCCTATGTGTACCTGTCAGTCAGGTCTCCTCCTGGTGGTTCTTGGAGACTTGGATCAAGTGTGATTGATGATACATACAGTGGCTTGGTTTTCATTACGAGCCAGAGAGGTGGCTGAAGTCATTTCAGGAGATCTGCCATTGAGGACATGAGGTCGTCCACACATACTTGTACATTGCTAGAAGTGAAGGAGAGAGGCTTCACAAAAATGTTGGTTAAATTAATAAACGTTCCATAATCCTTTATCCAATTACATATTTATAAGTCTAACTAATTACTGACAGCACTGAGTAACACTCCACATCTGAAAAATGTATTCTAAGACAATCGACACATACAGTACTTATCTGTAATAACCAGCGACTGTTGGAGATTTAATTGAGAGGGCTTGGTTTTTGCTGTAGCACCTGGCTACCACAGTGTCTGATTCCCAGTTGCTATGCCTGTGTTATTTCCTCCAGGGCTCTGTTGTGAGGGGTATAACTCTGTTCCTGGTCCAACTTCGCCCCATGGCCCCCTGTCTGTGGCCACGACTGTGCACACCACACTGAGCCAACACCAAGGGCCTTTACTACACCTCCAACAGCAGGATGTTTTCTCCATTCCCCTGGGTGATTAAATGCACTATACACACCTACAGTTGAAGTCGGAAGTTTACATACCTTAGCCCACATATGTCAGAGTCAAGGCCCGCGGGCCACATCCGGCCCGCAAGAAGGTTTTTTACGGCCCCTGGGATGATCTTGATTTATTATTAGAACCGGCCCGCAGCAAGCCGGCAGCCCGCAGATCTTTTACACGCACCAATACTACATTTCCCACAATGCAAAGGTGACGCACCGAGCAGTAGGCTGCTTCATTTCAATATTTATTGGCACAGCAGTCGTCAGCATCACAGTAAAATTAACTTTCAGATACCCATCAAAAATGGCAAAACGGAAGGTGGATACTGAGAACCGGGGGTTTCAAACAAGGTGGGAGTCGGAGTATATGTTCACGAAGGTAGCTGGAAAACCTGTGTGTCTTCTGTGTGGAGAAAGTGTGGCGGTACTGAAAGAGTATAATCTGAGACGACATTATGAAACGAAACACGCGGACACACACGCGGACGCAACTGTCAAGGCCAGTTTTATTTTGGCAGAAGAGATCGCTAAATCAGCCCGGCCATTTACGGAGGGGGATTTCATCAAAAACTGCATGATTAAAGTTTGTGACGAAGTTTGCCCAGAAAAAAGGCAACTCTTTTTAAATGTGAGTCTGAGCAGAAACACCATTGCCGAGAGAGTAGACCAGTTGTCCATCAATCTAAAAGAATTTCTGACATTGCCCAGTTGTCAATTTTCATCCGCGGAGTGGACTCCAACCTAAGCGTGACAGAGGAGTTTTTGGCTTTACGTCCTATGCATGGCACAACTACGGGGCATGATTTGTATGAAGAGGTGTTTGCCTTGGGAAAAACTTGTGGGTTTGACAACCGACGGAGCACCTGCGATGTGTGGACACAGGAGCGGACTGGTGGCGAAGATACGGGAAAAGATGCAAGAGGAAAACGCGACAGGTGAGCTGACAGCTTATCATTGTATCATACACCAGGAAGCGTTGTGCGGTAAAGCCTTGAAAATGGAGCATGTAATGAGCATCATCACGCGCACAGTTAACTTTATCAGAGCCAAAGGTTTGAATCACCGCCAGTTCAAGGCATTTCTGACGGAGTTAGAAACGGAGCATGGTGATTTGCCTTATCACACAGAGGTGTGATGGCTAAGCCAGGGAAAGGTGCTTCAAAGATGTTTCGAGCTTCGTGAGGAGATTTGTCTGTTCTTGGACAGCAAAGGGAAAGACACAACACAACTCCGAGACGAAATGTTTCTGTGTGAAATGGCTTTTCTGTGTGACATTACGAGTCATCTGAATGCAATAAACTTGCAGCTGCAGGGTCGGGATCGTGTCATCTCTGATATGTACAGTACAGTGAAGGCATTTAAAACCAAACTGACTCTGTGGGAGACGCAGATGCGGAAAGAAAATTTGAGCCACTTTCCCAGCTGCCAGACCATGAAAGAGAAGCTCTCTACCAGTGCGTTCCCGAGCACACAGTTGGCTGATAAAATAGGTATGCTTGCCGCTGACTTTCGACGCCGATTTGCTGACTTTGAAGCACAAAAAAGCAGGTTGGAACTGCTCGGTAACCCATTTGCTGTTGACGTGGAAAGCTCACCACCAAACCTCCAAATGGAGTTGATTGACCTCCAATGCAATGATGCACTGAGGGCAAAATCACACAGAAGTCGACTTACTGCTGAACACCTCCACTCAATTCTGAGGATTTCTTCAGCTCAGAGCCTTACCCCGAACATTGATGAACTTGTGGAAAAGATGGGACACCACCAAGTATCACCCTCAACCTCAAACAAGTGAACATTACTGTGCAATCACATATTTAGAGTTTTTACTCAGTTCAAGTTTAAAAGTTAAAATTTAATATTTGTTTTCACTGCATGTTACTTCTCCTTAAACAAAGTGTTGTTTTTGATTAATAGATTTTTGCACTTTATTTTTTTGTATTTCAATCCAATTATATTTTAAAAATATTTCAGTGAGTGGATGATAGAAAATTGCTATTATTGTTTTTTCTTTGAAGTAAATTTAGCCCACTTTTGCTAAAATAGAAAATATAGTCTACTGATGGTGCCTTGAATACCGGTTTCTTTCATTTAATGTTCATGTTAGGGGATATTTATATAAAGGAAATTTGTCTTTTGTGTCTGTTGAAAATTAAAGATTACTGACAGAGCCATAAGAAAATATTGCTTTATTTATCTGATCATATTGTAATATATTTGTTAGGTTTTCCCAATTAGGTTCACTGACTATATGCGTCATTTAAAAATTTTTCAATGAACATTCGAACAGTCCGGCCCTCGTCTTGTAGCTGATTTTTTTATTTGGCCCTCCGTCCATTTGACTTTGACACCCCTGCCTTAGCCAAATACATTTAAACTCAGTTTTTCACAATCCCTGACATTTAATCCTAGTAAAAAATTCCCTGTGTTAGGTCAGTTAGGATCACCACTTTATTTTAAGAATGTGGAACGTCAGAAGAATAGTAGAGATAATGATTTATTTCAGATTTTGTTTCTTTCATCATATTCCCAGAGGATCAGAAGTTTACATACACTCAATTAGTATTTGGTAGCATTGCCTTTAAATTGTTTAACTTGGGTCAAACGTTTCGTGTAGCCTTCCACAAGCTTCCCATAATAAGTTGGGTGAATTTTGGCCTATTCCTCCTGACAGAGCTGGTGTAACTGAGTCAGGTTTGTAGGCCTCTTCGCTCGCAGCCGCTTTTTCAGTTCTGCCCACAAATTTTCTATGGGATTGAGGTCAGGGCTTTGTGATGGCCACTCCAATACCTTGACTTTGTTGTCCTTAAGCCATTTTGCCACAACTTTGGAAGCATGCTTGGGGTCATTTGGAAGACCCATTTGCGACCATGCTTTAACTTCCTGACTGATGTCTTGAGATGTTGCTTCAATATAACCACAGAATTTTCTGACCTCATGATGCCATCTATTTTCTGAAGTGCACCAGTCCCTCCTGCACCAAAGCACCCCCACAACATAATGCTGCCACCCCCGTGCTTCACGGTTGGGATGGTGTTCTTCGACTTGCAAGCACCCCCTATTTCCTCCAAACATAACAATGATCATTATGGCCTAACAGTTATATTTTTGTTTCATCAGACCAGAGGACATTTCCCCAAAAAGTACAATCTTTGTCCCCATGTGCAGTTGCAAACCGTAGTCTGGCTTTTTTATGGTGGTTTTGGAGCAGTGGCTTCTTCCTTGCTGAGCGGCCTTTCAGGTTTTGTCGATGTAGGACCCGTTTTACTGTGGATATAGATACTTCTGAACCTGTTCCCTCCAGCATCTTCACAAGGTCATTTGCTGTTGTTCTGGGATTGATTTGCACTTTTTGCACCAAAGTATATTCATCTCTAGGAGACAGAATACAGAGTACAGGTGAACGTGGTACCTTCAGGCATTTGGAAATTGCTCCCAAGGATGAACCAGACTTGTGGAGGTGTACCATTTCTTTTCTGAGGTCTTGGCTGATTTCTTTTGATTTTCCAATTATGTCAAGCAAAGAGGCACTGAGTTTGAAGGTAGGCCTTGAAATACATCCACAAGTACACCTCCAATTGACTCAAATGATGTCAATTAGCCAATCAGAAGCTTCTAAAGCCATGACATCATTTTCTGGAATTTTCCAAGCTGTTTCAAGGCACAGTCAACTTTGTGTATGTAAACTTCTGACCTACTGGAATTGTGATACAGTGAATTATAAGTGAAATAATCTGTCTGTAAACAATTGTTGGAAAAATGACTTGTGTCATGCACAAAGTAGATGTCCTAACCGACTTGCCAAAACTATAGTTTGTTAATTAACAAGAAATTTGTGGAGTGGTTGAAAAATGAGTTTTAATGACTCCAACCTAAGTGTATGTAAACTTCAGACTTCAACTGTAATGTAGACATCCTTAGAAATTCAACAGCAGAAACAACACCGTGTTGTTAAGATAAACATCTTGATCCTTTGACTAGTGTATGTTCATTGCCTCAAAACATGATCTTATGTTGCTGTGAAAACATATTGCATATCTGTGACAAATTGTTTACATATTTGCATGACATATTGGTGCTTGGTAAAATGTCTCCAAACATGATACGGTACTGTAATGGATCTCGTCCTCCTCTTCTGAGGAGGAGTAGCGAGAAGGATTGGAGGACCAATGCCCAGCGTGGTAAGTGTCCATAATGTTTAATCAAAATGAACACTGACATACAAAACAATAAACGTGAATCAACGACACAAACAAAACAGTCCCGTGTAGCACAAACACTGACACGGAAAATAAACACCCACAACTCAAAAGTGAAACCAGGCTACCTAAGTATGATTCTCAATCAGGGACAACGATTGACAGCTGCCTCTGATTGAGAACCATACTGGGCCGAACACAGAAATCCCAAATTATAGAAAAACGAACATAGACAACCCACCCAACTCACGCCCTGACTCTACTAAAACAAAGATATAATAACAGAACTAAGGTCAGAACGTGACAGGTACAGTACATGCTGTGTATGTTCTAGGGTAGATATGTTTAACAGACACCTCATTTAACCTAATCATGGGGTGGCAGGTAGCCTAGTGGTTATAGCGTTGGACTAGTAACCGATAGGTTGCAAGATCGAAATCCCGAGCGGACAAGGTAAAAATCTGTCAATCTGCCCCCTGAACAAGGCAGTTAACCCACTGTTCCTAGACTGTCATTGAAAATAAGAATTTGTTCTCAACTGACTTGCCTAGTTAAATAAAGGTGAAATTTAAAATGGGTCACAATGCTTTCACAATGCTTTCCCCTCTCATTCTATTACAGTCAGTCACTGTAATAGAACATTAACAGACTTCAGCAAGTCTATGGGGAGTAATGAATCATCCCTATGCTGTTTACACGTATACACCTTTTAAGATATTTGTCATTTTTATGTACATGTTCATACATTCGTTGTGAAGTGTGTGCCTACATGCATACGCTAGCGTGTCTGTGTGTATGTGTGTGTGTGTGTTGTCTCAACCACTATGTCATCCTTAAAATGCAAATGCTTGGTCATAGTGCTTACCTGCCACGTAGTCATAAGGATTGGGTATGAAAGCATCAGAATGTAAACAAAAGCAATGTAAAAAGACAACAAACACTGATATGGAACAAGATTACTTTAGAGATGAAACAAACACGACAAACGCCAAAAGGAAATGAATATGATTAAGATTGATGTTGAAAAAATGGTTGGCATTGACATGTCTTTTCTTCATAAACACTGTTATTGCCGCAGTGTGATCTGGGAGTATTTATGTTTCCCTGCCAAAGTCTTACAGTTGGACTGCTTTGGTGCGACTCTGGAGGCTCCGGTTTTTAATCAGTTCAGTCACATTATTGTTTATTATTTATTGTTATATAAAAGGAATTTTACTTTACTCCAAATTATCATAAATACAATACAACAAATGTATACATTCAACTCATTGTCAACTCATTGATGATGTTCTGAAATGCCTTGTGGTATTTCAGGGGGAGAATTCTATGATACTGTATTGTGTTGTGTATAACATATTGTGACATTCTGAAGGGTGTGGTCTGGTGTGCTCATCCAGCCATGCATTCTTTACACATCATGCTTGAAAACAGTGGTTCACATAGCCATGAGCCTGCATCTCAGTCTGGGAAATAAAACAAGCCCATTGAAATGCACCATGTGATGTCAAACAAAGCAGTAACCATCCAAATCTCATGAATATCGTCACAGAAATAGAGTAGCCTGCCCATATTTGCTGTTCTTCAGCTAGTCTTGAGGCTACCGTACAGCTGAACTACCTGTAAATACTCATTACTACCGTCTTATTACTATTTATTTCATGTCAATAAATTGATTGAAAAGTCAAACATTAGTCTATATATGCTTGCTGAATTTTCTGAATTTTCCTAGTGAGGAAAATAGCCATTTTAATGAGCATGGCCTACCTACAGCCCTCTCGAACTCTACACTCTTTCTCTCAAAAGGGATGTTTGAAGAGTGGGTTTATGTTTCTTTCCCTTTCATTCAGCGAATCCCGAGGACTGACCGGCAACCTTGAGCACCGTTAACACATTCACTGTGTTGTCTACTTGGCTCTTTCTTTCTTTTCCCCATTCTCTCCATTTCAAACTTTGTCTCGATTCGTCAGTTCAAATAGTTTTCCTCTGTGTGTTTCAGAAAGAGCAAAGCAGGGTTATTTGGTAAGTGTTGCAAGGCAAGAGCAGAGCTGACTATGCTGTCCAAACATTTTTGACACCTGAGTTTGGCACCTTCCAAAGGCTCTTTGGCCCACCCACCCTTAGCAGGGAGATGCAGAAGCAGCCTTTGATCTCAGCTGTTTACATGGCAGCCAGGCCTGCTTCTCAAACCCTCACTGAAGAGTCAGTGAGTCTCATTGGAGCAGAGCTGAACTGAGCATCAAGTATGGTAAGTCTGACAGACTCACAGACTCACTGTCCATGGTGTGTAATTATAAGCCCAGATCAAATACAATCAGGTTACATTTCCTCTCTCCTTACATCTCTCTATCATGTCATGATCAGACTGACTTGACACCCATGAAGGCATGAAGGCAGCAAATTGTCAGCAGTCATCTTCAAGTCTCCTAAAAGGGACCAATACATAGAGATAAGTACTTCCTATGAATCAATGGGAGAGTAAACTAAATTGCTGCTGTTGCGTGATTGGTATGTTACTGTAATCAAGGATTTTGAGGTTTGATATCTGCTTAATCTGCAACGCATATTTACAATTCAATTCAAGTCCCTATAGTGTCGACAGAGGGATTCTATTGAGTTATTACAAGTAAACTACCCGTCCAATAACAAAACAGCTCACCCTGCAACTTTAACGCCTCCCCTTTTCTTTTCATGATTCCCCCCTCCAGTAAACAGGTGGAACATAGTGGAACTCGTGTACCACTCTCTGTGAATTATATAGTGGTGATAAGTGACAATGTCCTTGTGGATGGGTCACAAAGAATATTCAGTTCTTACTGAATACATTTCTTGGAGCTACTATTCCATAGGCAACATACTCATTAAATTCAGGTTAATCAACAATTTAATGCAACAGAAATTCAACTGGACACACTTTATGTTCCGTTGGAGAGAAAAAGACGCATGCAACCTAAGCGGTTATAGCGCTTTGCCGACATTAGGGGGAGCCTGCAGTCGATCTCAGAGCACCTAGTCTGAGCAGAGCGGTTTGAATAAGGGACAATACTGACGTCATGGACTTTCTTTCCACTCACGGAGAAACAAAGTAGGCTGTCCGCGAGAGTGAAGCGGTGAGAATGGAGCGCTGGAATCCACAGGAATAATTCGCGTCTCGAACTGCTTTAAAACTTAAAAAACTCTGTAAACAAACATGGATACGTGTAGACTTGGCTTCATACTACTCTACTTTTCAATTCTAAGTGTTGGTGCTCAATTCACGGCAGGTAAGGATCTTTAAACCTTTCTGTGAAAAACTATAGACGCGGAGCAGAGGAAAGTTGGTGGTAATGTTTGAGTTGCAGTAATTTAAATCAAGGTGTGCGTTGTTACATTTTGTTGATCCGGAAAAAAAGTGATATGCAAAATATACCTTTGCAAATTATGTTAATCTTTCTGAGAATGTTTCCCGAATCAATACTTCTAAATCGGGTCCGATTTATGCCGTGGCTTTATTGCAGGGAGACTAATAGAGAGCAAATTTGCGTTCAAAATATACGGTTATGTCCCAGAATGTTGATTGGTCCTTGAACGAAAGTATTTGAGTCCATCCATCCTTTCGTGGTTGCATGCATCCGAATGTAGCATATTTGAGAAGTTCTCGGATCCATAATTTCTGCTTGATCACAACATTGAATTGGTCTGTATGGACACTTCGATCATGTTACCTGAAATATGGCATGGTATGGTTGTACAGTAATGAGCAACAATAAAAACTGAGATGGAACCATACAATACAGAATTACAAACTTACTCTCGGGTTTACATTTCTTTTTGTATTCCTCGCAATGCTTTTCACCTTCAGTTACAACACTTTCATCTAAATTGACAAAACTGTTGTTCTTCAATAAGTTCTTCAAATAAACCACCAGTTTTAATGGTTAAACCACTAATTCAAACGACGTATTTCTTGTCGTCTAATGTATACGCTTACTACTAGACCATTTGGAATGGTCAAACATATTTATTTTTTATCTTGTGTAAATGAAATCCGATACTGTTGACGTCTCCTCTCATACCCTGTCCCCGGGGCCTTGGAAAAACAGCAGGAGAGGCAGTCCTGTTGTCTATAAACATTTAAATAGCTAATTCCAACGAAACCTGTGAAATGCTATCTGTCATTTTAAATATATGTAAATTCAATTTCCTCGAAGTCCCAATAATAATTGATCACTCATTTGCATTGCAATCCGTCTCTTTTAGTTTTGAAAGAATTAGCACGTTTTTGAAATAATCATTCCATGCAGTCTTTTACAAATTGTATCATCACTGTATGTCTAATAAATGACTGTGTTCATGAAAATAACTAAAACATTTTAAAATGTATTTCCCTGAGCCTCCTTTTGCCATAAAAAAATTAAGCTCAGTCTGATCTTGTTGGCCTGTTATTACATAATTTTATTTATTTACTTAAACAGCCCTGATTGGCAGATAGGATCATCTAGAGCCTACCCGCTTACACCTTCATAGTAGGAAGATACATATGCAAATAAAAGATGACTAGTCATGATTAACTAGATCTGATTGTGAGGTCATGATCTGGGCCAAAAACTCCATTCCACCTAAACAGGATGAAATTCCAGGATTTTTCCCCCAAACAGCCCTTACACAAAAATGGGGATTTTAATAATCATTTTCACAATTTCATAGTGTTATTTTGACCTCATAGAGTAGAAGGGGCGGCAGGTAACCTAGTGGTTAGAGCATTGGGCAAGTAACCGAAAGGTTGCTGGATCGAATCCCTGAGCTGACAATGTAAAAATCTGTCGTTCACACCTGAACAACGCAGTTAACCCACTGTTCCCCGGTAGGCCGTCATTGTAATTGAGAATTTGTTCTTAACTGACTTGCCTAGTTAAATAAAAAAGTATCATAAAGTGAAACTGTAAAATCTCATGCACTGCCCCTTTAAGAATCTGATTTGTTCAGATATTTATCCCATAATCATTAGCCACTGCCTCTATTCCCCTTTTTATTGCTGATTAACAGACATAAGTCTTTCTACAAAGCACATACACACATACAGCTGTTTATATTCATCAGAAAGTCTTAACCATAGATTAATACATTAGAGTAATCAAAAAAATAGGATGGCAAATTACACATTTTGGAGATTGATTTGTAAATTATGTGATTATGCTGGCGTTATTAGGAAATGAACTAGAAGATAATTTTACATTTCATAAACCAATGCTGCTCTGCGATGAAAAGACACAAATCGGTGTGCTAATCCACTTATATATTTTCTGTTGCTTCCATCTGGCCGCAGCGCAAATGGGACAACCGGTGAAGGGTGAGTTACTGAGCTGTGCTATCATTCGACAGGAGCCCCTGTCCTGATTCAATGTGACCTGATGACTCCTGGCTGTTGTACTATGCCACCTTGAATGCGCAATATGGTCTCTGTGCAGCTGTCTCACTGTAGCTCTGTTAATGGCCCTCTCTCCAGAAAAGGCTAGTTCTGCTCTCACAAGATTTGGGACAATAAACCACTGCATGTAAGAGGTTAACTCGATTCTTTCTTGTAAAATAGACACTTTGCTTTGCTGGCTACAGTTCACATGAAGTTGGCCAAATAGCACACATTCATTTAGTTGTGATGTGTGTGTGCAATAACATGAAATAACTCCAGCTGTTACAGAGTCTTTTTAAATGATATTGATCTGCAGTTACCATTTAGTATTTGCTTTTGTAATATCTCTGTGGTTGCCTAAGTAACAGAGTAGCAAACTAATTTATTTGCTCACCTATCAGAGAATCAGGTGTGAATGACTCTTGGGAGAGATGGCCATTAATCAAAAGGTAGACTCTGCAGGAGAGGAACAGCTGTTACTGGGTGAGATGTATTCAAAATGGACCCCTAATTAGAAGAACACTATTCAGGCTTTCATATGGTCAGTCAGTACTAGCAAGAACAAGCCTAACCTCAGTCTTATTGGTTGATCTGACAAACAATTAATTGTAATGCTTTTATTTCCAGTACCTTTGTCTTTGATCTTTGTGCACAGGAGAGTGAGTATTTTAAGTTGCTCCAAGGCCTAATGGGGTATCCTTCACTACATCTCAGTTTCCAGTTTTTCATGCACACAACTTTTCCCAAGAACATGTTTACTGCATGCTTTGTCCAGTGTTTCCATCTTGGTCTGGTTTAAAAAAAGCAACATGGTTTCATAAAACGACCATGCCCCCTCAGTAAAACATAGGTCATGGTAGACCATGCTCTAGTGAGTGAGGCAATACAGAGGAACATCTACCCCCTTCTATTCAATAACAATAAGACTCCTCTAAGAGCGTAAGTTGCTGATGACTCAGAGCAGCACAAGGAGTCTTATATCTTAGTTTTATTAGACTACAGGTTAGGCGACAGTGCGAGAGAGAAAGAGAAATGTATGTATTTTTTTATGTGTAGCCTCAACAAAATCTATTTGCAGCATGCAGCCAGGTATTGTTCCCGTCATTTTCTGAAGCTTTAGATTATGCATGGTGAATCAATACCTGACAAAATGTGTCAAGTGATTTTGCAACGGTATGGATTTTAAATGTAGTTTTCCTCAAAATCAGCAGCCTCTGTATCATTTCTCTTATTTATTTATTCAGACTTGCACTTGTAAATGTTTTGTCAGCATGTTATCCATCTGCCAGTTTTTCTTGGGATTACAAATTAATAAGCAAGTTTGTTCTTGTTTTAAACCCGACAGATGTGTTAAACACAGGCCTACCACCTTGAATAACGCATCCAATGACCCTTTTACCATACAGCATCAAATGTCTGTGGTTTTTCCAAGGCCCTGGGCTCTAAGTGTTTATTTGGCCCCAGGAGGTGCCCACTCAGACCGATATATTCTGAACCGGACTAATAGGAGATTTTCATTCCTGTTCAGGCTAGAGGTCGACCGATTAATCGGAATGGCCGATTAATTAGGGCCGATTTCAAGTTTTCATAACAATCGGAAATCGGTATTTTTGGGCGCCAATTTGTTGATTTTAATTTGACATTTTATTTAAAAAAATAAAATAACATTTTTTACACCTTTTATTTAACTAGGCAAGTCAGTTAAGAACACATTCTTATTTTCAATGACGGCTTAGGAACGGTGGGTTAACTGCCTCGTTCAGGGGCAGAATGACAGATTTTCACCTTGTCAGCTTGGGGGATTCAATCTTGCAACCTTACAGTTAACTAGTCCAACGCAATAACGACCTGCCTCTCTCTCGTTGCACTCCACAAGGAGACTGCCTGTTACGCAAATGCAGTAAGCCAAGGTAAGTTGCTAGCTAGCATTAAACTTATCTTATATAAAACAATCAATCATAATCACTAGTTAACTACGCATGATTGATGATATTACTAGATATTATCTAGTGTGTCCTGCGTTGCATATAGTCTGATTGAGCATACAAGCATACAAGTATCTAAGTATCTGACTGAGCGGTGGTAGGCAGAAGCAGGCGCTTAAACATTCATTCAAACAGCACTTTTGTGCGTTTTGCCAGCAGCTCTTCGTTGTGCGTCAAGCATTGCGCTGTTTGTGACTTCAACCCTATCAACTCCCGAGATGAGGCTGGTGTAACCGAAGTGAAATGGCTAGCTAGTTAGCTCGCGCTAATAGCGTTTCAAACATCACTCGCTCTGAGCCTTGCAGTGGTTGTTTCCCTTGCTCTGCATGGGTAACGCTGCTTCGATGGTGGCTGTTGTCGTTGTGTTGCTGGTTCGAGCCCAGGGAGGAGCGAGGAGAGGTACGGAAGCTATACTGTTACACTGGCAATACTAAAGTGCCTATAAGAACATCCAATAGTCAAAGGTTAATGAAATACAATTGGCATAGAGGGAAATAGTCCTATAATTCCTATAATAACTACAACCTAAAACTTCTTACCTAATATTGAAGACTCGTGTTAAAAGGAACCACCAGCTTTCATATGTTCTCATGTTCTGAGCAAGGAAAAGAAACGTTAGCTTTCTTACATGGCACATATTGCACTTTTACTTTCTTCTCCAACACTTTGTTTTTACATTATTTAAACCAAATTGAACATGTTTCATTATTTACTTGAGGCTAAATTGATTTTATTGATGTATTATATTAAGTTAAAATAAGTGTTCATTCAGTATTGTTGTAATTGTCATTACAAATACATTTTTTTTAAAATCGGCCGAATAATCGGTATCGGCGTTGAAAAATCATAAGCGGTCGACCTCTAGTTAAGGCCCACTGCAACACGGGCTCTAGGCCCTTTGTAACACGCAAGACAAGAAAGGCCTTGTGGAGTTGCACTTGAAGCTCTGCATGGGAGCACAGTGATGGTGTGTGTCTGCTCTGAGCATGCATCATTCTCCTGTCTCCTTGGTATTTGGGACATGGAGAGATGTTCTGCAATTGTTTGTGTTCCGGGCCCCGGTGAATGTCTCAGACCCCAGTTATCCCCAGTCTTTGTCATCACAGCATTTTGGAGATTAAATCCGTAATGGCATTTTTGGTGGTCTATTCTGATGCCTGCCCTTAAGCTTCTTTTGAAAGCTGACTGGACTTTTCCTAAGAGGAGAGTGGGAGAGAAAAAGAAACCTATGATAGATTACATTTTTGGTATTTTGGCTTTTTTTGTTCTGGTTGGAGTGTTTAAGGAGATCTAGTACTGCTACCGAGTCAATGTGCAAGGGTACAAGGTGGTTGAGGTGATATGTACATGTAGGTAGGGATAAAATTTATTAGGCATTCAGAATTGATAATAATTAGAGTAGCAGCAGCATATGTGAAAGTGTGTGTGTGTGTGTGGCGTCAATGTGTGTGTGAGCGAATGTAGTCGTGTTGGAGTGTGTTGGAGTATGTGTGAGTGTGTGGGAAGAGTTCAGTGAGTGTGTATAGAGCCGGTGCAAATAAAACGGGGGTCAATGCAAGTAGTCAGGGTAGCCATTTGATTAACTGTTCAGCAGTCTTGAGGTTAGAAGCTGTTCAGGAGCCTTTTGGACCCAGACTTGGTGCTCAGGTACTGCTTGCCTTGCAGTAGCAGAGAGAACAGTCTATGACTTGGGTGGCTGGTGTCTTTGACAATTTTTAGGGAATTCCTCTGACACCATCTGGTAAATAGGTTATTTAAAATATTCTTATAAGGGAGCCAAAATCTACAACGTCCGCTTTACGTTTAGTGAGACTAGGCAACAAAGATGGTACTCCAAATATGGCTATTAGAGGACAAGGCTGCAGGTCAATGTCTAGAATTTTAGAGAAAGTATTAAAAATAGGATGACAAATACTCAGTCAGCTTAGAACACACATAAAATATATGAGTGTGGTCTGCCGGAGTGAATGAACATCTATCACATGTCATTCGTGTTTGGGAGGAATTTACTACGTTTTTCTTTGGTGTAGTGAATTCTGTGCAAGACTTTGAACTGAATTAAACTTAAACGAGCACATGAGAATGTGGAGTTAACCCTAAGAAGGGCCTCCTCCCACCAGTCATCTGCAAGGTCAAGTTCAAGTTCACTACCCTAGTCTGTCTTGATTTTGTTTATTGGAGCGGGTTCAGGGGACAGCATAATGTCATATAATCTAGAAATCAGGCCTTGCCAACTCTCCGGTTGGGACAAAATCTCCTCTAGCAATGTCTTGGGAGGTAGTTGAGGAAAGGTGGGAAAATGAGAACGAACAAAGTTACGGGCTTGAAAATAATAGAATGAGCCAGATTAGATTTAGCTACGAGATCATTAAAACTGACAAACTTCCCATCTAAAAATAAATCTTTGAAACAAACAAAACCTCTCTCACACCACAAAATAAATGCCCAGTCAAGTTTGGATGGTAAAAATAGGTGGTTGTTACAGATAGGGCTTAGAAGAGAAGGGGCAGAAAGTCTAAAATGTTGACGAAAAATTCTCTCAAGCTCTTCAGAGTAGAGCGCACAATGGGGTTTCCAGTAAATGATGGTGATAATTGTAAGGCCAAGGAAAGCAGTTATTTTGCAAGAGCAAAAAGTAGCGGGGACATAGGGCACCCTTGACGGGTCCCTCTGGAGAGGGGGAAGTATTTTGAATGTTGAGAGTTGGTGTGAATAGAGCAGACGTATCCATGCAGACGAGCCCCCACCTATCCACTTACGCAATGTGGTCGTTCACGCTCCTTCTTCAAAATAAAAGCCTGAAACTATGTCTAAAGGCTGTTGACCCCTTAGGGAAGCCATAGAAAAGGAATATGGTTGATATCCCTTTAAATGGGCAATAGGGATGCATAACAACAGAGGTTTCAAAAACAGGGGCACTTCCTGAATGGATTCTCCTCAGATTTTAGCCTGCAATATCAGTTCTGTTTAACTCACAGACAAAATTTGACAGTTTTGGAAACGTTAGTGTTTTATATCCTAATATGTCAATTAAATGCATATTCTAGCATCTGGTCCTGAGAAATAGGCTGTTTACTTTGGGAACGTTATTTTTCCAAACATAAAAATAGTGCCCCCTAGCTTCAAGAGATTAAGGTCCCTGCCGAAGATGAGGCGGTGGGTGTCAAGATTGTCATAAATCTAGTGTCATTCCAGTTAGGGGAGCAAACATTCGCAAGTACTACAGGGGTTTGGAAGAGTATTTTCAGATGTTATCTGTGAGGGTGAAAACTGTACTAGTTTCTGAATCACTATTGCTGTTCCCCTGGCTTTTCTGTTAAAATTAGAAAGAAAAACATGTCCAACCCATGCTTTACACAACCTAGTATGTTGTCCCCATGTCATAACCGCAAATGTTCCATGTCACCAGTCTGACTGGAAGCCCTAAAGTACCATCTTGACTTGTTGTTGAACTAGACATTCATCCGTATAAGAGGAGAAATAAAATGAAAAAGAGATTGAGAGAGGAGCAGCATGAGCAAAACATCTGAATAAAAAATGAAAAAAATCCTCAACAACAACAAAAAACAGAGCACAAGAATCTTTGGACAATGCCCAACAAAACAAAACAAAAATAAAATGTATAGTACAACACCCTTCAAAAAATAAAAAGGGAAAAATACAAATCCTAAACTCGTCACTATGAACGAGATGAGCAGCAGGAATTCTCTCTTGCATTCCTTGATTACCCTACATGTGCAGTAAGGTCAAACCGACCTAGGAAAGAAGTGACATACGCCCTTGATATTAAAAAATGAAATATGCCAATAGGCAAGTGTACATTTTGAGTTTCGGTCACACTTTAAACAACGAGTATAAACTTCAGCTTCAGTTATGGAAAAATGTTAACAGCGATCGGTGGCATTTCAATGGCCATACAATTAATGTAGTCCGCTAGGTGTTGCCACAGGGCTGAGTAATGAGAAACGTTTTAAATTAACCAGTAGGCTATGAAAAGGGTCCGTCCCTGTATTGGTAAATTGTTAAACGTCGTTAGGAGGAAACAATTCAATCAAAGTATACAAATGTATACAAACTAGCATTATACAAACGTATACAAACTAGCATTTTGGATAAGTACAATTAAGCAAACGAACCATGGGTCTAAACTCTTCAGCTAGTGAAACAATTAAACAAGAGTACAATTTGGAAGAGAGGAGTGATAGTATTAGACTCCAATGTCGTAGCGGAGTCCAAGATAAAGTGAATGTAACATAGGACCTGTCAGTGACCAACATCACCAATCATGGCCAACATAAACCACGGTATTTCAGAGTGTCCATAAAAATAAAGAGTAAAAAATACAATACAAAATTGTATATATCAAGCAGATCCCAAATGAAAAATGTATATACACAAATATTGGTGGAGAGGATCGGTGTCTAACTAGCTAGTAACATTGGTATCCAAAATGACCTAAAGGCTGCCAAACTGCAATGTAGGCAAAATGAAAAAAATGAAAGAAATCAAAATGCTGCGCTTTTAACAGCAATTTATTTGTCTTTGAAGAAGAAACTAAACAAGATCCACTAGAAGTTTAAAGAGCAGTGAAACAGTATAGTATGTCATTGTGCGTGGCAGGGTAGCCTAGTGGACTAGTAACCGGAAGGTTGCAAGTTCAAATCCCCGAGCTGACAAGGTACAGATCTGTCGTTCTGCCCCTGAACAGGCAGTTAACCCACTGTTCCTAGGCCTTCATTGAAAATAATAATTTTTTCTTAACTGACTTGCCTAAAGGTAAAATAAATAAAAATTGTCAATAACAGAAACGAGTTATGTGCTGCTACAAACATACCTACTGTAGCTAACAAGCTTTAGCATAGGTTTGTTTAACGATGGCCATAGATGTATGTAGCCTAATGTCGACACGGTCACCAGAACTAACGTTACTCACATAATACAGGCAGGTGAGAAATAATCCCAATTCAGGCATTCAATGTATGCGCTGTCGGTAGAAAGACTCATCTTCTTCAGGATTTTCAAAAAAATGGACCTCGCCATTAAAGGTGACACGGGGTTGGGCAGGATAAATCAAGCCAAAGCGGATTCCCTTCTTGTGTAGAGTGGACCTGATGTTGTTGAATGCAGCATGTTTATTCGCCAAGCTAGAATTTAAATCCTGGTAGAACTTGATCTTGTGGCCTTGGAAAATGATGTCGCCATGTTCCCTTGCCCACCAAAGAACAAGCTCATTTTCTTTGTATCAATGGAACCGCACTATGATGGAACGTGGTTGGCCGCCTGTGCGAGGTTTCGGTGCAAGGCTGCGGTGGGCTCTATTGAGTTCAGGGAGATTGGGAAAAGCCTCATCGCCCAAAACTTCCTTGAACAGCTTCGCCATGAACTGGGTTGGATATCCTGTCTCAGAATCCTCTGGCAGTCCAATCATGTGGATATTCTGGCGTTTTGAACATGAAATCAAATCTTCCACTTGTAGCTGCAGAGACTTGTTGGCGGCGGCCACATCGTCAAGCCGGGTTTCCAGCGTAGTGAGTTGGTCATTGTGGCCCGAGAGCCCGGCCTCAACCTTGGCCAGTGTGGTAGTGTAAGATGCCACAGAACGTTGGATGGTTTCCACGGTTGCCTGAATTGGAGCCAGTGCAGCCATCTATACTGCCTAACTTTCACATGATTTCGCCAGCTCTCTGACAAGGATTTCCAGTGTTATCGGGTTAGCCGTATCACCCGAAGTGGCTATTGAAGATGGGGTGGTAGCCATTTTAGCTGAATTTGATTTGGTGGAATGTGAAGTTTTTTCAGTTGATTTTCCAAAGGGTGTGACTTGTTTGCTCATGCTAACTTAGGTACACTCTATTACTGGGTAATTAACCTCAAAAGGCATTTTATGAGAAGTATGAATTTAGGCGAAATTGAGGATTATTTACAAAAGTTGTTGGAGAAGAGACCTTGTGTGACTTCTTTCTACATTGCTCAACCGGACGCCTCTGGTATATAGGTTCTGGATGCCAGGGAGCTCAGCCCCAGTGATGTACTGGGCTGTACGCACTACCCTCTGTAGCGCCTTTATGGTCAGTTGCCATACCAAGCGGTGATGCAGCCAGTCAATGTGCTCTCAGTGGTGCAACTGTAGAACTTTTTGAGGATCTGTGTGCGGAAAACACTGGCACACCCCGTTTAAATCCACATACAATTTGGACGAAGTGTATTCCATGCATGGTCTTGAACTCTACTGGATTATAGTGTTTTATACTGGCCTGTGTTTCTCAGACAGTATGCCGTGCAAGAGTGCGTCTGACAGGTTTCACAGACATGCTGGAGAGAAAGAAAAACGTTATTCCACAGCCAGTGTCTGATGATTCAAAACAGACATTCAGCTTGTCCTACCTCACACTTTCACTTCGAGTTACGACTGCAGTATACAGACAACCAACATATATATACAGTGGGGAGAACAAGTATTTGATACACTGCTGATTTTGCAGGTTTTCCTACTTACAAAGCATGTAGAGGTCTGTAATATTTATCATAGGAACACTTCAACTGTGAGAGACGAAATCTAAAACAAAAATCCAGAAAATCACATTGTATGATTTTTAAGTAATTAATTTGCATTTTATTGCATGACATAAGTATATGATCACCTACCAACCAGTAAGAATTCCGGCTCTCACAGACCTGTTAGTTTTTCTTTAAGAAGCCCTCCTGTTCTCCACTCATTGCCTGTATTAACTGCACCTGTTTGAACTTGTTACCTGTATAAAATACACCTGTCCACACACTCAATAAAACAGACTCCAACCTCTCCACAATGGCCAAGACCAGCGAGCTGTGGAAGGACATCAGGGATAAAATTGTAGACCTGCACAAGGCTGGGATGGGCTACAGGACAATAGGCAAGCAGCTTGGTGAGAAGGCAACAACTGTTGGCGCAATTATTAGAAATTGAAGACGTTCAAGGTGACGGTCAATCACCCTCGGTCTGGGGCTCCATGCAAGATCTCACCTCGTGGGGCATCAATGATCATGAGGAAGGTGAGGGATCAGCCCAGAACTACATGGCAGGACCTGGTCAATGACATGAAGAGAGCTGGGACCACAGTCTCAAAGAAAACCATTAGTAACACACTACGCTGTCATGGATTAAAATCCTGCAGCGCACGCAAGATCCCCCTGCTCAAGCCAGCGCATGTCCAGGCCCGTCTGAAGTTTGCCAATGACCATCTGGATGATCCAGAGGAGGAATGGGAGAAGGTCATGTGGTCTGATGAGACAAAAATAGAGCTTTTTGGTCTAAACTCCACTCAACGTGTTTGGAGGAAGAAGAAGGATGAGTACAACCCCAAGAACACCATCCCAACCGTGAAGCATGGAGGTGGAAACATCATTCTTTGGGGATGCTTTTCTGCAAAGGGGTCAGGACAACTGCACCGTATTGAGGGGAGGATGGATGGGGCCATGTATCGCGAGATCTTGGCCAACAAACTCCTTCCCTCAGTAAGAGCATTGAAGATGGGTCGTAGCTGGGTCTTCCAGCATGACAACAACCCGAAACATACAGCCAGGGCAACTAAGGAATGGCTCCGTAAGAAGCATCTCAAGGTCGTGGAGTGGCCTAGCCAGTCTCCAGACCTGAACCCAATAGAAAATCTTTTGAGGGAGCTGAAAGTCCGTATTGCCCAGCGACACCCCCGAAACCTGAAGGATCTGGAGATGGTCTGTATGGAGGAGTGGGCCAAAATCCCTGCTGCAGTGTGTTCAAACCTGTTCAAGAACTACAGGAAACGTATGATCTCTGTAATTGTAAACAAAGGTTTCTGTACCAAATATTAAGTCCTGCTTTTCTGATGTATCAAATACTTATGTCATGCAATAAAATGCTAATTAATTACTTAAAAAATCATACAATGTGGTTTTCTGGATTTTTGTTTTAGATTCCGTCTATCACAGTTGAAGTGTACATATGATAAAAATGACAGACCTCTACATGCTTTGTAAGTAGGAAAACCTGCAAAATCGGCAGTTTATCAAATACATATTCTCCCCACTGTATATATACACTGCTCAAAAAAATAAATAAAGGGAACACTAAAATAACACATCCTAGATCTGAATGAATTAAATATTCTTATTAAATACTTTTTTCTTTACATAGTTGAATGCCAAACGTCCTGCACGGTGTTGGGCTGTAAGCACAACCCCCACCTGTGGACGTCGGGCCCTCATACCACCCTCATGGAGTTTGGAGTTTCTGACCGTTTGAGCAGACACATGCACATTTGTGGCCTGCTGGAGGTCATTTTGCAGGAATCTGGCAGTGCTCCTCCTGCTCCTCCTTGCACAAAGGTGGAGGTAGCGGTCCTGCTGCTGGGTTGTTGCCCTCCTACGGCCTCCTCCACGTCTCCTGATGTACTGGCCAGCATTCAAAAGTGACCAAAACATCAGCCAGGAAGCATAGGAACTGAGAAGTGGTCTGTGGTCACTACCTGCAGAACCACTCCTTTATTGGGGGTGTCTTGCTAATTTCCACCTGTTGTCTATTCCATTTGCACAACAGCATGTGAAATTTATTGTCAATCAGTGTTGCTTCCTAAGTGGACAGTTTGATTTCACAGAAGTGTGATTGACTTGGAGTTACATTGTGTTGTTTAAGTGTTCCCTTTATTTTTTTTGAACAGTGTATATATATATATATATATATATATATATATATATATATATATATATATATATATATATATATATATATATATATATATATATATATATATATATATATATATAAGCCCATCGTCTAAAATGTGGCATTTAGTGGGGCGAACAACAAAATGCTTCGCAGTTGACTAGTTAATTCAAATGCTTATAGCTAAAGTGTATGAGACTATTTTTGGCAGTGTGGAAAAGAAGGTCCAATAATTGACTGATCAGATTACTTTATAGTCATTTGGAGATATTGAATTACTGAATATGACCTACATACAAGCTCAGTACCTCAGATTGCAAATGCTCATTCCTATTGAATGCCATGCCGTCTGCTCGTTGTGAATTACTTTTCTTTCTGTAGACATGTCTGTAGTTAATGGTTGAGTGTGTGTAGTCGACATGCTGCTACAGCGTGGAGCTGCTGTGTCTGTGATTGACACACAGTGATCTACTCCACCACCACTTCCGTCCTCCTATCTGTCTCTCAGGTGGAGTCAAATTTCCATAAATCAATCAATCAGCAGTCTGACTATCATCTGCCTTTAACTGCTCTATACCTGGGTCTGAAACCTCCTGAGGAATGAAGTCTCAACGTCATATTAAAGTGGAATTCTCCCACAGCCAAAGCAGCTCAGGGCTGAAAACCGATAACGAAAGAAGACTGATGCCTTTTCTGTCTGAGAGGCTTTATGTTTACCCGTCAGTACATGTCTGTCTGGCACTATATTTGTCTGGATTGTTTTACAAAGGTAAAGTTAACAGTACAAACCAATTGTATTTTAGGTAATTTATTATGTAGCATTTGATGTTGGACAGTTCTTCATCTTTATTTCCTCAATGTATCATTATTTCCAAGAAAATACATGGCATTGTTAATATACTTAATCTGTTTACTGTCATTTGTAAAACCAGACAACAAAGCTTTAAGCTACACATGATCCTCATGATCACTTTTGTTGTGTTATTTGTTGAATTTAAAAGGGAGGCTTTTCAGGAAAGAGGATTTGGTTTTTAAGGCAGTGCAAATTAATGTTAATGATATAGATATGAATCATAACCCCTGTGGCCCCTCCCACCTCCCCCAGTATTTTTAATGCGTTGATGTTAAGCAGACCCCCCCCCCCCAGGACACCCCCAGCACTTTCCTTACCCACACACGTACTTATGGAGCATTGCCTAGATTACCCCACTCACCCACTCATAGCTGTATACAGAAAGTAATTTTTTAAATGTACTTTTTCAAGTTTTGCCTCAAGGCAAATGTTATGATTGGTCTTGGTAAATGATGTGCACAGTTAGTCAGAAGCAGTAAACTGGACAGGGAATAATGTGCTCTTGATGTAGAATAAGTTAAGATAGTCTGCCTTTGTATATCTTGGTGAGTTATGTCCAGAAGAGATATGCTTACTGTATGAATAACAGAGCCCATGGGATGTTTGTGTCCTAGGCCTCAGTTTATTTTCCCCCCTTTTGTGTGGTGTATATATGACGACGTTCGAGAAAAGTAGTGCCCCCACACTTCTCTCCATGCAACTCCTAAAAGGCCCCCAACTGATTCCAGTATTTGTGTTCCCAAGGTCCACTCAAGACTTCCCCCCCACATGTGGTTTAGGTTAACCAGCTCTGTGGGTTTGAACTGAAATTAACAGGGTCATTTGGGTAAAGCCAGCCATTTTGAAGGACGGAACACTGTATATTTCTGGGATAGACTAACCTTTATTCTGGAGACATGACAACTTGATTGTAGATACACAAAGGGGGGGAAATAGTGGTTCCTAGCCCATACATGTACATTCTCCTCATCTGACATAACATGGGGCTGAATTTGAAGCTGTCAGACGCAGCTTGGCTTAAAGCCTCATTAGTATTCTGAATGGAGGTGCGGGTGCTGGAAGTTCATCCCTTGTTTGTCAGTGACATCATTTATATCCAGCTGAGAACTTTGAAAGGGTCAAGGTAACCCAGCAGGTTAACATTATCTCATGGCAGTCCATCTCTAATGAAAAAATGTGAACATCTACAGCAGCCTAGAGATGAGGGTTAAATAGCTGTGATTCTGCTGCTTGGGAGAAGCCCAATAGGATTACCCAATCAGAATTATGTCGCTTGGAAAACAATGGCTTTGCCACGCTTAATGCAATGTTTCAAAGGTAGCTCAAACTTGTGTGTGTTGATGATGATGGAATAAAAAAAATGATTATTTTCACAGCTCTATTTGAAATATAATCCTGAAATCAGTGTAATTTTTTCTAGCTCTGTATGTATGTTAGTTCCTGAAAGCCTTTTCCAATGGGGTGTTTCTTCTCCATGGATAACATTGGACTGTTGTTTCTCCTACCCCTCCTAAAGACTGAAAACAGGCAACAGAGGAGCTGAGAAGCAGAGAAGGGAATATTTCATGTATATTGTTTCAATCCAACATACCTCTTTGTGGATTGCCAATTCAGCAATCTTTTTGACCTTGCTCCTTTGTTCTGTGTGTGGAAATAGGAACATTTTTACTTTCAAGGCATTCCAAGTCATATTTTAAAAAACAACACAGTTTTTAGGTATTTCTCAGAGGCTGTCTTTATCCTTGTTTTTGTCTGTGAGAGTTTGTCTTCTCTGTCAGGGTCTTTTATTAAGAGGTTAAAACAATTGTGCAGAAAAAAATCTGAGGTAGAGAAATGGAAAGCATCAAACTGTTTTAAGAAGGTGATAAATTAGAGCAAAGTTCAGAGAAGTAATACTTCAGGGTCCTGGCATTTCTGTGCCTGGGCCTCCACTCTCCATTAACATTGGCCCACATTTAACCTCGGAGTGTCATTAGGAAAATCACTCACCATTCACTGACTTGCCCTCCTCAGAGTACTTTTACACTCGATTAATCAGGAAATTGGCCTCTTCCTTTTCTCATTCTCTGTCTGGGCAACGTCAAGCTTGAAGGTAAGGTTTGTTGCTCAAACTATTGTTTGCGCCAGTTTGAGTTGTGTCAAGCACATAAAACAAATGCCAAGAGAAGTCCAAAGTGAGCCAATGCTTTTCGAACGTCATTGCTGGTTCAAAATGTTTACTTGTCACGGAGCTTAAAACTGAAAACCACTAATGCTTGACATACAGTGCATTCTGAAAGTATTTTGACCCCTTGACTTTTTCCAGATGTTATGTTACAGCCTTATTCTTAAATAGATTAAATACATTTTCTTCCTCATCAATATGCACACAAAACCACATAATGACAAAGTAAAAAAATATTTTATGAAATGTTTGCAAATTTTTAAGAAAATTACTGAAATGTCACATTTACATAAATATTCAAACCCTTTACTCAGTACTTTTGCTGAAGCACCTCAACAGCGATTACAGCCTTGAGTCTTCTTCGAACTTGAGCTCAGGTGCGTCCTGTTTCCATTGATCATCCTTGAGATGTTTCTACACCTTGATTGGAGTCCACCTGTGGTAAATTCAATTTATTGGACATGATTTAGAAAGGCACAAACCTGTCTATATAAGGTCCCACTGTTGACAGTGCATGTCAGAGCAAAAACCAACCCATGAGGTCGAAGGAATTGTCCTAGAGCTCCGAGACAGGATTGTGTCATGGCACAGTTCCTGGGAAGGGTACCATTACATTTCTGAAGCATTGAAGTTCCCCAAGAACACAGTGGCCTCAATCATTCTTAAATGGAAGAAGTTTGGAACCACCAAGACTCATCCTAGAGTTGGCCGTCTGGTCAGGGAGGTGACCAAGAACCCGATGGTCACTGATAGAGCTCCAGAGTTCCTCTGTGGAGACGGGAGAACCTTCCAAATCAAATGTATTTATAAAGCCCTTCGTACATCAGCTGATATCTCAAAGTGTTGTCCAGAAACACAGCCTAAAACCCTAAACAGCAAGCAATGCAGTTGTAGAAGCATGGTGGCTAGGAAAAACTCCCTAGAAAGGCCAAAACCTAGGAAGAAACCTAGAGAGGAACCAGGCTATGAGGGGTGGCCAGTCCTCTTCTGGCTGTGCCGGGTGGAGATTATAACAGAACATGGCCAAGATGTTCAAATGTTCATAAATGACCAGCATGGTCAAATAATAATAATCACAGTAGTTGTCAAGGGTGCAGTAAGTCAGCACCTCAGGAGTAAATGTCAGTTGGCTATTCATAGCCAATCATTAAGAGTATCTCTACCGCTGCTGCTGTCTCTAGAGAGTTGAAAACAGCAGGTCTGGGACAGGTAGCACGTCCGGTGAACAGGTCAGGATTCCATAGCCGCAGGCAGAACAGTTGAAACTGGAGCAGCAGCATGGCCAGGTGGACTGGGGACAGCAAGGAGTCATCATGTCAGGTAGTCCTGAGACATGGTCCTAGGGCTCAGGTCCTCAGAGAGAAAGAGAGAATTAAGTGCAACACTTCCTAAAGGACAACCATCTCTGCAGCACTCCACTAATCAGGCCTTTATGGTAGAATGGCCAGACGAAGCCACTCCTCAGTAAAAGGCACAGGACAACCCGCTTTGAGTTTTCCAAAAGGCACCTAAAGGACTCTGAGACCATGAGAAACAAGATTCTCTGGTTTGATGAAACCAGATTTAACTCTTTGGCCTGAAGGCCAAGTATCATGTCTGGAGGAAACGTGGCACCATCCCTACAGTGAAGCATCATTGCTGAAAACCTGCTCTAGAGCGCTCAGGACCTCAGACTGGAGCGAAAGTTCACCTTCCAACAGGACAACGACCCTAAGCACATAGCCAAGACAGCGTAGGACCGTCTTCAGGATAAGTTTCTGAATGTCCTTGAGTGGCCCAGCCAGAACCCGATCGAACATCGGTGGAGAGACCTGAAAAGAGCTGTGCAGCGACACTCCCCATCCAACCTGACAAAGCTTGAGAGGATCTGCAGAGAAGAATGGCTGAAACTCCACAAATACAGGTGTGACAAGCTTGTAGCATCATACCTAAGAAGATTTGAGGCTGTAATCGCTGACAAAGCTGCTTCAACAAAGTACTGATTAAAGGGTCTGAATACTTAAGTTTTTTTCTAAAAACCTGTTTTTTCTTTGTCATTTTTGCTTTGTCATGGGGTATTGTTTGTACATTGAGGGGAAAAATGCAATTTAATCAATTTTAGAATAAGGATGTAATGTAACAAAATGTGGAAAAAGTCAAGGGGTCTGAATGAACTCCATGTAAGTGAATGCGGCAGAGGACTTTGGTGACAGATTTGGTGACTCTTTCTCAGATCCTTTGCAAGTAGCTTGGTTTTGGATGCCACCTGAACCTGCCATTGCTGTGATCGTATTGGGTCTTTGATGTGAGCACATGGTTTAGTCAGTCTCTCCTCTCATCAGAAACAGGACATGGTTCAGGATACAAGATCACAGTTGTCCTCTCAGTGAAGTAGATTAGCAGAAGTGTTGGGGAATTATGATGAATCAAACATAACTGAGGATCTTTACTCTGTAATCAGTTCCTCAATCCATCTTTGTCAAGACTTGGGAGTGATTTCAATGTTTTCTCCCCAATTGCTTTTTCATGCTAAGAAAACACTGTTTTCCTGTATGAACACATCATGGCAAGTTGCTTTTAGGGGGAGGGTGGTTTAAAACCCATTCCCTATCCATGCAGTTTATCAGGTCTTCCCAAAGTGTCGGTGTGCCTTCTTGGCTCTTGTCAACTTCTGTATGTTGTGGGCCAGAGTCACTCTGTGTCAATCGAAGGCGCACAGAACCAAGAACACTAATCTCTCCTTTGATAGAGAGGGGTTTGAGGGGAGGACTCTGTTGAACACTAAAATACTTTGCACCATAGGCTTGACATGGAAAATTACATTTTGTAGTTTTGTGTGTAGAATTTTACATACTTCAGCTTTTTGTTCATCCTTATCAATACAAGTATTCCTATGATTCGTCCTTACCAACTCGTTCACCCAGAACCTGTTGTTATGTGTGGGGGTTTTAATCACACAAAGGAAACACTTTCATTAATAAGACCCCCATTCATTTACCCATGTGCATGTCATAGTAGGCTCTTTTTGAGTAGTTTGTGCCATGTTGTTTACAGTGATGCGTTTTGGCAGGTATTTAATTGTAAGACTGTGGACTCCCAGGCCTGACAGGCTGTCTTAATGAGGAGGCTGTCTGAACTGTGGGGATGATACGGGGTGACAGAGTCTTCCAGCGTGGAACCAGGGTGCATGCAGGGAAGTTGGAGGTCTGTTCTCGCAGCCCCTGTGTATGTGATCCTTCATATCCCCCGTCAGAAACTCTGTCAAGGGCGGTTAGCCCAGATCTCTTGATTGATTTCCCCCTTTTCTCCTGCTTGATGTATCACCAAATTGTTTTAACTAGTGTGATGGAAAAGGCCTTCCTATCACCTTCCTGTAGGCGGAGGAAGTGATAAACCGAGATGGCTAAAACCTGACTTCCTCTCACATATTTCCAGGTCTCTATTAATATTTGATTGCCACCTTAGCTGCAATGCGTAATTACAAATATCTTTGTATTGTGTCATTTGACCCCCAGGTAGTTCATATTTTTTTTACTGGGCATACACTGCGGCACACAGTTTGCTCAAGGAAATTGTGTTAGTGATTGCCAACACAGAGCCAGAGGCAAATTCCAGGGAGTGCGGATGGCAGTTATGCTATCAAATGGCGATTTTCAACACAACATATATTTTCTCTTAAGTGGTTCAACTATTATAGACGGTGAAATGTCACTGTGGAAAAGTACGTTATTTGAAGCACATTGAAATATCTCAAAATAATGTCTGACTTTACTTTGGTTTGGCCATTGTCAAAGTGTTACCTTTACAAAAACATTAAATTATATATGCTATCCAATTATATTTGTATTCAAACATAGAATGTGTTAATTTTTAGCTCTGATTAATGAACCCTCATAGTGTCTGCAAAAAAACTGTCATTCAAAGCCTCTGGTAATAGATAAAGACGTATTTTGTGAATAATTTGTTCTTTATCCATAAACTATGCTCTATATACATATATGATCTATGCATCTCTGTATAAGGATCCTATAATTAACCTTTTTTAAATGTATTCTATATGTAATTCTATGACCGAGGCCAATGATCACTGTGGCTCTGTGTGTATGCAGGCAGCGATGGTAGTATACACAAGACACCCTTGTGTAAATCCCCCCAGCCAGCCCAGTGTGGCCCTGAATTTAAAGGCTAATCTAATAGACAGTGATGACTCTGTGTAAGTGGAGGGTCTGCTAGTGTTTCTGCCTCTGCTGCTTACTCACATATTTTGACAATTCGAAGCCCACAATGAATGTTAATTACCCTTAGTTTAACCTCTAACCTCCTGAAACGTCCACAGAATCTACAAAATGCCACATCTTACTTTGCGGAAAACGTCCGGTTGAATTGCTCTGTGGCTGAAGAGTGTTTTTGGAGATGTAGATTTTATTTAAATTAACTGTCCAGTGTTTCCAGATTTCCATGAAATATGACCTATAATTAATTACAATATAAATTAAGTTTTCCTTACAAAAAATGTAATTAAGTATGGTAAAAATGTGCTTTTTCTGTGTTAGAATGGTGAGGTCATACCCCAACAACAGAATGGTGTGGGCATATACCGGTCAATAACATTTTTAATGCGAGTAGACTGCTGATTGGCCAGCTCACCCTCCTCAGGAGGATGACATCATCCTCTATAAGGAAATAGCAAGCCTTTTTTAGATGGTCTATTTGAGATTTTGAGGTGAGGCTATTGATTCCCCCCCCCCTTCAATTTATACTTTGGTCACATACGAACATAGGATGAGTCAACAACATTATTTGGGTATGAGTTAACAGAATGGAATAAAAAAAACGACTTATTTTTGTATTTTAGCCCCATTTTCTCCCCAACTTCGTTCTTGTTTCATCGCTGCAACTCCCCAACCGGCTCGAGAGGCGAAGGTCAAGTCATGCGTCCTCGCCAAACCACGCTTCTTAAAACCTCTTTTGGCTGCAATACCATTACCGGGATGATATGACAACAGCCACTGAAAGTGCAGGGTTTAGTGTTAATTCTTCAAACATACAGTTATCTTATACTCTTTTAAAGTTATTATTGTTAATCCCACCACAGTGTCCGATTTCAAATAGGATTTACGGCGAAAGCACCACAAACAATTATGTTAGGTCAGCACCTAGTCACAATAAAACATTTTTCCAGCCAAAGAGAGGAGTCACAAAAACCACAAATAGAGATAAAATGAATCACTAACCTTTGATGATCTTCATCAGATGACACTCATAGGACTTCATGTTACACAATACATGTATGTTTTGTTTGATAAAGTTAATATTTATATATCTAAAAATCTGAGTTTACATTGGCGCGTTACATTCACTAGTTCCAAAAACAGCCAGTGATTTTGCATAGCCACATCAATTCAACAGAAATACTCATCATAAATGTAGATGATAATATAAGTTATACACATGGAATTATAGATATACCTCTCCTTAATGCAACCGCTGTGTCAGATTAAAAAAAAACTTTACTGAAAAAGCAAACCATGCAATTATCTGAGATGGCGCTCAGAACAATCAAGTCAAAATAGCCGCCATGTTGTAGTCAACATAAACCATAAATTACTTGCTAAATATTCCCTTACCTTTGATGATCTTCATCAGAATGCACTCCAAGGAATCCCAGGTCCACAAATAAATGCTTGATTTGTTCGATAATGTCCGTTATTTATGTCCAATTAGCTACTTTTGTTAGCGCGTTTGGTATACATATCCAAACGCTCGTTCTGGTCAGCGTTACGTCGGACAAAAACTTCAAAAAGTTATATTACAGGTCGAAGAAACATTTCAATCTAAGTACAGAATCAATCATTAGGATGTTTTTAACATTAATCTTCAATAAAGTTCCAACCGGAGTGGTTTGTGTTTTCAGGAGCAATGGAACGCAGGTCGCTATCATGCGCATGACCAGAAAATGACTGACTGCCAGACACCTGATTCATTCTGCTGTCATTCAGTCCCACATACAGTAGAAGCCTCATTCACATTTCTATAGACGGTTGACATCTAGTAGAAGCCCTAGGAAGTGCAACATCGTTAATATCGCAAGCGGATTTCAATGGGAACTGTGTTGAGTACATACCAACCTCAGATTTCTCACTTCCTGTTTTGATTTCTCTTCAGGTTTTTGCCTGCCATATGAGTTCTGTTATACGCACAGACATCATTCAAACAGTTTTAGAAACTTCAGAGTGTTTTCTATCCAATACTAATAATAACATGCATATATTAGCAGCTGAGACTGAGGAGCAGGCCGTTTACTTTGGGCACCTTATTCATCCAAGCTACTCAATACTGCCCCCCAGCCATAAGAAGGTAACACCCGCCAGCTTAACCTGGAAGCCAGCAGCACCAGTGTGCCGGAGGAAACACTGTTCAACTGACGACCAAGGTCAGCCTGCAAACGCCCAGCCCGCCACGAGTCGCTAGAGCATGATGAGCCAAGCAAAGCCTCTCCGGCCAAACCCTCCCCTAACTCGGACGACGCTGGACCAATTGTGGGATCAAACCCAGGCCTGTAGTGACGCCTCTAGCACTGCGATGCCTTAGACCGCTGAACCATTCGGGAAACCCAGAATATTAACTTTTAAAAGTGAGAAACCCAAACCTCAAGTCATTTTGCAACTCAACCCTCATTCTGGTTTATTTTGCCTAACATGCCACACAAATGTAGACTTTTTTTAATAGTACCTATGCTCCAGACATCCATGTTGTAGTTTATTTATATGTCATGGAGGTATGTGCATGCTCTGTCTGAGTATGAATACTTATTTTTAACACCAAGACAAAGTTTCTTGTTGAAAGTCAAATTGATTTGGCACTTGAGTGACACAGATGCGTTATTGGGGTCAATAGCCACCACTTTATCTCTAGGATCGCTGCAGATTAATGTGATGAAGTAGGAAAGAACATTTTATAGAGGTATTTCAGGGTAATGGCATTGCTCAGAGTATCCGTCTATAGCTGTATTGGACATTCTACACCCCCCCCCCCCCCCCCCTATTCCCACTGAAGTAATTGTGACAGGTGACACACTTCAACTTTGACACACATTTGCCCATGGTGTCACTGATGGAGAAAACAGAGTTGGTGGAGTTTGAATATTGTTTTTTTTAGATGAGTTGAATCATTAGCAGTCAGGATTTAAACATGTAGTCATAGCAATTGGATGATCTCTGACTGCGTGTTGCCTTCCTGGCTATGTGCTGTTGTTAGCATGGCTGAACCTATGGCTGACAGTAGTCAATTACTCTGTGAAAATGAAGATAAATTGATGACGCAGGTCACTCACGCTGATTCACAGTGAAATCATCAATGCCGACTCATCAGATGCTGTTACCCAAATGAAAGGAGATCACAGGCTAATTGAAATGAAAGCAGTTAGTTAAAGTCCTAAAGTCCTAGTAATGTTTTTTTTAATCAGGTTTACTGTTCTACTCTAGAGTTGATCTTAACATTTTAATTCATAATTCGTTTTTATTCTGTTCGATTCTACCCGTGACTGGATGGTCTTGAATATTAATTATATATTAAATGTATTGTTTATCTGCCTGTTACAATACTCCTTTTTACTAATCTCATCATTAGTTAATTAAAACCACATATTGATGTAAAAGTACATCACTTTACGCACGACATCCCTTTAAATGCTTTTATATGAGCTCACTGTTGTTTTTGTCGTAACATTGGCTGGCCAAATTTCATCGAGTGAGAGAGAATGCACAGAATGGCAGTTTTGAGCAACAGGCTTGGGGTCAGCACATGGGTGTGTGGATGTAGCATGTGGGAGTGCTCAGGGCTGGATGTGTTATTAGTCACAAGGAGGCAGATGGAGGTAATGTCTGTTCCATACAGCGCTATACCCCTCCTGTTGACTGAAGACCCACACTGTTTTGTGTTGGGTATCCCCCCATTTTAAAACCAGGATGAAATGTCCTGCTGAGAACTAAGGTAATGCGATGGAGTGGTATGTGGGTCGGTCTGGTACTGCACTAATGCAAAACTGGGGGAGGAGGATCACTCAACTGTCTGGGATCACTCAACTGCATCCCATGATGCTCTGTGAACTGGCTCTGTCAGGAAGTGTAGTGGGCACGAGTGTCCTCGCCGCTCTGCCCTATAGTGTCAGTGCCTTGCTAGCCTAGGATATAGTCACAGTGATGCTGTGGTAGATAATCCAGGATTCTGTGATCTCAACCTTTTTTGCTAAATCAATAATTTCCTGCATATTATGCGAGGGCTTGCAAATTTGACCAATCACCATACTATTTCCGCATAAAACAGTCAAATCACTGACCCAAAACTGACCAATCACTGTACTATTTCTACATAAAACAGTCAAATCATTGACATAAAACTGACCAATCACCGTGCTACAAAAAGAGGGATTGCAAATTCCACCGTTCACTGCATATTTACTGCATAATATAGACAAAATCATTGCATATTGCATTGTAAAATGTCAGAATTGACGCATCAGGCCTTGCTGTAGTTCTTGACATGTTTTAATGCCTCAGGTGCTATCATAAGTGTTGTTGTCTTATGGGTGTAGCCAGTGTCTGAACTGAACAGGTGAGGTTCTGGAGATAAGAAACCTATTAGTTGGCTTTGATGGGTGCCCTTGACTGTGGATCCACTGGCACGGTGGCATGGTGACACCAGTGGAGAGGGGGTGTGGGCCGAGGCTGTCACCTCAATGCGTCATCCTCCTGTGCAGATTTCAGTGGACATTATACCATCAGCCTGGCTCGGCATTGTTGATGCTCCGTTTCTGTGATTTATAGAGCCATACTGGAGAGGAGGCTTGTTATGAGGCCTGGGGTCACGTGTTTAAATGCAGATGGATCGAACCCTCTGTGCCTTGGTCACCATCACATAGACTCCTGCCATTTGAAGCCATTTGACTTACCATAACCGTTGCATTTTAGACAACTGGTTATGTTAATGGTATAAATTACAGAACAATAACATTTGCATAGTTTTATCTGCAAAGTACAGTCTCTGATCCCTGAACTGAAGCATAGTCATAAATTCCTGTAATTTGATATTTTATATCAACATTATTTGAGGGTAAGAGGCAGCCGGTCTCCAGCCCGTCTCCGTGCCCTTCTCCATACACTGGCAGCTTGCCTGCCTTCATGCCCGACTCGGTACTGTGCTGTCCAGTGGGTGATGTATGGTGTGGGGCGGCCATATGGGGCTGGGGCTGGAGGGTGGTGAACAGGGGGTCTAACCAGATGGCCCACAGCCCCCCCCCCCCCCCCCCCCCCCCCCCCCCCCCCTAACTCCCAGAAGACGGACCGCAAATGGCATCTTCACTCTAATGACCCTGATGGCTTTACTTCACCAGAGGCACTTTCTCTGCCCCAGGATCTCTCCTCCAGGTGCCCATGCAGGAAATGGAATCACATCCTACACTCATCATGTTAATCTGCATTTCTCCGCTTCACATGCAAAGTACAAGGGCATAATCTAAAAAATCGAAAGAGTACGTTTAAAAATATATATATATATTTATTTCTTTGCTCCCCCCACTGAGCTCTATTGCTCAGCCCATTGGTAACTGCTCGGCATCTGACCATAAGGCGCTACAGAGGGTAGTGCGTACAGCCCAGTGCATCACTGGGGCCAAGCTTCCTGCCATCCAGGATCTACAGTTGAAGTCGGAAGTTTACATACACGTAGGTTGGAGTCATTAAAACTTGTTTTTCAAACAAATTTCTTGTTAACAAACTATAGTTTTGGTAAGTCAGTTAGGACATCTACTTTGTGCATGACACAAGTCATTTTTCCAACAATTGTTTACAGACAGATTATTTCACTTATAACTCACAGTATCACAATTCCAGTGGGTCAGAAGTTTACATACACTAAGTTGACTGTGCCTTTAAACAGCTTGGAAAATTCCAGATAATTATGTCCTGGCTTTAGAAGCTTCTGATAGGCTAATTGACATAGTTTGAGTCAATTGGAGGTGTACCTGTGGATGTGTTTAAAGAACTACCTTCAAACTCAGTGCCTCTTTGTTTGACATCATGAGAAAATCTCAAGAAAGCAATTTCCAAATGCCTGAAGGTAACATGTTCATCTGTACAAACAATAGTACGCAAGTATAAACACCATGGGAGGACGCAGCCATCATACCGCTTAGGAAGGAGATGCGTTCTGTCTCCTAGAGATGAACATACTTTGGTGCGAAAAGTGCAAATCAATCCCAGAACAACAGCAAAGGACCCTGTGAAGATGATAGAGGTAACAGGAAAATCTGCTCAGCAAGAAAGAAGACACGGCTCCAAAACCACCATAAAAAGCCAGACTAAGGTTTGCAACTGCACATGGGGACAAAGATCGTACTTTTTTGGAAAAATGTCCTCTGGTTAGATGAAACAAAAATATAATTGTTTGGCCATAATGACCATCGTTATGTTTGGAGGAAAAAGGGGGAGGCTTGCAAGCCGAAGAACACCATCCCAACCGTTAAGCACAGGGAGGAAAAACTTCAGTCAGGAAGTTAAAGCTTGGTCGCAAATGGGTCTTACAAATAGACAATGACCCCAAGCATACTTCCAAAGTTGTGGCAAAATGGCTTAAGGACAACAAAGTCAAGGTGTTGGAGTGGCCATCACAAAGCCCTGACCTCAATCCCATAGAACATTTGTGGGCAGAACTGAAAAAGCGTGTGCGCGCAAGGAGGTCTACAAACCTGACTCAGTTACACCAGCTCTGTCAGGAGGAATGGGCCAAAATTAACCCAACTTATTGTGGGAAGCTTGTGGAAGGCTACACTAAGCCTTTGATCCAAGTTAAACAATTAAGAGGCAATGCTACCAAATACCAATTGAGTGTATGTAAACTTCTGGCCCACTGGGAATGTGATGAAAGAAATAAAAGCTGAAATAAATCATTCTGTCAACTATTATTCTGACATTTCAATTTCTTAAAATAAATTGGTGATCCTAACTGACCTAAAACAGGGAATTGTTACTAGGATTAAATGTCAGGAATTGTGAAAAACTGAGTTTAAATCTATTTGGCTAAGGTGTATTTAAACTTCCGACCTCAACTGTATATACTAGGCGGTGTCCGAGGAAAACCCTCAAAATTGTCAGACTCCAGTCACCCAAGTCAGACTGTTTTCTCTGCTGCTGCACAGAAAGCGGTACCAGAGTGCCAAGTCTTGTACCAAAAGGCTCCTTGACAGCTTGTACCCCCAAGCCATAAGACTGCTGAACAATTAATCAAATGGCCACCGGATACTCGCTGTTTATTATCTATGCATAGTCATTGCACCACTACTTACATGTACAAATTACCTCGACTAAACTGTACCCCCGCACATTGACTCGGTACCGGTACCCCCTGTATATAGCCTCGTTATTGTTATTTTATTGTGTTACTTTTAAATAATGTTTTACTTTTGTTTATTTGGTAAATATTTTCTTAACCAACAGTGCAGTTCAAGAATGAGTTAAGGGCTTGTAAGTAATCAATTCACGGTAACATGTTGTATTCGGCGCATGTGACAAATAAAGTTTGATATGATTGAATAGAGTAAGAAGGAGTTGGTCTGAATTTAGCTTACAAAGCATGGTGTAGCCAGGTGAGGGTGCAGGTGGTGTCTGAGAGAAAGGGAACATCTCTGTGGTTATTAGCGCATCACTGAATCAGGAGAAATTGAGGTCTCAACCTTTGGGGTTTTCTGTGGAAATGCTTGTGGTGGCGTTGACCAGCCATTATAGAGTACATCCTGCAGGTTGCCTGGTGGCTGAGTCCTGTGACAGCTTGATGTATTGATATCCAGCTCACCGAGAAACCATCATCACCACTGGCCTGGCACTGATGAGATGGGGATGAGAGGTTGATGAGTGCAGTTGGACTTCATATACACTCTAAGGATATCCCTGTATTCTTTCAGCCAGCCGTGCTCCTCACAGTGAAGCAGCTAGCTCTTATTTTATTACTAAGAAAAACAATATACAGTACACTGTATTTGGGCCGGGCAAACCCAGACCTAGAGATGAATCTTGTGTGACTGCATTAGCTCAGCTGTTTCATGGCGGGCTGTTTTTTTTATGTGGTCAGCAGTCTTCTCCTCAAACTTTCAATAATTATATTTTTTGGAGAGTGCTTCCTTATATAGAATGTTAGGTGTGGAATGTACCAACCACAGGGACTAAAAATGATGGGACTGTTGCACTTCTTGACATTCCCACTTCATAATAGAAATATTTTGTAAGGCAACTAGAGTCTACAGTAAGGCCCTAAAGCTATTTCCTCATTCAGAATACATTGTGTTCTAACAGTTAAATCACATAAATATTCTCTCCCTGTGTCCGCGGCCCATCACTTCTTTTAGATGGAAATGCCTCCAGTAAATGATAAAATTGTGTTATTTAATGACATTTCTACGTGTTTTTTCACAGAGATTCAGGCCATGTACAGTAAATGTTAAACACTCCGCTGACCTTATTTTAAAATGCCTATTTCTATGGTTACAGTGAGAGGAGAGTAGAATACATTTGATCTATAATGAAATCAGGCTTCACTTTTTATGAAGAAATATATTTTATTCAGCCCAATGTGCTTCCTCACCTTATATAAAAATGCCCATTAGTAATCGGAAGGCTTTTCCGTTCTCAATAATATTGAGAGGTCCATTTCAACATGCAAGTGAATATTAACCAGTACTGTAGTGGTGTGTGTATAAACATCCTCTGTCTGAGAGGCATATTCAGAACAAGTCTCTATCTCAGACAACATCCCACGGTGCACTTGTTCCCGCTGAAATTGACACAGTGCCAATTAATTAACCAAGAGAACACTTTGAACAACGGAATTGTGTATGGAAAATAAGTGTATTAGGTGCCCTTAATTCTCAGCTTCATGCATGGCTGAGGCTGGACACATTTTCTCCTCTGTGGACTGGACAATTATCCAAGGGATGGACAATTCGGACGTTGTTTGTTGTCATGTGACCAGAGGCTTGTCACCACTATTCAATGAGGAGACGCACAGAGACAGAACGCAGGCCAACTAGGGCATCATGCCCCTGCACCCATCTACCAGAAGGTTGATTGTCTTTCTTATAGAGAAACAGGGCTCTCTTTAGTTGTCCAATTTAATGTAACTAATGAAACTTGACATTTCTGTTTGTGCTGCCAAAAGGCATGGTGTTTGTGTCTTCCTCAACCTCTAAATAAAAAGTAATTTTTGTGCTTTATTGTTGGAAGTAGCAAGGATGAGCTATAAAGATTGGAAGTAGCAAGGATGAGCTACAATATATGGCCAAAAGTATGTGGGCACCTGTTTGTCGAACATCTCAAATCATGGGCATTAATATGGAGTTGGTCCCCCCTTTGCTGCTATAACAGCCTCCATTCTTTTGGGAAGGCTTTCCACTAGATGTTGGAACATTGCTGTGGGGACTTATTTCCATTCAGCCACAAGCGTTAGTGAGTTCGGGCACTGATGTTGGGCGATTAGGCCTGGCTCGCAGTCTGTATGGGTATTTGAAGTTAAATGATGTTAAAAAGATGATTGAGGGCCTTCCGAGTGGCGCAGTGGTCTAAGGCACTGCATCACAGTGCTAACTGTGCCACTAGAGATTCTGGGTTCGAGTCCAGGCTCTGTCGCAGCCGGCCGCGACCGGACCCGAGTCCGTAAGGGAGTTGCAGCGACGAGACAAGACTGTAACTACTACCAATTGGATACCATGAAATTGGGGAGAAAAAAAGATTGAAGAATATTGTGCTTTCATTTTCACAACAGATGGAAGGAATTTATTTTGGCTTTCCATTTTGCATTACGCCTGGTCATTGCCAGTGTCCTGTAGGGGGAGAGATTTGCAGAATTCTCCTGGAGCACGAGCTGGATTCTAAAGCACACTGCTTGAAAATGAACAAAGACCGTACACCGGCTAGTTTCAATACATACTGTATAAGAACAGTAGAACACAATCCGATATCACTGTGGGTTGCATTTGAGGCCATATGAACTGAAAGTGTGTGTGTGTTTAATGCCAGGAGGAGGGTAAATCCTTTCCAACAATGGCTAAGTGTAAACAGCTTTTTGGACTGAATGTCTAGCCCTTGGGTGGTTTCCTCTTATATCTGGGTTGTCCGTCAAGCCTCTGTGGCTGTCCTCAGGCAACTGTGCAATGGGATTGCTTCATGCCTGGAAATACATGAAAGGTATTGGAGGCAGAGGAGGCTCCGCATTGAGGATTTTTTTACACCAATGGCCCCACAAAGTGAATCCCTCTAGCTGTGGCCTATAGTATTTATGTATGGATGTGTGAACAAATATCCAACGAAATGCATCTTTCCAGAACAGTAGCCTCGGAAAGCCTATAGAACATTTTTACAGAATATGTAACAAATTCATAGTAATGATCCTAAATTATTGTCTACCCTTTACTCATAATCGCCATGGTCTACAATTGCTCATCAGCTGCTAATTGCCTTGGACTCAAGGTCAGGGTGATGTTATTGAGGAGGGACGTGTATGCCTCGGTGCCTCCACAAATGATCATAATGTGGAGGGACAGAGCTTTAAAAAGAGCCGTGGTGCAGATAACTTCTCAAGGGGCTTTGGGCCTGAAGAGGACTCTTAATAGCATTGTAATAGTACTCTTCCCTTTGAAAATGGGCATATGAGGCGGGGCGGGTTGGGGGGTAATCACAGAACAACAGTGCCTCTGGTGACTAAATGGAGAGGTATTGTGTGTCTCTGCCCCGAGGCTGCGTCCTCTTACCTGAATGTCTCACACACTGAATGAGTCAGACGGGTTGGACTCATTTCCTCGTCTCACGTTGTCACTGCACAATAGACCCCAGATGCCCCTGCAAATTCCCTGAGCCACTCCCGTACACAGCCAGTCATAGATGAGGGACGGCTGACTTTCTAGTGTCCTCTACTCTTGTTGGTGTTTCATGTATGTTAAGTGTAAAGCAAACTATTTCCAGCTCTTTAATGATAGCCATAAAGTTAGTTAAAACTCCAATCCTAATTTAACCAGGAATGCCAGGTGGCTCAGATCATTTTGAAAGCAGAATTTTTCATTTTTTCTGCCCCTAAGTGACGTTTGACCATATTTACAACTGAAGGTGAGCACCCCTCCCCAACCTATATTGTCTCCATATTATTTATTACTTAATCCACCCAAGAGGTCATTAATGGTTTATTTGACTGGATCATGTTAATGGTTGCTGTAAAGGTCTACTATCATGTATGATGTTCCTTTGCATTCATAACCTGCCATCTCAAATATGAAAATATGAAATGTTTTATTTTTCTGAATAGTCTGGAATTACATCTGGCACAGCTGGCTCAGTCATTGCCATGGTTATGTATGTGTGTCTCTGAACGGTACCAAAGAGCTGTTTTATACACTGTGTGATATCGGAGGTTGCTGATCATTGTTTAACTGATGCTGCCTTAATGGACTTCCTGTCCTCGGAGCACAAATTAGTGCACTGTAACTGCTCTTGTCAATCAATGAATAAATGACTCTATGCTACGGAGCACCAGCAGGATGCTCGGCCGTTATCGACCTAGCTCAGCAGCTCTGGCAGTGGTGCTGCCAAGTGTTTGTTTGGTGGAGATAGTGTAAAACCTGGCCCGGTGGATCCTGGAGTATAAGCCCTAAAATCCTCAGCCAGCCTGAAATATTGTTCAGCTTAATGGGTACAAGGTGGCCTGGCACCAAATCCATCCCTCCACTCCCCTGATATTACTAAACTCAAACTATAGTTCAGCCACTCCGATATGCTCATGACTCAGGACATTATGTTCTGACTTGTACTCATGTGCTCCACTAAAGGGCCAAGTCTAAACAGGGTGAGCTACTGTAGTGTTGGGCTGCAATTAAAAGGATGAAATGGGAAGTTGCTGGTGTCAGATGAATTCAGATGAGTTTCCTTGCCACGTGTACTGAGTCTGTAAGTTGACCGCTGTACAGATTCAATTCATCAACAGAGTACGGACAATTCCTTCGACCTCCTGGCTTGGTTTTTACTCTGAGATGCACTGTCAACATTGGGACCTTTTTATATAGACAGGTGTGTGTGCCTTTCCAAATCATGTCCAATCAATTGAATTTACCCAAGGTGGACTCCAAGGTGTAGAAACATCTCAAGAATGATCAATGGAAACAGGATGCCACTCAACTTCGAGTCTCAGAAAAAGTTCTGAATACTTATGTAAGTAAGGCATTTCTGTTTTAGCTTAATCATTATTGGGTATTGTGTGTAGATTGATGATGTATTTTTTGAATAAGACTAACATAACAAAATGTGGAAAAAGTCGAGGGGTCTGAATATTTTACGAATGCGCTGTATCTACTGACAATTTCTCATAATGACAAAGTGAAAACAACAATGTTTTTAGAAATATTTGCAAATGTATTGAAGTGGAAATACAGAATATGTCATTTACATACAGTTGAAGTCGGAAGTTTACATACACGTTAACCAAATACATTTAAACTCAGTTTTTCACAATTCCTGACATTTAATCCTTGTAAAAATTCCCTGTCTTAGGTCCGTTAGGATCACCACTTTATTTTAAGAATGTGAAATGTCAGAATAATAGCAGAGAGAATGATTTATTCCAGCTTTTATTTCTTTCATCACATTCCTAGTAGGTCAGAAGTTTACATACACTTAATTAGTATTTGGTAGCATTGCCTTTAAATTGTTTAACTTGGGTCAAACATTTTGGGTAGCCTTCCACAAGCTTCCCACAGTGCGTTGGGTGAATTTTGTCCCATTCCTCCTGACAGAGCTGGTGTAACTGAGTCAGGTACAGTGCCTTGCGAAAGTATTCGGCCCCCTTGAACTTTGCGACCTTTTGCCACATTTCAGGCTTCAAACATAAAAATATAAAACTGTATTTTTTTGTGAAGAATCAACAACAAGTGGGACATAATCATGAAGTGGAACGACATTTATTGGATATTTCAAACTTTTTTAACAAATCAAAAACTGAAAAATTGGCCGTGCAAAATTATTCAGCCCCCTTAAGTTAATACTTTGTAGCGCCACCTTTTGCTGCGATTACAGCTGTAAGTCGCTTGGGGTATGTCTCTATCAGTTTTGCACATCGAGAGACTGACATTTTTTCCCATTCCTCCTTGCAAAACAGCTCGAGCTCAGTGAGGTTGGATGGAGAGCATTTGTGAACAGCAGTTTTCAGTTCTTTCCACATATTCTCGATTGGATTCAGGTCTGGACTTTGACTTGGCCATTCTAACACCTGGATATGTTTATTTTTGAACCATTCCATTGTAGATTTTGCTTTATGTTTTGGATCATTGTCTTGGTTGAAGACAAATCTCCGTCCCAGTCTCAGGTCTTTTGCAGACTCCATCAGGTTTTCTTCCAGAATGGTCCTGTATTTGGCTCCATCCATCTTCCCATCAATTTTAACCATCTTCCATGTCCCTGCTGAAGAAAAGCAGGCCCAAACCATGATGCTGCCACCACCATGTTTGACAGTGGGGATGGTGTGTTCAGAGTGATGAGCTGTGTTGCTTTTACGCCAAACATAACGTTTTGCATTGTTGCCAAAAAGTTCAATTTTGGTTTCATCTGACCAGAGCACCTTCTTCCACATGTTTGGTGCGTCTCCCAGGTGGCTTGTGGCAAACTTTAAACGACACTTTTTATGGATATCTTTAAGAAATGGCTTTCTTCTTGCCACTCTTCCATAAAGGCCAGATTTGTGCAATATACGACTGATTGTTGTCCTATGGACAGAGTCTCCCACCTCAGCTGTAGATCTCTGCAGTTCATCCAGAGTGATCATGGGCCTCTTGGCTGCATCTCTGATCAGTCTTCTCCTTGTATGAGCTGAAAGTTTAGAGGGACGGCCAGGTCTTGGTAGATTTGCAGTGGTCTGATACTCCTTCCATTTCAATATTATCGCTTGCACAGTGCTCCTTGGGATGTTTAAAGCTTGGGAAATCTTTTTGTATCCAAATCCGGCTTTAAACTTCTTCACAACAGTATCTCGGACCTGCCTGGTGTGTTCCTTGTTCTTCATGATGCTCTCTGCGCTTTTAAAGGACCTCTGAGACTATCACAGTGCAGTTGCATTTATACGGAGACTTGATTACACACAGGTGGATTGTATTTATCATCATTAGTCATTTAGGTCAACATTGGATCATTCAGAGATCCTCACTGAACTTCTGGAGAGAGTTTGCTGCACTGAAAGTAAAGGGGCTGAATAATTTTGCACACCCAATTTTTCAGTTTTTTATTTGTTAAAAAAGTTTGAAATATCCAATAAATGTCGTTCCACTTCATGATTGTGTCCCACTTGTTGTTGATTCTTCACAAAAAAATACAGTTTTATATCTTTATGTTTGAAGCCTGAAATGTGGCAAAAGGTCGCAAAGTTCAAGGGGGCCGAATACTTTCGCAAGGCACTGTATGTAGGCCTCCTTGCTCGCACACGCTGTTTTCAGTTCTGCACACAAATTTTATATGGGATTGAGGTCAGGGCTTTGTGATGGACACTCCAATACCTTGCCTTTGTTGTCCTTAAGTCATTTTGCCACAACTTTGGAAGTATGCTTGGGGTCATTGTCCATTTGGAAGACCCATTTGCGACCAAGCTTTAACTTCCTGACTGATGTCTTGAGATGTTGCTTCAATATATCCACATCATTTTCCGACCTCATGATGCCATCTATTTTGTGAAGTGCACCAGTCCCTCCTGCAGCAAAACACCCCCATAACATAATGCTGCCACCCCTGTGCTTCACGGTTGGGATGGTGTTCTTCGGCTTGCAAGCCTCCCCCTTTTCCCTCCAAATATAACAATGGTTATTTTTGCCGAACAGTTTTGTTTCATTTTTCCAAAAAGTACAATCTTTGTCCCCATGTGCAGTTGAAAACCGTAGTATGGCTTTTTTATGGTGGTTTTGGAGCAGTGGTTTCTTCCTTGCTGAGCGGCCTTTCAGGTTATGTCTATGTGGATATAGATTATTTTGTACTGGTTTCCTCCAGCATCTTCACAAGGTCCTTTGCTGTTGTTCTGGGATTGATTTGCACATCTCACACCAAAGTACGTTAATCTCTAGGAGACAGAACGCGTCTCCTTCCTGAGCTGTATGACGGCTGCGTGGTCCCATGGTGTTTATACTTGTGTACTTTTGTTTGTACAGATGAACGTGGTACCTTCAGGTGTTTGGAAATTGCTCCCAAGGATGAACCAGACTTGTGGAGGTAAAAAACTTATAATCTGAGGTCTTGGCCGATTTTCTTTTGATTTTCCCATGATGTCAAGCAAAGAGGCACTGAGTTTGAAGGTAGGCTTTGAAATACATCCACAGGTACACCTACAATTGACTCAAATGATGTCAATTAGCCTACAAGAAACTTCTAAAGCCATGACATCATTTTTGGAATTTTCCAAGCTATTTAAAGGCACAGTCAACTTAGTGTATGTACATTTCTGACCCACTGGAATTGTGATACAGTGAATTATAAGTGAAATAATCTGTCTAAACAATTGTTGGAAAAATTACTTGTCATGCACAAAATAGATTTGCCAAAACTATAGTTTGTTAACAAGAAATTTGTGGAGTTGTTGAAAATGAGTTTTCAACCTAAGTGTATGTAAACTTCCGACTTCAACTGTAAGTATTCACACCTCTGAGTCAATACTTTGTAGAAGCACCTTTGGCGGTTATTACAGCTTTGAGTCATCTCGTCTGTATCAGTTTTTCACATCTAGATTTGGGGATTTTCTCCCATTCTTCCTTGCAGATTTTCTCAAGCTCTGTTAATTTAGATGGAGGGCGCCGGTGAATAGCTATCTTCAAGTCAGCTATATTTCAATGGGATTCAAGTCTGGGCTTTGGCTGGGCCACTCAAGGACTTTCACATTCTTGTTCTGAACCCATTCCAGCATTGTTTTGGCTGTATGCTTGGGGTCATTGTCCTGTCGGAATGTAAATTCTAATCAAGAATTTGCCTGTATTTGGCTCCATTCATTGTTCCCTCTATCCTTACCAGTCTCCCAGTCCCTGCCGCTGAAAAGCATCCCAATAGCATGATGCTGCCACCACCAGGCTTCACATTAGGGATGAGATGTGCCCTGTTTTCTCCAGACAAAGCTCTTTGCATTCAGGCCAAATAGTAAAAATGGGTCTCATCAGACCACAGAATCTTTTGCCTTATTATCTCAGAGTCTTTCATGTGCCTTTTTTGTAAACTCCAGGCATTCTGTCATGTGTCTTTTTCTCAGCTGTGGCTATTTTCTCCACTTTCCCATAAAGTTCAGATTGGTGAAGTGCTATAGAGACTTTTGTCCTTCTGGCAGGTTTCCTCCATCTCAGCCAATGAACACTAGCACTGTCAGAGTGGTCATTGGGTTCTTGGTCACTTCCCTGACCAAAGTCCTTCTTGCCCGATTGCTCAGTTTGGTCGGACGGCCAGCTATAGGCAGAGTCTGGGTGGCTCCATATTCTTTCCATTTCCCAATGATGGAGACCACTGTGCTTTCAACTTTCAACACTTGAGAAATAGTTATCTACCCTTCCCCAGATATATGCCTCATTACTCATCTCGGAGATCTCTTGACAGTTCCTTTGACTTCAGGGTATTGTTTCTGCTCCGACATGCACTGTCAACTGTGGGACCTTATATAGACAGGTGTGTTTCTTTCTAAATCATGTCCAAACAATTGACTTGGTCACCGGTGGACTCCAATCAAGTTGTAGTGACAAGAATGATTAAAGGAAATTGGATGACCCTGAGCTCGATTTGTAGTATTATAGCAAAGGGGTGGGAATACTTATGTAAATTAGATATTTCTGTATTTAATTTTCAATAGATTTGCAAACATTTATAAAAACCTGTTTTCACTTTGTCATTATGGGGTGTCTGTAGATGGGTGAGATTTTATTTATTCAATCCATTGTGAATTCTAGTAGAAAGTAGCGCTTCCCTCCCTCCTCTAAGGTACAATTGTGAATTCAAACTGTAACAACAAAATGTGGAGTAAGTCAAAGTCATACTTTCTGAAGGTACTGTACTTCACTGCAGCGATGGAGCGCTCCTCTTCAAAGAGGAGCCAGCCATCAGATCGCTCTACCCACTGTCTCTATGTGTGTGCCCTGGAAATGGTTAACGGGAGGCTTGGCTTGGCTCTCAGCAGTATGAAAGGCAGGCTTCACTATCAAGTTTGTGCTGTTACAGGGGGTTCTTTGTGGCATTGTCAAGTCATGTCCCCAACCTGAATAAAAGCCACAACAGCAGCAGATCAACAACAGAAATGCTGTGCCAGAGGAAAGAGCACTCGTGAGCTGCAGTCAGGGGGGTCTGCATTATGTCACCTCAGCCGCTCTATTAGCCTGCAATGCGAGCGTTTGCTGTGCATCGATTCAGGCACGTATTTTCTGCTGCGCTTGGATTGAATTTTTCTCCTCCCACTGTCCTCTCTCTCTGTTTCCTCAATCCCTCTATCCTGACCTAACCTTTATCTAAACAGGTGAACCCTAGGGTGTGCTTATGTTGATGGAATGCACCATTAAGCCTTGCCTGCTCATGTTTAGAATGGGTGTGCTATTTCAGAATGGAGGTTTGTGGTGAAGGGGCTTTGGTGGTCCGGGGTGTGAGTGTCTAGGCCCCCTGCCGAGCTCTGGACATTTTAAAGGCTTATCACCTCCTGCAGACGAGGCTGTAAAACTGCTGCCTGACCAGAAACGTCTGTCCGGGCCCTGGATGGGACAATACAAACCTTTTCTCTCACATCACTGTTTAATCGCTGCATTTATTTTGGGTCTCCATTTTGTAAAATGGCAGTGATGCCAAGCGAGTTTTGACCTGTTCATGCTGTGCCGAGTTTTGACTCAGTAGCAGTAGCAATTACCTTTGTCATTTGTTTGGAGAGCTTAAAACCGAGTATTTGTTCCAACAAAATATTGAAACATCAAAACAAATGTAGTATTTTGATGTTCAAAAGTGGAAGCTGTCTGTCCTAAAGTCTAACACTGTTTTAATTTAAAGTGCTGTTACCAGAGGTATGTGATTCCACCACCACCAATCACTGACAGTTCAACCACCTATAAAATGTCCATTAAGCCTAACCTCGGGCTGAAAAATATACTGTTTGACTTCACATCCCTAGACATTTTGACCTGTCCCGCAAAGTTTCCTAAACCCTCTAAGATCTGTTAAGTCCCCCTACTTTTAGTTCCAAAATAAACCAACACCTTATTATGAATTCTTGTCTCAGATGATGTAGACAATTTAAATGTTTGCTGTTCTGCATGCTTTCATTCCAAGAAAGTTCCACATTTTTCATGTTTAAATGCTACCTCAAATTTCAATATAAGGGTTGTATAGTCACTCTTGGCTAGAAGCCTCGAGGTTGCTTGAGGATATCTGAAATCCCAACACTAATTGGACTTGAATCCGTTAACTTTGTTTTAAATTAATATTGTTGCTTCTCATTCAGGTTAAGTGGCTCTTCAAACATGTAAAAGCACAGAAACCAAAATACCAAAAATCAACAGCAGCCATTTGAGTCCTCTCTAAATTAGTCAATATGATTGAAAAATACCACACTGTATTCAAACATGGTGCTTGCAGTGGCACAGTAATTATCTACTTGACAATAGCTTGAGGAATCAACATGGTTGGTCAGAGGTTAAAACGCTCTTCACTCCACATGGAATGGCCTCAAAACAGCCAACCTAATTTCACCGTCTTGCCTATTTTATTGTGTCATTTTAACAAAATACCCATCACAGGAAACCATGACATTTTCACTGTGGTTGTTGTGTAGCTAGGTGTTCATGCAAATATCCCAACCCAGTATTATGGGCTAACAGTCTGCCGGGCAGGGCAGGGATTACAGTTGTGCGCCTCACAACAGTGGAGGGCTGTTTAACTCAGCACATTTGGACCACACTAGATTGTTTGCACTTTCCCCCATCCATCTGATCTATTTCAAACAGTGTCTGTTACAGTGGCCTGGTAAAGAAAACACTCCTCTTCTGAAAGCTTTGCGATGCTGTGTGAAGGTAGATCATAGCCAATCCCAGTCCAAATCACGGCCTATCATTTTGCTCCCTTTTTCCAGAAAGCTTTTTCTTTAATGTAAACACCTCTGAAATGAAGGTAAATGTCTTATACACAATGTGAGAGACCCTACTTGCCCCTTTTAGCATTTCCAAGTGAGTGTTTTGGATTTGTTTGCACAGAGGCGTCAGACAGCCGCTGCAAAGAGCAAGACGAGGCTGGAGACGTGCTGGGGTTATGCCATCAGACAAATGGTTATGGAAAGGTTCTTGTCTCCATATCATAGATCTTTATTAACATTCAAATCTTGACATTTGGCGCTTCTCCAAAATTCTGTCTTTATTGTCTCCCCACGAAAAAGATACGGTGCAGCCCTATCTGTTAGATAAGCTTGTTGGAAGTCACTACAGAGCATTTGAACCAGGAGCAGAGAGGGATTCACACAATGTGTGTCCAAGAACACGAGAACAGTGCAGCCCACACTTTCTCTATTATTATATGCTGCTGCCGTTTCACTTTCCTTTGTTCTTATTAACAGGCTGCATAATAGGGGTAGAGGTGTTAACCGAAGGGAAAAATACCTTTTACAGCAACGTACAGAAAGCAACATTGCAGGACCTGAAGGGATAAAAAAAAAGGACTGGGGAGACGGTGGCTTTGTTTTAAAAGATGTGAGGTGACTGATTTGGCTATTGTTGTCTCTTCGTCAAGCAGTCTTTAGTTGTTGCCATCATGTCCAAAATATGTAGAAATGGTACCCGATAAGGTGTGCTGCTGTTGAAGTTCCTTCTTTTTTTTTTTTTAAGTGTGGGCTTTCACCAGTAGAATCTTGTATTGTATCACAAGGTTATACTTTAGGAGAGAGGATAACCGCAACCCCACACTTACTGTATATTGTGTCATCTTATCTGGCTTAGTTTTAAAATGTCTCCCACAAGAAACACATCATGTTTAACTGGAAGACTAACACGCAGACAGGCTATTAGAAATGGATCCAATGTCTAAGTCCAACAGATTTTGTGTAAAGCCATCATAAACCCAGATCCTTCCAGAGGGCCTGTTGGTCTCCAGTTACAGCTGCTTATTGTACTGCTACAGTGTTCTTCTCTGTGTCAGTTGGCTTAGGGGTCCTGAGGAAGTGAGCTGTTCCCCCCAATGCCCACTGTGAATATATTCACATTTCTAACCCCTGAGAGAATCAGTTTTCTTTTAACTCACAATAATTGAGTCAGGGAGCTTCTCTCTCCCTCTCCCTCCCTCTCTCCTATTTTCAATTTCCAAGTCGTGTGATTTGCGACTTTCTCTGCCATCACACCTCTCAGGGGAGTGACCTAGCACTTCTTTTGGAACCTATCAGTGTCTCCAGCCATCCTCAGTAGGAGAGTTTCGGAAGAGGTTGGTTTCATGGCTGTTTGTATTGCCTCCCTGCAGAGTGGCCACTGTGGGGTTTCTGAGTTAACTACAGCTGTGAGCCCTCAGCGGTCTTGGCTCTGTCAGGTAGAACTGGGTCGTCAGTAAGTTGCCACAAAGTCAGAAACTCCGCCTATTTCTCTTCTTAAAATCTGATTTTAAACCTTACCTTATGCCTAACCTTAAATTTAGACCAAATGTTTGTTTTCATACATTTCATACATACGATATAGCCAATTTTGTAGTAACTAGTGACAACCGTAGGTAGAACTGAGTTCGACTCAATGGTGGCCCAAAAGGCCCAGGCCATATCCCACTCGTCATTAACCGGGAGAAGCCATACGCCATTAGAAGCAGATTTGTATTAAATTCATTACATTTTGAACAGGGTGCAAAGCTATGCGTGTCAGATCGCCGGATGAATCGTAGGGGTGGTCATTAGTTGGGATTCAAACAGGCGCCATGTTTACAGTGAATTAAATCTCCTGATTCAGCTGAAACGGAGGGTGAAGCATCGTGGCTAATGCATCATCACAGGGCCACAGAGGAGGAAAAGGCCAAAAGGAAACTGGGACACAAATATTTTGACCAACTCATGTTTCATTCATGGGTTTGAATTGGGCTTTCCAGGGCAGGGGCGTAGAATTCCTCCCTCATCTTGGGGCCCACGTAATTGAATTCCTGCCAATGTCATACTCTTGTTTAACAAAAGTGAGTTGAGGTGTGCTCTGCTCCCCCTGCCTTTATCTGGGCCATCCTTTTGATGGCAGCTCTTCGCTCGCAGTGCACTGAGGTGCAATGGTCAGATAGAGAATATAAAGTAAATGGGCCTGTAATGTTTGTAGAGGCAGAAACATTTCACTTTGTATCACATTTTAAGCCATTTCACCTTTTATCATGTAAAGCAAGGTCATACATCAGGATTTGATCAAAAATACTGTCCTTTTGGTGTTTTCAATGTCAGACAGTGGGCTTTGGAGTGTGTTTTTAAATAAAGCTGTTTGATTTGTGTCCAGTTTACAACTTTTTTCTAGATTGACTAAACCGTTTCACTGTTTTTATGGCACAGTAGTCATTTATGTTTTGTTGAAAACAGCAGTGAAGTTGGAGGTCAAAATTGTTTTGGAATGTTGCAATTGTCCAGTTGACAGCATATTGACCCCACTTTGTGATACGATCACATTAGTATATTTTTCAGTGTCCATATTTAATATGCTCGATGTGATTAAAAGGGCTTTGATGTAGTTGGAGCTGACAAAATATTCTACCATGACTAACCCTGTTAAATCTCATTGTGACAATTATTCAGTAGGACATTTCAGAGCTGATTTGTTTTCCCCTACCTAGATAAAAATTAATGTTTTCAATTTGCACTGAACAAAAATATAAACGCAATGTAAAGTGTTGGTCCCATGTTTCATGAGATGAAATACAAGATCCCAGAAATGTTCCATATGCATTCCCTCTAAAATGTTGTGCACAAATTTGTTTACATCCTGGTTAGTGAGCAATTCTCCTTTGCCAAAATAATCCATTCACCTGACAGGTGTGACATATCAAGAATCTGATTAAACAGCATTATCATTAGACAGGTGCACCTTGTGCTGGGATAACATGCCACCGATGTCTCAAGGTTTGAGGGACTGTGCAATTGGCATGCTGACTCTGCAGGAATGTCCACCAAAGCTGTTTCCAGAGAACGTAATGTTAATTTCTCTACCATAACATGCCTCCAACTTCGTTTTAGAGAATTTGGCAGTATCTCCCACCAGTCTCACAACCGCAGACCACGTGTAACCTCGTCAGCCCAGGACCTCCACATCCGGCTTCATCTGCGGGATCATCTGAGCCCAACCACCCAGACAGCTGATGAAACTGTGGATTTGCACAACCAAAGAATTTCTGCACAAACTGTGAGAAACCGTCTAAGTGAAGCTCATCTGGGTGCTCTTCATCCTCACCAGGGTCTTGACCTGACTGTAGTTCGGCGTTGTAACCGACTTCAGTGGGCAAGTGCTCACCTTCGATGGTCACAAAAATGCTGGAGAAGTGTGCTCTTCACGGATTAATCCCGGTTTCAACTGTACCAGGGTAGATGGTAGACCATGTATATGGTGTCGTGTGGGCAAGCAATTTGCTGATGTCAATGTTGTGAACAGAGTGCCCCATGGTGGCGGAGGGGTTACGGTATGGGCAGGAATAAGCTAAGGACAACGAACACAATTGCATTTTATTGATGGCAATTTGAATGCACAGAGATACTGTGACGAGATCCTGAGGCCCATTGTCGTGCCATCCATCTGCCACCATCACCTCATGTTTCAGCATGATAATGCACGGCCCCATGTCGAGAGGATCTCTACACAATTCCTGGAAGCACCAGACATGTCACCCATTGTGCATGTTTGGGATGCTCTGGATCGACGTGTATGACAGTGTGTTCCAGTTCCCGCCAATATCCAGCAACTTCGCACAGCCATTGAAGAGGAGTGGGACCACATCCCACAGGCCACAATCAACAGCCTGATCAACTGTATGTGAAGGAGATGTGTTGCGCTGCATGAGGCAAATGTAGGTCAAACCAGATACTGACTCGTTTTCTGATCCACGCCCATACCTTTTTTTTAAACATATCTGTGACCAACAGATTCATATCGTTTATATTTTTGTTCAGTGTAGTTCAACAGATGATTCTTTTTTCCTTTTCGTGTTCCACACTATTAGTTGGCTTTATTAAAAATTGATTTTGTAACGTTTCTAGTAGGCTATATGAATGTCTAGGTTTTGCCTAAACGTATTGGTTTCTGCACTTTGAGCACAATGACTTGAATTCTATTAATTGTAGTTTTTCTATCTTCATACAGTTATTGTGTTCTATAGCCATGGTTGAATAATCCCTGACCACAACAACACAACGATTATTAGCGTGTGTTATCCTGCTGTGTCTCTCTCTGGTCTAGACAGTTATGAAAGTATTTAATAGCATACATGGGCATACCTTGGAGCTCTACAAAGGTTGCATATGTGTTATTTAAAGTGCACTTGCTTGTGGAGAAGATGCTTATGCCACTTATTTACTTCTCAGAGCTATAATGCAGATCAATTGTCGTGTCTGAGTGGGAGAGCATTGGGTCTCGTCCCTATGATAAAGAGAAATCATTTGCCCAGGTTGTCTACAGTGCAAATGCAAGACATTAACTATTATCAACGTATTCGGGCCAAGGTTGGTGTTGCCTTTTTTAGACTCTTTTAACGTTCTCAGTGCGTTGAATGTTTGACTGAACCCTGCATTAACTTAGTCCCTTTAATGGTCATAAATATTTATTCCCAAGAATGAGGCTTGTATTACATTGCCCAATAACTGCCAGCAGTTTGTCCCTATATCCCTCACACAAACGGTTTCAAGCGGCTACAGTATATTTTATGTATGCGTTGTGATAGAGCTGTTAACCCCCTTTTTATCAACATTGTTCACTCTTGAGGTTTATCAGCCACAATAATTATTTTATTATGTAAATGAAGCGCATACTATTATTTCATTAGCAGACTTCGAAATTTGAGTCCTCAGATTAGTATGCAAATCATCTCGTTGCTGTCCTTGCAGAAGACAGAGGGGATTTACAACTCATTTAAAAGCAGCTAGTTGTTCTGCAGCTATTAATGTAATTATAACACCACTGACCTGTGATGTGATGCAATTATAACACCACTGTCTTGTGATTTGATGCAATTATACCACCACTGTCCTGTGATTTGAGGCAATTATAACACCACTGACCTGTGATGTATGTTTGCATAACACGGAACCCAAGCCGGCTGTGCGCGTGCGCCATCATGCATAAATGTATTTTGTCCGCCCACACCAAACACGATCACGACACGCAGGTTAAAATGTCAAAACAAACTCTGAACCAATTACATTCATTTGTTGACAGGTCGAAAAGCATACATTTATAGCAATTTAGCAAATTGTTCCTATTTAGCTAGCTTGCTGTTGCTAGCTAATTTGTCCTGGGATATAAACATTGAGTTGTTATTTTACCTGAAATGCACAAGGTCCTCTACTCCGACAATTAATCCACACATAAAACGGTCAACCGAATCATTTCTAGTCATCTCTCCTCCTTCTAGGCGTTTTCTTTTCTTGACTTTATATCGCGATTGGCCACTTTCATAAATTAGGTGCATTACCGCCACTGACCTTGTTCGTCTTTCAGTCACCCATGTGGGTATAACCAATGAGGAGATGGCACATGGGTACCTGCTTCTATAAACCAATGAGGAGATGGGAGAGGCAGGACTTGCAGTGCGATCTGCGTCACAAATATAACTAACTTGTAATTTAGCCCTTGGCAAATTGGCATGCGCGAGCAGTGTGGGTGCAATAATTGAATAATATAGATTTCTACATTTATTTTGCAAAGCTTGCCCACGTGACGCGAGCGGTGTAGTCAGCTTGTAAGGAATGCAGAGCGAGCGGCAAGTGACTGTCATTGAGGCTTAAATGTACCCTCAATGATGACTAGCGTCTACCTGGGCTTTGTTAATCAATGGTCCAAACTCTGTTTTGTCAACACATGGAGGGTTTATATTGATATCCTAAAGTTTTTAGTTTTGTGTCAGTAAATTAAATAGAAGACCAGAACACGACTCCAGACATAGATTATAAATTCTTGCAAGTCTACCAGAATAGCCTGGCCAGAGATGCACAGTGCTCAGGTGCCAGAGACTATCAGATGGCTGTGTGTGTGTGTGTGTGTGTGTGTGTGTGTGTGTGTGTGTGTGTGTGTGTGTGTGTGTGTGTGTGTGTGTGTGTGTGTGTGTGTGTGTGGTGTGCTTGCAGATTGTGTGGTGGGGTGGCACACTGGTTTTACTGGCAGAACACTGAGAGAGAGGAGAAGGTGTTTGCTAAGACGTGGGCTGGAGGGTGGCTCTGCTGCCTGTGTGTGTGGGCAGACACTTTCACACACATTAGTCCCTCAGTGCCATACATCCAACAGACCCTCTCCTCTTCATGGATTATTCAAACTCACTATAACGTATAGTACTCTCATAAAGTATATTCATGCCAATTGCACGCTCCTTCAACTTGAGGCATCAGTGGCATTGTGTTGTGTGACAAAATTGCAAATTTTAGAGTGGCCTTTTATTATCCACAGCACAAGGTTCACCTATGTAATGATCATGATTCTTGATATACCACACCTGTCAGGTGGATGGATTATCTTTACAAATAATTAAATGCTCACTAACAGGGATGAAAACAATTGGTGCACAACATTTTAGAGCAATAAGCTATTCGTGCATATGGAACATTTCTGTGATCTTTTATTTCAGCTCATGAAACATGGGACCAACACTGTACGTGTTGTGTTTATATTTTTGTTCAGTAAATATTCCCAAATTTGATTTAATCTGTTACGCTGTGTGCACTGAACTGACATGCATGATTGTTGCTGACAGGCCGATGTACAGATGAAAGGAATTAAATAGCCTATAATGAGCCGCGGCGCTCAATTCAGACAGCTGTGTGTAACCTACTGTAGCTGCTGTTATGTAATTCAAAGCCTTTACTCCATCACTCAGGATGTAATTTTCCAGTGCTATTATTTTTAGCATATAATGTTATTAAAACAAAATCAGACAACCCCATAGTAGAATATTTGACCTATTTACCTAGTCGACTTTTTGTTGTGTGTTCTATCTGAGAGAAATATTCATTTCGAGGCACATTCAAGTTATGATAGGGAGGGAAACATGTATTCTGACAATTCTTAATGCAATCGCGGGAAAACATGTTTGAAAGCAGTTTTGGAAAATGTATTTTAAAAGTAGTTTGGGCCTTTGTTAAAAAAGGGTTGGGTCCCTGTTTTCCATTGCGACCATTTTATTTATTTACTCCTTCAATTGCACGAGTATCATCGTTTTACAAATTCAATTACAACCGGAGTTTCAAGCATGGTTTAGGAGCAGCTGCGCAACAATGGTGATGGATCGTTTGAGAACGTACGCCTCTTTGAACGGCTCTTTTTGGTGAAAGTCGGGAACCGAATCGTATATCTGAAAGAGCCATTCATTTGATTTGCATACTGTTACAAATGATTTTTGAGCTCCAGACATCAATCATCGGCGGATCAATTATAATGTTATTAATTCTGTAATGTGATTTTCCTCTTTGTCAATGGTAAATTCCTGTGTCCAGGGAGGCCCTGTCTGGAAGTGACTCTAGCTTTGATTTGTTCTCATCGCTAAGATGTAGCCTAGTCGTGGGTTTATTCCACACCACTTTAATTAACCCTTGGAAAGATGAAAGAGTCAATGTTAACTTCAATTCTGAGTGTCCGCTTGATGTTTCCTCTGTATAGTTGACTGGAGTTTCAAATGAGAACCTCATTTGAGGTTCTGATATCTTAGTAAACACAGTGCATCCTCCTGTGGGAATTAGAACATCATTTTATTTTAGCTATAACCTTCTGTTAGCCAGTGTTAATTAGCATCTGTTTTTGTCCTGGAATTAAAATGCAAATGGTGATGTTTCTGTGTGCCATCACAGAGGTTTGAAAGGTCAGCGGTTGTACCCAGATAGGGTGACCTTTTTCCATTTGTGAAGAACTCTCTCCTGGTAATGAGCAGAGAGGTACGGGTCATTGATATGCACCTTTCCGGTCATTGGGATTTTAACCTACACTTACCCATGTTACCCAACTTTTACCATTAAATACAGACCTGGCAGTTCAGTTTCATAGCTTGCTAGAACACTCTGAGGAAGAATAACGCCGAACACAATCCTCTCTCTCTTCTCCGGCAACAAGCTATGATTCATCTAGAGAACTTGGAATGAGTATCTCTTCCCATAAGCCACCAGTGACCTCAGGTGGAATTGGCTACATGTATCAGGCACCCATGTCAAAGTCATTAGAGGCCTGTCTCTCCTCTCCACTCGGCTCAGGGCCTCTGACATGTCGACTTCCAGACAGGGCCTGCAGGAGGGCCTTTGTTGTTGCATACCACCTCACAGATGACTGGCTTCAAGTTATGCCTGAAACTCAAAAAGGAGAGAGCTGTGTGACAGAGCTGTCTGGCGGCCTGGCCTCCTCATGCTTACTCACTTGTCAGATCTTAGCACATGCTGAATTGCCCAACAGAGGAGACTCAATCTGGGTAGGAAGGGGGATAGGCCTATACTGCCTGGTAGTCAGAGGCAGTGTTGTAAAGTACTTAAGTTAAAATACTTTTAAAAAGTACTACTTAAGTCGTTTTTTCGGGTATCTATAGTTTACTATTTACATTTTTGACAACTTTTACTTCACTACATTCTTAAAGAAAATAATGTACTTTTTACTCCATACATTTTCCCTGAAGTACTCGTTACGTTTTGAATGCTTAGTAAGACAGGAAAAAGGTCAAATTCATGCACTTATAAAGAGAACATCCCTGGTCATCCCTAATGCCTCTGTTCTGGCGGACTCACTAAACAAAAAATATTTGTTTGTAAATTATGTCTGAGTGTTGGACTCTGCCCCTGGCTATCGTTAAAAAAATTATTATAATAATTAAAATGAATTTGACTTTTGATACTTAAGTACATTTTATAAACTACATGTACTTTTAATAGTTAAGTATATTTAAAATCAAATACTTTTAGACTTTTACTCTATTATTTTACTGGGTGACGTTCTCTTTTACTTGAGACATTTTCTGTTAAAGTATCTTTACTTTTACTCAAGTATGACAATTGAGTACCGTTTCAATCCACTGCTCAGAGGTACCACTCGGCTCAGCTGTTGTAAATTAATACAATGAACAATGTTATTCATCGGCAATATGGGGTTAACCAAGTAAATTAACTAAATAAATTGTCCTTCCAGGTGGCTGTACATTTGACGATGGCCCAGCCCAGTGTGACTACCAGCAGGATCCCTATGACGACTTTGACTGGACCCATGTCAGCGCACAGGAAGTGCCATACTTGTCATCTGAACTGCCTCAAGGTGAGACTAACTCTGCCACCATGTCCACAAACCTAATGAATATTGTTTGTTCATTAGGCAAACATGACCAAGGCCACCACACCAGGTTCCCAACACCTGCTATGTAGAAAAACCATCAGAGTTTTTTTTAGACTCATATTTGCAGCTAAATGTGCAGGGTGTTCTATTTAGTGCTTCCAACAAGGGAAGTATAGAATGTTTGGCTAATGTGTAAACTGACCAGAGTAAGTGTAGCTAATGAGGGAAACGCAGAGAGCAGCTCCTTTTGGAGAGAAGGAAGGAATGTGAAACAATGAATAGATGGAAGGAAATTAATCTCAGAGCCTTCTGGTCTTCTCTGTCTTTGTTACTTCTCACAATGCATTCTTAATTCCAACCTTTCACAATTGTAATGAAAATTTCATTTCATTTTAATTTCCCGGGTAGAGAGGAAAAGCTTTGTGCTCAGCAGCAAAATGTCTATTTAGGTTTGAACACTGTCATACACGGAATAATGAAGGCTCTTAAATAAGATCAGGGAAGGCGGCGTTGTGAGTACGTGGAGAGCATGGGCCCTGCGACCTTGCCTATTCACCTCTCCACAGCGTAATCACTTGCATTCAGACAGGAATGATGTGCATAGGAAATGAAAGCATTTCACTTTCAGCAAAAATGACCAATTAATAAGATCGAAGGTAATTAATCATGCAAGGGAACAGAGAAGGTAATCAGCAGATTGTCTGAACAAGGTTGTGTCCCATTACAATGTTCCACAATAAGGCTGTCATATGCCTTTGTCTGGCCCAAAAATGATGGCTGGGCACATTTTACAACACGACTTGACCGGAAACCAGAAATATCTGGTTAAACTTCTCTCGCAGTTAAGACATTTGAGGAATTTATTATGGGACAGAACTACATTGCACTTGTCACTGTAGTGTTAAAAGATGGCATGAGGAAAAAGCAATAGCATATAACATGTCTAACAGTGATAGTTCTGGCTCTGAGGATCTTTGTCCTACCATTGTTGGAGGATGACACAGTAGTTTTCCTTTGTTCCTCTGTGGTGCTTAACTATGTCAGTTACGTTTAATCACCTAGTTTCTCAGGTAGAGACGGTGCAGCGAACATTATAGCAGATGTTCATTTAATCTAAAGAGGAGGCATGAGTTGGCTTCCATTCCAATGGGAATTAGTTCCATTACCGGGCCTGTCGGATTTGTTTGAAAATTCGCCATAGCAGTGATAATGAGAGAAAATCGTTGTTTCATTCATCATGACTTCAAGCGTGAACTAAAGCAGGTGGAATGATTATCTCGCTAGCAAAAAAAATCCTCACCTTTTTGTAAACCCCCCTTGTAAATGTGCTGGATAATCAATTACTTCAAAGAAACCTATGTAGTGACTAACTAGAATATTACCACATTGTGGTTGCCTGAGAATAATGTGAGGGGTTCTCTAGCTGAGATCCTCTATATTAATAGGTGAAAGGATATGAGGTTGACTGAAGGACCCCCCCCCCCCCCCCCATGATTTCATCAGCCTCCTATGTTTTCCAGCTAGCAACCAGCTCTCGCAAATGAAATAAGCTTTATCATAAAGTAGCTTAACATACTTTCTCAGCCAGGAAGGATGAAAAGCAAACCCAACAGGGAGTTCCCATGAGGAGATAACAAGTGCTATTTACCACGCAGAAACCTTCCGTCCTTATCTCTCTGAATACCACAAATGCTTGAGACTCCCTCGGTCAATATTCATTTGGAGCTGTGCTTATAGCTTGGCCCTGGCGCGGTTAGGCTCGGCTCAGGCTTGGCTCAGTCCTGTGCCAGTGTCAGCCCCTGTAGGTCTATTTAGCCTCCCATTGGAGATGCTGAGTGGGTGTAGAACACTGACTGCACCATTATGTCAAACCCCATGCCTCTCTCTCGGAGTACTGGTGCTCCTGGGTAGACCTACATCTCCCCTGTCGATACAGGCTCATCCCTAATGTGAGGCAGGGCAGTTTATTACAAGGTGAAGCCTGCTTTTTTTGCACTGTTAGAGTAGAATCCCTTTTGAAAATAAAAGAAGCATGGTTTGAATTGGCTGAATATTTTTTATCTCTGTTTCCTTTGTAACTCACGTGACTGTACTGCCAGCGGTTGAGGCCATGTTGGGTGACAGCCATCTTGTGGACTGGCATTCATCCTCTGGATACTTGACATTGAAGTTGAAAGCTCTGCTCTATATATCTATATACATATTTATTTAATATTTCGCCTTTGGATGAGTACTTGTTAATTAAGTAATAGGAAATAAAATGATACCATGTTATATTCAATTTGAGGTTGTATTGTTTGTCTAAATCTAGCAATGATATTCTTCCCATTAGTCTTTCTTGGATTGTTTTTTCTAAGCTTTCCAGGACAAAACTCATCTCTGCCCGAACACTGATATAACAGCAAAATTGGATAGAAGGATGGAAAATAAGTAGGATTTTTACATTTGGAAGTTGGAACAGAAACAGTCTGCCAACACAAGATTCCACTTAGCTGGGGAAATAGTTTTTTTGACTGGGTAGAATACTGTAGTACACGTTGTTTTTTGTGTGTAGTTTTGTTGGTAGAGTACTATTGTCTGTTTTATCCCTAATTTCTTCATTGTAGTTTTAAACTCTGTGGTTGTGCCTGTTGAAGACATGTGGCAGAACTTTGGCGACTTCTATTTTTTAAACCCCCCGAAATCCTTAGTTTTGAAAGTGACTATTTACCGGAAGCTGTGGTGCCATTTCTAGGGCTGTGATGATACCAGTATTGCGGTATTATTTTCCATGCCAAAAATTTCACCACAAAGCAGACCCTCTTTGGTCCTTGAAAAACCTGCTATATGTAAATTATTGTGTGCTATAGCTTGGAAACTAAAGAAATGTGACTCTTGATGAAAACATTTAGAGGGAGAGAGACACTCCTGCTGCTTTGACACCTTGTGATGAACTGTATACATTGACACAAAGAGGAGAGGAGATTGTGTTCGGTTAGCTCGAACAAAGCGGCTCTGATGTGAAAGGCTATCGGGTTTTCAATACAAACACCACCAGGCATAAACATCTGCTTTTGATCTGCTGCGCAATATTAAACAGTCTGTATGGTGTTGGATATGAGTGGTATGCTCATTTACTTGAGTCAAACATAATGCATGAAAGCACAATTTTATAAACTGTTGGCTCACACTTCTTAAACAACTTTCAGAAGTAAATTGAATTGACATAAATTCCTTCTTCGTCGAGGTTGGATTATGATCAAGAACTTAACCCCCCCGAAGTGAATGAGCTGTTCTACTTTTTGAGAATCCCATATTTCAGCTGAATTTATCTGGTCCAGAGTTGATGTAGACTGAAGCCTTCCCCTGTTCCCCAGGCCAAAGTCTTTATCAGATCTGTTCTGGAGCTCTGCAGAGGAATACCACCACAGCACCAGTCTGTGGCACTCCCTCCCCTGACACCATGGAGAAACCAGTGCTTTGTGGCAGAGCAGCGCTGTACTCAACTGATCTTAATTGCAGGTTGTTGCTTTTTAGAGAATGGAGGTTTGTAATCTGTTGTAAAGCAGCAGTTGAGGGGAGAGCTGGTTTCTGGTGTTTTCAGCCGTGGTTTAAAAGTGGACCCAGCTGCATCCTGAAACACTGCTTATACACCTGAGAAGGGTTCTGGCCCTGATGTCATTGATTTGTTTAACAGATTTTCGCCTTTGAGACACATTACTTGATCTTGGTTTGTCATGGATGTCATGCCTCAAGTAAAAAACGCCATTCTAAGGGGCCGAAGTGGTTCTTCCGACATCAAATGTGGAATCAATCATAAATCAGACAAAATATATTTACTAGACTGTAATTCAGAGGTGACAAACTATCATGTTCAAGTTTTATTGGAGGCACAAACAGAAGAAAGGTGGTGAATTTGTTTGTTTTCAATCTACATGAATCAACGCTGATTTCAAACGCTGTTTAGAAAATTATTTCCATTAGTCCCACTTTCATTATTGCTGTACATTTATTTCCCCCTCAGAACAAAGTCCAATGATTTTTAATAGGAAAAAAGAATTGATTCTGTTCAACTTTGGACTTCCTTTGTTTGAGCTTTAGTGGGAAAGTGAAATAAATAAATAATGTTGCTGTTTCTTTAGTTTTTCCTCTGACAGCTTGCTGATCGCTCTCTCATAAAGAAGTATCGCATGAGAGAGAAACAGACAAGTTTTTTTTAGGCCTCATGTTTATTTTGTACCTTGATGAGAAACACACTGCCTGGCCTTGAACAGTCCGTAAGAGAGGGTGTAGGGAGGGGGAAGGGGGGGGGGGGTGTTGAGAATGGAGGGCCAACCGCCTAGCTTTGGGGAGGAAGGCTTTCTTGTATGTTTTCCTAAAATAAACCTTGAACCGTGAAACTCCCATTGTTCCCAATGACAAAACTTGCCTTTGAGCACAAAACATTTCAAAGGTCTTAAATTGAAATGTTTGGAAATGTATACCTTTTAAACAATTAGCTATTCGGGAATACTTTTCTTTGTCTACACCCATTCCGCATCGTTCACACCTTCTTAAGCTTTAGCCCCACCAATCTCTTTAAGGGTTGATCCGAGCATTGTGTCGTAACAACAGCAGTCAAGCACCTAACTTTGGCTAGCTACTTCCAGACACAAATGAGAGAACAATACACTGACCATTTTACTCGCCCTAGCAGAGCTGGTTAGGCTGTTTTTACGTTATCCAGATCGTTGGTGACTGCAACTGTGCAGCTGGCAACAATTTACGCTTTTTTGCCAACGTTTACTGACACCGGCCATATTCACCGTTGAGCGTTGAGTGTTGAGCGTTCGTAAATTTGTCAGTTATTCTGTGCTCTGGCACACTCAGACAAGAATACTCTGAAATTAGAGTAGATAACCAGACGGAATTTACCAGCTACGTCTACAACAGTTGTCGCAGTGACATTCTATTGAAATGGTTACTTGCATAGTGGAGTCTTTTGTTAAGACATGCAGCTAGTTAAGTAAACAGTGAACCATAATCCCAACTCATGACGTTACCACCCTGCATGAATCTGTAGGTAGCTAACCAAACAGGTTCAATGTTAGCTAGCTAACATTAGGCTATAACTAGCAAAGCAAATGGCTCTGAGATACGAATAATAAGATCATACACATAATGTTAGCTAGCGAGCCAGCCAGCTAATGTTAGCTAGCTAGCTAACAGTACACTTTAACTTAAAATGAAAATGACTGTCAACATTAGAAAAATGTATTATCTGAAAATGTAGCTAGCTAGACTATCTTACCCACTGTATATAGCCTCGTTATTAAGTCATTTTCTTGTTTGATAGTAGAGGTTTCTTTGCAGTAATTCGGCCATGAAGGCCTGATTCACGCAGTCTCCTCTGAACAGTTGACGTTGAGATTTGTCTTTTACTTGAACTCTGTGAAGCATTTGTTTGGGCTGCAATCTGAAGTGTAGTTAATTGCCGATTTCTGAGGCTGATAACTGCAATGAACTTATCCTCTGCAGCAGAAGTAACTCTGGGTCTTCCTTTCCTGTGGCGGTCCTCATGAGAGCCAGATTCATATCATATTGCTTGATGGTTCTTGCAACTGCACTTGAAGAAACTTTCAAAGTTCTTGAAATGTTCTGCATTGACTGACCTAAATGTCTTAAAGTGATGATGTTGTTTCTCTTTGCTTATTTGAGCTGTTCTTTCCATAATATGGACTTGGTATTTTACCAGATAGGGCTATCTTCTGTATACCAACCCTACCTTTTCACAACACAACTGATTGGCTCAAACCCATTAAGAATGAAATAATTTCCACAAATTAACTTTTAACAAGGCACACCTGTTAATTGAATTGCATTCCATGTGTCTGCCTCATGAAGCTGGTTGAGAGAATGCCAAGAGTGTGCAAAGCTGTCATCAAGGCAAAGGGTGGCTTCCTTGAAAAATCTCAAACTTTTTTGGTTACTACATGATTCCGTATGTGTTATTTCATAGTTTTGATGTCTTCACTATTATTTTATAGTTAAAATAAAGAAAACCCCTTGCATGAGTAGGTGTGTCCAAACTTTTAACTGGTATTGTATACTACTGCATCACTCCAAAGACCCTCCTGTTTTCTCTGTATTTGTCCTACCTAGATGAAAGCAGATGAATCATTCAGACCACTGTCTTGAAAATATCATCCACTTCACAGCAAATCATCTTCATTTAAAAAAAACCAGCACAGATAAAACACTGCCAGATGGGTTCCTAAAAGATTTCTTACAAATGTATATTTGCTTAGAGCTATACACACAATGTTGGGTCAGAGTTTTGTTGCAATATGAGTAATCAGAACTGAGCTTGAATTGGATTCATTGATTTGGCAGGCCTGAAAATGTTGAACAGATGTACTGTTTTTGTGACAAATGGTTTTGAAATGAGGCCTTGGTGTCTTGCTTAAGGGAATATCAGCAAAAAATATATACGCAACATGCAACAATTTCAAAGATTTTGCTAAGTTTACCGTTCATATAAGGAAATCGGTCAATTGAAATGAATTCATTAGGCCTTAATCTATGGATTTCACATGACTGGGCAGAGACGTAGACGTGGGTGGACCTTAGATGGCATAGATCCACCCACTTGGGAGCCAGGCCCACCCAGTGGGGAGCCAGGCCCAGCCAATCAGAATGAGTTTTTCCTCACAAAAGGACTTTATTTACAGACAGAAATACTCCTCATTGACAAAGGATCAAATGCTCACTAACAGGGATTTAAACAAATTGTGCACAGAATTAGAGATACATGTTTTTTGTCCATATGGAACATTTCTGGGATATTTTATTTCAGCTCATGAAACATGGGACCAGGATTTTACAGGTTGCGTTTATATTTTTGTTCAGTGTAGTTTGTTCCTTCAAAGGTAAATTACCTGCACTGAACTCTACATGGACATTTTCAAAAAATAATCTTATTTGTTCTCATTTAGTGGATAAAACTTTATTCAATCAATTAAATGTCCTTTGAAACATTTATTTTTGTTTGGTCTTTACTCAAAGTTTGCCACTAAGAAACATCCCACTGGACATAGATGTCAATTCAATGTCTATTCCACGTTGGTTCTACGTAATTTAATTGAAATGACGTGGAAACAACGTTGATTCAACCAGTGTGTGCCCAGTGGGATTGGACCACTTAAAGTGGAGTGGGTAACCCTTGGTTCGCTGAGAGTCTGACTCTAGGCCCTTCTTCTCTCCATGTCCTATAATGCCCCATCTTCTCCTTCTCCTATCCCCCCTCAGGTTCCTACATGATGGTGGACTCCTCCCAGCACGATGCCGGAGAGAAGGCACGCATTCAGCTGCCAGTAATGAAGGAAAACGACACCCACTGTATTGACTTCAACTACTTATTGTATACCCAAGATGGCTCCAGCCCGGGGACCCTGAACATCCTGGTAAAGGTTAACAAAGGTCCCCTGGCTAATCCCATCTGGAATGTGACCAGCTACACCGGGAAGGACTGGCTCCGGGCTGAGCTGGCCGTCAGTACCTTCTGGCCTAACGAGTATCAGGTACATAGACTCACTACACCATTGCAATACCTATTACGTTTTAAAGTTTGTTCGCCACGTGCACAGGATACAACAGGTGTAAAACAGTTCAGTGAAATGCTTACTTGAGAGCTCTTTCCCAAAAATGAAGTTAATAATAATAATAATAATAATAAAATAGAGTAAAACGCTATAAGTATCCATCTGGGGCCATATCAAATATCTCAGAGTAGGAGTGCTGATCTAGGATACGTTTTTACTTTTAGATCAAAATAAATAAGATTACATGGACAGGGGGATTGATCCTAGATCGGCTCTCCTACTCAAAGACACTTTATACATATAGACCAAGGCCTCTGCAGCAATGATATTGAGATGGACCTATTGGCTGTATGTCTCCCATCACTGCATCTCCCGTACGGACTCGGGAACTTGTGAAGGTCGAGAGCCATGCGTCCTCCGAAACACAACCCTGCCAAGCCGCACTGCTTTTTGACACACTGCTCGCTTAACCTTAACCCAGCCGCACCAATGTGTCAGAGGAAACACAGTACAACTGGCGAACGTGTCAGCATGCATGCGCCCCTGCCACAGGAGTTGCTAGAGCACGATGGTGCAAACCCTCCCCCTACCCGGACAATGCTGGGCCAATGCTGCCTCATTGGTCTCCCGGTCGTGGCCGGCTGCAACACAGCCCGGGATCAAACCCAGGTCTGTAGTGATGCCTCCAGCACTGCGATGCAGTGCCTTAGACCACTGTACCACTCAGGAGGCCCTGTAAATACCTTTTTTAGGAGGAGTGTACAATGGGGAGTGATTTATTGATCTCTTTTATATTAATATCATTAATCCTTCCTTACAGCCAGATTTATAACTGATAAGCAAAGCTCTCAAGTATTTTATTTATTTATTTAACCAGTTAAGAACAAATTCTTATTTACATTGACGGCCTACCCCGGCCAAACCCTAATCCGGACAACGCTGTGCCAATTGTGCGCCGCCCTATGGGACTCTCAATCACGACTGGAATCTAACCAGGCTGTATCACAAAGTAGCCAGCTCTGTATGAGAATGGATGGTTAAGGAGGAGGTATGGAGAGGTGAAGAGGACCTACAGCACTGTTTTGCACTTGTGTTTCCCTGTCAGGGATGTGGTCCTAAAATAATTAATGACTGGTACTAATAAGTCCAATACCACACACACACACACACAGAGGCACACACACATGCATGTATGCAACCACACACACTAATGAGGGCTTGTCTTGTAGCAATGTGGCTGAGTTGAGCTTAGGCTAGGTCACTGATTTATCTGTGTTGACCCGGACTCAGGATTCAGGAGTGGATGCTGGGGCACACAGGCAATGTGTGTGGCTGTGTACGCCGGAGGGGCCCAGCAGGATAGCTGCATATCACTCTGTGCCATCTAAAGCCGGTCTGACAACCCTATCATCCCAGCCCTAAGTATGGGTTCTCAGTGAGGTATTCAGGGGTGACAATCCTAACTGCCCAGAGCTATACCTCTCAAAGGCTGTGAAACAGGAGCAAGGGTGCCAGCCAGGTTCTTTATTCTCAGAGTCCTGCTAATAGTTCCTGCTGCTGCAGCTTAGAACATAATGCAGAGGCAGGTTTTTATTTTTCTTTGCAGTTCCCCTCCAATGTAGCCATGCGAGACGGGTACATTGACCATAAATGATTGAAAACTGATTTGAAATATTCAGAATGCATGTCGATTGATAAGAGCAGAGACTTTGAAAGCTAAAGACGTTGGGCTAGATTTAGTGAGAACCTTTGCAATTATCAAATGGCCATGTAGCTGGTGTACTCTCGCCTCCTGTTCCCCTCTCCTTTCGCTCTTCAGATACTTTATTTATCCGCCTTTTGGAATGGGATTTGATTCGGTAAGCTCGCCTCCCTTTCTCTGCCAATTTCGTTTGCATTTTGCCGTCACCTCTTCTCTCTGTGTGGTTAATGAAACCCGTGGCCTGTCATGTCACTAATTGGAAGGAATGAATGATTCAGTACTCTGGTCAACACGTCATCTAGGAGTGATGGGGAATTTTAAGTGGCTGGTGCGTATTCTTATTATTCTAATCAGATTTGAGTGTTTTTTTTGTGTCCTTTGCTCGTGGTGTCAGAGCTACAGTTGTAATGACCTGTCATGCTGACAATGGCTAGTGTAAATGGACACTCCCGTGTTTCCACATGCATCTGTGAGGACACTTTGCTGTAATACCAGAATAGTAGTGAGAGATGAGAGGTGAAATAGGACTATTCAATTCCATAAGCATGTTATGAAATGTTTAATTTGATAAAGCATCTGAAAAGATAAGGTAGGTGTACTTACTTTGGAGTGAGCTATTAAGGAAGTGATTGAAGGAGAGAGAAAAAAAGGCTTGGCCACAGGTGTGCGTGCTTGTGTCTTTGTTTCATTATATTTGGTTGCCTCTGCTGGTCACAAGTAGTCATTACATCTTTTATATCTTCTAAGTTAAGCACATTCTGCACACATGCAGATTCTCAATTTATTCAATCAATAATTATTTTAAATTTTTTTAAAGGGTCCATCCATATATCCATCATCAACTCATCAATTGAGTATTTTTCAGTGTTGATTCATAACTCTAGCTATTTCACAAAGGCAGCCCACTAAAACTGTATAAACCACATTCGGGTAAAACATTTTTTTTTATCGTAGGCCCGAGATTTAGTGGGTGACTCATCAACCCATTTTTCCTCCCCTGCTGAAGGACATTTTGTGTCTCCTACTGAGCTGCTGTCTTCCAAAAGGTGTGCTTGTAAAGGCCTTTTGTAAATGGATCCCCTCATAGACACCTGGCAGCCACACACCCCCGTCCCGCACCCCCTGCAGAGAGCGGAGCAAGCTTAGACATTTTAGCCTGTAAATTAGACTACACACAGGGGATTAGGGATAATTTAGGAGAGCAGTGCATTATAATTAATAGCCTCTAATATTAGAAGTGATAAACTAATGAAACTCTAGGGCCAGTGACACCATGTCTCTTTCTGGTTCTCTCTGTCTCTCATTCTCTGTCTCTCTCTCTCATTCTCTCTGTCTCTCTGTCTCTCTCTTTCTCTCTGTCTCATTCTCTGTCTCTCTCTCTCTCTCTCTCTCTCTCTCTCTCTCTCTCTCTCTCTCTGTCTCTCTGTCTCTCTTTCTCATTCTCTGTCTCTCTCTGTCTCTCTCTCTCATTCTCTGTCTCTCTCATTCTCTGTCTCTGTCTCACTCTCTCTCATTCTCTCTCTTTCTCTCTGTCTCATTCTCTCTTTCTCCCATTCTCTCTGTCTCTCTCTCTCATTCTCTCTCTCTCTCTCTTTCTCTCTCGCTCTTTCTCTCTCTCTGTCTCTTATTCTCTCTCTCGCTCCTTTTCTTTCCCTCGCTGAGGCTGCTGTTTATTTTATGTTTGTCCGTATTTCTCTGAATCCACATCACGTTCAACATTGGTGTCTTTGTCACCTTTGATTGGAGTGATGACACCAGACACAAATTTGACAGCTGGTCATTTTGTGCATAAATATTGTCTGTTACTATAGAGAATCATTTGATTTTACCTTAATAATAGGTCTTTATTTCTGGCATTTGCATTTAAATAAATTACTAAATAGGGTTAATTAAACATGTCATAAGGAATGGTTACGTAAAAATAAGTTAGAAGTGAGATTACATCCTGTCTGGGGAGTGTTAAGGTATTGTCAGGTATTATGCCAGAATATAACGTTTTCATCTGAGCACATATTAGTGAAATGGTCATACATGCGTGATGTGTCAATATACTATTTGTGTGTCTCTTCATACAATGTTGACTAATTTCCATGGATACTGACCTAAATGGTCTTACCTGCGGTCCAGAACCCTCCGCTCTAGTTGTCTTCAGGGGTGTGTGTGCGTCTTCAGAACAGTTTTAATTAATGGAGTGGCAAGTGAGGTCTTACATGAGTGTGAGTCACAAGGAGTGTGTGAGCGGGCAAGCCACTCCTGGTTGTGTACACTTGGTATGGGTGGGGGTTGGTTTGTGCAAATGTGTGTGAGTGGAAAAGAAAGAACGCATTGTTTGGGAGGGTTGAGGTCTGAAGGCTGAGGGCTGGCATCTCTTGTTAAGGCCGTTCCACCTCCACCTCCTCCTCATTATCTTGGCTTTCTGCCCTCCCAACTCAGACTCATTCCTGACTCTCTGACTGAGTGTGAACCTATAGATGGCTGGCAGAAGGTTGTGTGTGTGTGAATACAGCCCTCCTGTCGAGTAGAAATAACAGGTCTTATCATAACGGTCCAGTGCTGACTGTGCTACATTGAGTTAAATTGCGTTCTTGCACTGAGGGCTTTCTCCAGCCGACGCAGAGCTATCCAATACATCCATTAGGGTCATTTAATCAGTGTTAATGACACACTCTTAAGATGATTAACATGATTAGAGCCACACTCGCTATGGATTCTAGAGTCTAATTCTTATTGAAGTGAAATGAGCCTGAGCCCTTTGAAAGACTTGAGTTGGCTGTTCCATTGTGGTCAGTGTTGGTTCTATATTCACTAGATATCCTATCCCTGGTTTAGTGGTTTGATTTTGATCAGGAATTTGTTCTCAGTTAGCTACAATCTGAGTGAACATCTACACACACCACAGGCCTCTCCCCTCCCTCCTTCTCATCGTGCTTCAGACTTAATCTCGCTGAGTGTAATCACTCTAATTTGGCCCCGGCTATTGATCTGAATACTGAAACAATCAATGTTAGTAAGGTAGAATCTCACTTTTGTACCTCAAAAAATGTTTAGATTTTTCAGAAGTCCTTACTTCATTATTGTCGGGGCTCTCTGCCATAATAAAGTAATGGGCCCTTATGCCGGCATGCAGCGGGTGAAATGATACATTGAAATTGATAACACAAAGCTAGAGATTACTCTTCAACTATGAGTGATGTCCCTCCTATGGACCGCCCTGTGAGGAATCATGGGTGGGAGTCTGAAGGCAGAATATATTGCTTCTAATGGGCCATCCTGGAGGAGAAAGAGAGCCTGCGCAGCCGTGCACATCCCACCGGAGGCCTCAAAACAGGGTGCTGCATCTTTCCTTCAAGGCAAACATTTTGGCACATATTTTATTTTCTCCCCCTGTAGACGTGATGAATGACGTCTCCCGGGCTGCTCCCGCGGAAATAAAAGGCTTTTCCCTCATCACATTTGTATCAATTGTTTTATTTCTTCTGACAATGTTTACTCTGTGAGCGCTGTGGTAATGATCAGCGGAATAAATGCAGTTGGGGGATGGTTGTGTAGCTCCTCCAGCAGAATGCCTCTCCTCTCCTCCTCCCTCCTCCTCTCTCCCTCTTCTCCTCCTCACTCCCTCCTCTCTCCTCCTCCCTCCCTCCTCTCTCTCCTCCCTCCTCTCTCCTCTCTCCCTCCTCTCCTCCTCCCTCCTCTCTCCTCCTCCCTCCTCTCTCCTCCTCCCTCCTCTCTCTTCCTCCCTCCTCTCTCCTCCTCCCTCCTCTCTCCTCCTCCCTCCTCTCTCCCTCCCTCCTCTCTCCTCCTTTCTCCTCTCTCCTCCCTCCCTCCTCTCTCCTCCCTCCCTCCTCTCTCCTCCTCCCTCCTCTCTCCTCCTCTCCACCCCAGGCCTTTATCTCTGGCAGGTAAGGCGATAAGAGAACGGCAAATATCCCCCCATCATCTGGGTGAAGTGATGAGTGGGTGCCTGGCTGACAGATGTGTCTGTTTGCACACGCGTGTTTGCATCTCTGACAGTGTTTACTGTATATTTCCAAGTCACGGCCGTAGTTTGTTTAAAGAGTCTCGGCAGTTGAGTATCAGTTTCTGATATTCCTACTTGTGTTGGTTGCCTATGTGATAATATTGATGATCAAAGCTCTTTCTGTAATCAGTGGATTGTATTTATCTCTGGTTGAGAGAAAGGGAGAGAAAAAATATATAATGTCTTGGAGTAGGTCTGTACAACCAAATGTTTATGCTCACAATGTAAATATATGTATATATTATTCACTTGCAGACCACAGAAGTGGCTAGTATGAATATTTGATAGAACTGGGTTACAATCACAGTGAACAAATTGGTAACATTGAGCAGAAAATCTAGTACAGCCACCCCCCCCCCCTTTCTCTCTCTCACAGACACACACACACACACACACACACACACACACACACACACAACCGGCTGGGATGGCAGGAGTTGCTGACATCATGGTTGTATGTGCAGCGCATGCAGGCTCCATGTAGGCCCAGCCCAGCTGCAGTCTCAAACCTAATGTTATTTGTCACATGCTTCGTAAGCAACAGGTGTAGACTAACAGTGAAATGCTTAGTTACTGGCCCTTCCCAACAAAGCAGAAAAATAAAATAGAGAAATAATAGAAAACTAAAACACGTAACAGACACTGCATCTTTAAAACCAGTAACGTGTTAGTGGGCGCTATTTAAATTTTTGGATGAAAAAGTTCCCGTTTTAAACAAGATATTTTGTCACGAAAAGATGCTTGACTATGCATATAATTGACAGCTTTGGATAGAAAACACTCTGACGTTTCCAAAACTGCAAAGATATTGTCTGTGAGTGCAACAGAACTGATGTTCCAGGCGAAACCCAGATAAAAATCCAACCAGGAAGTGGCGCATTTTTTGAAACTGCCTCATGCCAATGACTCCTTATATGGCTGTGAATGAGCTACGAATGAGCTTACGTTTTCCACGTATTCCCCAAGGTGTCTACAGCATTGTGACGTCTTTTTACGCATTTCCGTTGAAGAATAGCCGTAAGGGACCATATTTAGCAAGTGGTCACATGGTGTCCCGCAGAAAATCTTGCGTAAAATACTGAGGTAGCCATTTTTCCAATCGCTTCTTATGAGAAACCAATTGCCTCGACGAATATATTATCGAATAATTTGTTAAAAACACCTTGAGGATTGATCCTAAACAACGTTTGCCGTGTTTCTGTCGATATTATGGAGCTAATTTTGAAAAAAGTTTGGCGTTGTAGTGTTAGCATTTTCCGGTCGATTCCTCAGCCAAGCATGATGAACAAACGGGAGCTATTTCACCTACAAAAATAATCGTTTTGGAAAAAAGGAACATTTGCTATCTAACTGGGAGTCTCCTGAGTGAAAACATCCGAAGTTCTTCAAAGGTAAATTCTTTAATTTGGTTGCTTTTCTTATTTTCGTGAAAATGTTGCATGCTGCCAGCAGAGCCTAGCATAGCATTATGCCATGATAAACTTACACAAATGCTTGTCTAGCGTTGGCTGTAACGCATATTTTGAAAATCTGAGATGACAGTGTGATTAACAAAAGGCTAAGCTTGTGTTTGAATATATTTCATTTGTGATTTTCATGAATAGGAAAAGTTTCTAGGGGTATTTATGTTCGCTGCGTTATGCTAATTCGTTTGCTATGATTACGCTCCTGGATCTGGGATTGCTAGTCGCAAGACACTGCATCTCAGTGCAAGAGGCGTCATAAATGTGTCAACTGCAGCGTCTGGTTGCTCCTCAATACACACCACAACAAATATCAACAACATAGGAATCACTACAAAACTTTTTGTATGACATCTTATACACTATATTAGGCCCAGCCTTTGGAGCTTTGGTTTTCCTAGATATGGCTACTATATTGTCATCACTACATCTGATGGATTTGGATACTGCTTTTAAAGCAAATTTCTGCAGCACTAGTAAACGTGTGATCAATACATGTTGATGATTTCATGTCTGTGCTGTTTGTAATTACCCTGGTAGGTTGACTGGTTACAGTTTGAAGCTTTCTCTTGAGTGGGCAGCTTGATAAAAGCCAGTCAATATTTAAATCACCCAGAAAATATACCTCTCTCTGTCAAGCATTTCACACGTTATATACTGACTGTTAGCACTTGGTGGTCTATAGCAGCTTTCCACAAGAATCGGCTTTAGGTGAGGCAGATGACGAAATGAAATGTCATCAGCACAACCCAGATAAACTGCTATCTATATAGCTAGCTCCTCCTTGCTACTTCCAATCTACAGTATATAGCGCCTCCTTGCTACTTCCAATCTACAGTATATACAGTGGGGCAAAAAAGTATTTAGTTAGCCACCAATTGTGCAAGTTCTCCCACTTAAAAAGACGAGAGAGGCCTGTACTTTTCATCATCAAAACATCCAGAAAATCACACTGTAGGATTTTTTATGAATTTATTTGCAAATTATGGTGGAAAATAAGTATTTGGTCACCTACAAACAAGCAAGATTTCTGGCTCTCACAGACCTGTAACTTCTTCTTTAAGAGGCTCCTCTGTCCTCCACTCGTTACCTGTATTAATGGCACCTTCACTATGCCCCAATGCATAGTGCCAACTGTAAAGTTTGGTGGAGGAGGAATAATGGTCTGGGGCTGTTTTTCATGGTTCAGGCCCCTTAGTTCCAGTGAAGGGAAATGTTAATGCTACAGCATACAATTACAATCTAGATGATTCTGTGCTTCCAACTTTGTGACAACAGTTTGGGGAAGGCCCTTTCCTGTTTCAGCATGACAATGCCCCCGTGCACAGAGCAGGGTCCATACAGAAATGATTTGTCGAGATCGTTTTGGAAGAACTTGACTGGCCTTCACAGAACACTGACCATAACCCCATCGACCACCTTTGGCATGAATTGGAACCGACTGCGAGCCAGGCCTAATTGCCAAATATCTGTACCCGACCTCACTAATGCTATTTGTGGCTGAATGGAAGCAAGTCCCTACAGCAATGTTCCAAAAGAGTGGAGGCTGTTATGTGTCATAGGCTACAGTAGGCTACTACATAAAATGTCCAGTGGCACACTGACTCACCTAATGATGAAGATGAAGCTATAGGCTACTCACTGTGATGGCCGATGTGCTCGTCGTGGCAATAGACTCTCAAGATGAGCTACTTTGAAAAAAAGTGCTGCAGTTATCCAAAAATATATATATTTGAAAAAAATATTTTTTTTTTCTTTGATTTGTTTTGCAGACAGATTAGTCTTCTCTTTTCAGCAGTAGGGTTTTGCTTCCAAACTATGATTTTCCTGCGTTTTTTTTAAATGTATTATTATTTTCTTAAATCTGCAAAACCAACAGCTGCAACCAACCATAGAAATATAATCCATCGATGGCAGTTCCCATTCAAGTCAGGACTGGCATCCATTGCTAGTGTACACAAATTTAACAGTCTATTTAACCAGGGTAAGAAGTTACAATGCCCTTCTATGGATTATATGTCTATGGCCACAACACAACAAGTTGTATATTTGACCCGCATGGTGCTCAAACTGCAGCCTTCCTGACTGTAGGCATACTGGTAACTGTCAAAATAAAGGAAACACTTGAGTAAACAAGGGATACAAAGTATATATTATGGTGTGGGGTGCATTTTCCTGGCATGGTTTAGGTCCAAATGTAGAATCTATGCCAAGCCGTATTCAAGCTGTTCTGGCAGCCCATTGGTTGCCCAACAATCAATCAATGTATTTAAATGTTTTATTTAACCTTTTTTTAACTATGCAAGTCTGTTAAGAAGAAATTCTTATTTTACAATGACGGCCTGTCCTGGCCAAACCCTACCCTAACCCGGACGACGCTGGGCCAATTGTGCGCCGCCCTATGGGACTCCTGATCATGGCCTGTTGTGATATAGCCCGGGATCGAACCAGGTTCTGTAGTAAGGCCTTTAGCACGGAGATGCAGTGCAGAGGCAATTATTTATAAGGCCCTTTTTACATCGGTAGATGTCACAAAGTGCTACACATGGTGGCTAGGAAAAACTCCCTAAAGAGGCAGGAACCTAGGAAGAAACCTAGAGAAGAACCAGGCTCTGAGGGGAGGCCAGTCCTCTTCTGGCTGTACCGGGTGGGGATAGAACATGGCCATTAAGGCCAGGTTGTTCTTCAAGATGTTCATAGATGACCAGCAGGGTCATTCAGAGGTCGAGACAGCAGGTGCGGTAGAGAGAGAGAGAATAGCTGGTCCGGGACAAGGTAGCATGTCCGGTGAACAGGTCAGGGTTTCCATATGCCGAAGGCAGAACAGTTGAAACTGGAGTAGCAGCATGACCAGGTGGACTGGGGACAGCCAGGAGTCAGCAGGCCAGGTAGACCCTTTTAAGACACTTTGTTGGTGTTTCCTTTATTTTGCAGATACCTGTATGTGCTTGTGATACCTTAATCAACAGTTATTTTTTAAATAAACTATAGATCCTCTGAATACATTATGCTCCTGTGGAAAAATACTATTTATATATTTTTTGCCCTCTATGGCCCCAGCCCCTGACTCACACAATTGGCCAGTCAGATTATTATTATTAATACACAAATTAACATTTATGAACATTATTCACATAATGCAATATTCTATTATACATCCTATCATAATCAAAAAATTATATTACAAAAATAAGTAATGTATGGTTGTATTATCAGTTCATTAATCTACTTAATTGTATAGCTTAGTAAATTGAAGAATGATTGACAATAAATAATTGTAATCAAATTAAAATGTTGATACATAATAATGAGTTAATTACCTGAATGCATCTTTATTGCCTAGGCGTTAACAAAATATTCATACAAATATGATTAGGCCTCTCATAAACTAGGCCTTGTAGAAAGAGGGTCAATCAAGTTAGGTCTGCCAAATTAATGTAACAATACAATCATAAAAAAAGTTGTTTAAACATGCACAATTAGAAGCATCAATCTATATAGAAAAAGCGTGACTAAATTCGAGCCCAGTAACTTTGCTCACCGCATCCTCCTTGTCTCGTATGGCTGCCACGAAAAGCCCCCACCTGCTGATCTGCATGAAGTGTGTGAGTGCCACTGGCGATGTACCTTGCTGGACATGCTAGCTGTTCTCGGCGGCTAATCATCACTTCAAACGCATTCTTTCGTGGTGTTATTGGTTGGCCTACTACTACTGGTAGTACTGTTAAAATGTAAGTTATGAATCGCAAATCACTATACAGCTGACACACTTGATTTCATTTTGAGTTCGATTTGGTTGTCCAAAATACTATCAGCTTGCCCTGCTCTTTGCCGATGAATGCCCTGATCTCTGGCCAGTCAATTGGTTAAAATACATTGTTGTTTTGTCTATTAATCGCTTCTAATAGATCTGAAAATGATGCATAACCATAAATTTAACCGAATGTTTGTTTATAATGAGGGACGTCCCACGTTTAACCTGGACACATAAATAGTAGGAATTTGCTATGACCGCATGAGAGGTAAATTAAACATCTGCACGTCGCCTGCAGGTGCAAGCCTGTGTGTTTCACTATCCAATCTGAGGCTTGAACATGATCTGAGGCTGTCTGGTCTCTTGGGTATCAATTTGGGAGAGCGGACAGTGTATTATAAACAAAAATACTTATATATTGGCCAAAAAAAAGAACACATCTGATTTTTGTTTTCGGTGTGTGGAGAAAAGTGAGGCGGGGCATCGTTTAAACAGTAATTCTACTTTGTCCGGCCTAACTAGGATTAAAGTGTCAGATGCTAAACAGTAGCAGCAGTGTATGTGATGATTACAGCGACAAATGTTGTTCACGAAGCGTGTGACAAATATAATTTGATTTGAGTTTGCTGTCTATTTCACCTTTCAGAGACTTTCATTTGGTCTGTATTGATTTATTGTGTGGAGACATTTTGGGATAATTTAACTTTATCACAGGGTTGCTGAGTAAACTCCTTAGTTCCTCAAATCAAAATGGGATGAATGTAAACCACCAATTTGCATATATCCACTCTGAGTGTTTTTATTCCGTTGGCTGTCATCCTCAGCCTGTGTTGTGAATATGTCACCGTCTTCTCCCCACCTGGAGGGGTTCAGAGTTTGTTCTTTTCAAAGAGCTGTCAGGGGGCTGATGCTCTGAGGAGAGCTCACTGGTTTATGGCAGGGTGATATAAGGGCTAGTCTGTTGCAGCTAGCTCAGTTAAGATAATTGCTCCAGCACAGGGTGTCACAGCAGAGTTTGTTTTTTGTTTGTTCTCAACTTCAATTTTCAATGATGTCCAGCCTCTTCTCTTTACTGTGACAACTGAAAATTGCAATCGGTAGTTTGGAAATGGCTACTCTATCACCTTGAACCCCAAAGACTAATAGGTGTTGTAAGACCAGGCTCAAATAAGATCATGGTATTGAGTTAATAATCTGCTAACCGAATACAGTACATCTGTCCATTTTCACTAGTTGTGGAAAGTAGATCTATAGAGGGGGGGGGGGGGGGGGGGGGGTCATGACAGATTCCCATGGTTGCACTGACTGTACTTAGAACCACTGCTTCCTTCAAAATGTATACCATAATCCTCGTATTGGAATTATCGCAAGTGCTGGTTTAAGATTTGTTTAGCCAATATCGTATGCATTAAGAGGGAGATCACTTAAAAGGTTATGTATCTCAGCTAAAAGCTAAATATCATTTTTAAGCTAGAGCAGGGATGGGCAACGCGAGCAGTGGCTCGCGGGTCTGTGTCCCCACATCCATACCAAGATGTAGTCAGAGCCGGCCCTAGCCATTTGGGGACCCTAAGCAAAATGTTGTTTCCCTCACCTTGCAAGCAAAACAATCTAGCGGCAATCGTCTTGACAGAGGAGAGAAAAAAATTGAGGTTTTAGTATTAATTTCTTGCAATTCTATACCGAACAAAAATATAAACTCAACATGTAAAATGATGGTCCCATGTTTTATGAGTTGAAATAAAACATCCCTGACATACACACAAAAATCATATTTCTCTCAAATTCTAAGCAGAAATTTGTTTACATCCCTGTAAGTGAACGTTTTTCCTTTGCCAAGATAATCCATCCACTTTACTGTTTGGTCATATCGAGAAGCTGATTTAAGCATCATAATCAATACACAGGTGCACCTTTTGCTGGGGACAATAAAAGGCACTGTAAAATGTGCTGTTTTGTCACACAACACAGTGCCACAGAGTTTTGAAGGAGCGTGCAATTGGCATGCTAACTGCAGGAATGTCCGCCAGAGCTGTTGCAAGGGAACAAAATGTTAATTTCTCTACCATAAGCTGCCTCAACGTCATTTTATTTAGATAATTTGGCAGTATGTCCAACTGGCCTCACAACTGCAGACCACGTGTAACCACGCCAGTCCAGGACCTCCACATCTGGCTTCTTCACATTCGGGATTGTCTGGGGAGTATTTATGTCTGTGATGAAAAAGTCATTCTGATTTGCTGGGCCTGGCTCCCCAGTTGGTGGGCCTATATGCCCACCCATGGCTGCACCCCTGCTCAGTCATGTGAAATCCATAGGCTAGGGCCTAATGAATTTATTTACATTTCCTTATTTCCTTATATGAACTGTAACTCAGTAAAATTGTTGCATGGTGTATTTATATGTTTTGTTCAGTACCTTCTACCTTCTTAACAGTACTATCAACAAGGTTGGTAGTCAGGTGCCACGAAGAGGGACATTTGCAATTGGCTCAAAAGAGAGCAGCACGGTTGGCCCTTGGATGTACACAGAGAGCAAACATTAATAATATGCATGTCAATCTCTCCTGGTTCAAAGTGTAGGAGAGATTGACTTCTTCACTACTTGTATTTGTGAGAGGTATTGACATGTTGAAAGCACCGAGCTGTCTATTTAATCGACTAGCACCCATGCATACCCCACAAGACATACCACCAGTGGTCTCTTCACAGTCCCCAAGTCCAGAACAGACTATGGGAGGTGCACAGTACTACATAGAGCCATGACTACATGGAACTCTATTCCACATTAGGTAACTGATGTAAGCAGTAGAATCAAATTTTAAAAAGTTATACAAATTCACCTTATGGAACAGCGGGGACTGTGAAGCAACACAAACATGCACAAACTCCATGCATACACACATGATAACATATGCGCTATATGCACACGTACACATGGATTTTGTGTTGTAGATATGTGGTAGTGGAGTAGGGGCCTGAGGGCACACACTTAGTGTGTTGTGAAATCTGTAATGAATGTATTGTAATGTTTTTTAAATTGTATAACTGCCTTAATTTTGCCAGACCCCCGGAAGAGTAGCTGCTGCGTTGGCAGCTAATGGCGAACCATAATAAACACAAATCAAATACAAATGGGGCCCCCCCCGTCACTAATTCGACCATGATTACTACAAGTTTAGATAGCTGGCCGCTAACTAACGTATCAACGTAAATTTTTTTGGTGACATGGGCTAATTGAGTAACTGTCAGTGACTGACATAAGAGTAAAACTACTGATGCAAAAACACATTTCAAAATTGCACCTTGTGTATTCTACTATTCTTGCTCTGCTTTCTTGACATCTAAGACAAGCAGACAGGTCCTAAAGGCCTTAGTTTTGTCGCATCTGGAATACTGCCCAGTTATGTGGTCAGGTGCGGCAAAGAAAGACATATCCAAATTGCAGTTGTTCCAGGACAGAGCAGCACGTATTGCACTTTGAAGTACACAGAGGACGAATGTCAATGAAATGCCTGCTTATCATTCCTGGCTCAAAGTTTAGGAGAGATTGACTGCATCACTGTTGGTCTTTGTGTGAGGTGTTGATGTGCTGAAGGTACCGAACTGTGTTCAAGCAGTGGGCACACAGTTCAGACATTCATCGGTATCACACAAGACATGCAACCAGAGGTCTTTTCACAGTCCCCTTGTCCAGAACAGGGGCTGGGAAACACACAGTATTAAATTGAGCCATGACTAATTGGAGCCCTCTGCCATCGCAGGTAGCTCAAGCTAGCAATAAAACCAGATCAAAAAAACCCAGAAAAAAGAACAACACAACGGGGACTGTGTTTTGCTTTGCATTATGTATTGTATTATGTATGTGATACGACTGTGATGTGTGGTTGTCTCGCCTGGATTTCTTAAGATGAATACACTAGTTGTGGGTCACTCTGGATGAGGAGCATCTGCTGAATGGCTAAATTGTAATGTAAATGTAGTGCTACAGTGTATGTATATTTATATATATTTTGTATTTTATTTGTTGTGTTGTTTCCTTTTTGACCCAGGAAGAGTAGCCGCTGCCTCGGCACTAGCTAATTGGGGATCCTAATAAATACTAAATACTAAAACAGTATGTTGAGCCTTTTTTGGGGGGTGGGGAATTCACACGCAGGCTTACAAAAGGGGCGTCACATGACCGCTAGTTGCCCATCCTTAAGCTAGAGCTAGGCTGCAGCTGGCATGAACTATTACTGTACATGTTTATTCTGTCTCTCTCTCTTTTCTTGCTGAAAGTCATGCTTAGAAATTCAGGGGATCAGGATTCAGCTGTAAATTGTCCTTTAGATCTCACAATAGATTTAGTACATTGTGAGTTCTAAGAAAGATTCATTTCAGGTTGTGTTCTGTGAAAAACAAAGTGCACAATGTTGAAGGGTTATTTTCTATAATCAGCTTCAAGTGGAGGCAAAACCTTTTGAATTGACCATTTATAGAAATGTACATCTGTTCTCGTTGGCCCTCCAACACTTAGGCATACTTATGTGTCCAGAATAGAACAACACTATGTGAGCCAGTTTGATATATCCTAAGGACAGATAAGGGTGACGGACTCTGTCTTTTTATTTAGTAGAAGCTGGGTACATTCCAACAAATAACCACATTTTTGGTGAGTTGGCCGAAGAGGCCCATCCATCAATTTGTATTGTGGATGCAGCAATTGAAAACTGCCATACATGTAAGACATTGCCTGCTAGCCCTCACACAAAGGTATACACGTTAAACTCGGGTTTACATTGTGTGTCAACCTATTAGGGCTGAACCATATGTTCTGCCCACAAAACTGGTCCTTTTTTCCCCATCTGTGTGCAAGACTGATTTCAGTTTACGATCACATCCCACGTCACCATAAAGTGCCCACAGCGGATGTACCAAACAGCTTCTTGTCGGAACCTACAAGTGTCCTGGACAGAATGATGGAGCATTGGGGATCAATCTGAGAAAACGTGATGGAAATAAACGTTGTTAACATCCTCTCTCCCCCGCCATCCTCTCTCTCTCTCTTTCTGATAGGTCATATTTGAGGCGGAGGTCTCGGACGGGAAGACCGGCTTCATTGCGATTGATGACATCCAGGTTCTGAGCTATCCATGTGGTAAGTCATTACACAGGCAGTAATTACCAGACACTCCTGCATTGCTGCTGATGGGCTTTTTGTTGCTCCGAAAATTAAGATAAGAAGGTGACCTGGTAGAGGGGAAGGATGAGGTGAGCAAGGTTTGCTGTTGGAAGATAATAAAGTGGGCTGACCTGCATTTGAAAACATCAGTGTCGGCGCAGGAGGGAATAAATAAATATACTAATAAATGAATCTTCCGTGTAATAAAGGATAATTGTTCTCTCTCAGCATGGCTTTATGGGTTGTAATAGCTGGCTTCCACCCACTTCAGCACAATGAGGTACTTGAACGTTAACCTTAAAAAAATCCCTGGCTTCCTGATAACCTGACCATTAAATATATTTGTGGATTTCTTCATTTTCATCCAGAGACCATTTTACAAAGACACAGTTAAGCATGTTTCCGACAGTTTCTACAGATGCCAAGAATCTGCGACGCCATTAGAAAGAATAGACTTTTCATTATTGAATAAGAAATGTAATTTAAAAAATGTGTGTGTGTGTGTCCACAGTTGTTTGCTTTGTATTCGTACTCTTACACATTGATGGGGTACAACCTGAACATTGAGATATTTGGATTTTACAATTCCCTCAGTTATATAGTCTATCCAGGATGATCAAATAATTAACATTAAATAATGTAAAGATATCCCAATTAGGAGCACCAGCAACCACAGGGGTAGTGATTTCACCTTCACTGAGAAGAGCTCCTAACTAGGACTGTAAACCTTTTGAACAGCGTAACAAACCTTTATAAAACTAACCATCATGGTTAGTTGTGACAGTTAATTCTAAATGGTGGGTAAAATGGCTGGTTTAGGTACCCTACACCCTTTGACGACTAGACTGGTGCAGTCCAGTGTATCCAGTCATGCATCCTGTCCTGCTACCTCCTAGGTTACACCCCAAATGGCACCCTATTCCCTACATAGTGCACTACTTTTGGCCAGAGCCCTTTAGTGCACTATGAAGGGAATATGATGCCATTTTGGACACAGCCCTAGCCTCCACAGTAACAGCATTCATTTAAATTGACAGCTGCATCCAGAGAAATTATCTGAGCAGTGAGCAGTACTGAGCACTAGCCACCCCTCATTTGGCAGTGGGGTAAGTGGATTGACTCAGGGGACTGGTACGTCCCAGGCTAATTTGGAGATAATCTGCTAATGGCGTCACTCCAGAGGGTCATTTCTGTTGGATTTAACAATAATAATTAAATAATAATTACCCTTCCCTCTCCATCATTCAACCATTTACTACTTTGGAGTGTTTAGTGAGTGCTATAGTAAAGCAATCATAGTCCTAGTAAGTGCATGGTTGCTCTTCAGTAACAAATGCTCTTGATTGGGTCCAACAGGGGATAATCAGCAAATGCCATTTTCTTTTGCACCATGGCCTCTTCCTGATCCCTGTCTCAAGAGAAGCTTGCAGCTCTTCAGCAGCACTGACGCTAGGATGGATCTCTAACTAAGCTCTGTGTGAAATTAGTGTGTGCTGAACCACCCAGCTTCTATCCACCCATTGCACTGATGATAATGAACTAGCTAAGCACTCACCCAAGCTGACAAACCATTGGACACAGTGATTTACAGTCTCTATTTTAGCAATAGTCCCTAGAGTCAAATGAGTTAAATCACTATGTTTGGGTCTTTTTCTAAGGTCCTATCACTAGTCCATTGGATTATCTCCTCTTTTCTTCTCTCTTCACAATGGCCTCGATCTCACACTGTAGTGCTCTCGCAGTCTACGATGCTGTATCTTTGTATGTATGGTATGTGCATAAAATATCCCTAATCAGTTTTTCCACCAGAGTATAAAGGGTAATTTGGAGGATTACCCTGCGGCTGTGACTTGAATTCACTGCTTGATTATAGAATACAATTAAATTCAGAATCACTCCAAAACACTAATAAAAAATACTACAGGCACTGAGTTTTCCTTCTCAAAGTCAAATCGAAGAAAGATAATTCATTTTAAATGCAGCAATTTTAAACTTGAACATGTCTTTGTAGTTGCAGAGAGAAAAACTTGGTGTCTCTAAACATTGATAAAGTCATAGTTAATGTATTAAAAGTATGCATAGCCAAGCCATCGTTTGGCTCGTTAGGTAATCTGTAACGAGGATCCCTGGACATTAACAACAGTGTGAAGCCAGACAACCGTTTTGGTCCTGTTGTGTTCAGAGTTTAGCGCTGTTTCGTAAATGTTCCTCCTAGTTACGTGTGCTCAATTACTGCTGGCACCGCTCCAGACTACCACGCAGCATCTGGGCTGCCAACCTTCCAAATCACCATGAATAATTTAGCTGTCCATATCAAAACTCTGCTTGTTAATATTATTTTTTCCAAAAAAGACTCCATCCTTCTCATGTTAGTTTAATGTTGTTGTTGGGTATTTTATTTCCAGACCACATAGGTTTTCTTTCCTTTTTCCTGATGTCCCACAGCCCTCTTAGAACACTAGTATCTTTTGACTTGAGGTGCAAGTGTGTATTGTAATAATCCAGGCTGTTCCCAGCAGCGGTGTATGTTTATTGAAAGTGTTTACCAGTAACCACTTCACCCACTCAGCTCTGGCTGTGTTTGTGTGACAGATGAGGTAGTTACTAGGACTTGCCGTCTGACATGGCGAGAAAAGGGGGGTGCTGGGAAACCGCAGGGCTGCATTGATCATGTCGTGTGCTCTGCGTTTATGACTGCTGTAATTGTTTTCTTCCCCATAGATAAATCGCCTCACTTCCTGCGCCTGGGAGATGTGGAAGTCAACGCCGGGCAGAACGCCACCTTCCAGTGCATCGCCACCGGCCGGGATACCATGAATAACAGGCTGTGGCTGCAGGTATGGACTGGGATTGGGAGCAGGGCTAGCCACTGTACAGATAAAATCAAATTTTAATAGTCACATGTGCCAAATACAACAGTAGACCTTACAGTGAAATGCTTACTTACGAGTCCCTGACCAACAATGCAGTTTAAAAAAAAATACAGGTAAGAATAACAGTTTAAAGTAACAAGTAATTAAAAAGCAGCAGTGAAATAACAATCGCGAGACTATATACAGGGGGGGTACCGATACAGAGTCAATGTGTGGGGGCACTGGTTATTTGAGGTAGTATGTATATGTAGGTAGAGTTATTAAAGTGACTCGCCTGGGTAGCCATTTGGCTCGATGTTCAGGAGTCTTATGGCTTGGGGCTAGAAGCTGTTTAGAACCCTCTAAGACCTAGACTTGGCGCTACCGATACCACTTGCCGTGCGGTAGCAGAGAGAACAGTCTATGACTAGAGTGGCTAGAGTCTTGGACAATTTTTAGGGCCTTCCTCTGTCACCGCCTGGTATAGAGGTCCTGGATGGCAGGAAGCTTGGCCCCAGTGATATACTGGGCCGTTCGCACTATCCTCTATTAGAGGTCGAACGATTATGATTTTTCAACGCAGACAGCGATTATTGGAGGACCAAAAAAAGCCGATACCGATTAATCGGCCAAATTCTTTTTAAAAGTTATATATACATATATTTGTAATAATGACAATTACAGCTATACTGAATAAACAATGAACGCTTTTATTTTAACTTAATATAATACATAAATAAAATCAATTTAGTCTCAAATAAATAATGAAACATGTTCAATTTGGTTTAAATAATGCAAAAACAAAGTATTGGAGAAGAAAGTAAAAGTGCAATATGTGCCATGTAAAAAAGATAACGTTTAAGTTCCTTGCTCAGAACATTTGAAAGCTGGTGGTTCTTTTTAACATGAGTCTTCAATATTGCCGGGTAAGAAGTATTAGGTTGTAGTTATTATAGGATTATTTATGTCTATACCATTTTTTATTTCATATACCTTTTGACTATTGGATGTTCTAATATGTACTTTAGTATTGCCAGCCCAATCTCGGGAGTTGATAGGCTTGAAGTCATAAACAGCGCAATGCTTGAAGAATTGTGAAGAACTGCAGGCAAACGCAGTAAAGTGCTGTTTGAATGAATGCTTACGAGCCTGCTGCTGCCTACCACCGCTCAGTCAGACTGCTCTATCAAATCATAGACTTAATTACAATATAATAACACACAGAAATACGAGCCTTAGGTCATTGATATGGTAAAATCTGGAAACTATAATTTTGAGAAAAAAAAAGTTTATTCTTTCAGTGAAATACGGAACCGTTCCGTATTTTATCTAACGGGTGGCATCCATAAGTCTAAATATTACTGTTACATTGCACAATCTTCAATGTTTTGTCATAATTACGTAAAATTCTGGCAAATTAGTTCGCAACGAGCCAGGCGGCCCAAACTGTTGCATATACCCTGATGAGAAGTGACACAATTTCCCTAGTTTAATATTGCCTGCTAACATTAATTTATTTTAACTAAATATGCAGGTTTAAAAATATATACACTGCTCAAACAAATAAAGGGAACACTTAAACAACACAATGTAACTCCAAGTCAATCACACTTCTGTGAAATCAAACTGTCCACTTAGAAAGCAACACTGATTGACAATAAATTTCACATGCTGTTGTGCAAATGGAATAGACAACAGGTGGAAATTATAGGCATTTAGCAAGACACCCCCAATAAAGGAGTGGTTTTGCAGGTGGGGACCACAGACCACTTCTCAGTTCCTATGCTTCCTGGCTGATGTTTTGGTCACTTTTGAATGCTGGCGGTGCTTTCACTCTAGTGGTAGCATGAGACGGAGTCTACAACCCACACAAGTGGCTCAGGTAGTGCTGCTCATCCAGGATGGCACATCAATGCGAGATGTGGCAAGAAGGTTTGCTGTGTCTGTCAGCGTAGTGTCCAGAGCAAGGAGGCGCTACCAGGAGACAGGCCAGTACATCAGGAGACGTGGAGGAGGCCGTAGGAGGGCAACAACCCAGCAGCAGGACCGCTACCTCCGCCTTTGCAAGGAGGAGCACTGCCAGAGCCCTGCAAAATGACCTCCAGCAGGCCACAAATGTGCATGTGTCTGCTCAAACGGTCAGCAACAGACTCCATGAGGGTGGTATGAGGGTCCGACATCCACAGGTGGGGGTTGTGCTTGCAGCCCAACACCGTGCAGGACGTTTGGCATTTGCCAGAGAACACCAAGATTGGCAAATTCGCCACTGGCGCCCTGTGCTCTTCACAGATGAAAGCAGGTTCACACTGAGCACATGTGACAGAGGTGACAGTCTGGAGACGCCGTGGAGAACGTTCTGCTGCCTGCAACATCCTCCAGCATGACCGGTTTGGCGGTGGGTCAGTCATGGTGTGGGGTGGCATTTCTTTGGGGGGCCGCACAGCCCTCCATATGCTCGCCAGAGGTAGCCTGACTGCCATTAGGTACCGAGATGAGATCCTCAGACCCCTTGTGAGACCATATGCTGGTGCGTTTGGCCCTGGGTTCCTCCTAATGCAAGACAATGCTAGACCTCATGTGGCTGGAGTGTGTCAGCAGTTCCTGCAAGAGGAAGGCATTGATGCCCGTTCCCCAGACCTGAATCCAATTGAGCACATCTGGGATATCATGTCTCGCTCCATCATGTCTTGCACCACAGACTGTCCAGGAGTTGACGGATGCTTTAGTCCAGGTCTGGGAGGAGATCCCTCAGGAGACCATCCGCCACCTCATCAGGAGCATGCCCAGGCGTTGTAGGGAGGTCATACAGGCACGTGGAGGCCACACACACTACTGAGCCTCATTTTGACTTGTTTTAAGGACATTACATCAAAGTTGGATCAGCCTGTAGTGTGGTTTTCCACTTTGATTTTGAGTGTGACTCCAAATCCAGACCTCCATGGGTTGATAAATTTGATTTCCATTGATCATTTTTGTGTGATTTTGTTGTCAGCACATTCAACTATGTAAAGAAAAAAGTATTTAATAAGAATATTTCATTCATTCAGATCTAGGATGTGTTATTTTAGTGTTTCCTTAATTCTTTTGAGCAGTGTACTTCTGTGTATTGATTTTAAGAAAGGCATTGATGTTTATTGTTAGGTACATTCATGCAACGATTGTGCTTTTTTCGCAAATGCGCTTTTGTGAAATCATTCCCCGTTTGGCGAAGTTGGCTGTCTTTGTTAGGAGGAAATGGTCTTCACACAGTTCGCAACGAGCCAGGCGGCCCAAACTGCTATATTTATCCTGACTCTGTTGCACAGAACACAAGAGAAATGACACAATTTCCCTAGTTAAAATAAATTCATGTTAGCAGGCAATATGCAGGTTTAAAAATATATACTTGTGTATTGATTTTAAGAAAGGCGTGATGTTTATGGTTAGGTACACATTGGTGTAACAACAGTGCTTTTTTCGCGAATGCTCGTGTTAAATCACCCAGTTGGCGAAGTAGGCTGTGATTCAATGATAAATTAACAGGCACTGCATCGATTATATGCAACGCAGGACAAGCTAGATAAACTAGTAATATCATCAACCATGTGTAGTTAACTAGTGATTATATTAAGATTGATTGTTTTTTATAAGACACATTTAATGCTAGTTAGTGCCTTACCTTGGCTCCTTGCTGCACTCGCATAACAGGTAGTCAGCCTGCCACGCAGTCACCTTGTGGCATGAAATGTAATCGGACATGATCGGTGTCCAAAAATGACCGATTTGTTATGAAAACTTGAAATTGGCCCTAATTAATTGGCCATTCCGATTAATCGGTCGACCTCTACCCTCTGTAGTGCCTTGCGGTCAGAGGCCGAGCAGTTGCCATACCTGGCAGTGATGCAACCAGTCAGGATGCTCTCGATGGTGCAGCTGTAGAACCTTTTGAGGATCTGAGGACCCATGCCAAATCTTTTTAGTCTCCCGAGGGGCAATAGGTTTTGTCGTGCCCTCTTCACGACTGTCTTGATGTGCGTGGACCATGTTAGTTTGTTGGTGATGTGGACACCAAGGAACTTTAAGCTCTCGACCTGTTCCACTACAGCCCTGTCGATGAGAATGGGGGCGTGCTCGGTCCTCTTTTTCTTGTAGTCCACAATCATCTCCTTTGTCTTGATCATGTTGATAGAGAGGTTGTTGTCCTGGCACCACACGGCCAGGTCTTTTACCTCCTCCCTATAGGCTTTCTCGTCGTTGTCTGTGATCAGGCCTACCACTGTTGTGTCATCTGCAAATTTAATGATGGTGTTGTAGTCGTGCATGTCCGTGCAGTCATGAGTGAACAGGGAGTACAGAAGCGGACTGAGCATGCACCCCTGAGGGGCCCCTGTGTTGAGGATCGTGATCGTTGTTACCTACCCTTACCACCTGGGGGCGGCCTGTCAGGAAGTCCAGGATCCAGTTGCAGAGGGAGGTGTTTAGTCCCAGGGACCTTAGCTTATTGATGAGCTTTGAGGGCACTATGGTGTTGAACGCTGAGCTGTAGTCAATGAATAGCATTTTCACATTTTTGTCCAGGTGGGAAAGGGCAGTGTGGAGTGCAATAGAGATTGCATCATCTATGGATCTGTTGGGGTGGTATACAAATTGGAGTGGGTCTAGAGTTTCTGGGATAATGGTGTTGAACCTCTGGATTGATTTATAAGGATGCGGGTCAAACTATTGTTTATGGATCACACCAACTGACAAAAAGTAACCTTAAAATTATCCCACAGTACAATTCATCACTCAGGATATCACTGAGCATTGTGTCCTCATAACTCAAACACCTCTCTACCCCCTCTCAAATCCAATACCTGGCTCAAGGAAATGCCACGTGTTTTTTGGGGAAATTTCTATTAAGAATGCAGTAAAATCAATTTTGTCAGCTAGGGCTGCGGGAAAATTACTGTTCAGGTGAGGGCATGATCTAAGCCCTCCCTAAAGCCTAGGGTGAACTGATAAGACTCACAGAAATAGAGCGCGAGAGGGATGGAGGTGAGAAGGAGGTAGAGAGGGAATAAGAGAACTCCTCTCATGGATGACTGGGTGGAAAAGTGAGAGAGGCGATGTGACCTTTTCGGTGCCGGCCGTTGTGGAGGTGAAAATGTAAAAGAGGCACTGCTGTTGACATCAAACTTGTCTGATAACGATTCCAGTGATGATAAGCTCTGGGTGCTTTAACAGACCCATTCATTGGCTCCCGCCGAGATACACTTTTATGTGCTATCAGCCAGACGCATCCTTGATGTTTGAAAGATTTTACAAACTTTCTGTTTTTAATAAGTAATCCATCATCTTCCCGATTTAAGGCAACGTCCTTCCAATAAGTACAAACACATATGTTTTTATCTTGCAGAGGAGAAATGGGGAGGACATTCCCGTGGCGTCAACTAAGAACATCAACCACAGGCGGTTCGCTGCCTCGTTTAGACTCAAGGAAGTGACTAGTCTGGACCAAGACCTTTACCGATGTGTCACCCAGTCAGAGAGAGGATCTGGTGTGTCCAACTTCGCCGGACTCATCGTCAGAGGTATGTGTGTCCTCATCAGATGATATCTTGGTATGTAAATTCATCCATGCGCATCTGATTATTACCTCATAAATCTACCATATTTATTTGACTGATTGTAAAGTATTTTATTACAGTAAATAGTGTACATCAGTTTTGTCAATTGTAGCTTTGAACTCAGTTGCAAAACTCAGTTGCAAAAATATTCCTTCATAAACATTATGCAGATATCAAAAATAAATATGTGAGGGAACACACAACTAGCATATGTTTATTCAGGCAGAGGAATTTGAATATTATTTGGATATTCAAATGAGAATCACCAAAAGGGAGAATAATTACACAAGTTCTCATGTCATGATGTCTGAAGTCTGCTTGTGGAAATGCTTCTCAGATGTGGTCAGTGGAGAGAGCAGAGAGGCTTGGCTCCCAGCCATGCTTCAACAGACACCTCATAATCAGGAGACGTCTTTTTCTCTCTCTCTGAGCTGCTCTACATATCTCCAGCCACACAGAGAATTAGTGCAGACAATCAATCTTGGCTTCTTCAAAGTTCCTACCTCCGCCCCCAACCAAGAGGAAGGGAAGGCCAGTTTTTTTGCATCGGTAAAGCAAATCTTATTTTTAGCTTGGGCCAGAGGGTCCCAGAACCCTGGTGTTAGAAGGTAGTTCAACATTAACTGCACTGACAGGTCCAATATCTCACTAGCGCTTGAAAGCAGACATCCTGCTACACTGATCCGAAAGATGGTAATTTTAAAGGAAATTTTGGGGCCATTGATACGGGCGGCCCATAATGAGAGCTGGCATGGAGTTGCCCATTGTCGTTTATGACCTAAGGGTAGTAGTTTATTAGTGGCTGCTCTGCCAAAGCCGAAGTGACAGAGGATGCTGCCGGCTATTTTGGTCCCCTTTGTAACAAATGAAAATTTCAGTGGCAAATTCCTTTCACAGAAGAACTATTGATCTACGTGTCCCCCAGCGGTGAAAGAAACAACACACTGTGGCGCACAATTGACTTTGTCATGAGGTATGCGTGGCTCCCAGAGCTTTTTGACTAATCATGTTGCCCCATTCCTAGTAGAATCTAAACTTTATTGACAAGGTTGCTCATTGGAACAGAGCCTAAAACAAACATGCCTGTTGAGCTCTGCTTTAACAAATGAAAGCAACCCGTTCACGGCTTTGATCGTTAAAGTTATTTCTTACGGCTTATTGAAATGATTGCTGAGGTGACCTTAGGTGCAATTTTCAATATGGTATTTCAATTTCATATCTTATCCACGGCTCTATGATAAGGAAACCATGTGAAATATGTACTTAATCTAAGGAGTTCTAGTCTGTTGTCTTCTTGTGCATGTATGTGTGTGTGTACACTTTAATAACTGTTGTGTAGATAGTGTGCTGTCATCTCCCCTGGTGTGTATGTGTGGGGGACAGTGTGGTTCCCTGCCGTAAACAAACTGGCTGATTGGTGGCAGACACGACTGTCAGCAGAGAGGCAGGTTGGGAGATATTTTCTGCTTAAAAGTAGATTCAAATTTGATAACTGCCAGCTCATCCCACACTGAAGAAAGGCTCCTGCTTGACAACCCCAGGCTCAAAGAGAGATTGTTAAACTCTGATGAAGCCTCATAATGATGCCAAAGGAAGAACTTGGAATGCACAGAAAAGAGAAACACCAAGAAAGGAACATATTTTTCTAAGGATATGAATATGAAACTGTATTGATTCCAAGCCACGAGGGCTTGTGGACTATGTTTGCTGGTTAACCACAGGGTTTGAGAGGCAGAATGATTGTCACCTTGTAGATGATAGCCTAATACCGCCTGCCCAAACGGTGGCTGCATGCTGGAGGTAAGGTGGGGGAGACAGATGGTGGAAGGGATCACTCCTCTGTGTCCTGTAACAGCATCAGTCAGATGGAGATTGCTGTGTGTGCTTTGTTGTTCCAAGGCCTGCCCTGTCACTTTCTCAGATCTTGTCATTAGCTTTTTTTAAAAGCCAGAGCGGACCCGAGCGTTTCCTCCCGCATAAAATGAAGTTGCTGCAGCTCTCTCTCTCCTCCCACTGTTTGTTTTTTTATCAACATGCTGCCTTGGAGACTGTCGTCTATATCGGAAATAAATGAAAATCAATTACTATTAGAATGGCTCCGGAGCCAGGGCTGCTTGGGGCTGGGTTAGACCAGTCACAGCAGAGTTGAGCTGCAGGTTGGCCAGTCAGTAAGTTGTGCGACTGCAAGGCGGATGTTTATTAGCGTGGCCTGCTGAAGGATGTGAGAGATGGATGAGACAAGGTTCAAGGAGCAGTAATGCGAGGGCTCGGCGATATCATTCCACACTGTCACCACACACATGATGGATGGGCTGCTTGGGGAGAAGCAATAATGCCAGCTGATGAAAGATTCCTCTGCATCTCACTCACTCACTCACTCACTCTCACACACACACACACACACACACACACACACACACACACACACACACACACACACACACACACACACACACACACACACACACACAACCTGCTCAGTCCAACTAGCTCTATCTTCACTCCTCCGTTATGATGCCCTAAATGGGGAGAGTCAGCCTGCCTGCCATGCCTAAAACCTTCCGCATGCTACTGTGCATTTTATTGGAAGCATATTTATAGTTTTTTAGTTGAAAGAAGACATTTTGTGTGTCAGTTACTCCAGACCTCCTCTATTGTGTTTACGCCGTTTCCTCCAAACATCTTAATGAAATGAGAATGGTCCTCGCCTACAGGTACAAGTACAAATTAGATTGGCAATTGCCTCTGCATTTAAATGGCCTTTTTCCTCTTTCTATTTTTTCCGTTGATGGGGTTGGTTTGTTTTCTTGGAAAACTACTTCTACCTAATAAACATCAGCGGCTTCAATAATTAATTGTTTTCGATCAAATATATTGTGAAGGTTTCTGGTTTGTTTTAGTTGTTGTCTATTAGTTATCCAGTATTTTGACCCAATAAAATTACCAGGAAAAAGAGTTTCAGGAATTCAATTTTTATTTTTGAGGTTTTATTGTCACATACACTGGATATGTGCAGCCATAGTAGTAGTAGTAGTAGTACAGTGCAACCTGGGGAAAAAGTGCTTTGCTCAAGGGCACATGGACAGATTTTTCACCTTGTAGGCTTAGGTATTAGAACCAGCGACCTTATGTTACTGGCCCAATGCTCTAAACTCTAGGCCACCTGTAGCCCAAGTCCTGAGGTGACCTTAAAGGGAAAAGTAAAAATACAGTGCCCTTGGAAAGTATTCAGACCCCTTGACTTTTTCCACGTTTTGTTACGTTACAGCCTTATTCTAAAATGTATTACATCTTTTTTTCCCTCATCGGTCTACACACAATACCCCATAATGACAAAGCAAAAACAGGTTTTCAGAAATGTTTGCCAATTTATAAAAAATAAAATGAAATATCACAAGTATTCAGACCCTTTACTCAGTACTTTGTTGAAGCACCTTTGGCAGGGATTACAGCATCGAGTCTTCTTGGGTATGACGCTATAAGCTTGGCACACCTGCATTTCGGGAGTTTCTCTCATTCTTCTCTGCAGATGCTCTCAAGCTCGGTCAGGTTGCAATTCAACGGCTCAGACACAAGAGGTATGTGGTAGGGTCTACAGTCAATCACGGATTACAAAAAGAAAACCAGCCCCGTCGCAGACCAGGATGTCTTGCTCCCAGACAGACTAAACAACTTCTTTGCTCGCTTTGAGGACAATACAGTGCCACTGACACGGACCGCTACCAAAACCTGCGGCCTCTCCTTCACTGCAGCCGACGTGAGTAAAACATTTAAACGTGTTAACCCTCGCAAGGCTGAAGGCCCAGACGGCATCCCCAGCCGCATCCTCAGAGCATGTGCAGACCAGCTGGCTGGTGTGCGCGTCCTCAGAGCATGTGCAGACCAGCTGGCTGGTGTGTTTACGGACATATTCAATCAATCCTTATCCCAGTCTGCTGTTCCCACATGCTTCAAGATTTCCACCATTGTTCCTCTTCCCAAGAAAGCTAAGGTAACTGAGCTAAACGACTACCGCCCCGTACCACTCACTTCCGTAATCATGAAGCGCTTTGAGAGACTAGTCAAGGACCATATCATCTCCACCCTACCTGACACCCTAGACCCACTCCAATTTGCTTACCGCCCCAATAGGTCCACAGACGACGCAATCGCAACCACACTGCCCTAACCCACCTGGACAAGAGTAATACCCATGTGAGAATGCTGTTCATCGACTACAGCTCAGCATTTAACAACACAGTACCCTCCAAACTCGTCATCAAGCTCGAGACCCTGGGTCTCGACCCCGCCCTGTAAAACTGGGTACTGGACTTCGTGAGGGGCCGCCCCCAGGTGGTGGGGGTAGATAACAACATCTCCACCCCGCTGACCCTCAACACTGGGGCCCCACAAGGGTGCGTTCTGAGCCCTCCTGTACTCCCTGTTCACCCACGACTGCGTGGCCATTCACGCCTCCAACTCAATCATCAATTTTGCAGACGACATTACAGTGGTAGGCTTGATTACCAACAACGACGAGATGGCCTACAGGGAGGAGGTGAGGGCCCTCGGAGTGTGGTGTCAGGAAAATAACCTCACACTCAACGTCAGCAAAACAAAGGAGATGATAATGGACTTCAGGAAACAGCAGAGGGAGCACCCCCCTATCCACATCGACGGGAGTGTAGTGGAGAGGGTAATACGTTTTAAGTTCCTCGGCGTACACATCACGTACAAACTGAATTGGTCCACCCACACAGACAGAGTGGTGAAGAGCCTCTTCAACCTCGGGAGGCCGAAGAATTTAGGCTTGTCACCAAAAGCACTCACAAACTTTTACAGATGCACATTCGAGAGCATCCTGTCGGGCTGTATCACCGCCTGGTACGGCAACTGCTCCGCCCACAACCGTAAGGCTCTCCAGAGGGTAGTGAGGTCTGCACAACGCATCACCGGGGGCAAACTACCTGCCCTCCAGGACACCTACACCATCCGATGTCACAGGAAGGCCAAAAGATCATCAAGGACAACAACCATCCAAGCCACTGCCTGTTCACCCCGCTATCATCCAGAAGGCGAGGTCAGTACAGGTGCATCAAAGCTGGGACCGAGAGACTGAAAAACAGCTTCTATCTCAAGGCCATCAGACTGTTAAACAGCCACCACTAACATTGAGAGGCTGCTGCCAACATACTGACTCAACTCCAGCCACTTTAATATTGAAAAAATGGATGTAAAAAATGTATCACTAGCCACTTTAAACAATGCCACTTAATATAATGTTTACATACCCTACATTACTCATGTCATATGTATATACTGTACTCTATACCATCTACTGCATCTTGCCATCTTTATTTAATATATGTATCACTAGCCACTTTAAACAATGCCACTTTTATATGTTTACATACCCTACATTACTCATCTCATATGTATATACTGTACTCGATACCATCTACTGCATCTTGCCTATGCCGTTCTGTACCATCACTCATTCATATGTCTTTATGTACATTTTCTTCATCCCTTTACACTTGTGTGTATAAGGTAGTTGTTGTGAAATTGGTAGGTTAGATTACTCGTTAGTTATTACTGCATTGTCGGAACTAGAAGCACAAGCATTTCGCTACTCCTGCATTAACATCTGCTAACCATGTGTATGTGACAAATAAAATTTGATTTGATTTGGATGGGGAGAGTTACTGCACAGCTATTTTCAGATCTCTCCAGAGATGTTCTATCAGGTTCAAGTCTGGGCTCTGGCTGGGCCGCTCAAGGACATTCAGAGACTTGTCCCGAAGCCACTCCTGCGTTGTCTTGGCTCTGTGCTTAGGGTCATTGTCCTGTTGGAAGGTGAACCTTTGTGCCAGTCTGAGGTCCTGATTGCTCTGGAGCAGGTTTCCATCAAGGATCTCTCTGTGCTTTGCTCTGTTCATCTTTCCCTTGATCCTGACTAGTCTCTCAGTCCCTGCTGCTAAAAAACATCCCCACAGTATGATGCTGCCACCACCGTGCTTCACCGTAGGGACGGTGCCAGGTTTCCTCCAGGCATGAGCCTTTTACTTAGGAGTGGCTTCCGTCTCGCCACTCTACCATAAAGACCTGATTGGTGGAGTGCTGCAGAGAAGTTTGTCCTTCTGGAAGGTTCTCCCATATCCACAGAGGAACTCGGTCACCCCCCTGACCAAGGCCCTTCTCCCCCAATTGCTCAGTTTGGCCTGGGGGCCAGCTCCAGGAAGAGTCTTGGTGGTTCCAAACTTCTTCCATTTAAGAATGATTGAGGCCATTTGTATTCTTGGGGACCTTCAATGCTGCAGAAAATGGAAACAGGATGCACCTGAGCTCAACTTTGAGTCTCATAGCAAAGGGTCTGACTACTTATTTACATATGGTGTTTCTGTTTTTTATTTTTAATACATTTGCAAAATGTTCAAAACTTGTTTTTTCGATTTGTCATTATGGGGTATTGTGTGTAGATTGCTGAGGAAATGTTTTTATACAATCCATTTTAGAATAAGGCTGTAATGTAACAAAATGTGGAAAAAGTCAAGGGGTCTGAATTTAACATGCATTTTCGTATGTGCTTTCTGGCACTAGTGCAATAGGCCCACCATAGTTGTGTCCATCTCAAATGCTGTTATGTTATTGGTTTATTTTATTTTCCAGCTTAGCCTAATTCGGAAATCATTTTTGCGGCACGCGTCTCATGAACTACTGAGATGGAGAGAGATGAATTAGAAAACAAGGAAGCTAACACATTTAAAAACTATAGGGAACCCTCTACAGTGGAGTGTCCCTGGGTTCAGGTATTGTGTGTTCTGCTGGGACGCTATAATCACCACCAACATACACTACCAGCTTTTTATAGTGTTACATCCACCTGGGTATTAGTAATGCAAAAAAGCAAAACAATGACTTTCTAATTTATGGTCTTCTGTTGGGCTTAATTGAAGAAAATACAAATATGTCTCATGAACAAAATATTTCTATGTATGCCCTGCAGGGCTAAAAACTGAACAGGGCCTTTTTGTAGATAATTGTTAGGTTCCATAGACAAAAGCACAGGTCACGATTGGCTGAACCAAAGCACTGGATTCAGATTGGCTTAACCAAAGCACTGGATTCCATCTCAGACTAACAGTGCCATAATACATGTACCACCCGCAGTATATGATTAAGTGGAGGGTGAACAGGTGGACATTAATAAAAGGTACTATATGCAGAAGTGTGAATACCAGACTTTGTGATGGTAACGTCAGTTCATAAAGATGATATGGGCAGGATGGGCCAGCACCAGTACAGTGACTGTCAGATTGGACTTGCTGTGATCTCTGAGTATTGCCGCTGCTGTTGAATTAGCTGCAACAAAGTAATCGGCTGACAGCCATCTGGACAGGGAGAGAGGAGAGAGAAAGAGGCCTGTGTGACGTGCAGAGCCAGAGACCAACTCCGTCTGACGTCAGACCCTTTACAGGCCTTATATTGGTCTTAAAGTGATGGAATGACATGACATTGGCTGCTCATGTCCCTCAGTATATTTATTCAGACATTACATAGGATGCTTCCATTAGTTAGTTAACTCTCTAAGGGGAGGGTTTCATTGGCTTCCATTGTAGTGAGAATGGTGAATGTAGTAAATGTGATTTGGTAAAATTATGATTTGGTGTTCCTGCGCTGTATCTTATTTCCCAAATGATTTATTGTATTTCAAGATATTTTTCTAAGTATTTTTTTTACCTTTAATCGTCTTAAGGTAAAATATCTTGAAATAAGATAAATGACTTGTATTAAGCCTATTTTATGTTAAAATAAGCAAAATTATCTGACAATGACTATAGATAATTTAGCTTGGTTTCGAAAACGCCATCACTAATTTTAAGTGAATTATTACTCATAATAAGATATTTAGGCTTGTGTCGTGTCTTTGGCTATGCCGGATTAAGTGATATGACATGCTATTCTATAAAATAATTTCTCCGTAAAGTTACCTGATTGAGCTAATCATGTAAATGTAATTAACTAGAGAGTCGGGCACCACGAAAAAATATTTATAGAGCTGTTATCTTCCGAATAAACTCTTAAAGACCTAGTAATATTTTACATCAATAGCAGTCAATATTAATAGTCATCTTAATTCAGTCTCATCTGGAAGTTGTAAATTCTTAGTTATCTGCACGAACACTGGCCAACAAGTTGAATCAGCAATACAAAATTGAGTTGAATTATTTATTTACTAAATACCTAACAAATCACACAGAATTACACATACACATAATTAAATCATAACTTGATTACAAATTACGTCATAAAGGAAAACATCCCTAGCGGGCGGAACAGATATGACAGCTTGTTACACAAAAGAAAAGGGTCTGGGTTTGAGTGAAAGAGCGGGAAGACTGAGGAACAAAGGGCAAGCTGTACTAGTGTAAATACAGTATCTTATGCATTCTAAATTACCGCCCATTTGGAAAAGGAAAATGCAATAAATATTTACTCTGAGCTGCGCTCAGTAGGTAGGTTGGTGGTGGATGGAAGGCCGTGTTGTCCAACCGAGTCCTTTGTCCTTTGAATAATGTCTCTGGTTGTTGGATACGTTGTAGTAACGTCGTACTCTGTCTGTTCCTTCCTAACCTTCGTTTGCAGCGGCTGTTGCTAACTCAACGGCTAGGAGGTACTGTATCACTTCTGAAGTGAATAAAAGTTCAACGTTCATACCATTCGCAACCAAAGCTCACGCTGATGTTGGCTTAGTTCTGTAGTTATTATCTGAACCATTCTGACATCGGACCGTCGTCCCCACATCCTCGGAACAAGAGGTTACATTGTTGTCAAGGCTTTATATAGGAAGGGAGAAAAGGGTGTGTTTGAAAAGTTTTATAGCCCTTGTCCCCTCACTGAGTGAGCAGCCCTAACTTATGAAAACCCACATCTCACATTTTAGAAGCTAAAATCACATTTCATCCCATCACGAATAATTTCATATTCAAACATTTAAATTGAACAACAATTCCATGTGAATCCGATAACTCTGATGTGTAGACTTTCCACTGTAGTGTTTATGTCATCTTATCATTGATGAGAATGTCTCAGATGACAACCGAACTGACATATTCATTAAGTACCACCGCATATGTTTAATTGGTCGCATTACCAGAATATAGTTAATTTCCCCCCACCTTCTGATGTTCCCAGAATCTCTATGTTAACCAAGGGTTTTGCAAATGTAACATCAGTAGGGTAGAGAGAGGAAAAAGGGGGGAAGAGGTATTTATGACTGTCATAAACCTACCCCCAGGCCAACATCCTGACACTTGCTTAGAGTTCACTTTTTGCAGTTTAGTCCAGGATGCTCTGGGCCAGACTCCAGACCTATCCAGACTGACTGGAAGGGGAACCATCTGGTTATTTTGAGAGTGTTTGATAGTTTGGCGCCCTTGGTCTAGCTCAGGGATGAAAAATAAGAGAATTCTAACTTAAACATGTTGCTGATGCTGATTAGTTCATTGGGGGTCTGACAATGACACAAATCTTATTAGGTTGATTACCAATTTGGAAGAAAGAGTCCCAAATTATTTTTGAAAAACTAAAACATTTTTGAAAAATAATTTGCAATAAAACACAGATGTGGAAATCTTTTGCCAAAAATAGATAAAGTTAGAAATTGAAGCGCTTTTAGGTGTGTGCTGTTCTAAGCCATATGCTTTGATTCCCCCCTGTGTCCTCCAGAACCCCCGCGGCCTATCGCACCTCCTCAGCTGCTGGGCGTGGGGCCTACCTACCTCCTGATCCAGCTCAATGCCAACTCCATATTCGGGGACGGCCCCATCATTCTGAAGGAGGTGGAGTATCGCATGACATCAGGGAGCTGGATAGAGACCCATGCTGTCAACTCCCCTAACTACAAGCTGTGGCACCTGGACCCAGACACAGAGTACGAGATCCGTGTGCTGCTCACCAGACCAGGGGAGGGGGGCACCGGCCAGCCTGGACCACCTCTCATCACCAGGACAAAGTGTGCCGGTAAGTCTCCATCTCGGTTCTTCCTTTTTTTCCCCCAATTGTTTTTCATTCTGTCTTTTTCCTCTCCGTGTTACCTCTCTTCATCTCACTGCTCTGTGATATTTGCATACAGATAATTGCCTGGGGCCTTCTTATAAAACATAATTGGAAAAGCCAGGAAAAATAAACAAGGTTTCTGGTGGAGGTAGTGTCATGGCTGTCACTCACTAAGAGTGCCTCTCAGATCTAAGGAAATAAACTAACATGCTTTTCAGAACAATCCTTTCCAGTATTTACCCTGGGGTCCATGATGACAAACCTGCAAAAGGTATTCTCAATCATTTCTGCCAGGGCGGTGTGATACCCACACGCTTGGGTTGCCATGGCATCTGTATTAAGCAGCATACCAACAAGGCCAGGACTAGATAAAGAAGTTATATGGGGGAGCACGTAGTGGAGTGGTTGTGTTCGAAGAAGGAATCTGAAGATGGAAAGTGGTTATTAAGAAGGATGCAGAATGTATGCAGTGTTTCATTACTCTGGGCATTGCCTGTCCATCAGCCTGAGACACTATCCATCTATTCCCCTGCCTGGTGCTCAGGAGTGAATAGACCAGCTGTATTCCCAGATTGACATTCAGAAGGCAGACTGCAGTTTTGCGTTTACTCTTCTTGGCTACTGTCAGGGTGTAGAGGGAGATTTTCAGGGGATATAGTTCAGGTACAGTCCTGTAGGCTGCTTACAAGGAGATGTCTACTGTACAGTGCATTTGGAAAGTATTCAGACCCCTTGACTTTTTCCACATTTTGTTACCTTAACAGCCCCTCATCAATCTAAACACAATGCCCCATAATCCACGGCATAGCAAGCAGTACCGGAGCGCCAAGTCTAGGACCAAAATGCTCAGCTTCTACCCCCAAGCCATAAGACTGCTGAAGTATTAATCAAATGGCCACCTGGGCTATTTACTTGACCCCGCCTCCCCCTTTGTTTTTACACTGCTGCTACTCGCTTTTTATTATCTTTGCATAGTCACTTTACAAATTACCTATACTAACCTGTACCCCCCCACACATTGACTCGGTACCGGTACCCCCTGTATATAGCCTCGTTATTGTTATGTAATTTTCTTGTGTTACTTAAAAAATTTTAAACTTTTCGTTTATTTAGTAAATCCTTTCTTAACTCTATTTCTTGAACTGCATTGTGGGTTAAGGGCTTGTAAGTAAACATTTGATGGTAAGGTCTACTACACCTATTGTATTCTGCGCATGTGACAAATAAAATTTGATTTGAATTCCAAAGCAAAAACAGGTTTTTAGACGTTTTTAAAATACGTTTTCAGACCTTTTACTTTGTTGAAGCACCTTTGGCAGCAATTACAGCCTTGAGTGTTCTTGGGTATGACGCTACAAGCTTGGCACACCTGTGTTTGGGGAGTTTCTCTCATTCTTCTCAGGAGATTGTTGCTACACAGTGATTTTTCCTGAAGCCACTCCTGTGTTGTCTTGGATGTGTGCTTAGGGTCGTTGTCCTGTTGGAAGGTGAACCTTTTCCCCAGTCTGAGATCCTGAGTACACTGGAGCAGGTTCATCAAAGATCTCTCTGTACTTTGCTCCGTTCATCTTTCCCTTGATCCTGACTAGTCTCCCCAGTCCATGCCGCTGAAAAACATCCCCACAACATGATGCTGCCACCACCATGCTTCACCTTAGGGATGGTGCCAGGTTTCCTCCAGATGTGACGCTTGGCACTCAGGCCAAAGAGTTACATTTTCCAGAGAATCTTGTTTCTCATGGTCTGAGTCATTTAGCTGCATTTTGGCAAACTCCAAGCAGGCTGTCATGTGCCTTTTACTGGGGAGTGGCTTCCGTCTGGCCACTCTCATAACAAAGGGTCTGAATACTTATGTAACTAAGGTATTTCTGTTTTTTGTTTTTTTGTGTGTGTAGATTGATGAGAGAAATGATTTAATCAAGTTTAGAATAAGGCTGTAATGTAACAATGTGTGGAAAAAGTCCAGGGGTCTGAATACTTTGCGAATGCACTCTATGTCTCTGCCTTCATCCATCATAGACAATCATAATAATCTTCTCCTTGACCAAGTGAATGATGCTCTGCCCATGGAATTGGCAGGAATGTATTATACTGTATGTTTATGGTAATACAATAAACTTTTTTATCAGTATCTTCCATTTCCCCTTAGTTTTCCTGAAATCTCTCTGCACTCTCCCACCTATCAAAAAAGGTAGGATTAGTTTGAAACATTAGTTTAATATAGACCCTAATATCCACAGCAAAAGGCACCCTTGGTGACTAGATAGCACATTTGAGAGATGTAGGCACCAAGCGTCTGTGTGGTCACAGTAGAACAGATTTTGATTACTGGGCTTACATTCAAATATTAGTCTAATATATACATACAGGATATATCGCTCAGGGATTTTTATAATGTTCTGTATGTATGCCATTGAGGCTTTTAAATTAGACAACTTTTCCCCTAAGATTCCTTTTGAGATTAATAGTTGAATTTAAATACGATTTTAATGTCATAGTAAGGCACCATTTCAGCTAGAGCTTTCCAGCTTGTACCTGGAATCAAGTTGAATGATTGGAAGGCGTCATTAGGGATGTTGTACAAAAGTAACATCACGGGTGACAATCAAATAGTGTGTTTCTTACGTGACAGGGGACAGGGGAAGCAGGACATCCTGTTTTCTATCTGAAGCATAAATATTAAGCATCCTCCCCATCCCGGAATGGGTGCAGTGAGCAAGTGCAGGCCAAGAATGGCAAATGATGCCCTGCGATGTATTATGTATGTCTTCGCCTCCTACACAAATAAAATAAACTTCCTGTCGCATTGTTTAACCTTTTTCTGTGAACTTCAGTTTATTTTCACTCATACTATTATGATAAGGGAAAAAAGGACAATGAAAATGACATGGGCTCCTGGGTAGCAGAGAGGTGGGGTGGCCCGCAGTCAATCTCACGTTTCCTGATTTGCAGGGTGAGCGAACGCATTATGAAAATGCTCAAGGCGCCTCTCCCCAGAGAGTTTGTATTTATATTTTCAACATGCTCCCCATGTTGTTTATTTCTTAAAAATATCAGGCCGTTTCAGCAAAATAACGTATTGATCATTTGTCCATGCTTCACTGTTAACAAAGAAACAATTCCAAGGCTGTGAAATTAAAGCTAATAAGTGCTGGTGCATGTTCCTGCCACCATTTATTGCTGTATGGACTTCACGTTCCTGATATTTCTCTTTCCCCACCATTTATTGCTGTATGGACTTCACGTTCCTGATATTTCTCTTTCCCCACCATTTTGTCTAATACTATTGTAGCAGTGTTAAAATGGGTGGTTCCATTAGTGTCTGGTTGATTTTTATGGGGGTGGCCTTCATACCATGTTGTTATGGGTCCCAGTAAATTAAGCAGACGTCATGCACCACCATGGTTCCCACCTGTACTTAATTCCCCCTGACTGCCTGAGACCACATAGACTAACCCGCAAGCCCTCTGTTTTCCTGACATAAGCACTGCCAAGAAGAGAAAATTGGAGGTTCAGCTTGCCTGGTGACATCACCAGACGGTAAATAAGTTAATAGAACAATAACAAAGATAGTTCCAAACCTCTCTGCCAATAACTTCAATTTTTTTGTTTTCCCCTACCTACTTTAAAGACCACTCCCAGACAATCCTAGCAAAATTCTTGCTCAATCGTTTTTTGCTAAAAAGCTATTTGTTTCATTTTGACAATTTTAATGGAGAACTATTACAGTAAGGTACTTAATTGTTACCCAGAAGTAATTTTGTATTGCTATAAAAATAGCTGCATTGGGACTTTAAAGGATACATTCAACTGGACATTTGAAATATAAGATATAACTCATCATAAGCTCATGTTGAGCTATGAATGTTAGGTTACTCAATATGTGTTCCATGATTGGCAGACTGAGCAGAGGCTTCATTTGGACCAGTTTCTTATTGAAAAGACAGTTTCAGCAGTCCACCTCACTCTATGCTCCAAGGACCTAATGTGGTTTCCATACCGCTGCCTGCTCAAAAAACTCCTCAGCTGGAAATTAGATTGTGTATAATGAAATTAACAGACCACTCTGTTCCACATACCCTGTGGTGGTTTCACCGGAGAGTGTTAAAATGTTGTCACCTTTTTAAATTCAAACCGAAAACACTGTATTGAGTATAGAGGAAGAGAGTTTTTAAGCTGACAATTGCGCTAGAACAGTTTCCTGCATGACAGGCAGGCAGGGGAAATGAATGCTCTTAGTACGCCAATGCACCATACGGCTTTGATTTGCCTGTACTCATGCCATGCATTTGTACTAGCACCTCCGCCTCTCCAAGAACACCGATTGCCATCTGTAACCAACCTGATTTGGTTTTAACCCTCTAAAGTCTAAATCCTGTCTAACCCGGGTCTAAGCTAACATATGGAATTCTTTTAAGATGGTCATACCAAGGATCATTTAGCTATTTTAAAAAAATATTTAAAACAATATATTGGATGAAACATTAAATTTGGCATTACTGCAATTAGCCAATAGAAATGCATTGAATAACATAGTCACTACATGGAACAACAGATCCTTGAAAAACAGAGAAAGCTGTCTTGTTCAGATGCTACAGACGTTTTTGTGAAAAGACCGATTTTCAGGGTGTCTAATGGTCTAACAAACACCACTCTAGCTCTGCCACCTTTTACCGCAGATGTGGAAGGGCGATATGGACGGTTTCGGCAGCTCATCTCTAGCTTAAACATACGGATTTTGATTGGGATTTTTGCATTATGTTAATTTGATTTCTGCAAAGGCGCGGAAATTGTAGGCTAAGTTAAGGGTTCTACATGTCTGAACAAGTTGTGCTTTCAGAGCATCACAGGCTAGTATAATCTCTTGAAGCCAGTTTAAAAAGCAATTAACTCTGCAGCACCACCAGCTAGCGCGCTGCTTGGTCCTCAGCCATTTACATTAGCCTCGCCCCTCCAGATAGACGAGTCCTGGGCTTCAGTAATACCACCCTTAACGTTGAAGCGCATTGGGATGGAGCAAGAGTAGCCATGGATCCATCTCAAATAGCACCCTATTCCCTATTTAGTGCACTACTTTTGACCAGAGCCCTATGGGATCCCCTATGGGCTCAGGACAAAAGTAGTGCACTAAATAGGGAATACGGTGTAATTTGGGACGGATGCCGTGTCTGGGCTGAGCCGAGGCTGAGGTATCCACAGTCCAGTAACTGCTATAGTGTCAGGCTCCCTTTGCCTGATAGTCAGAACAGAAGCCTGTGTATCAGGGAGGTGTTTCAGCACCACTCCTCCAGTGTTTTCTCCAAGGACCTCAGTCAGTGTGATAGTCGGGACGTCACGTCCATGGCAAGACACCAATCCAATTAGTAAAGGTAATAGAGGACCACGAGTGGCTGACCATCATATTGCTGATTACACAGAAAAAAAGGTGTACAAAATGACCTCTCTGAGCTGACGTTTGCAGTGGCAGGCCTTTTATTGAGGCAATTTCAATTAAGTCATCGGCAGCCCTTCAGATGAACAGTAGAGCCAATAACATCCTAAGTAGAGCCAAGGTCAACAGTTCAACCTGCCCTATGTATCTGAAATGAACGCATTCATTCAGGAATTTTCCACTTTTCGCTAATGTGTTGCCAAGGTGTTTGATTTGGTGTATGCTTTCGCTAATTGTCAGCATCTATTTGCTGAAAGCCGAATGGACCGACAATTAGGAGTCTCACGACAAACATTTTCATCACAACGGCTGTGTTTAGTGATGCAGTGAGGGCTCTTTCCTCTCAGGTACCAACACAAAAGCCTCCACTCCCATATGAACATTGACTTTTCACATATTATCAATGCTCAGTCTTAGATATTGATTTTGTTGGGGCCCTGCAGCCAGAAATACTATTAAGGGATCTAATTTTATCTGCCAATGATTATTTGAGTTCTGCATTCATTTCAAAAACCCTTAAAGCAATAGAGTTTAGTTTGTTTTGCCGTGTGAATGATTGTTCCTGGAAAACGGTGTGATTATGGCTCCCATTGATGTTATTAACATCCTGGAGTACCCTGGGATTAATACTATTGATCTAGTTACTCAGTCTGTACTCTCCACTTGACACCTTTGAAAATAACCACACACACACACACACACACACACACACACACACACACACACACACACACACACACACACACACACACACACACACACACACACACACACACACCTGTTTATGTTACTACTTATCTACCTCAGAAGTACTAGTGCTTCTATAAGGATTAATCCCTATAACGTTAGCTTATCTGTTGCCCATGAATTTGCCTGTAGTGAGACTGACACCATTGGTTGTGGGGTCGTCCGTGGAACAGGGGAAGGTTTCACACGATCATCCTGCCAAAATACCCAGACATTCTAAAAGGCACTGGAAGCTGAGATTGGGATATTTGTGTAGTAAATGCACATGATGATACAGTATCAGAATATGAGAGCGAAACAGTGAGACCCACTGTGTGTGGAATGATCAAAACATTAGTCGTTGTACTTCAGTAATATTAATCATAGCTGGTCGTTGTCCTGGTGGTAGCAGTCACATTTGGGATCATACTCTAGAGTATGTGTTAGAGTTGTGCATGTGTTGGTGTGACTCCCTACTGGAATATGATATTTTGGGGTTTGAGAGATTCAAAGGGGAGAGGAAATGCATTCCAACTGTCAAATTAGTTTGATAAATGACTGTCAACCAGTGAATGGCAAGGGACAGGAAGTTGGTAGATGACTTTCCTTACCTCAGGCATTTCCAGAGAGTCTCCTGTGATAGGCATGGCATTACTCTTTCCACCCCCAACATGGGAGTCAAAGAAATAGGAGGCTGAGGGGGTAGAAGATGATGAATCATAAGGAATGTTGTTCAGACACTTTGACAATCCACACAGGACTACTGAAGCATGGACTCTGATGTATTATTTAAATGCACACTGTTTGGCATGGGTGGTAAATAGAGTTTCCTCTCTGTGTTGTTCCTCTCGTGTTACATCTAATATTTCATACCATACATAGCTCAGACCTGGCATAAAAACAAGTCCATCCTTTTGTCAATAAGACTCACTGTCAGCAGAGGAGGTGGATATAGTGTTTCTCCTCGAAGGCAACTGTGTAATCACCTCTTTTGAGTAGGAAGCACCTCTCTTTCTCTCTTCCTTAACTTTTCCAAGTCCCCTGGCCAGTGTTCTCAGTAATGCAACACTGCTGGAGCTCTGGGAAAATCATGTGGGATCTTCTATCTATAAATCCTCTCATTTGCTTGTTTACTCCATTTTTAATCACAAGCACCTCCGAATAATCCTGCTTTGTGACTCGAGGGGATGTTTTTGTATTTGTTGTGTTTTTTCCCGCTGCCTTACAAACCATTTTGACTGTATGTTGATTGTTATTAATTGTGTAGCTGTGCAGTGCTTCTCAGCATATAATGATGCAAACACAGGAATGCTTACTCTAAAATAGGAAGGAGGCCAGCTTTTATTTCATCATGATAAAGGAGGATATTTACAAAGCAAAGCCATTTGTCCTGTCTCATTCCACACCGGGCACTGGAAAGAGAGGGGGAACAATTCATATCAATTAAGATGGATTTAATGTGTCATGACGCTATATCTGCCGGCTCAAGAAATTCCCCCCAATGGGGCATTAAAAAACATTATTTGACTTGACCACCTTAGGGGCAATGTTCTGTATGATTAAAAATCTAGTTTATTTATTTTGTGTATTTTTGCTTCTATAATTGCCCCTGATAGTTTGAGAGAAAGTCTGTGAGATTGGTCAGATCTGTAGGTCATGTGTTATTTACAGCCCAGTAATTGAATGGGGTGCCCTGTCTATGGAGAACCCCAAGCAAATTCATTTGAGTTTTTATCCATATATTTATCTTCATCTTTTCTTCACTTCCTTACTCAACCTCTCTGGTATCACTTGCTCTCTTTGCCATCCATTACAGATAGCGTATTCTACTCTGTATGCTAATGCATGACTCAAATCAATGTCTTTCCATTAAGGATACTGTATTGTGCTGCTACTACATGGATCTACAGTTGAAGTCGGAAGTTTATATACACTTAGGTTGGAGTAATTAAAATTCATTTTTCAACCACTCCACAAATTCCTTGTTAACAAACTATAGTTTTGGAAAGTCGGTTAGGACATCTACTTTGTGCATGACACAAGTAATTTTTCCAACAATTGTTTACAGACAGATTATTTCACTTATAATTCACTGTATCACAATTCTAGTGGGTCAGACGTTTACATACACTAAGTTGACTGTGCCTTTAAACAGCTTGGACAATTCCATAAAATGATTTCATGGCTTTAGAAGCTTCTGATTGGCTAATTGACATAGTTTGAGTCAATTGGAGTTGTACCTGTGGATGTATTTCAAGGCCTACCTTCAAACTCAGTCCCTCTTTGCTTAACATCATAGGAAAATCAAAAAGAAATCAGCCAAGACCTCAGAAAAAATTGCAGACCTCCACAAGTCTGGTTCATCCTTGGGAGCAAGGATGCCAGACTATGGTTTGCAACTGCACAAGATCGTACTTTTTGGAGAAATGTCCTCTGGTCTGATGAAATAAAAACAGAACTGTTTGGCCATAATGACCATCGTTATGTTTGGAGAAAAAAGGGGGAGGCTTGCAAGCTGAAGGACACCATCCCAACCGTGAAGCACGGGGGTGGTGGCATCATGTTGTGGGGGTGCTTTGCTGCAGAAGGGACTGGTGCACTTCACAAAATAGATGGCATCATGAGGTAGGAAAATTATGTGGATATATTGAAGCAACATCTCAAGACATCAGTCAGGAAGTTAAAGCTTGGTTGCAAATGGGTCTTCCAAATGGACAATGACCCCAAGCATTCTTCCAAAGTTGTGGCAAAATGGCTTAGTCAAGATATTGGAGTGGCCATCACAAAGCCCTGACCTCAATCCTATAGAATATTTGTGGGCAGAACTGAAAAAGCGTGTGCGAGTAAGGAGGCCTACAAACCTGACTTAGTTACACCAGCTCTGTCAGGAGGAATGGGCCAAAATTCACGCTTGTGGATGCTTGTGGATGGCTACCCAAAACGTTTGACCCAAGTTAAACAATTTAAAGGCAATGCTACCCAATACTGAGTGTATGTAAACGTCTGATCCACTGGGAATGTGATGAAAGAAATAAAATAAAAGCTGACATTAAAGCTGTACTAAATAATTGTCTCAATTATTCGGACATTTCACATTCTTAAAATAAAGTGGTAATCCTAACTGACCTAAAACAGGGCATTTTTACTAGGATTAAATGTCAGGAATGGTGAAAAACTGAGTTTAAATGTATTTGCTAAGGTGTATGTTAACTTCCAACTTACATGGGCAGTATTGAGTGGCTTGGATGAATAAGGTGCCCAGAGTAAACGGCCAGATCCTCAGTCCCAGTTGCTAATATATGCATATGATTAGTACATTTGGATAGAAAACACTCTGAAGGTTCTAAAACTGTTTGAATGATGTCTGTGAGTATAACAGAACTCATAGGTCAGGCAAAAACCTGAGAAGAAAATCCAAACAGGAAGTGGAAAATCTGAGGTTTGTAGTTTTTGAACTCAGCCCTATCGAATACACAGTGGGATATGGTTCAAGTTGCACTTCCTAGGGCTTCCACTAGATGTCAACCGTCTTTAGAAACTTGAATGAGGCTTCTACTGTGATGTGGGGCCGGATGAGAGCTCTCTGAGTCCGTGGTCTGGCAGCAGAGAGCCAGGTCCTGGTCACGCGCATTTCACATGAGAGCGACCTGCGTTCTATGGCTTTTCTACAGACAATGGAATTCTCCGGTTGGAACGTTATTGAAGATTTATGATAAAAACATCCTAAAGATTGATTATATACTTAGTTTGAAATGTTTCTATGACCTGTAATATAACTTTTTGAACTTTTCGTCCAACGTTCAGCTGGACCTCCGTAAGAAAAGTAGCTACTTGGACATAAATAATGGACATTATCGAACAAATCAAACATTTATTGTGGAACTAGGATTCCTGGGAGTGCATTCTGATGAAGATCATCAAAGGTAAGGGAATATTTCTAATGTTATTTCTGATTTCTGTTGACTCCAGCATGGCAGATAATTTTTTTCTTTTTCTGAGCACCATTCTCAGATTATTGCATGGTTTGCTTTTTTCGTAAAGCTTTTTTGAAATCTGACACAGCGGTTGCATTAAGGAGAGGTATATCTATAATTCCATTTGTAACACTTGTATTTTCATCAACATTTATGATGAGTATTTCTGTAAAATTGATGTGGCTATGCAAAATCACTGGATATTTTTGGAACTAGTGAACGTAACGCGGCAATGTAAAATCTGATTTTTTCATATAAATATTAACTTCATCAAACAAAACATACATGTATTGTGTAACATGAAGTCCTATGAGTGTCATCTGATGATGATCTTCAAAGGTTAGTGATTAATTTTATCTATTTTTGTGACTCCTGTCTTTGGCTGGAAAAATGGCTGTGTTTTTCTGTGGCTTGGTGGTGACCTAACATAATCGTTTGTGGTGCTTTTGCTGTAAAGCCTATTTAAAATCGGACACTGTGCTGGGATGAACAACAAGATTACCTTTTAAAACGGTATAAGATACCATATGTTTGAGAAATTTTAATTATGAGATTTCTGTTGTTTTGAATTTGGCGCCCTGCACTTCCACTGGCTGTTGTCATATCGATCCCGTTAACGGGATTCCAGTCCTAAGAAGCTAGACCTCGAAGTCCGTTCCACTGGAGACTAATTCAGACCTGGACCACCAGGTGGGTGCAATGAATTATTACATATAACAGAAAAAACAGTCGTCTGGACCATTTTTAAGCCTTTATCACACTGCAGACTGTAATGCTCAATACAGTTTTGTTACAAGTGACCAACTCAGATTTGTGTTTGTTCAGACAGCAGTCATTTGCTAACATGGCTACGCTAGTTGTCATAGTAATGACGGGTGTGTTCACAGTGGTTTAGGCTGATTGGTGGTGGTGCTCATGCTTCCTATCACTCAGAAGTTAAGTAGCAAACTATGGTGACAACAATGCCTGCCATGGATGTGCCCCAGTTGCTTTGAATGTTCAAAATAATAGCATAAGAACACTTTTAAAGCCTCAAAGGATACGATTATCCAACTTTCAATATGAGGCCTTTTTGTCTTGCCTCAGCAATCAACTAGCTAGCTAGGTAGCTGTTTAGCTTTTGAGCACATTTACTAATTTGTTTGTAAACAATTAACAAACTAGTTAACTACCACATGTTTTTGTCAAACTGTCAATAGAGCAGCTAGCAAGCAACAAGTTATGCCAAATAAGAGTCTAAAAACCACTTGAGGGCAAATACATTTGATTTGACCGTTCAGACGCAAGTTGCATGGCCAGAAATCAGATTTGTGTATGACAGGTGTGTTAGCTGGGGCTGTGGAAAAAGTGTAACACCAATCAGGCCCCTGAGCACTGGAGTTGCCCATCCCTGTTTTAGAGTCACACAGCAGAAGTGTGTGACACTGTGATGTCAATGGGTCTTAAATTGATCTAATGAGTGTAAGGAGCCAGAGGAAAGTGTCCTCCTAAACACCAGTAGCAGCAGCACATCTATTTGGCCAGAATGTGGGCTAGGGTTTAGGGTGTGCAGTGCGTCATTAATTGTAGAACTCTCAGTAAAGTGAAAACACAAGGGAATCGGGAGACGCTTTGCTCTGTCTTTGAGAGCTGGTCAGCAGCATTTGAGACGCCATTGAAGGACAAACTTATAAAATGTGCACCCAGGAGCTGCCCCAGGACCGAGTTTTGGAAATCCTGATTTAGCAGACGCGTAGTGAGTGCATACATTTTTATATATTTTTTTGTGCTGGTACACCGTGGGAATTAACTGAGCCACAAGGGACAGGCTTTTGCCATACTGTAATAATTTCGCCACTATGGCCTATTTATTACCTCACGCCACTTATCCTACCTCATTTGCACACACTGTATATAGACTTTCTCTATTGTATTATTGACTATGTTTGTTTATTCCATGTGTAACTCTGTGTTGTTGTTTGTGTCGCACTGCTTTGCTTTATCTTGGCCAGGTCGCAATTGTAAATGAGAACTTGTTCTCAACTAGCCTACCTGGTTAAATAAAGGTGAAATAAAATTATTATTTTTTAAAAGGCTGGAAGCCCAGTGGGAGATGTGGCTCTATTTTTATATTTTCTTCTGCCTTATGACCTGTCGTAACTCTCTGTGATTGTTTATATTTACTCAGAGACATGGGCTACATTAAATACATTTATTACAACACAGGCCTTACCTGCAGCCCTCTTTAGATTGAAGTGTGTGCCCTCGCAATGCTTTCTGTCCAGAGAAGAGGCCTCCTTGGCTGCAGGCCAAGATCTACACATGACCCACAGTGCACCTTCCCCACTCCGAGAGGATGCTGATTTCCCCTCATTTCCCAGCATTAATTTAAAGAGTAGAGTGCACACATACAGACATGCTCTCTCATACACACATTTAGACACACTTGGATAACTGGAATCAATTCTGAGCCGTAAGTAAATGAAAACAATTAATTGAACATTTGGTTTGTCCTTGTGCTGAAACAGACACTAATGAATGATTTTGTGCTTTTGTTGAAAGCATAATATGCAATGTTATTGTCTCAGCTAAAATAAATCACATTCATACACTGTACCAAAAAATTGACATGGAAGGAGCAAGGTATGATTTTATTCCATCTACTTTCACCACATCCATACTTTCATATCTAAGCAAATTAAATTGTATTATTGGTGATACAGACCCTTCTTTGGATTCCCATTATGACAGGTGGTAATCCTCAGAAAGCCTATTTTTGAATAGTTAAACTGCAGGGAAGCTCTGTATTCTCTCTCCCTGCCATAGGAGCATGCCTGGGAGTTATCACTCATTCTTGTGAAATAACAACAGTCATTCCACCAAGTGTCTGTCCACAAATGTATAAATCTGAGCAATTGTCCCAATGCCCTGCGGCAGCTTTCCCGACTATCTCATCTTTCCAGGCTGAGGCCTTTTAAATAGGCGGTAGTAATGTATTGCCAGGGATGGCCCTGGCTCTGTGGTGCACCGCGCAGCGTGCCGAGGTCTTTATCTACTCCACAACACCGCCACGCGTACCACTGTTAGGGAACAGTGGTACGCGTTGCGGTGTTGTGGAGTAGATAAAGGTGATTAGTGATTAATTTTTGTTCAACAGTTAGGCCCGGTGCCTTCTGCTGCATAAACAAGACTTGTCAGTGGGACCACAGATCCTTTCAACAAACATTATGAAGTTGCTCAGATTATCTGTATGTGAGACGGAAAGGTTATTTAAATGTAAATGACTTATTTTGTGCTCCGTTCAGGAAGATTTTTGTGATCCAGCCACACATTGTTTGCTCATTATGTTGAGACAAAAACATGATCTATCTCTTTACTCCGGATGTGATGAACAGAGGGCGGCGGCCTTCCATGTAAATCATAAATAGGAATGTCAATACCTCTATGATATTGTGCAGAAACATGTATGTGCCTCATACACCAGTTGCCAGAATAATAGTACATGTGTTATTGAATGTAGGTTGCTAAATCATTACTACCCAGAACTTCCTCATAAAACCATTACTCTGCATATTGTTTTGACTGCCTGTTTGTGATCTGTGATACATTTGTTTGTCTTTAATGATATCTACCTACAGTATATCCACCTGTACTAGATCTAAGGATGTGTGTTTATTCTACTCCTTTAGACTGCTTATCAGCTTCCTCACAGGCTCTGCAATATGAATTTCAAATAAGGAAAAGGGGACGAATGTGTGGCTTTTGAGCGTCAGTACCTGGCGATTTCTTAGTCTCCTCCCACCTCTTCCCTCTTTCTTTTTCTCTCTCTCTCTTCTCCACCCTCCCTCTGGCTCTTTCTCCCGCTCTCATTCTGTCTTCCTCAGACTACTGCAATTTCAGTACAATTAAAGATCACAGGAATATAGACATGTAGTTAGAGAATTTCCATTCCAGTGTATATGATACTCAACTCCTCTACCATTCTACTGTGGTTAATACCATACCACATCAATATGCTATGTAAGATAAGGTACTAGCTATAGGTAACTGCCAAAATAAAGGAAACAGCAACGTAAAGTGTCTTAATAAGGCAATGGGCCAACAAGAGCTGCCAGAACAGCTTCAATATTCTTTGGATGGATTATATAAGTGTCTGGAACTCTATTGAAGGATGCGACACCATTCCATGAGGAATTCCAGAATTTGGTGTTTTGTTGATGGTGGTGGAAAACACTGTCTCAGACGCCGCTCCAGAATATCTCATAAGTGTTTAATTGGGTTGAGAACTGGTAATACATACACACACACACACACACACCCTAGACTCCTTTGAGACCCCTCTTTCAAAGGGGGATCTCTTCTTCTAGCCATGGTTGCCAAAATAATGGTCTGCCCAGCATTTTTATACATGACCCTAAGCATGATGGGATGTTAATTGCTTAATTAACTTAGGAACCACACCTGTGTGGAAGCACCTGCTTTCAATATATTGTATTTTGTATGCCTCATTTACTCGTGTTTTCTTTTTTTGGGCAGTTACCTGTACTTTCTTGGGACTTGGTTATCTGAGGTGAGATGCACTGTACAGTAGGTAATTCCATTAATCAGATTGACTCTACATAGACTGTAGTTATCCCTCCACGTAATACATTAGTACTCACTTAGCCCCCGTAGTCATCCATCACATTTTGAGATGAATAAAAGATGACAGAGATGGAATACGCTGCCCTACCTAACATTTTGCTCTTGCCAACATTGGGTAATCTGTGACTGGGCTTGTTTTAAAGATTTATCTGGTTCCTTTCTCCCAGTGATTTGTGGTGATGCTGTTTATTTAGGGATGTATGGATCACTCAGCCTCCTGTGTAAATGGCATTGCCGCGTATGGGAATAGACCTCATATTTCACCGCTAACAGTCTTACTGTACCTGCTGTTGTTAAACTACTACACCCATTATCAGCCACGGTCAAAGAGGGACCTACTCTCCGTAATGGGTGGAAGTTCATGGAGGAATGTGTATAGGTAGTGACAGTGGAGCAGCTTTCTGCTTGTCCCGGGGCTGTAAACCTCCTCAGAAGCCATTAGATTAATTGTCAGTGACTTGGAAGTAGCGAGTCTAGTGACTGCTGTGTTGTGAATGGCTGGGCACCGTGACTTAATATGTACAAACATTTCACATCCACTCCGTAGTAGTGTGGTTTGTCAGGTCGTATGCCTGATGCAAGCAAAAAGGGTTGTGTGTGTAATAAAAACGCATGAGGTGGCCATGTCTTCACAGCAGCACAGAATACCCCCTCCAAACATTTATTTAGAGTACATAAGCACACACGCAGGCACGCACAAACACACTGAAGTACTGTAGTCTCAGACCGTGAAAGTTATGTATAGCCTGGATGCATGTTTCAGTCTACCTTTGGTGATATCAAAAACACAGATTTTTCATTACTGGTGGAAATGAATATGCAGATAAAAGTTTAGGTAATTTCAAATGCAAAACTGAAATATGACCTTGTTATTTTTTATCTCTTCCTATCAGGCTACAGTATATAGAGTATGTACTCCATTATATCTCTCATAATAGTTTCCATGTTAGAAGGTGTAGTACCAAATGATGCTCTTATTTACAGCTTCATCCAGAGAACGCCCTACTCTGATTCTGTTGATTGAAAATCTTTGTTTGGTACAGAAAATCACGAGGATGAAAATCATATCCGCCCCCTCCTTTAATACAATTTCTCTAGTGCTAGTGGTAACTGTGTGGGTAATTGATATGATACCAGAGTGACACACACAGCGTTTCATTTCCCCGGGAGGAGTAGTGAGAATTTGTTTTTTCGTTTTTTTCAGCGGAGGCAACACTCTCTGTTCCTTTACTATGATCTTTTCTACAAGGTGTTTTTTATTCTATCTTCTCCTTCTCCTGAAGAAGTGATTTATTGTTACCTTTCTGAGGAGAATAAAAGGTGGATTATAATCAAGTTTAGGATGGACTGGGAGGTTAGTCTGAATGGTGGCGTGCCCGGCCCCTGGAAATGGCTTACACAGAAAATGGATGGAAAATTGGTTGATTGCAGGTGAAGGAAATCCTGTGTCCTCATAGTGACCACTGTCAGCAAGGCAACAAAATGATTACGGTCTCCTCCTCCTCCTCCTCCTCTACTCTGCAAGTTTGGGATAAACAAGTCTATTTAAAAAGCAGTTCACATCTTCAAAACACATGCAGATTAAAATCTGAAGCCATGATCACATAGCGTTTGTGGATGAAATAGTTAATGGTTAGTGAAGGGTGAGATATTTCCACACAGTGTAGGCTATGTGGTTGATTATGACCCAGGGAGCTCCAGGTAGAAGCAACCCTGATGGGGCTCTCCAGTCATAGGGCCGTGGTAGAACCAGGAACAGGAAGTTGGATATGGCTGACAGAAGGTTAGTATTCTAGGACCACCATGTATTTCCGAGGTGGACTTCACACAGGGGGCTGACAAGTGATACAGATAATGCTTACCTTGTTTTACAGTGGACATTATCAATTACAGAAACTAGTTGATATACTCTGAGTATAAAAAAAAACACTTTTTTGAGTTGTGCACCCTTTTTTCCCCTCAGAAACGACTCAATTCGTCAGGACATGGACTCTACAAGGTGTTGAAAGCGTTACACAGGGATGCTGGCCCATGTTGACTCCAAGGCTTCCCACAGTTGTTTCAAATTGACTGGATGCCCTTTGAGTGGTGGACCATTCTTAATACAAATGGGAAACTGTTGAGAGTGGAAAAACCCAGCAGCGTTGAAGTTCTTGACATACTCAAACTGATGAGCCTGGCACCTACTACCATACTCCATTCGAACGGCACCTTAAATCTTTTGTCTTGCCCATTCACCCACTGAATGGCACACATACACAATCCATGTCTCAAGGTTTAACAATCCTTCTTTAATCTGTCTCCTCTCCTTCATCTACACTGATTGAACACACACACCCCCTGAAGACACACACACCCCTTCACACTCTCAGCTTTTTTTTTGTTGTTGTTGTTGTTCCGTGATAAATATTTGAATAGCTATATTCAGATAGAGATGCTGGGCAGTAATGTGGAGATGGTTAGATATACTGGATTGTATTCCCACTCCTCAAACTTGCTGTCGTGCACTAGTAGACACTTTAGAGTGTAAATAAGAGCAAATGCCTTGGTTCTTTGTAAGCAAAGAACCAAGTCTGTAAATGTTGGTTTGAGTTTCAGTAACCTTGACTTCTACAGAGACTGAGGAGGGATAAAATAAACACACTGTTTTGAAACTCATGCAAATGAAAAACGTTCCTGATATGTCTGGGAAAGAGGGGTCTAAATGATTGGCTAATTTCAGTTGGGTAATTAACAGATCACTATGCCCATTATGAATGAATCAGTAAAGCCAAGCTCATTTGGCAGTTGTAATTGGTTTACAGGTGTTCACGGCGTTCTCTGCTAAGGCATCAGACATCTTGGATCAGCATCTGTGTAGTAACCGGAGTGGATGTAATAACCGGAGTGGAAGACAGTTGTTTCAGGTTGAGGAGGAAAGAGTTTATATTTAGCCTCAGGTACAGACAGACTGCAGCACCTTGGTGGAGTTATAACCTGACTATACCCAGCTTTATGAAGGAGATATTTGTAGTATATGTCTGTGTTCACGCAAGCAACATACATTTATACATATGCGCACGTTCATGCACACACACACACACACACACACACACACACACACACACACACACACACACACACACACACACACACACACACACACACAGGCTCTGAGTGGAAAGTTCAACAAACAGTTCTCTTTGAAATGCTCTTTCTTCAGAGCAAGGTGTGATACACTTGTATCCTTTAGAGTTTTCAGTTTTCCTCTCTCCTCTCACCGGTTGATATTGATGTGTTTTTGGGGGGTTTGTATATTTCTCTCCGTTAAGTAATGTACGCGCCATTAGCTATATGTAATGTCTTAGCCACCAGAGGTTTATGGAGCAAAGCACATTAGAAAGCCCTAGCGTCTAGTGCATCCCAGTGTTCGCCTCAGCAGTCCATAGGGAGCTACTTGAGCAGCTATTAAAAATAAATGATGTTGGATTCACCCCTTCTGTATCACCCTGTCAGTGATGTGTGGTAGAAAATATATGTTGGCTAAGCTTTATTGTGGAGTGGATGTTCTGTGTTGGTTCCATGGGAAAAGGAATAATGGGAAATGTGTGGGAAGCTTGGCTATTGATTCGGCCACCGCCTCGTCCCCTGGAAGGTCTACATCGATGAGGTCGCCCCCGGAGAACACCTAAATGGTGCCGGGGCCAGCCTAATGGAGAGGTAAATGAAGGAAACAACCAACATTATTAATGCCTCTATTCCAAAGGCCAGCTTAGCCCCAAGTTGATTTCATCACGAGCCATCTTTTCAATCCCCCCACTCATCACAGTCATGTCAGGAAGACCACAAAGAGGGAGAGCGAGAGAGGGAGTGCTCCTCAATAAGAGCACTCTGTCTCTCTGTCTCTGTCTCTCTCTCTCCAGGAGTGAAGAGACTTCTGCACCTTCAAGTGGCATTCTCATTTAGCTTTCTGACCTGACAATTCTTATCAATTAGGCGAAATGCCTCCCATTACTCATCCCACTTTTTTGTATCGACTCACAAGAGCAGAGAAATGGATAGAGTCATTTGCACTGTAGTTGAATCATATAGAACCCTCTCGCTGTTCTCCCGGCTGGCCAGAGACATGCCTGATGGTGACTGTCAGATCTTCATTTAAATCCAGATGACTGGGGCTCCTTTTAAAATATCTCTCAGTTTTAAGAAGTGGAAAACACTCTGCTAGGCATCTGCAGTCTGAGAGATATAAAAAGAATCACAACAAAGGGGCAAAAGATCAACCTCAATAGGGTGAACACAATTACAGTGATTCTCAGATTGCTTTGTTGGGGACATATCCTTGCAAATGCTCTGTTTCTCTGCTAACCGTCCTTAGGCTTTGTCCCATGTCTCCTTGAGAAGGGGCAAGAGCTGCGCACGCGGCAGTGGGGGAAGTGCATTAGCCTGCTTCACTGAGGAGTAATATACGGTGTCTTCAGAAAGTATTCATACCCCTTGACCTATTCCACATTTTGTTGTGTTACAGCCTGAATTCAAAATTGATTAAATATTTTTTTTACTTCTCACACATTAACCCATAATGACAAAGTGAACACGTGTTTTTAGAAATGAAATACAAAAATGTCTAATTTACGTAAATATTCACACCCCTGAGTCAATACTTTGTACACGCATGTTTGGCAGAGATTACAGCTGTGAGTCTTTCAGGGTAAAGGCATGCTTCCCAGCCTAACCAGTTTTTTTATGGAGGCAAGATGAAGTCAACGCCCCTTCATCGGTGATTGGTCAACTGTAGGGATTCGTCATTAAAGTACTTTTTTGTTATTCAATGAGATGACTTGTTTTCATGCAAATGGTTTCATAAAAAAATACTGCACCAAACATCTTAGTTACTTTTAAAATTGCGCTGCTAAGATCTCCTCTGTAAAAAAGTATGATAGATTTATTGAGTTATCTTCGATTAATTCTGACCATTTTCAGGAGGTAAATACTGGCTACGGCATCTCAAAATGGACAAACAGTACTAATGTCGCTTTTTTTCTCATTTTTTAAGCGAAGTTCTTTTAAGGGAGTATGCCAGGACACTCATTCAGTTCGGCTTGCCAAGTTTGGTTAAGCGCCAGCTGAACTGAAGCATGCTGAACTGAAGAGCTTTCCGCACCTCAATTGTGCAATATTTCCCCATTTATTATTTTCAAAATTCTTCAAGCGCTGTCAAATTGTTTGTTGATGATTGCTGGACAACTATTTTCAGGTCTTGCCATAGATTTTCAAAAAGATTTAAGTAAAAACTTTAACATTCACTGTCTTCTTGGTAAGCAACTCCAGTGTAGATTTGGCCTTGTGTTTTAGGTTATTGTCCTGCTGAAAGGTGTATTCATCTCCCAGTGTCTGGTGGAAAGCAGACTGAACGAGGTTTTCCACTAGGATTCTGCCTGTGCTTGGCTCCATTCCATGTATTTTTTTTATCCTGGAAAACTCCCCAGTCCTTAACGATTACAAGAATACCCATAACATGATGCAGCCACCACTATGCTTGAAAATATGGAAAGTGATGCTCAGTAATGTGTTATTGGATTTGCCCCTAACATAACACTTTCTCACATTTTACAGTATTTCTTTAGGGCCTTGTTGCAAACAGAATGCATTTTTTTAAATATTGTTTTATTCTGTACAGGCTTCCTTCTTTTCACTCTGTCAATTAGGTTAGTATTGTGGGGTAACTACAATGTTTTTGATCCATCTTCAGTGTTGTCCTATCACAGCCGTTAAACTCTGTAACTGTTTTAATGTCACCATTGGCTTCATGGTGAAATCCCTGAGGGGTTTCTTTCATTTCCGGTAACTGAGTTAGGAAGGATACCTGTATCTTTGTTGTAACTGGGTGTATTGATACACCCATCTACCAATAGGTGCCCTTCTTGGAAAACCTCGCTGGACTGAGGGACCTTACCGATAATTGAATGTGTGGGGTACAGAGATGAGGTAGTCATTCAAAAAGCATGTTAAACACTGTTATTGCACACATGCAACTTATTGTGTGACTTGTTAAGCAAATGCCTACTCCTGAACTTATTTAGGCTTGCCATAGCAAAGGGGTTGAATACTTACTGACTAAAGACATTTCATTTTTTATAAATGTTCAAATATTTTGAAAAACATACAGTACCAGTCAAAGGTTTGGACACACCTACTCATTCAAGGATTTTCTTTATTTTTACTATTTTCTACATTGTAGAATTATAGTGAAGACATAAAAACTATGGAATAACTTCGTAACCAAAAAAGTGTTAAACAATAAAAACAAATATATTTAATATTTTTGATTTTTCAAAGTAGCCACCCTTTGCCTTGATGACAGCTTAGCACGCTCTTGGCATTCTCTCAACCAGCTTCACATGGAATGCTTTTCCAACAGTCTTGAAGGAGTTCTCACATATGCTGAGCACTTGTTTGCTGTTTTTCCTTCACTCTGCTGTCCAACTCATCCCAAACCATCTCAATTGGTTTGTGATCGGGTGATTGTGGAGGCCAGGCCATCACTCTCCTTGGTCAAATAGCCATTACACAGCAGGGAGGCGTGTTGGGTCATTGTCCTGTTGAAAAAACAAGTAATTGTCCCACTAAGTGCACACCAGATGGGATGGTGTATTGCTGCAGAATGCTGTGGTAGCCATGCTGGTTAAGTGTGCCATGAATTCTAAATAAATCACAGACATTGTCACCAGCAAAGCACCCCCACACCATCACAATTCCTCCATGCTTCACAGTGGGAACCACACATGCGAAGATCATCCGTTCACCTACTCTGCGTCTCACAAAGACGCATTTTTGAGACGCAAAATCTTAAATTTGGACTCATCAGACCAAATGACAGATTTCCACCAGTCTAAAGTCCATTTCTCGTGTTACTTGGCCCAAACAAGTCTCCTCTTCTTATAGGTGTCCTTTAGTAGTGGTTTCCTTGCAGCAATTCGACCATGAAGGCCTGATTCATAGAGTCTCCTCTGAGTAGTTGATGTTGAGATGTGTCTGTTAGTTGAATTCTATGAAGCATTTATTTGGCCTGCAATTTCTGATCCTGGTTACTCTAATGAACTTATCCTCTGCAGCAGAGGTAACTCTACGTCTTCCTGTCCTGTGGCGGTCCTCATGAGAGCCAGTTTCATCATGGCGCTTGATAGTTTTTGTAAATGTTCTGGATTGACTGACCTTCATATCTTAAAGTAATGATGGATTGTTGTTTCTCTTTGCTTATTTGAGCTGTTCTTGACATAATATTACTAAATAGGGCCATCTTCTGTATACCACCCCTACCATGTCACAACACAACTGATTGGCTCAAATGCATTAAGAAGGAAAGAAATTCCACAAATTAACTTTTAACAAGGCACACCTGTTAATTGAAATGCTTTTCAGATGATTACCTCATGAAGTTGGTTGAGAGAATGCCAAGAGTGTGCAAAGCTGTCATCAAGGCAAAGGGTGACTACTTTGAAGAATATATTATGATTTGTTTAAAAATGTTTTGGTTACTACGTTATTTCAAAGTTTTGATCTCTTCACTATTATTATACAATGTAGAAAATAGTGAAACATTAAGAAAATCCATTGAAAGGGGGATTCCTATTCAGTTGTACTGTTGTTGGCTTCTAGGTACATCTTTGTGACCTTCCAAACTCAGGTAGCAAGACCTACAGCGATTTGAAGTGTGTAAGCTCCGGACCCTGTTGTGCCATTTCCCCTCCCTCAGTGATCTTATCCCTGTGTGCTGTCACCATCACGATCAAATCAGCCTATTATGCCTGATCATCCGCAACCCTCTCTCTACCAGGGTGGTCAAAGTGCAAAACCTTCTGCTAAGTTTAGCAGCTCCATTTGATTTACACAAGCTACAATTTGTCTGCCTAATCCCCAATTACATTCTTTTTGGGCTGTTTCGTTGACTTTTTTCCCTTGTAATGATAAGAGTGACAGACAAGACGTGTTGCAGAGCCGCAACTCTGTGCAAGCCACAGCCGTCTCTCTGGCTCACATTATTTCCATTCCAGAAGATAAAGGAGCCGTTCTGCTCCAAAAGGTTTAGCTGTCGATTTCATATATGAAAGCCGGTGGAGTCTGGGAGAGATAGTGGTGGAGCAGTGTGGAAGAACGGCCTTACTGTGAGTGACGTTAGGAAGTTGGGAAGCAGAGAAGGAGCAATCTTTGCGCAAACAGGAGACTTCTGGTGCAGTTAAATATCTAATCTGCCTGTTCTGCCCACAAACAGGAGAAATGGGTGCCTTGTTTTCTTGTGCAACGATGATAGCACCTGTTGTGTGGTCCACATTTATTTGGTGTTCGTTCTTAGAATGACAACAATATTTGCATTTTTGAACAACTCTCAGATAAATTTGAAGAGATTTCCCTCCCTCCCTGCAACTGGTGTCTGCTGTACGCAATTAGAGATTTGATTGACTTTACTTATCACCTTTGTTGAAGGTTTCTACACCGACTACATGCATAACTGCACATAACAACAAGATAAACGTTTTTTGATTCTCTAATTTCTTCTCTACGGCCTTGAACATTAACAGTCCGGCTATCCCAAGCTACGTTGCACTTTCCATCCAATATATCGTCAACATCAATCATGGTCCATGGAGCCTGGTTGGCAGAGTCACTGATTGCCATCCAGCAGGAAGGACAGTGTCTGTCCTGTCATAGTCCGGGTCCCCTGTGTGTAATGTGTTTGAACCATCAGTCATGCCATGTGGCATCCTCATGGTCATTTAGCCTAACAGGTGAGATATTCTTAAACTCTCTTATAATGCGATCATGGCCCTGCTAATCTGATTGGCAAAACAAATAATGGAATGAAGTGGCAAAATAACTAGTGAAAATCTGAAATCAATACAGGATATTCAGTTAGGTTTCTTTGCCATTAAGGAGTCTGCTGACTGCTTATTTGATTATGATTGATTGCTGTCCTCTTTATGCACTTAATCAGGTGTTTTAGACAAGCTTTCGTATCATATAAACACTCTGTAGAGCAATATTTACCTCTCTCTATGCAAATGTTGCTTTTTCTCTCCGCTGAACCCAGTGGAAATGAAGAATGCATTGTTGCTTGCCACAAAGAGTGGGCTGTGTAAACAATTGGTTCTGTTTTCAACATCAATGGTTGATTTGTCACAGCAATTAAAGATCCAGGGACAACGCCAAAGTCTCCTCATTGCTGGGCTTGATCCCAAATGGCCACGTTCCAGACTCCCCCACCCCTCACTCCCCTCTCTCCTCTTTCACCCCCCTCACTCTATCCACTCAGTGAGCTTTAGATAAAGAAAGATAAGGGAAGGCTAGTGCAAGGAGGGTCAGAGGGGAAATGTGTGTTTGAATTGCGGGGTCAAAGGAGGGCCCTGGTCTGTTTAGTAAGTGGATCCACCTGTCTCTCAACCTGGCCTGTTAGGAGAGGCTACAGCTTGAATCCATGCTGAAAAAGGAGAGTAAGGAGAGTGGGCACACCTTCCTAATCATTCTGGAACCTTGCCTCTCCCAGGACCATATATCTCCTTTTAATTTAAGCCTTGAAAAATGCACTGGGATTTAAGCATCTGATCCTGCTGGAATCGATTAAATTTATTAGAGGGGGGGTTGCCTAATCTGTGAAGTTAATGCAGGACTTCACGGCTATTGATCAGCTCTGAAGGGTATACCCATTGTTAATTATGGGCCTGGGTGGTAGAACAAACAGCACAGAGGAGAGAAGGGGGGTGGGGGGAGACCGAGACGGTGGGACAGGTAATTGTCTGCCGTGCAAATGTTATTGCTGCTTTGTGTGTACGCATGTGCTAAAAGTTGATGGGGCATGGGAAGTCAGAAGCAACTCATTTCTACCCACAACTTATTTTTGCCTGGTTGACATTTCAAATGATGGAGGATGTCAGGAATCCATTTCTATTCTTCCCTGGTACTTTCATGTATTTTTTTCCGCTCTTTTATCTTCTCACCCCAAACGGAATAGCTGGGTCTCAGGTCATCATGTAGGTTGGGGGCATACCAACAGATTGACTAGCAGAGCACTGTCATGTTTTGATAATGACCACTTTGGCTTTGCCTCTCTCTCCGATAGAGGGCTCATTTCAGGCTCATCCCAAATAATTTGGTCGTTACGGAGTTCACGGCGTGCGTATATCCTGGTGTCCACTTGGCAGATGAAACATTTCCCTGATCATAACATGTCATGATGACTGAATGCTCTGATTCTTCTGTTAGAATGACCTTATCTCTCTTTCTTTCCTTCTTTTCTTCTCTTCTCTTTCTCCATTTCTCAATGTTGGCTTCTCGTCTCGCTTTTGAAATGATTTTGCCCTTGATCAGACTTACAAACAGTATTATGAGGGGGGAAATGCCCTGACTTATTCGTTCCATTCATTTCCGATGTGCCTTCTTAGGACCTGTCGAGATGTAATACTTATTTTTTTGCCAGGCGAAAATGTTCCCGAAATGGCAAGCTGTCACTGGCTCGCCCGGAATGTTGTGTGTGTTTCCCCGTGAGTGGCAGACAGCCAGATAATGACTTGTTACAGGTGAAACAGACCTGTGGGAGATGAGTGTCTCTGACCTTGTGTTCTTTTCCCTCGTCTTTTTTCCCCTCCATTGCTTTTGTTTCCACTCTTATCTTTGAATAAGTGTGAATTGGCTCTACACAGAAAAAGTATTGTGTTGAACTATCATGACACCAGATCGGGAAGCAAACTTAATACATTGAATGCTTGTACTGTCAAGCAGGGGTGCAACTTTGGTTTTAGAAGTGGGGGCGACATAATAATAAAATTAAAATTAAATTATCCAGTCTGATAAACACTCAAGACAGCCAACCCGACCGCTCGGAGGCATCCGCATTGTTCTAAAGCACACCATTGCCTCATTTTGTATCGCATTCCAATGATAAAACTGGAGTGGACCAAAATTCAATTTCAGGACATGTCCCCCCCATCCCCAGTGAAAGTTGCACCCCTGCTGTCAAGAGAAGAAAGGAGGTCAGCGAGTTGCTCCTGGGCTATTACAATCAACCTGTGGCCACCCCAGGACCAATTCCCCTCCTCTACCCCGGGGCACTGGTCATTCTCAGAAACACTGGCCACTAAATAACATCTGCAAATAAATTTATTAAAATTCCTACAATGTGATTTTCTGGATTTTTTTTCTCATTTTTTTCTCATTTTGTCTGTCATAGTTGAAGTGTACCTATGTTGAAAATTATAGGCCTCTCTCATCTTTTTAAGTGGGAGAACTTGCACAATTGGTGGCTGACTAAATACTTTTTTGCCCCACTGTATCTACCAATAGGTGCCCTTCTTTGCGAGGCATTGAAAGAAAAAAAAAACAGGTCTTTGTGTTTGAATCTGTGCTTGAAATTCAGTACTCGATTGAGTGACCTTACACATAATTGTGTGTGGGGTACAGAGATGGATGGGGTAGTTATTAAAAAAGCATGTTAACTACTATTATTGAACACGGAATGAGTCCATGCAACTTATTATGCAACTTATTAAGGACATTTTTAATCCTGAACGTATTTAGCCATAACAAAGGGGTTGAATAATGATTGACTCAAGACATTTTAGCTTTAAATGTTTTATTAATTTCAACTTTGAAATGATGGGGTACTGTGTGTAGGTCAGTGACACAAAATCTAAATTGTATTGATTTTAACACAAAAAAATGCTAGCACAACTAAGGTTTTTAGAAATGTTTGAAAATGTATATAAAAAAAACAAGATTTATTTAAATAAGTATTCGTACCCTTTGGTATGAGACTTGAAATTGAGCTCAGGTGCATCCTGTTACCATTGATCATCCTTGATGTTTTTCAACTTCATTAGAGTCCACCTGTTGTAAATTCAATTGATTGGACATGATTTGGAAAGGCACACACTTCTCTATATAAGGTCCCACAGTTGACAGTGCATCTCAGAGCAAAAACCAAGCCATGAGGTCCAAGGAATTATCCGTAGAGCGCCGAGACATGATTGAGTCGAGGCACAGATCTGGGGGAGGGTACCAAAATAATTATACAGCATTGAAGGTCCCCAAGTACAGAGTGGCCTCCATCATTCTTAAATGGAAGACGTTTGGAACCACCAAGATTCTTCTTAGAGCTGGCCGCCTGGCCAAACTGAGTAATCAGGGGAGAAGGGCCTTGGTCAGGGAGGTGAACAAGAACCTGATGGTCACTCTGACAGAGCTCCAGAGTTCCTCTGTGGAGATGGGAGAACCTTCCAGAAGGACAACCATCTCTGCAGCACTCCACCAATCAGGCCTTTATGGTGGAGTGGCCAGATGGAAGCCACTCATCTCTTGGCATGTCCAGCCCACTCATTATCTCAGCCAATCATGGCTAGCGGGAAGGTTGCAGACTTTTTCTGTGAAGCATTTTAATTTTTCAAAAATGTTTACGTTCAAATGGCTTTCCTGTGAAGTAGTGATGCTCGACATATGCCTGGTTTTCGGAAACAAGTAAAAAATGTTTCAAAAGTTAAAGGGCCAGAATACTATCTGAATGCACTGTATGGTTGTCTTTTTTTTTTTACAGGGAATCCAATTGAGACCATGACCACCTTTCAAGGGAGACCTGCACACATTCCAATGCAATAAAAACAGAACATATTTACAAGCAATTTAAGAGAAGTGATGGTCCAGTATTTCTCCAATGGTACATCAAGTTGTGGAGAGCTTGTTTCTTAATAACCCCCAAAGCTAACAGTCATTATAAGATCATGTTAACAAGTCCCCAGTCTTTATTCAGAGCTTTTCATTCTAATTAGACTAGAAAGAAAGGGCTCTCCTGGGCCCCGCTCATCAAAGTGCAGGTGATTACACCCAGCAGAGACAATCTGTAATTTAGTGAACAAGAGCTCACCTTTCTCCTTTTCTCTTTTTGTCAGTTTGGCCTAACTCACTTTTTGTTTTTCAATCTTCCCATCTTTTTATGCAGTGCTCGTAGAGATGAGACTGAACAGAATAAGGGCAGGTCTGTTTCCACAGAGGACATTTGAGAGGGAGGCTTTTGTGTGAGGATGGCCAGCCATGCCAAGAGCCTGTATGGTACACGTACCCCCCCCCCCCCCCTCCACCCAGGCTGGCCATGGCAGAATCATTACCCCATTACTCAAGTAATGTGTGTTGCAGAGTATGCAGGATACCAGGGCTCACTGGTATGGAAGGCTTAGTGGAGATTGTACCCCCACAAGCTCTACATGTCAGGTCATGCACTTTTAACAACAGCTAGGCCGGTGTCGAGAACACATCTGTCTGAATGCCCCTTATCCATCAGAGCTGGCCCTTGACTCGTGTGTGTACGGACAGGAAATGTGTTGTATTTAAAAAAATATTAAGCCCAAATATCAACATGATAATAATCTTCATTGTGATAATTGATGATTATCAAAATAATCATGTACAGAGAAAGGCTAACTCAATGCATTGTAGTGAGGACATTGGCACAGTAGACACAAATACAGTGGTCTAAGTCATGTTCCTGTTAAAGTCCTGCCCTCACTGCAGTGTTGGCTGCATCTCCACAATGCAAATAGCCACGGTGAGACAAAGGCGCTACTTGCATCATTTCCTTAATTGCGCAGGTAAATTGGACTATTAGAGTAATTAGTATCCAGCATGCCGTGGTTGCTTGATAGATTGCGGGTCGGATTATATTGACTTTCTCCCAGGGTGATATATTGACTAATTCAGAAGCTCTTAAAATGCTGTGAGAGTGTCCTCCTGGTCACCAGCATCAGCTCAACACACAGTTCACGTTTGCTCATTTAGTTTGCTTTCACTCCTTTTCTATTACTGTACATTGACATTCATTCCTCATACCGGCCTCATTATTTATCTGTGGATATGTTCTGAACCAGGGATGAGGAAAAGAAAAGAGGAGCTTTGTGTTGATTGGCCGCTGTGCTGCTGAAGGACAATTTTTGGGCGCCATCATCAACTCCTCGCATTGAAAGCGCATCAACATAGACCTGATGTGTTGATACTGCCCAACCGTGCACATTTGTGACAGACATGTTAGTGGTAGTATATGCTGTCCCCCAATCAGATGATAATGTACAGAAACTGGTCTCTCCAGTGATTCTATGTGGGCCATAGTTATCGCTAGATTGCGAGCACATTTTTAACCATGTGTTTCTTTCTCTCCTTCAGAACCGATGCGAACCCCGAAGAGACTGAAGATTGCAGAGACCCAGGCCAGATTCATCGCTGTGGACTGGGAGTCTCTGGGCTACAATATTACCCGCTGCCACACCTTCAACGTCACCATCTGCTACCGTTACTACAACGCCAACAACCAGACCAAGGCCGACTGCCTGGACATGGACCCCAAGGCCCCACGCCATGTGGTGGGCAACCTGCCCCCCAACACCAATGTCAGTCTCAAGATGATCCTCACCAACCCCGAAGGACGCAAGGAGAGCGATGAGACCATCATCCAGACAGATGAAGATGGTATGTGTACTGGGGTATTGTGTGTAGATGGATGAGAAAAATCAATTTAATGAATTTTGAATTCAGGCTGTAACGCAACAAAATGTGGAATAAGTCAATGGGTGTGAATACTTTTCTTTTTTAAACGTATTTCTAATACTCCTTTATTTAGAAAAGATGGATGTGTCTCGCTCTGTTTGTAACCAGTTGACTGACACATACTTATTGCTGCCCCCTGTGATTCCTACAGCTGGGCTGAGTTAGCCATTTCAAAGCAGAGCACGTTTTCTCCCTGCTGCTCTCTGAATAGATGCTAGCTGGAGAGGCTAACCAAGGGCTGAAATAACAGCACTGGTCGCAGCTTGGAATTTGTAACTCACATTAAACGCTTCAGCATTATAATAATACAGCCAGGTGACCAGCTGTATCCTGTGACTCCGGCAGACATGTTGTCCCTTGATGAGGACCTGTTTAAATCTCACCTCACATTCTCACAAACCCAGGAGATAATGCTAGTGAAATGACTCTGAGTCCTCTGTAGGGGTTCCACCAGAATTTATTCAATTTTTTTCATGCCAGATTCTGTATGTAGCTAGAGCTTAGATGTTTAGGTGATATTCAGCTCATGCTGTACATGTTGCTGTACATGTTACTGCCCCTTTCTACCGTTTGTTTTGTTAAGATTGGTTTGTATTACTTTTCATTGTATTCTCTCATTGTGTTCTCTCAGAAAAATCACTCTTTATTCCCATGTCAAACCAACCCCATTTTCAGCAGCATCAGACAGGAAAAAGGAATGCTAGATTTTTCGTTGTGGAAAAAGACGTCTCAGTGACATCCATCCAATAGTTTTGAAAAATAGATGGTTGTCTGACTGCGGGGAGAGTAGAGGAGAAGAGAGGTTCACGTAAACAGTTCTTCTAAGACTGATCCGTAGACCGCAGACAAGCGTCCCCGCCACCCCGAGCCTTGCTCGTCTCTTCAGACAGACAGGCCTGACAAGCACTCAGTCATGTGACCTGGTAACGCTGGTATGCTGTGAAGGAGAGGGCTTTGGATGTCCCCAACCCAGCTTGACTAGAACACAGCCCAGGCAGGCAGGCAGCCCCATGGCAGAACAGTCTCGTGGCAGCTGTAGAGACCCATGGGACTGCCAGGTTTCATCAGCAGTGAGGAGGCTGTCAGTCAGTAAAAAAACCATACAACAGATAGGTGCAGGGAAATGTGTTGTTTTGCAGGTTTAAAATTGATTAAATTGTTTTTTTCACTCATCAATCTACACACAGTACCCCATAGTGACAAAGCAAAAACTGTTTTTTAGAAATGTTAGCAAATGTATAAATAAATAAAACAAATTAAATATGACATTTACATAAGTATTCAGACCCTTTATTCAGTACTTTGTTGAAGCACCTTTGGCAGCGATTACAGTCTTGGGTGTTGCGCTACAAGCTTGGCACACCTGTGTTTGGGGAGTTTCTCCCATTCTTCTCTGCAGATCCTCTCAAGCTTGGTCAGGGTGGATGGGGAGCATCTCTGCACAGCTATTTTCAGGTCTCTCCAGAGATGTTCGATCGGGTTCAAGTCCGGGCTCTGGCCGGGCCACTCAAGGTCATTCAGAGACTTGTCCCAAAGCCAATTGTGCGTTGTTTTGGCTGTGTGCTTAGGGTCGTTGTCCTGTTGGAAGGTGAACCTTCACCCCAGTCTGAGGTCGTGAGCGCTGTAGAGCAGGTTTTCATCATGGATCTCTTCTTTACTCCGTTCATCTTTCCCTCAATCCTGACTAGTCTCCCAGTCCCTGCTGCTGAAATACATCCCCACAGTATGATGCTGCCACCACCATGCTTCACCGTAGGGATGGTACCAGGTTTCCTTCAGATGTGATGCTTGGCATTCAGGCCAAAGAGTTCAATCTTGGTTTCATCAGACCAGAGAATTTTGTTTCTCATGGTCTGAGAGTCCTTTAGGTGACTTTTGGAAAACTGCAAGCAGGCTGTCATGTGCCTCTTACTGAGGAGTGGCTTCCGTCTGGCCACTCTACCATAAAGGCTTGATTAGTGGAGTGGTGCATAGATGGCTGTCCTTCTGGTAGGTTCTCCCATCTCCACAGAGGAACTCTGGAGCTCTATCAGAACCATTGGGTTCTTCTCCCCCGATTGCTCAGTTTGGCCGCACGGCCAGCTCTTGGAAGTCTTGGTGGTTCCAAACTTATTCCATTTAAGAACGATGAAGGTCACTGTGTTCTTGGAGACCTTCAATGCTGCAGACATGTTTTGGTACCCTTCCCCAGATATGTGCCTCGACCCAATCCTGTCTCAGAGCTCTACAGACAATTCCTTGGACCTCATGGCTTGGTTTTTGCTCTGACATGCACTGTCAACTGTGGGACCGTTTGTGCCTTTTCAAATCATGTCCAATCAATTTAATTTACCACAGACTCCAATGAAGTTGTAGAAACATCTCAAGGAGGACCAATGGAAACAGGATGCACCTGAGCTCAATTTCGAGTCTCTCATAGCAAAGGCTCTGAATACTTATATAAATAAGGTGTGTGTGTGTGTGTGTGTGTGTGTGTGTGTGTGTGTGTGTGTGTGTGTGTGTGTGTGTGTGTGTGTGTGTGTGTGTGTGTGTGTGTGTGTGTGTGTGTGTGTGTGTGTGTACAAATGTTTTGCCAAATGTTCTAAAAACCTGTTTTCGCTTTCTTAGTAAGGATTATTGTGAGTAGAATGATGAGGGAAATAAACAATTCAATACATTTTAGAATAAGGCTGTAACGTAACTAAATATAGAAAAAGTCAAGGGCTCTGAATACTTTCCTAATACACTGTATACAGTGTATATGAAATTCTATACTCAATACCTAGATTTTTCACCTATCACAATTCATGTCAGAGAGGTCTGGCATGCTGTGGTTTCTCAGGCTGATGGCTTTGCTTTATTGGTGAAAGGGACAGGGCCTCCAAATTATAGGAGACTAATTTGATCATAAAACATGCAGATGACAGAGAGAAAGGATGCTCTTGAAAGGATATTGCACCTTGATTATCTAATCTCATGTAAATTCATTGTCCAAATTCAATAAAAACCACTGGGGATTCGAGTGCCTCCTATTCAACACACGCGCAGCATTATTATTATTATTATTATGCCATTTTCAACATGCTGCTTTGCTGTAAGTAAAAACAGTCAGTGGTCTCGTTACAGGCGTACAGGCTCAGGAGTGTCTCTCTCTTTGAGAATAGTATTCATTACAGTACTGTGGCCTCCCTTTGATTGCATTAGGACCTACTCCTCCTGTCTTCTGTCCTAATGCAGTGCCTGGCCCCGTTCCAAGCCAGTCCATGAAAGCCACACCGTTTGAGGATCGGATCTTCCTTTACTGGAAGGAACCACTGGAGCCCAATGGGATCATAACTCAGTATGAGGTAATGAAGGACTATGGCCAGGGGGATCGGTGGGGATCGGGGAGAGGTGGGGGAAGGGAGGGGATCGGTGGGGTGAGGGGAGAGGTGGAGGGCGAGAGGTGGGGGGAGGGAGCGAGGGAGAAGGGGAGAGGTGGGGGAAGGATGGGAGGAGGAAGTGCGGGGAGGGGAGGGGAGAGGTGGGAAGAGGGAGATTAGAAGGGGAGGGTTGGCAGAGGTGGGGGGAGGGAGGTGAGAGGTGGGGGGAGGGAGGGGAGGGAGAGGGGGAGGTGGGGGGGGGGGGTGGATGGTAGACAAGCCTGTCTAGGATCCACATGGGGTTTGTATATCTAAACCATATTTCACAGGTGTTTTTAATCTTTACTATCCCTCTGGAAACCAGCACAGATGAGTGAAAAACGTTCTGTTCCTTTTTCATATAGGACTATGGTGGAAATAATGTAACTCTAAAAGGGGAGTGTGGGTTTTAAAGGGAACTCATTGTATTCATTGTAGCCAACTCTGTTGTAAAATACTATTTTCAGTACTTCTTAGATACAGTATGAAGGTGTACTGATCCATCATTGAATGGTTTGTATTTTTAAAGTTAATAACCCACAATGATTCATAGCTTGTGTGCAGTGGGGTGAATCTGAAGAAACATTTTTTAATTCTCAAGTGTTATCCAGCTTTAGGAATATGAGAACACTGACCCACATAATCCAAGGGAATGTGGATTATAGTGCCCACAAAGCTCATTACTAAACTAAGGACCCTGGGACTAAACACCTCTCTCTGCAACTGGATCCTGGACTTCCTGACGGGCTGCCCCGGGGTGGTAAGGGTAGGCAACAACACGTCTGCCACGCTGATTTTCAACACGGGGGCCCCTAAGCGGTGTGTGCTTAGTCCCCTTCTGTACCCCCTGTTCACCCACAATTGCATGGCCAAGCACGACTCCAACACCATCATTAAGTTTTCTGATGACACAACAGTAGGACTGATCACCGACAATGATGAGACAGCCTATAGGGAGATCAGAAACCTGTCAGTGTGGGGCCAGGACAACAACTTGTCCCTCAACGTGTGCAAGACAAAAGAGATGATCGTGGACTACGTTCACCCACATTCACATCGACAGGCTGTAATTAGAGCAGGTGGAGAGTTTATTCACCAACAAACTATCATGGTCCAAACACACCAAGATAATTGTAAAGAGTGCACGACAAAACATTTTCCAACTCAGGAGACTGAAAAGATTTGGCATGGGTCCCCAGATCTTCAAAAAGTTATTCAGCTGCACCATCGAGAGCATCCTGACCGGATGCATAACTGCCCGGTATGGAAACTGCTCATCCTCCGACTGTAAGGAGCTACATAGGGTATTGCGTACGGACCAGTACATCCCTGGGGCCAAGCTTCCTACCATCCAGGACCTACAGTACCAGTCAAAAGTTTGGACACATATTCATTCCAGGGTTTTCTTTGTTTTTACTATTTTCTACATTGTAGAATAATAGTGAAGACATCAAAACTATGAAATAACACATATGGAATTATGTAGTAACCAAAAAAGTGTTAAACAAATCCAAATATATTTTATATTTGAGATTCTTCAAAGTAGCCACCCTTTGCTTTGATGACAGCGTTGCACACTCTTGGCAACCTTGAATGTGTCCAAACTTTTGATGGCTACTGTATATACTAGGTGGTGTCAGAGGGAGGCCCCAAAGATTGTCCAAGACTCCAGTCACCCAAGTAATAGACTGTTCTCTCTCCTACCGCACGGCAATCGGTACCGGAGCACCAAATCTAGGTCCAAGAGGCTCCTTAACAGCTTCTACCCCCAAGCCATATGACTGCTGAGCAATTAATCAAATGGCAACCCGGACTATTTATATTGACCCCCCCCCCCCCCCCCCGCCTGTTTTTACATTGCTGCTGCCAACTGTTTATTATCTATGCATAGTCACCTGCATGCACAAATTACATTGACTAACCAGTACCCTCGCACATTGACTCAGTAACCCCTATATAAAGCATATTGTTATTGTTATTTTATTGTTACTTTTTTACTTCAGTTTATTTAATAAATATTTTCTTAAATCAATTTCTTGACCTGCATTGTTGGTTCAGGGCTTGTAAGTAAGCATTTCACTGTAAGTTCTACACCTGTTGTTTTCGGCACATGTGACAAATACAATTTGATTTGATGTACATCTTCAATCAGCTGATATCTCAAAGTGCTGTACAGAAACCCAGCCTAAAACCCCAAACAGCAAGCAATGCAGGTGTAGAAGCACGGTGGCTAGGAAAAACTCCCTAGAAAGGCCAAAACCTAGGAAGAAACCTAGAGAGGAACCAGGCTATGAGGGCTGGCCAGTCCTCTTCTGGCTGTGCCAGGTGGAGATTATAACAGAACATGGCCAAGATGTTCAAAAGTTCATAAAGGACCAGCATGGTTAAATATTAATAATCACAATAGTTGTCGAGGGTGCAGAAAGTCAGCACCTCAGGAGTAAATGTCAGTTGGCTTTTCATAGCCGATCATTAAGAGTATCTCTACCGCTCTTGCTGTCACTAGAGAGTTGAAAACAGCAAGTCTGGGACAGGTAGCACGTCCGGTGAACAGGTCAGGGTTCCATAGCCGCAGGCAGAACAGTTGAAACTGCAGCAGCAGCACGGCCAGGTGGACTGGGGACAGCAAGGAGTTATCATGTCAGGTAGTCCTGAGGCATGGTCCTAGGGCTCAGGTCCTCCGAGAGAGAGAAAGACAGAGAGAGAGAGAATTAGAGAGAGCATACTTAAATTCACACAGGACACCAGATAAGACACGAGAAGTACTCCAGATATAACAGACTGATCCTAGCCCCCGACACATAAACTACTGCAGCATTAATACTGGAGGCTGAGACAGGTAGGGGTCTGGAGACACTGTGGACCCATTCGATGAGACCCCCGGACAGGGCCAAACAGGCAGGATATAACCCCACCCACTTTGCCAAAGCACAGCCCCCACACCACTAGCGGGATATCTTCAACCACCAACTTACCATCCTGAGACAAGGCAGAGTATAGCCCACAAAGATCTCTGCCATGGCACAACCCAGGGGGGGCGCCAACCCAGACAGGAAGATCACGTCAGTGACTCGACCCACTCAAGTGACGCACCCCTCCTAGGGACGGCATGGAAGATCACCAGTAAGCCAGTGACTCAGCCCCTGTAATAGGGTTAGAGTCAGAGAAGGGAACCGGCCAGGCAGAGACAGCAAGGGTAGTTAGTTGCTCCAGAGCCTTTCCGTTCACCTTCACACTCCTGGGCCAGACTACACTCAATCATCTGACCCACTGAAGAGATGAGTCTTCAGTAAAGACTTAAAGGTTGAGACCGAGTCTGCGTCTCTCACATGGGTAGGCAGACCATTCCATAAAAATGGAGCTCTATAGGAGAAAGCCCTGCCTCCAGCTGTTTGCTTAGAAATTCTAGGGACAATTAGGAGGCCTGCGTCTTGTGACCATAGCGTACGTGTAGGTATGTACGGCAGGAAAGATTAGGTAGGAGAAAACCCATGTAATGCTTTGTAGGTTAGCAGTAAAACCTTGAAATCAGCCCTTGCCTTAACAGGAAGCCAATGTAGGGAGGCTAGCACTGGAGTAATATGATCAAATATTTTGGTTCTAGTCAGGATTCTAGCAGCCGTATTTAGCACTAACTGAAGATTATTTAGTGCTTTATCCAGGTAGCCAGAAAGTAGAGCATTGCAGTAGTCTAAACTAGAAGTAACAAAAGCATGGGTTAATTTTTCTGCATTTTTGGATAGACAGTTTCTGATTTTTGCAATGTTATGTAGATGGAAAAAAGCTGTCCTTGAAACAGTCTTGATATGTTCGTCAAAAGAGAGATCAGGGTCCAGAGCAACGCTGAGATCCTTCACAGTTTTATTTGAGACGACTGTACAGCCATCAAGATTAATTGTCAGATTCAACAGAAGATCTCTTTGTTTCTTGGGACCTAGAACAAGCATCTCTGTTTTGTCCGAGTTTAAAAGTTGAACATTTGCAGCTATCCACTTCCTTTTGTCTGAAACACAGGCTTCTAGCAAATGCAATTTTGGGGCTTCACCATGTTTCATTGAAATGTACAGCTGTGTGTCATCCACATAGTAGTGAAAGTTAACATTATGTTTTCAAATGACATCCCCAAGAGGTAAAATATATAGTGAAAACAATAGTGGTCCTAAAACGGAACCTCGAGGAACACCAAAATGTACAGTTGATTTGTCAGAGGACAAACCATTCACAGAGACAAACTGATATCTTTCCGACAGATAAGATCTAGCCAGGCCAGAACTTGTGCGTGTAGACCAATTTGGGTTTCCAATCTCTCCAAAAGAATGTGGTGATCGATGGTATCAAAAGCAGCACTAAGGTCCAGGAGCACAAGAACAGATGCAGAGCTTCGGTCTGACGCCATTAAAAGGTAATTTACCACCTTGACAAGTGCAGTCTCAGTGCTATGATGGGGTCTAAAACCAGACTGAAGCATTTCGTATACATTGTTTGTCTTCAGGAAGGCAGTGAGTTGCTGCCGATAGTTTTTTTTTTTTTTTCTGGGGTAAGGTTTGGCTTTTTAAAGAGAGGATTTATTGCTGCCACTTTTAGTGAGTTTGGTACACATCCATCCGGTGGATAGAGAGCCGTTTAACATGACACACATACTACATAATGCCATGGGAAGTCACATACTCAACTATATTATCACACATTTTAGTTCAGGCTTACAAGTGTTAATATATGCATTCCATATGTACCTCGAGTTATGGCTGTGCGGCATACTGCATTTTATGATATACCGGTATTGATGCAGGGACCGGTTTGGGTTTTTACTTTACCTTCTATACCGGTATTTGAATGTTTGGTTTGTTAAATGTGATACGCCATGTGTAATGTCAATTTTTATAGTTTACTTCGCTACTTGAGTCATCTCTCTCTGCTCCTTCTCTCTGTGCCACTTTCCACAGAGCTAGCCAGGCCCCCTGTCACTCAAGGAGCGCATTTGATGTCCCTCAACCACGAGACACTTGTGTTCAGTCTGCTTGGTCAATGCAGCACATACAACAATGTTGATGACAATGATGCTGTTTTCACTTTGCTTCTTAATATAATTCCACTAGCATTCTATAATGACACTATTAGTTTGTGTTTCTTAAATCAGCAAACAGCTAGTTTGTCTTTTCTCAGCAATTTTCCCTAAATCTTGTGAGATGCTAATGCTAATAGCTTGCAACTTAGCTAATAAATGTACTGATAAGAGCAAACGTAGCTAGCTAATACAGCCTGATAATACCGGTGGTGGTGTTAACCTAAATCAGCATGTTGTTTGTGCAACCGTGTCTTCTAAATCAACATATTCTTGCTTTGCATATTCCTCTTTATCTACATGAAGTAGCTAAGAGAAAACATGCAATGTAGCCAAAGTGTCCTCTAGGAAACATTTATCAACACTTTAGTTCCTACCTTGTCACAATAACTCCTCCCTGCATTTTAATTTGTTGTCATCTCAAACAACTCTGTATTCAAAGTGCCCACTATTATATTCTAACTATATAATAGGAATAGTCATTCTATTTCCATTTTTTCCTACAGTTTTGCTCTAATTTGCAAGTCAAATCGCAACATTTGGTTAAAAATAAGTCCTAGATTGTTTGCCCATATCATACAGCCCTACGTGGCAGCGTGGAAATTATCTCAATTGAGCAGTGGTGTAAAGTACTTAAGTAAAAATACTTTAACGTACTACTTAAGTCATTTTTTTTTGTTATCTGTACTTTACTTTACTATTTTTCTTTTTGATAACTTTAACTTTTACTTCACTACATTCCTAATGAAAATACTGTACTCTTTACTAGACACATTTTCTCTGACACCTAAAAGTACTCGTTACATTTTGAATGCTTAGCAGGACAGGAAAATGGTCCAATTCACGCACTTGTCAAGAGGACATCCCTGGTCATCTACTTCCTCTGATCTGGAGGACTCACTAAACACAAATACTTTGTTTGTAAATTATGTCTGAGTGTTGGAGTGTGTCGTCCGTAAATAAATAAAAAAATAAAAATAAAATGGTGCCATCTGGTTTGCTTAATGATTTAAAAAATGATTTATACTTTTCTTTTGATACTTAAGTACATTTTATAAATTACTTTTACTTTTGATGCTTACGTATATTTAAAACCAAACGCAGGAATGATAAAAGTGCTGAAATTGGTTTTGGTTGAAGTTGAATTGAACAGTATAAAAGATTCAGAATGGAGAAAGACTCATTGAAATCACTTAGAATGTATGTGTTGCCACCCTAGGATCACTCACTACTCACAAAGCACCCTAGGATCACTCACTACTCAAAAAGCAAATGTACAACTTTTATTATTCAAAAACAAAAAATACTGCCAAATACCGTCCAATTTTGTTAAAATACCATTATATTTTGCACATATTGCCCAGCCCTACCTCAAGTCAATACACAATGTAGAAAAATCACTCAAAAACACTCTTATTTGTTGTACTTTGCTACGTATGTGCATTCCACCTACTTAAACACAGATAAAGTTTCTACCACAGCATAATGTTACAGAAAGTCTGTAACCATTCGTATGAACACTTTTCAACAGCTCATTAGGTAAATATTGTATGTCCCTCTCCTCTCCCTCCCCTAACAGATCGCCTACAGTGGTATTCGGTCCTTTGACCCCTCGGCGCCAATAATGCGCCCCCCTCTGATCGTGTCTCTGCCCTGGAACACTTCTCACCACGTCTTCAACCAGCTGCACCCTGGCACCACCTACCAGTTCATCATACGAGCCAGCACCGTCAAGGGCTTCGGCCCCCCGACCACACTCAACGTCACCACCAACATCTCAGGTACATTTATTTAACATGTATTTATCCAGGAAGTCCCATTGAGGTCAGAAGATCTATTTTAGAAGGGAAACCTGACCAGGAGAATGCTCCTTAGTATGGTAGAGTATGTATGCAGTATAATGGCTGTAGTGTTACAGCTGCTAGACTATTAATAGTGCTACCAGAGTAAATATTGTTTATTAATCAAGTCAAATGAAATTGATGCATAATGTAGTTGTTGTCTTATGACATTCCTGCCTGTTGTTTTGGTAAAAAGGGTCTGGTAGCGCTGCAGGTTCAAATAGCATCTAGGAAGCAAATTAACCAGAATGGGGTAACAAAAAAATTGGTTGGGTTATGGGTTGGTTCGCTTATCGGTTTTCTGAGCAAGTTCTACCATGATACTAAGCACAGCACTGAGATATCTCTCAGTCATTTTGATCGTGTCAGACTCCGTTCCGTAATGGAATATCTGGATGCTCTGTACCTGTTGGAGTAATTTTCTGAAGCACACATTTTTCCCAATTCTAATCTTGGCAGCACTCAACATGTCCTAGACCGGGATGTATTTGGAATCTGTTGAAATGACAGCCTAGGACCTCATTAGATGATGATGCAAACCACATCAATCAAATTAACCAGGTGAATGGAAGCTAAAAGCTTCCTTAATGGAAAATGAGGCCAGTAACCTTTCTTTAAATAAGAGGAGCCTGGTGCTTTTTGCGCTAAGCGCCTACTTCAAAGATATGTAATGTACGTAATGTAGATGTAATCACGCAGTTCCTGCGTTTTGGCAAAACTGCTATTGTCAATTTGTCAGGTTGCAATTCCCAGAAGTGTTTTAGAAAACATGTTCCAAGCAGGAAATATATATATATATTTTTCTTTTACTTTGCAGTGCTATATTAAAGTTCAGCCAAGTTCAAAATTAAACATAATGTGTCCTGATAGAGCATGCCTTTCTCAAGACTTCAACATATTACACCCCATTGCCGACAATTTTCCTCCTCCTGTGATTTTGCACTAAATTCTTGTCTGTCTGGTGTGCTTTTTCCCCATAGCCCCAACACTGGAAGAGTATGATGGGTCCGAGGCGTTTCTGAATGAAACGGCCACCACCATCACCGTCCTACTGAAGCCCGCTCAGGCCAAAGGTGCCCCTGTCAGGTGAGAGAACTAATGCCTGGCTTTTTTTGGTCCAAGAGTTCCGTCTAGTCATTTTAATGAAGGTCATCCATCTGTTTACCAGGACATCTCTGTCAGGATGTTTGTGTTGTGTCGCTCCCTGTAGCACATCCCACAAATAGAGAGAGCAGTACTGGGTAATGTCTACAGAGACTCTACAGGGAATTTACATATTCTGGTCCATGGCCCTGCCGATCTCCATTTGATTTGGCCATTGTTGGCCTGTGCCTTTTCATTTCCTCTCCCCTATCACAATCGGCAGGGATGGAGTTGGAAGGTACTTGTCATAAAGAGGATTTGGAGAGAACTCTTTGTGCTCAGATTCAGTAAATCACCTATTATGCAACCAGGCCTGTTCTTTGATTGTGAAATTGGAGGGGCTGTGTATTGAAAGGGAAAGAACAACAGCCCTGATAACAAAACCACCTGACTGCATTTCTTTCTCACAAGCACTCACTCAGTATATGTGGCAGTTGTAGCTAATATGTCACACCCACTTCTAATTTTGAGCAAATGTTTTTGAGTGTTTTTTTTTTCTGGAATACAGATTTTGTGTACAGTATAATGCTACAAATATCATAAAGACTAATTGGATAGTCAGATATCAAATATGCAATGGAGGATGGTGTTAGCAAAGTACGAGGAAACATACTACGACTAGGATTATGTCATGCTTTTACCAGCTTGAAGGATTTAGGTGCATCAACGAAACAAAGATGTGTGTTATGAAAGGGATCGTTTAATTTGACTCGTTTTGGCAGTGCTCTGTAAAACTGGCCAAGCTCTGATGGAAGTCGATTGGCTAATCACGCAGCAGGTCTGTGTAGCGGTAATTTAGAGAGGGTTGTTTAAGGTGTGTATGAGAGATTGAGTTATAGCGAGCCTCAGACCATTTGTCCAGGTAATTTGTAACATTTTGTCATTGACAAGCAGTACAGGGTAGAGGAAAGAGCCCGAGCACTCACCCTATTTTGGTGGAAGAGAATTTTGTGTCCATCTGCGACCGGCATTATGGAGTGTCACTTGTATTTTAGATCTGCGGTGCTTTGAGCTAAAATAGGAGCTATGGAAGGTCAGGGATGTGGAGATGGCTGTCAGGGCACTTGGGCGATAATGGTGAGGGAAGGGGGGTCAGGGGGACAGAGATACGCCCCTGGGCAGTCATTACCAAGGGTGGGAGGAGGGGTCGCGCTCTCTGAGCGGAACTAAGGGTAGTGAAGTCTAGGAGGTGGCTCTGAGCTGTGGATGCGGAAGGAAGGTATGTTTACAGCTCCATGAGTGTGTGAAGGGGCTTCTCCTTGCCCTGCCCTGTGTTAATAAGTTGCCCTGGCACTGTGGTTTTTGCGTGTCTCGCCACATTAACAAAGACCCTCAGGGGGAGAGATGAAGCACAGCAGTGTGACTCTGAAATACAAATGATAGACCTGACCTGTTACTCTCACTGGAGGTTCATCAACTCCCATTCAGGGGGGTTTCTCTACAGCCTCCCAGTCTGAGAGAATGGATTGTTATTAGTTAAGGGCCATGTGCAGATAAAGGGGCTCTGGTAGAAATTGCAAGGCCTGTAACGTACGACGTTGCCAAGCCAGGGCTTATTCCAAGTGTTAAGCTCATTTGGCATGCCCTCTCTGTGCTCCGTGAAGTGAGAGATTGCTTTAAGATTAGCCTGCCTTTTTTTTGGCTAGCTGGCTTTGTTTGCTTGTGTTGTTTTGTGGGGACTGATTGCCTGTGATGTTTTGTCCCTCCTCAGCGCTTATCAGATCGTGGTGGAGGAGCTGAACCCACATCGCACACGCAGGGAGGCCAGCTCCGTGGACTGCTACCAGGTCCCAGTCCCCTTCCACAGTGCCTCCAGTGGTGGCTCGTCTTATTACTTTGCGGCAGAACTGCCACCAGGGAACCTTCCCGAACCCTCTCCGTTCACGGTGGGCGACAACAAGACGTACCATGGCTTCTGGAACCCTCCACTCACCCCCAGGAAGAACTATAATATCTACTTCCAGGCCGTCAGCAGTGTGGAGAAGGTGAATATACACCACTCTCGGCCAATAGGACCCTCTAATGTTCCCTCATTGGGTTATTGGGGTTTTAAATATGTCTTAAAACTGAATTGTACATTGAGGAGCATTGTTTTCCCACCCCCCTTTTGATAACCTACTACTGTTCATTAGTTTTCCTTTTATCTAGTTTGTTCCTGTTTCTCATGTTGAACTGATTTGTATTATTTTATTTTGTTTCACAGGAATCAAAAACACAATGTCTGAGACTTGCAACAAAAGGTAAGAGTTTTATTTTTGTTTATTTGTACAACAAAAGAAGTTCTTCTTGCCCAGTATAATTTAAGTGACTGTACATTACAGTTGGATTTCAGTCACTTTTCCCAGTAGCCAATAAATGCCCACTCTCTTGCTCAGATAAAGAACTGTTACGTGATAATGCGTGTGTCACTTTATCTTCCAAGAGAATTGTCGTGCAGCGAGAATCTGGATTGAGGCGGAATTAAGGAAAGTTTATTTATTTGTGATATGTGCGCTTGTAAAGCACCTTGCTCTGGTGAACAGCTTGTGTCTGTGAGAACAGGGGGCTAGCAGGGCCAATCCTTCTGATTTAACAGACAGAGAGAGAGAGAGAGAGAGAGAGAGAGATGGTTTTTATCATAAAGCCATGCTGTTGGTTTTTAGTGATTAAGAGGGAGTGGTCATTAAATTGATACAATTCCTACAGTGCCAGCTCATCTGTGGCGTAAATCGAAGGGAAATGGGTTGGCAATTTATGGACTCTGTCCTCTGGCTTTGCACTATTGAAATTACCTGCATTATAGATTATGGACAACATTTATGCTGAACATGCATTTTCCGAAGTGCATTGGAGTAACTGGCCAAGTATTTCAAGTGCTTATGGCCATGTCTTACTACAGTTAATTAAATGGCCAGTAAGTTCAGCTTCAGTATCTCATTCAAAAGTTAGTTGGCCAGGCTAAATAGTACAATAGTACCATCAAGTCATCAGGACAGTTCCACCCTACTCCAGCAACAACTTTATTTCTACTAGGAGGAATGAAAACTAGGAGGTGTGAAACAAGCAAAACCCTACTGTTTTTCAGTGGGAGCTATATGAAGATATTGCTAATGGCAAAACATTTAATGATCTCGGATGTCAGCCTAAGTTGGCTGCTAATGCTAATATGCCAGATGTAACTTGTATTAACCATGTATTAACTCTATAATCACCCATCAATAACACTATGCCTGAAGAAATTAGCTTAGCTGCATCAGGTTTCAAAAAATGCTATGCTAGGCTATGCTTGCTAGGAATGACATGCTTCCATCCACCACATGACATCACAGATACAGTTGAAGTCGGAAGTTTACATGCACTTAGGTTGGAGTCATTAAAACTTGTTTAACGGCCACTCCACAAATGTCTTGTTAACAAACTATAGTTTAGGCAAGTCTGTTGTGTCATGCACAAAGTGGATGTCATAAGTCATTTTTCCAACAATTGTTTACAGACAGATTATTTCACTAATATTTCACTATCACAATTCTAGTGGGTCAGAAGTTTACATACACTAAGTTGACTGTGCCTTGAAACAGCTTGGACAATTCCATAAAATTATGTCATGGCTTTAGAAGCTGTGGATGCATTTCAAGGTCTACCTTCAAACTCAGTACCTCTTTGCTTGACATCATGGGAAATCAGCCAAGACCTCAGAAAAAAATAGTTGACCTCCACAAGTCTGGTTCATCCTTGGGAGCAATTTCTAAATGCCTGAAGGTACCACGTTCATCTGTGCAAACAATAGTACGCAAGTATAAACACCATGGGACCATGCAGCCGTCATACCGCTCAGGAAGTAGACGCGTTCTGTCTCCTAGAGATGAACGTACTTTGGGGAGAAAAGTGCAAATCAATTCCAGAACAACAGCAAAGGACCTTGTGAAGATGCTGGAGGAAACAGGTACAGAAGTATCTATATCCACAGTAAAACAAGTCCTATATCGACAAAACCTGAAAGGCCGCTCAGCAAGGAAGAAGCCACTGCTCCAAAACCGCCATAAAAAAAGCCAGACGGTTTGTAACTGCACATGGGGACAATGATTGTACTTTTGGAGAAATGTCCTCTGGTCTGATGAAACAAAAATAGAACTGTTTGGCCATAATGACCATTGTTATGTTTGGAGGAAAAAGGTAGGAGGCTTGCAAGCCGAAGAACACCATCCCAACCGTGAAGCACGGGGGGTGGCAGCATCATGTTGTGGAGGTGCTTTGCTGCAGGAGGGACTGGTGCACTTCACAAAATAGATGGCAGGATGAGGAGGGGAAATGATGTGGATATATGGAAGCATGTCTCAAGACATCAGTCAGGAAGTTAAAGCTTGGTAACAAATGGGTCTTCCAAATGGACATTGACCCCAAGCATTCTTCCAAAGTTGTGGCTTAAGGACAACAAAGTCCAGGTGTTGGAGTGGCCATCACAAAGCCCTGACCTCAATCCTAGAAAATTTGTGGGCAGAACTGAAAAAGCGTGTGCGAGCAATGAGGACTACAACCCTGACTCAGTTACACCAGCTCTTTCAGGAGGAATGGGCCAAAATTCACCCCTTATTGTGGGAATCTTGTGGAAGGCTACCCGAAACGTTTGACCCAAGTTCAACAATTTAGATGCAATGCTACCAAATACCAATTGAATGTATGTAAACTTCTGACCCACTGGGAATATGATGAACGAAATAAAAGCTGAAATAAATCATTCTCTCTAATATTATTCTGACATTTCACATTCTTAAAATAAAGTGGTGATCCTAACTGACCTAAAACAAGGAATTTTTACTGGGATTAAATGTCAGGAATTGTAAAAAAAAAAAAACGGAGTTTAAATGTATTTGGCTAACGTGTATGTAAACCTCCGACTTCAACTGTAGATGGAATGATGATGTCACCCCGAAAGGTGTACTACCACTAAATATATGAATTTAGCTTTATTTCTATGCTTATCAATTAGACTCATATTTATGCATTTAATGTTTCTGCTTAATAATCAGTTAAGATTTTTTGAAAGGCCCACATATATAATATTAGATTATCAGACATGGAAAGTGTTGTATTCATAATGCTTAAACAGCTGGCTGTGCATTAACTCACCAGGGCTTGGATTTGTTGCGCCTTTCAAAGATCGGAGAGACCGTACTGTTGGTCATACTGTTCTCTCATATAGGACTATTTTGTTATTATTACCGGATTTAGCTACGTTTGAGTGTCTCCTTCTTCCTGTCATGAAACCGCCGAAACCCTAATTGATGTGACACTGACAACAAGGGCACGCATAATTGTGACACTAATAAAAATCAGCCACAGTTAAGTCACTTCATACTGTAAGAGCGTGTTGATGTGGCCAATGCGTTCTCTGTCACAGCCATGATGAAACATATCGCACTATTTTTCCATCCTCTCTCAACAACGTTGTTTAGTCCTAACAATAATCAACCCTTTTCCCAGAACTGTGTCGTGCTCAGAAATTCAAGTAGCCCAGTGTGGGTCCATGCAGTATCCACTTGGAGTACAGTGTATGTAGTCTTTGCCCACTTGTGCCGATCTCACTCAGTCACTCACGTTTCCATCCTTGATACATTATATGCCAGATGCGCTCTCATTCTCTGAATTGAAAACCACCTTAATTGCCCTAACTTAATTGGATATGAAAGTGTTGTTGTTTTTTGGTTGTACTGCTTGTCATGAATTGTTTTCCCCATACAAATGTCACCGAAGCACATTGGCCCGGAGGTTGTCAAACCAATCCAGACAGAATTTGATAAGGGCTCCGCCGTGTAGCCTACCATTAGGAATGAAAATAGATTTTCATTTTAAGCTGTGAGTTTTATCTTCAAAATGGTTGTAATCCAATTCCATTTGATTTTCCTCTGGTATTTTTTCATTAATATATCTCTAACTCTGACAGAAACATAAGTATTCTTGAGGCGAGGTGGGGATTATGTCTCAAGCAATACCTTAAAACATTTGACAACGGGCTGAGGAACTGATTAATAACCTTTTAACTGGTGTCAACATCTATTGTGAAACCTGCTCTGCTATCAAGGCTATTGTTTTTCTTGTTGCGCTCAATATTACATTTGTTATAGTACTCTTTATGGTATAGTCTGGCTGTTGCATGTAAAACATTGAGTGGGTTAATGTGTGTTATTTGCCTATCAGATGATTTAATACTGCTGTTTTACAATCTAAAAAAGAAAGCAGAAAAAAGGGTGACATATTTTTGACTGAGGCAAAGGCTCTTCTTTCATCTTCTCTTTGTCCCATAATAAGGCTGCAGTGGTAAGCAAACATTGACAGAAAAACACATAGCTCTATCATATCAATGACTTGGTTATTATTACCATGGGGTCAAGTTCAGGTAAACTCTGAGCCGATCCAAACAATCTAGTCTGTTCAGTTAATTTCGCTGATATTTTCCAGAATGTTTTTGAAGCTGACTTAAATACTGGAAAATGGTTTCTGTACCATCATTTTCCCACTACAATAGCATGGCTAAAGTGAGGGTGAAAGAGCTGTCAAACAGAGAGAAGGGATAGTAGCTGTAGGTGTTTAAGTGTTGAAGCCAGCGGCGTGGCCAGTGGGTGACAACGTGAGAGACAAGGACAGTTTGTCCCGCTCCTTTGGGACACATGTTCCGTAGACATCCGTCTCCTTCCAACCTGATAGCGATAGCGAGAGGGAGAGATTTGGAGAGGCAAACGAGAGCTGGGGGGGCTCACTGTCAAGCACAACAGACAGTCCCAAATGACCTGCCCCCCTCGCTTCTATAGCCCCCCCCCCCCATACACTGACAGAGATCTGGGTTTAAGCCCCAGAGACTACCTCCTTTCTGCTACGTACATCCAACTTTCTGTTCCTAGATGTGTTTTAGTGGATGTTAGACATGCTCTCTAAAGTGGTTTCGTCCATCCACAACGTTAGGGTTCACGCCAATTACAGATGATGTTTTATGAGCAAAGCAGATTCGTTTCAGGAATAAAGATAGCTACAGTATGGGACCACCAAACATTCCAGCACAGTCTTTCCAACTGAAATAGTCAGTTCGCTCTATTTATAAAGGTTATCGCAACCTGTTCTCAGATGGGGGGGTAGTGATGGTAGTCTGTCTTAGGAGGTGGTCTGCGGGAGATTGTTCTTGCCCCAGGGTGGTGAGTTAGTGAAATACAGAATAGTGGTCCCTCTAGTGACACAGATGCCAGTTTGTTGTTGTTTTCTCCCTTGATAGAAACTAGGCCATTGAATTGACCCTGAGGAATAATGGCTTGAGTGCTGGCTGAAGATGGGCTTTTCCCAGGCATCCCATTGTATCAGTCTCCGTAAAGAACCTCCGTTTGATCTGAGGATGGATGAGATGGGAGTCGTCATATCTTCCATTCCTTTCACTGCTGTTGGTTACCATTCAGCTGTTGAAATAAAAGGACTACATTATTGTATGAATAAAGTACTGGGTTCAGCATTGTATAGGGATATAATTATCCTTTGACATCATATTTGCCCTGCAGGTTGGAGTGCAGGGGTCAGGAGATAAAGGACTTGCATCAAGAAATGACATACATTTTAGAAATTGTGCAATGGTCTCAGTCTACTGTAGGAAGGGCATTTCACTAAGTGCTAGGAGACCATAAAAGGAAGGATTATGCTTTACTTGGGTTTTTATGTGTTTTGCATTAGAAAGAGGATTATGGCGTTTGTATATCTCCAAAGCAAAATAATACAATACATCAGAGGCAACATGATCAATGTAGAGATATTTAGATTTTTTCAACTTTGATGATTGGTACATAGTTTTGTATTGGTTCACCTTTGACAGTATTTACGTATGCCCCTATTTGTAAACAGTTTAGCAAATAACATGCTGTGCACTAGGATATCATATTATTTTCTTTGTGTTCTAATGAGTATTCGAACCCAATGCTTTACAGTAGTTAATGGCTTTGAAGTTTTTGAAAATATTAAAAGACAACAGATAGTGAATTTATACTTTTAATATCGTGTGGGACCATGGGGGTATGAAACATAATTAGAAATTATATTCTAAAGGCATTTACAAGAAAACCCAATTTAATCAGGACATTAGTGTGTGTAGAACCAGTGCACAAAGATAGTATACGGTAATGGAAATATGAATGTATTTAAATATGAGTAGGCTATTGGTCTTTGTCTTTTTTATGTTGTGGTATGGCTCAATCTGGAAGACGTCCTCATGAAATGGTGAAGTGTATATGTCATGTGTGATGGGAAAACCAATCCCTGTTCGAGTGGACCACCATCTGGTCAAGTGAAGTAATCATTATGGTCAAACATTATGAACAAACATTATGGTCAAAGGAAGTATAGTTCTGCTGGAAGAGACTCACTTTTGCACTATGCCCTTCCAAGTGTTGTGTTTCACGGTCAAAACGACAACAAACGTACACCTTATTAATTGACATTTGTTTCTAACCTGTCACCCAGGAGCTACAGAGGAACCAGAGGTGATCCCGGACCCAGCCAAGCAGACAGACAGGGTGGTGAAGATTGCTGGCATCAGTGCTGGGGTGCTGGTTTTCATCCTACTGGTGCTGGTGGCCATCCTTCTGGTCAAGAAGAGGTGAGTGGAGCGTCGTAAATAGTAGACACTGTGTTACTGGCTCTATGCTAGCATAGCATACCTACACACCATGAGAACAACTCCATCCCATGCCATCAACATAACCATGACTCTCAGCGGAGGCTGGGCTGGACTATCAGACAGCCTTCACAATGAGGGGGGTGAGAGGAGGGAGGAAAGGGGGGGTGAGAGGAGGGAGGAAAGGGAGGGTAGGAGGGAGGAGAGGGGGGGTGAGAGGAGGGAGGAAAGGGGGGGTGAGAGGAGGGAGGAAAGGGGGGGTGAGAGGAGGGAGGAAAGGGAGGGTAGGAGGAGAGGGGGGGTGAGAGGAGGGAGGAGAGGGGTGGGTGAGAAGAGGGAGGAGGGGGGGGGGGTGAGAGAATGGAGGAAAGGGGGGTGGGAGGAGAAGGGGGGTGAGAGAATGGAGGAAAGGGGGGTGGGAGGAGAAGGGGAGACGAGACTACAGTATTGTATGTTATTGTTTATGCAGTGTCAAGACCATGTTATGACAAACTCTGGTAAAACAGCCTTACATATAGTCAGTCACCTTTACCAGAGTTTGTCATAACATGGTTTGGTAGAGAGTTGGATTGAGTTTCAAGGGGAAGCAGGCAGAGTACTGGACATGACTTAGATGAGGAGGACCCATAAGGCTTATCTCTCAGAGTAGCACAGTGAACTTTGGAGCATACAGATTTCCCCAGGTTTTCTTAAAATGTTCAGAGAATTTCATCTTTATATCTGAAATGGCTGGTCTGAAAAGCTGTGTAACATACCCAGGATTATTTGGCTTTGCTGAGTTTTGGAGGTGATTTGAACTCACACAAGTGCATACCAGTGGTGAGCAATACTAATAGACTTTTCTTTGCTGAGAAGTGGAACATTTCTTTGAAGTCTTTGAGGTGTCTTAATTTAATAGCTATTCCGATGTGTTTTACTGTGGTTTTTCACTGCAGCTTATTAAGATTTCTGCTTTTATGCTGTTTTTCCACAGAAAAAGTTGGCAGCTTTTTGTTGAGGGTTCCATTCAGGATACATACTGTAATAACAATATTGAGCTGTGCTCAGTTTGTGCTAGCCTCAAGTTTTATTCATTTGGTCACTCGCTTACCTTCTCATCCCACTCAGTAATGCTTGGAGCTGCTTTATTCAAGACTTATTCAGAATTTTGTTTACTGCTTGGTAATTACAGTGTAGCTCTATGTATCTTTCCTGGCCTTTATTTTGTAGTATTTGACTGTGTTGACCATCTAAATGCATCAAAGTCAATAATTGTCTAACTAACAGCCCCCAGTAGAGAGTGGATTGAGCCTATATTAATTCCTGTGCTATCCATTATTAACTGTTAGTGGAAGTCCAAGCTCAACATCCTTTTACTCTACTATACTTTTCTGTTAGTATTCATTAACATTTTCCTAATTGGACAAGTTATAGGGGAATAGACTGTATTTTGGAAGGTAATATATAATCTGAAACCTCTGATGTTGTCTAAATGCTACTTTTCTTTTTAGTCATGGAGGCTTTACTACGAAGAATTGGTCAGTCAGGTGTGTACACACACACACACACTCTCTCTCTCTCTCTCTCTCTCTCTCTCTCTCTCTCTCTCTCTCTCTCTCTCTCTCTCTCTCTAGCTCTCTCTCTCTCTAGCTCTCTCTCTCTCTCTCTCTCTTGTTTTACTAACCTTGTAGGGACACACAATTGATTCCCATTCAAAATGCTATTTTCCCTAACCCTAACTTTAGCTCCAAAATATCCTAAACCTAACCTTTAACCCCTAACCCTAATTCTAACCCTAATACCAATTTTAACCCTAAACCCTAGCCTTTTTCCTTGTGGGGTCCGGCAACATGTCCCCAGTTGTTTATAATTATTTATTTTTTTACTATTCTTGTGAGTACTTCTGGTCCCCACAAGTATAGTTAAACATGTCCACACACACACACACACACACACACACACACACACACACACACACACACACACACACACACACACACACACACACACACACACACACACACACACACACACACTCAGTTGGGGTCATGCAGAGGAGGCAGGTTGTAGAGATCAGGGTGTTTGGGGCCTTGAGAGAGCAAATTGTGTCGCGCTGTAATTACTTTGTGAATCTCCTATCGATTTTGTTCAGTTTTTCAGATAAGGTTTTATAATGAACGCTGGCAAACTGAACTGTCTCCAGCACCTGTGATGAATACTTTGGAAAGAAATTGAGATTGTTTTAAAGGGAAAAAATAAATAACTTATCCTCAGTCGGAGCACATCTCTACATGCTGATCAGGTTTAGCAGGAAAGATGTGCGGAGAGGAGCCCTTACTCTGCGCACCTTTTCTCTCTTTGTATGACACATGGCATCATCGTGTGGCCATTTAGCAGAATTACAGTTTGAAATATCCCTATAGAACTATTACCACATACTGTAAGTAAGAATATACATCTTTGTTGTCTCACATATTTAACAAAGATTCTGACACCCACATACAATGCATGGGTCATTGATTAAAGCTTTTTCAACCAATGTGTTTTCAGGTTAGATTTACACAAAAGTGATCTACACAGTATCTAATGATCCAGGTTAAACAAACACATCCCAATGAACTTGAATGACATTAGTGCCTATCATCTGTGGGGTTCAGGAGAAGTGAATTTGAATGAGACTGATGAATGAGAGGTGCTTATACACCTGTTCCTGATAGAGATATCTGTAACGTTGTGGTTCTGTTCAGTGTTGGACAGTCAAGCAGTGCCTGTGACTACTGATGAGTGAGGCTTTCAAATGAATCTTAATTGGCAGAGCAGCCTCTGTGTCTCTGTAGATGTTCTGCCAATTAAGGAATCATTCCTAACGACCACTGCTCATTTACAGCCGTCTCCCTCCTAATTTCCCCTTCCATCCCACCTTCCATACCCCGATCCATAACCTTTCAACTTCAGAGAAAGCTCATTCTGCCACAGGTCATTCCTTAGCTCCATTCTCCCCTTTCCCTTCCTTCATGCTTTTTTCCCTCCATTTTCTTCACTGGGTATTGTTGATTTAGTGGAGCTGGTACAGGCTTCCTTTGTGAAGATAAAAGGAAAAGGTCAGGTTATAAAGTGAGTCTTTTCTCTCTTGCCGTGAGTGACAGATGTGTGGGTTGAGTAATAATAACTAAGTTTCCCTTTCTCTGATATTGAAAGAAAGTTACTTTTCGTCGATGTTCTTCTGGATCAAATCTAAAGGAGTGGCTTTTGAATTATAGTTAAGTATTCTACAGTAAGTCTGGCAGATTCAAACCCCTTTGTTCAGTATTACAAACAAATGGTTTGTGTTGGTTTGGTGTTGGTGTACTATTGTAGTTGCATAGTAGTTCATGTTTGTAATAGAATCTATTCCCTGTGGTTTAGAATATTTTTCAGAGAGGTGGGAGGGGGTTCATTTCATTGAATGCTTTTCATATAAGACATTGGCGTTAATTACAGTGCCTGCTTTTGAGTTTTTGGATGGCTTCCTGGTTTGTAATTTCAGCCTGAAAAAGGACTGGTGTTTGGAGCGATGGGGCACATTGGGTGCTAATGAGCCATAAACTCCTAATCCCATTGGAATGGATTAAAAGTACTGATGGTAATTGAATTCTGAAATATGACTAATGTCCCTATGTCCCCAAAGTAAAGAGAAAGCTTGTGAAAATCGATAAAAAAGGGAGATATAGATTTGTTTTGGAACTAGTTGGCGTAACGTGTTGTGGGTGTCTTGAGTGTAGTTAATGTTGTTGGTGCTATAGACACCCAGGTGTAGTAATCAACTAGCCATCCTCTATCGGTTTATTCTAGAGATAATTAGAGGTCTATTTCTCTCTCTCACACACACTGACCCTGTTTGTCTGAATCTCTCTTCCTCTTGTTAGTTGCACCGAGTTTCTTTTCTTCCAAAATCAGGTGACCAGTAGAGTAGAACTCAATGATGCACAAAGCAATGCAAGTCAATGAAGTGGATATTGGGATCTCGTAGTTGCTTTGCACGGAAACAATGGAGGGTGAGGCCAAAACATACACGCAGTGGCAACATTTGTATGCTTCTTTTATTTTAATTTTACTTGCACATTATCTTCAATTACACTTTTATTTTCATCTTCATTTAGGAAAGTTGTGAGTTCATATTGGATGATTACATTACAAACACTAGTTACTGAGGAGATCAATACTTATGTGCAAGACACAACTCATTGATCTAATACAATAATGAATCTGTGGTTCCCTTATTGAACAGAACCTATAAAAGATACTGCATCTTTAAAATGGTGGTCCATGACATTGCTTCTTTTCCAGGTAGCAAGAAGCTTGTTCTTTAGTTTGGCGCAATTTGTTTTGCAGCTGTGTTTCTCCACAATGCTTATCAAGACTTTTCTTTTCATATGTAACACCGTTGCCTTTGTGAGTCCAATCTTCAAACTGTCTGACTGTCCATGTGAATGAGACAGTATTTAATGCATGGCATTAATGATTCTGCCCAATTCCAAATTCAACCAGAACAAAAAGATGAACTATTTGCATATTTGTAATGAAAATAATTTTCTCAATTTGAATTAATGCATGTAAAAATTAAATTCGAACATTAGGAAGTTAATTGATAGAGATTTAATTTTGTTGTCTTGCACATTTTTCTGCTTTTGTTGATCCGACTGATTCACACTTTGCATTCACCAATATCTCTTCATCCTGCTGTCTCTGATTTGCGTGCCAGGAGGAGCTACTATTCTTACTCATATTACCTGTAAGTAAACAGACAAACAACAACAAAACAGAAACAAACAAACCCAAAATACAATGACTGCACATGTCCTTGGTTAGTTATGTAGTGTTTTAAAGATGCAGTATCCTTTTTTCAAGTGAAAACCCATATCGCTCAAAACCAATTCCCATTGCCATTGACCAGCTCAAACATGCGTCGAAACACTCTCCAAACCAAAGTCATGATGACCAAAAGCGGTGTTATTTGAAAAAAGAATGCTGCACTCTGTGTCCTGTGTTCAATCTGAGTGCATGTGGTTGTATGTATGTCAGTAACTCATGTATGTCATTACTCTTCTTCATCTCCTGGACCTCCTTTGTCCATTGAAAGGATACGGGGTGAACTGTGTGCCTCTACACGTGCACACTGTTTGTGTTGTATGTCTTTTATATTTCATAAGCCCTTTCCAATTGGTTGCTCTGAATGTTGGTTGCAGAAGGTTTCCTCTTTGGTTTGGTGTAGGATCATCTTCTGCTGTGAGGCTGCTGTAGACAGTAGACAGTCATCTCCACACTGTGGTGCTTTCCACTTGCTAAGGGCTGAAAAATAAAACCTCCCCAATCTGTTGTCCTGACAAGTCTGCCGATGCTCTCACATGCTCTCCCATTCGACATGCTTGCCATTTCACCCTCGCCTCTGTGAGTGTTTTTTTTATGCTACACAGGCCTCGCATTTACCTCCCCACTCCTCTCATTTTTGTATTTCTCACAATCATGTTTCATTTCATACCTAGAAGTGACACTCAACCTCAAGTGAAGTCAAGTGAATGAGTCTTTTCAGAATTTCAGAGATTATTCCCCCAGACTGAGGATACTTTTTTCTTATCTCTCTCTCTCTCTCTCTCTCTCTCTCTCTCTCTCTCTCTCTCTCTCTCTCCCATGAAAATGAAAGACTGTATCAGCTGCACAGTGAACATCTTATGCTGGCTTCGGATAGTCCCTTCATGCAATGTTAGGATATCAAATTTCTTAGCCCCCCCTGGGGGACATTTAGCCAATTATATCCTGTTAAGTTGGAATAATTGAACAGCTGAAAGTTACCAATAATGTACCTTAAAATGGTCAATCTGTTTTTCCCAACGGGAAAGAGAGGTATCCCACAGTTTGCCACTGTCAAAGATTAAAAGGTACAACATGGGAACTGGATCATTTTCTCACGGCTCTTGGTAAAATTGACCCTGCTGTGCATACCTATTTTGGACCCACTTCAAATGCATGATGGGCAGAAATTAGTATATTCTGCCTATAATTGTCATTTTACTAGAACTGTATGAAATTATACAATTTGACATCTTTCTCCTGCTGTCCACCCATCTGTCTCTTCTCTAGTACAAAGAGACCTCCTTTCAATTTCACTAGAGCGGCTCCTTAGTAACCTCATCTCAATGCTTTCATCTAACTGCGAACTGCAATCAGAGGATAATTTGTACTGCAGCACCTTTCTTCAAGGTGCACGCAAAGTGGAACTAGGAATAGAATAGAGTGGGTATGTGTTTTCATCGCAGTGCTCCTTTTTACAATACAAATGTAGAGAAACCGGCACAGTCGTAATTGCCCTTGAAATAAAAGCCTCCCAGTCTTGCAGGTGTTCAATCAGCTTTTCTCAACCAGGGGGCAATGAGGGAGTGTGCACACAATCAGTTAAATCGGTCAAACCATTTGGTATATCAATCTTGTTAATCTATAAACCCTATCTACTCCTGTCCAGAGGAAATGATAATGAGACAATCAACCAGACAGTGAGTCCCCAGATTTCAGAATGTCTTGTCAGAACCCAGATTGGAGATGAGATACGGCAACCTCTCACCTTAGCATGAAGCATATGCCTTTCCCCTTCGAAGCAGAAGTTACTCCTGCATGATTTCGATGCTTGAAATTGGACCCTTTTAGATTTCCCCTATATTTCTGCTACAGTATGTACCGAATGATACTTGACCCTAAGAATACAGTATTTGTGGGGTTTGCACATATTAAGTGAAAACACTTTTAAACAATTTTAAAAAGGCCAAATGTGGAAGCCAAACCAATGGTCTGTTGTCATGGAGATAACATTTTCTCTTTAATTGATTTCCCTTTAGTCTTTCCTGCTGTGTGTAAATAATCGACAACAAGGTATTTTTGTGATATTTAAACCTGCTTGTTTGATCCTTCAGGAAACTGGCCAAGAAGCGCAAAGATGCCATTGGGAATACTCGTCAGGAAATGACCCACATGGTGAATGCCATGGACCGCAGTTATGCTGATCAGAGCACGCTCCACACTGAGGATCCCATGGCCGTCACATTCATGGACTCCCACAACTTCAGCAACAGATGTAAGTATAATAGTCCCTCCACAGATCCCTGGGGAACACCTCCCTCCACAGACACATGATACATGTGAGAAAGCCTCCTGACAGTGAGAACAGAGGAGGCTGGTGGGAGGAGCTATAGGATGACGGGCTCATTGTAATTGCTGGAATGGAGTCAATGGAACAGTACCAAACACATGGAAACGTGTTGACTCTGTTCCATTGATCCCATTACAATGAGCCTGTCCCCTTATAGCTCCTCCCACCTTATAGCCCCTCCCACCAGCCTTCTGACAGTTCGATAACCCCTCTGCCTTACAATGGAAAAGGCCTTAGCACAGAGAATTGTCCTATAAGACAGGCTCTGAAGAGAGGCGTTAAGTTGTACCTTACATGTTTTTACTTTAAAATGCATAAAAGGAAATTCCCAACATATGAATAAATGCCGTTAATGATTTGAACCGTTGTCCCAGGATATTTGCTAGAATTACTTCTATTCCTATGCTCTGTTCATCTTGACCCTGGTATTTTATCATTCTGTAGTGTGCTGCAGCTTATTCAAGCCTTCTGGAATGTTCCTCATACGATTTTTTTCCCTACAGTGCCTAATGATCCACTTGTGCCAACGGCAGTGCTAGGTGAGGCCCTGGTGCTATGTCATCTGCCCTGCCATGGCTTGTGTTCCTCATGCATATGTCGTTGTCACAGTCCTGTAGCCGCCCATTGTAAACCTGTAGCTGATCCATTGTAAACTATTGTCTTTGTGTTAAGTCTGAGTAGTCAGTCACATACAATTCATGGTATCATTGAGAATGTATCACTGTCAGAATGACTGGCCTCCATATTCACTTATCCAGTAAGGGGGATAAAATAGGAATTGTTTCCAGATTGTAGATTTCCCCTGGCTGCCAGTATAAAGCACTTGGCCCTCAGCCATGGTAGAGTGGAGACGTGGCAGTCCTCCAGTGAACAGATGAGCAACACTTCAGGGTTTAGGACCCACCCATGAGCCGTTGAATTGAAGCTAAACCCCATTCAGAGACTCACACTTCTGAATGCATTACAACTGTCTACAAGCTCCAAATCCAGCTGAGGGCATTGGTTTAGAGATGAAGAGGGAAAACAAATTCAAACTCAAGTGAAGATTCATATATGACAGATACATTCACCTGAGCCCCAACCTGAAGATGAACCTCCTACATAACACTGTTATAGAATGAAACCAGTCATCCTGTTATTGTGTGTAAGTCCTTAGCGTCAAGACAGACTTTGTGAGCTGGTGCCATTTTACCACACCCTCAGCCTCTCTGGGACTTGTCTCTGTCTGTGGAGAGTCAAAAAACACATCTGACAGTTTCTATGTAATGAAGTTCCTATGTAATGGAGTTCCTTCCTGATGCCATGAGTGTTCACTCATGGCATCAGGAAGGAGAGTGTTAGACACGGTGACACTAGATACGGTGTAGTCCACACTGACAGAACAAGCAAGCAACCGCTGAGGGTCTTTACTGCTTACTGAAAACCTGAGTTTGATGGGGAATTAAAATCCCCCCTCAGGCCAGTGTGCTTGCTGTGAAAATGTCTTATTTTAGCTCTGTGTTGACGCTGGGCTTGGTAATAGGAAGTGAAGGGTGCAGTTCAAGCCGTGACTCAATCTATCATGTTAGGGCAGAATTAAGAATTACACATTTGCTAATGAGTAAAAATGTCAGCTTAGATAGTCTCTACACTAGAGTGCAGCAGTTCTCTCACGAGTTTAGTGTCACTCATCCTAGATCCCGGCCACTGCAGAAGTGTCTGTCTGTCTCGCCATAGCTCTCTAGAAAGCCATTTGCAAATGTGTAAGAAAGTCAATGTTGTGTGTTGGTCATGTAGTATAGTCGAATCTGTCGTCGTTGTTTGGTGATTACCTCCACCACCCTAACGTTCCAGACATGTCACAGCATTATATATATGTATGTATATGTATGTATATGCATATATATATGTGTGTGTGTGTGTGTGTGTGTGTGTGTGTGTGTGTGTGTGTGTGTGTGTGTGTGTGTATACACATTCACAGTTGAAGTCGGAAGTTTACATACACCTTACCCAAATACATTTAAACAAAGTTTTTCACAATTCCTGACATTTAATCCTAGTAAATATTCCCTGACTTAGGTCAGTTCGGATCACCACTTTATTTTAAGAATGTGAAATGTCAGAATAATATTAGAGAATTATTTATTTCAGGTTTTATTTCTTTCATCACATTCCCAGTGGGTCAGAAGTTTACATTCACTCAATTAGTATTTGGTAGCATTGCCTTTAAATTGTTTAACTTGGGTCAAATGTGTCTGTCGGGTAGCCTTCCACAAGCTTCCCACCATAAGTTGGGTGGGAAGCATTCCTCCTGACAGAGCTGGTGTACCTGAGTCAGGTTTGTAGGCCTCCTTGCTCGCACATGCTTTTTCAGTTCTGCCCACAAATGTTCTATGGGATTGAGATCAGGGCTTTGTGATGGCCACTTCAATACCTTGACTTTGTTTTCCTTAAGTCATTTTGCCACAACTTTGGAGGTATGCTTGGAGTCATTGTCCGTTTGGAAGAGCCATTTGCGACCAAGCTTTAACTTCCTGACTGATGTCTTGAGATGTTGCGTTAATATATCCACATCGTTTTCCTTCCTCATGATGCCATCTATTTTGTGAAGTGCACCAGTCCCTCCTGCAGCAAAACACCCCCACAACATGATACTGCCAGCCCTGTGCTTCACGGTTGGGATGGTGTACGATCTTTGTCCCCATGAGCAGTTGCAAACCGTAGTCTGGCTTTTTTATCATGGTTTTGGAGCAGTGGCTTCTTCCTGGCCTTTCAGGTTATGTCGATATAGGGACTTGTTTTACTGTGGATATAGATACTTTTGTACCTGTTTCCTCCAACATCTTCATAAGGTCCCATGCTGTTGTTCTGGGATTGATTTGCACTTTTCGCACTAAAGTATGTTCATATCTAGGAGACATAACTCGTCTCCTTCCTGAGTGGTATGACGGCTGCGCGGTCCCATGGTGTTTATACTTGCGTACTATTGTTTGTACAGATGAACGTGGTACCTTCAGGCATTTGGAAATTGCTCCCAAGGATGAACCAGACTTGTGGTCTCCAATTTTTCTTTCTGAGGTCTTGGCTGATTTCTTTAAATTTTCCCATGATGTCAAGCAAAAAGGCACTGAGTTTGAAGGTAGGCCTTGAAATACATCCACAGGTACACCTCCAATTGACTCAAATGATGTCAATTAGCCTATCAGAAGCTTCTAAAGCCATGACATAATTTTCTGGAATTTTCCAAGTTGTTTAAAGGCACAATCAACTTAGTGTATGTTAACTTATGACCCACTGGATTGTGATACAATTCCGACTTCAACTTCCAACTTCCGACTTCAACTGTATATATGTGTGTGTGTGTGTGTGTGTGTGTGTGTGTGTGTGTGTGCGCATATATTTATTTGTATTATATATGTACTACAAACCCTGTGTGCTAACTGTTGACCTAGCTAAAAGCTCTTGTTTTTTTCTTTTCTTGCTGTCCTAATTGTAAAGTGCCAATTACCGGTAAGTGCATGTGACCAGTGTGTGTGGAAAGTGTCCTAAAGTGCTCAATGAGATGAAAAGAAATTGATTGCCAGAGAACATATACTGGATGATTTATCCATTAGATGGATGTGTCTGTAATAGTAGCTAACTTCCCCTCCACTGACAGGCCCTTAAACCGTGACTTAACATTCCCCTAAACTTATATCTGGGGGGTGGTAGTAGCTCAGGAGCTAGCCAAGCAAGAAGGATGTACAGCTCATGGCTCAGTAGGTCATGTGATTGATTGCCGCTAGATCATGCTGGGATTTAGAGGGGTGTAGATTCTTCCTGAGGAGAACCTGGGACTCAACAGCCAACCACCTCACTTTCCCACACGCACACCCACACACACTCGCTCCACTCTCACACAGACACACACACGCACTCATCTCCTGTCTCCCGGGCAGGCTGTTAAATGGCTGTGTGTCTGAGGGGTTGACATGGTTCAGATAAGACATTAAAGGGCACATATGGTGCCTGTCAGGCCTGAGAGTGTCCTACCCTCACACTGCCTCTCAGTGAAGCCCCTGTGTCTGTCCATCTGTTTGTCTGCTGGGAAAGGCAGGCACACCACTCCTCGACTATATCAACCTCCGTCTTGCCCACTCACCAAGCTGACTCGACACGTCAGTGACTGCCAGGTGCCATGTGGCTTACATCCCTCACAGCTTAGCTGTTTCACTAGGGAGTTGCTTTAGATACATAGTGTACTGGCAGGAGCCATGTTATTTGCCAGAAAGAAAATGCTATGTTCATTGCCATTTTTGCAAGAAAACCATGTTGTTTTGTAAGAGAAGCACACCCAATGTGGTTCTAATGAGGGATTCGTCATGATTTCCACACAGGTCAGATATGTGCTCTGTGAGTGTTTGTGATGCTGAATGATAATGGTCCTTCACAAGCCTGTGTGTTCCTCACCAACGTGTGATTTCCCTGGACAGATGAGAACCACACTGCAGCTGCTGCAGAGTCCAGTCGGCTGCTGGATGTCCCTCGGTACCACTGTGAGGGGACAGAGTCGCCCTACCAGACCGGTCAGCTGCACCCAGCCATCAGGGTGGCTGACCTGCTCCAACACATAAACCTGATGAAGACCTCCGACAGCTACGGCTTCAAGGAGGAATATGAGGTCAGACCCCACGACTCTAGTCTACAGTATACCCATTACATAACACAAGGCCTTAAGACTCTAGTCTATACTTATAACATAGCATATTTACGGTGGTCTTAAATGGCAGAGTAGCTTTTAAAATTAAGTGACAGACCCTTAGGGCCACCATACAGTTTAGCTAAATGTATGTGGTCCTCAGCCCTCAAGGCAGTCTTCCTCATAGTCTCGCTATTCAAACCATCAACACACCTTTAACTTCATACAATTCTAATCTGGTTCAAATGAAACATACAACTCCATTTTTGGGAGGTTCTTAAAAAATACAATATTCCTTCAGTGAAGAACAAGCTAAAATGTTATAGGGATTGTGTCACATCCTGTCGTGGTTCTGCACCGCTCGCTGTGTAGACTGGATGGGCGACCACAGCCCTGCACATAGAGAGTTTCCTGTCAGCGGGTGGTTTGCAAGTGAGACGCTCTACACTGCTTGCAGAGGTTTAGAGACGTTCAGTTTCTTGCTCTGCAGCCTTTGAAAGATCAAAGGCTTAGTTTAGAGTGTTGTGAAAAAAGTTACAGGCAAAGACTTCTATGGCTCAGCTCTGATAGTCATCTCCCCAGAGATTACTTCACAATTATGCTGTTGTTCATTCTAGTGGAATTGTGTCTGTTTAAATGTGACGTCCTGTTATAGTATTAGATAATGATCACATTGGTGAAGACCAAATGTAGAGGTTTTGAGCATCAAACCCCACACTGCATTTACTCTCCAGCCCTTTGTACTTCAATGGACAGTAGAATAATTCATTTAACTTTTTTTTATTGGCCACATTGTTGCCAGGAATTTTGTCGCATTTGCCACCTTGTGTGTTGTTTTCTGAGACCCAACAGGCCAGACATCGAAGCTTTGAAGTGATGGTTCTTCGACAGACATACAATAGAAAAGTCCATAGAAAACTGCCTTTTGATTATATTGCAGTGCCTTACCCACCGTCTAGGCAGTAGTGTTGTACATACTTTCTAAATGTGTTTTCTTATCAGCCTCACTCACTCTGTTTCATTCTGTTTGGTATGCAGAGTTTTTTTGAAGGCCAGTCCGCTTCCTGGGACGTGGCAAAGAAAGACACTAACAGAACCAAGAACCGCTATGGAAACATCATTGCATGTAAGTCTTGTATTTAACTTCTAATAAAGTTGCTAGGTGTTAATGCCTTCTTTTGGCTAGTGTCCTTTTAGGAATGAGCTTATTAAAATGGCAAACCATAAAATTGATATGTTATCATATCCTTGCCTGACTCTTCCTAATCTCAGAAAATGTGGAAGAATAATTTTGATTGGACTTGCTGTCAGTGAAATAAAACTAGCCAGCCTATTAACCCATGTTGTTTTACAGACGATCATTCTAGAGTGATCCTGCAACCAATGGAAGACGACCCTTCCTCTGACTACATCAACGCCAACTACATTGACGTAAGTGGCGCAGCCTCCTCCATTGGCGAACGTGTGCGACACGACCGTCCTTCTCTCGTATGTGAGGCCTTCTATGCATGTCTTTGTCAACAATATGAATACAGCTTTTATTTCCCTCCTTCAGTCAAAGTGCTTGTACTCACTGACATTGTTGTGCTTTCTTTCACTCTTGCCTATGATTTGGGCTGTAGATATGGCTGTACAGGGATGTAAGTATCACTGTAGGGGACCTCACCACACCTCATGTTTCCCACTCTCCCTCCTCGTTCACCTCTGGTTACTTCTAACAACATCTGCACGGAAACGCATGAGATGTTCTCCCGTCTCCCACCCACCCTCTTTTTTGATTTGATCCTACCATTCTGTTGTTCATCAGCTTCTCTCATTTCACATGTCCTCATGCCCGACGTGTACATCCCTGAACCGTGTGCTACTGTTCTCTATAGGAATGGTTGTTATATTTACAAGATGGTGGTCGCCTGTGTTTTTCTTTTGTTGCCTCCCCTACTGTGCCTGTACCCAGCCAGATCACATCTGATAGGGATCGTTTGGAGTGTTAGGACCTATTGACTCTATAAAGGAACTTAGTACATAAGCAGCCAATTACAATAATGTAGAATTCCTACGAAGTAATCAATAATGAAACATTCTTGGCAATTAAAGTACACCGGAGTTGAGCTTCACAAAGCAATACATGTCAATTTAATGGACAGATAGTCAAGGCACAAGAAGGAAATGTGCTCTCATTGAAAGTTTCTATTAGTGAATGAATGGATACATGAGAACAGCTCTGTGCATATTAGCACATAAAGCCATTGACATTCATGAAGATAGATCGCATGCAGTCCAAGCTGGGGTTGAGGCACGGTGTGGTATGTAGTAGTCTGCTGTTGTTGCTACACTATGTAAAAGTATTACCCAATGATATTAACATATTGTGATTGTTGCACTTTTCAGGGGTATCAGAGGCCAAGTCATTACATTGCAACTCAAGGTAAGAATAAGTACCCCTCCAACCTCTAAAGAATGATTTGATTCTCATATAGTTATCAGATTGTATTGTGTTTAGTTCACATATTGCATTTATTTGTATTGATTGATTGATGGATATGTGTTGTCCTCTCCAGGGCCTGTCCATGAGACAGTCTATGATTTCTGGAGGATGGTCTGGCAAGAGCAGTCTGCCTGTATCGTCATGGTCACCAACCTCGTGGAAGTTGGACGGGTAGGTGATAGTGTCATATTACTGTCAGATCCAAAAGCACAGGAGGCCAATGTACTATAGGCCCTTGATCAGTCTTCATATATTAATCTTACATACTGTATACCTGGGCATATATTGTGTGTATTGATGTGTGTGTAGTATTTAAAGACGTCTTTTGTTTTAAATGAATTAAATACTCATGTTCTTGTAGGTGAAGTGTTACAAGTACTGGCCCGATGATGCTGAGGTCTATGGTGATTTCAAAGTGACGTTTGTGGAAGTGGAGCCCCTTGCTGAATATGTGGTCAGAACGTTCACCTTGGAGAGGGTGAGTCATTCCTTTATCCACTCCTCACGCCTATGTTCAACAGTTTGATCTATAACCGTTAAAGGGGCAATCTGGGATTGGTACATCCACCACTTTGTTGTTGTATGATTGACCCTTAAAATCAACACATATTGCAAATGTGGAATTCAGACTGAACCCAGACCAGTTGTGAACTAATAACCTGTATGTTCTCTGTCATCAGAGAGGCTTTAATGAGCTGCGCGAGGTGAAGCAGTTTCATTTCACCGGCTGGCCTGACCACGGAGTGCCCTACCACGCCACGGGCCTCCTCTCCTTCATCCGCCGGGTCAAGATTTCCAACCCCCCCAGCGCTGGGCCCATCGTGGTGCACTGCAGGTAAGCCCCTAACACGTCACTTCCTCTACGCTCTCACAGCCAGATATTCTGAGAAAACAGGTGCTTCCGATGAACTTTTATTTGATCTCTCACATGTGAAGTGTGCACCCGGACTAGCTAGCATGCTTCAATATTATCAACCACAGCTGCTAGCCTACTGTAGATACAATTTCACCGTGCCCCTTGGCAGGATGTGGTTGTTGTGGATGTTGTTGAACAATGCACATGCTTGTCAATTTAGTCGTGTGCACAGTTCAAGTTTCATGTTTTATTAGTCGAATGTACAGGATACTCATGGTATACATCGTCCAATGAAGTGCTTACTTGCAGGTTCCTTCTGGACAATGCAACAACAATAAGAAATAATACAAGATAAGAATAGGAACATAAAGTAAATGGCTCAGTAGAATAGAATAAGCATCAGTATAATACAGGGAGACACAATTTATAGTCAAATATTTACATGTGTATTGGGGGAGGGGGGATGGGGTTATGGATTGAGCGTCATTGTTGTGTGTACTGTACAATGGTTAGATATGTAGGCTGTTGAAGTGTAGTGCTGTGCAGCCATGCTCACCTTCCGGTCCTCTCGCTGCCCTCTCTCCCTGGTCAGCGCCGGAGCCGGACGCACAGGCTGTTACATCGTCATCGATATCATGCTGGACATGGCGGAGAGGGAGGGCGTGGTGGACATCTACAACTGTGTGAAGGCTCTGCGCTCCAGACGCATCAACATGGTACAGACTGAGGTGACTACTAGACCCACCGCCACACACCTCACCAATTAACATTAACACCATTCACCATTACTGTCCGTCTGTGCATTTCATGCTACTGTATGTATGGACTGTCTGGAGATGCAGTGCCTTCCCCTTGCTGAGTGTGTGTCTGTGGTCCGGCCACAGGAGCAGTACATCTTCATCCATGACGCCATCCTAGAAGCCTGTCTGTGTGGCGAGACGGCCATCCCTGCCTGCGAGTACAAAGCAGCTTACTACGACATGATCAGGATAGACTCACAGAGCAACTCCTCACACCTCAAAGATGAATTCCAGGTACTGGAGGCCTTCCATATTTATTGGGGCATAAAGTTCTGTTTAACTCCTCAGGCTTTCATGTCTCGTACAACAATAAAAAACGGCAATAAAGACAGGGAAATAGATCATGGCTACGTCCCAAATTACACCCTATTCCCTATAGAGTCGACTACCAGGGTTCTGGTCAAAAGTAGTACACTCTAAAGGGAATAGGGTGCCATTTGGGACATATCCCATGTCTCCTAACAAACAATGTTCCCTGACTTGTGGTTTCATGTTATTTGTGTTGTTTTCAGACACTGAACTCGGTGACCCCTCAGCCCCAGCCAGAGGACTGCAGCATCGCCCTGCTCCCCAGGAACCACGAGAAGAACCGCTTCATGGACATGCTGCCTCCAGACCGCTGTCTGCCCTTCCTCATCACTATCGACGGGGAGAGCAGTAACTACATCAACGCTGCCCTCATGGATGTAAGTGTCCTCTCCCCTCATGCACGCATAAACATAGTATATAAATGCATATACACATGCATGTACAGTTGATGTCGGAAGTTTACATACCTTAGCCAAATACATTTAAACTCAATTTTTCACAATTCCTGCCATTTAATCTAATCCTAGTAAAAATTCCTTGTTTTAGGTCAGTTAGTATTACCACTTTATTTTAAGAATGTGAAATGTCAGAATAATAGTAGAGAGAATGATTTATTTCAGCTTTTATTTCTTTCATCACATTCCCAGTGGGTCAGAAGTTTACATACACTGAATTAGTATTTGTTAGCATTGCCTTTAAATTGTTTAACTTGGGTCAAATGTTTTGGGTAGCCTTCCACAAGCTTCCCACCATAAGTTGGGTGAATTTTGGCCCATTCTTCCTGACAGAGCTGGTGTTACTGAGTCAGGTTTATAGGCCTCCTCGCTCGCACACGCTTTTTCAGTTCTGCCCACAAATTTTCTATGGGATTGAGGTCAGGGCTTTGTGATGGCCATTCCAATACCTTGACTCTGTTGTCCTTAAGCCATTTTGCCACAACTTTGGAAGCATGCTTGGGGTCATTGTCCATTTGGAAGACCCATTTGCGACCAAGCTTTAACTGATTTCTTGAGATGTTGCTTCAATATATCCACATAATTTTCCCTGGCTTTTTTTATGGCGGTTTTGGAGTAGTGGCTTCATCCTTACTGAACGGCCTTTCATGTTATGTTGATTTAGGACTCGTTTTACTGTGGATATAGATACTTTTGTACCGTTTTCCTCCAGTATCTTTACAAGGTCCTTTGCTGTTGTTCTGGGATTCATTTGTACTTTTCACACCAAAGTATGTTCATCTCTAGGACAGAACGCATCTCCTTCCCGAGCGGTATGATGGCTGCGTGGTCCCATGGTGTTTATACTTGCGTACTATTGTTTGTACAGATGAACGTGGTACCGTCAGGCATTTTGAAAATCCTCCCAAGGATGAACCAGACTTGTGGAGGTCTACAATTTTTTTTCTGAGGTCTTGGCTGATTTCTTTAGATTTTCCCGTGATGTCAAGCAAAGAGGCACTGAGTTTGAAGGTAGGCCTTGAAATACATCCACAGGTACATCTCCAATTGACTCAAATGACGTCAATTAGCCTTTCAGAAGCCATGACATCCTTTTCTGTTCTTTTCCAAGCTGTTTAAAGGCACAGTCAACTTAGTGTATGTAAACTTCTGACCCACTGGAATTGTGATACAGTGAATTATAAGTGAAATAATCAGTATGTAAACAATTGTTGGAAAAATTACTTGTGTCATGCACAAAGTAGATGTCCTAACCGACTTGCCAAAACTATAGTTTGTAAATAAGACATTTGTGGAGTGGTTGAAAAACAACTTTTAATGACTCCAACCTAAGTGTATGTAAACTTCCGACTTCAACTGTATGCACACACACACACACACTCACTCGACTTACTAAGTGAACTAGATGTTGTCTGAATGTGTAGTAGCGACAGAAAGCTAGAGACAAATCCAGGTGCATACTGTTCTGTTTTCTGTACTCTTTTGGAAAATGTAGGAGGACTGATATTCATTGTATCTTTAATGTGTGCTCAAGGCTTTTAGTTATTTTTTTGGCTATCCTTCTATTATTTTCTGGCAGTTCAAGTAGTGATGTTAATGAAAATAACACACAAAAAATTGCTACATTTTTATACATTTAAAAAAACAATTTTGGTCATCTAACTCTTCAACTATATCACGCTGACAGTATTCTTCAAGATGGCTATTCACGTGGACCTAAATTACACTTGTTTTTTTAATCATTTGGATTTTCAAATAAATAAGAAGTCCCCCCACTAAGTTTGACCCGTCTGATAGAAGGCCGGGGTAAGTGAAACAAGTGCAGTGTATAAACCACATTATATTTTATTATTAGTTCAAACAATACTCCAGCTGGTAACTTTACAACAGTTTTCACATATTACTACAGTTTTCACATATTACAACCGTATCCACATATTACAACCGTATTACAACCGTATCCACATATTACAACCGTATTACAACCGTATCCACATATTACAACCGTATCAACCGTCATATTACAACCGTATTACAACCGTATCCACATATTACAACCGTATTACAACCGTATCCACATATTACAACCGTATTACAACCGTATCCACATATTACAACCGTATTACAACCGTATCCACATATTACAACCGTATTACAACCGTATCCACATATTACAACCGTATCCTCATATTACAACCGTATTACAACCGTATCCACATATTACAACCGTATTACAACCGTATCCACATATTACAACCGTATTACAACCGTATCCACATATTACAACCGTATTACAACCGTATCCACATATTACAACCGTATCCACATATTACAACCGTATCCACATATTACAACCGTATTACAACCGTATCCACATATTACAACCGTATTACAACCATATCCACATATTACAACCGTATCCACAACCGTATTACAACCGTATCCACATATTACAACCGTATCCTCATATTACAACCGTATTACAACCGTATCAACCGTATCCCGTATCCACATATTACATATTATCCACATATTACAACCGTATCCACATATTACAACCGTATCCTCATATTACAACCGTACAACCGTATCCACATATTACAACCGTATTACAACCGTATCCACATATTACAACCGTATCCTCATATTACAACCGTATTACAACCGTATCCACATATTACAACCGTATTACAACCGTATCCACATATTACAACCGTATCCACATATTACAACCGTATTACAACCATATCCACATATTACAACCGTATCCACATATTACAACCGTATCCTCATATTACAACCGTATTACAACCGTATCCACATATTACAACCGTATCCTCATATTACAACCGTATTACAACCGTATCCACATATTACAACCGTATCCTCATATTACAACCGTATTACAACCGTATCCACATATTACAACCGTATCCTCATATTACAACCGTATTACAACCGTATCCACATATTACAACCGTATTACAACCGTATCCACATATTACAACCGTATCCTCATATTACAACCGTATTACAACCGTATCCACATATTACAACCGTATTACAACCGTATCCACATATTACAACCGTATTACAACCGTATCCACATATTACAACCGTATTACAACCGTATCCACATATTACAACCGTATCCACATATTACAACCGTATTACAACCGTATCCACATATTACAACCGTATTACAACCGTATCCACATATTACAACCGTATTACAACCGTATCCACATATTACAACCGTATTACAACCGTATCCACATATTACAACCGTATCCACATATTACAACCGTATCCACATATTACAACCGTATCCACATATTACAACCGTATCCACATATTACAACAGTATGCATCACTATTAGAACTCTTGGATCAGGATTATCTTAGTTTGATATCAGGATCTGTGCCAGAAAGTGAATCCATCTTCTGGGAATTATCTTGTCATAGATGTGTACTTGATAGAAGGATGAGAAGCCACCCCATAGCTGTACCCTCCTTGCAATACATTGCATATAGCAGAGATAATGTGGTTGGTGACCTTACTAAACATGACCATGCTTTTTTCTTCTGTGTTATACAGTATATTTTATGCAAAGAGGTTGAATTCAAATCCTCATCTCAGTCCTTGCTAGAACTCCAATAGAAATTTGAAATTTGTATCTGAATGAGACAAACTATGAATAAAAACCTATGTCTTGACATAGACCTTGGGAGATGGTATTTCATGTGCACAGAGAGTTTTGCCAGATTATGAGCTTTTTTATTTGGAGGGCAATTTTAAATCACTTCCTCGTACGTTTTACAAACTTTTGGACTTTTTCTAACCAAGCCGTCAGAAGAATACCAGGTAATTTCTGAACTTTTCCCTTCTCAATAATTAAATGCTTCTAACTATACTGGATTTGTTTCATGGCTTAATTAAGATGTATGTCAGCAGAACTTCATTTAATTGATATAAGGTTGCTAGAAGCATGCCCACCCCAAGGATTGCCCTGGTTTTAAATGTGAAAGTTCTCCACATTCCTTGCATGGTCACATTGTTCATTGTGACAGATGTACCATATTGTCTAGAATGTGTTCTCTGTATGTCTGCAGACTCAGTGCTATGAGATGTTACATGGTTCTTTGTTGACTTTCGTCCACTGTAGAGCTACAGACAGCCAGCGGCCTTCATCGTAACCCAGCACCCTCTGCCCAACACAGTCAAGGACTTCTGGAGGCTGGTGTATGACTACGGCTGCACTTCCCTGGTGATGCTCAACGAGATTGACCTAGCGCAGGTAATAAATACCTGACCACCTCACCCTCTTGCATTCACTGCTGTGGACCCTGATTCCAAATGTCATTGTGCATTTTCGAATACGGTTCCTAAGGTTTGAGTGAAGGTACATGTCATTGCTAAGGTTGTTGTTGTTGTTGTTGTCAATCAGGGCTGCCCTCAGTATTGGCCTGAAGAGGGGACGCTTCGCTACGGTCCTGTCCAAGTTGAATGCATGTCCTGCTCCATGGATTGTGACGTCATCAGCCGTCTCTTCAGAATATGTAACCTCACTAGAGTAAGTAGCTAGTATCCCATAATGTATTACCCTTACCTTAAGTTGTGTCTGAATGCCAATTGTGATAGAACCCACAACAATCGATTGTTTACTTTTACCACAGCCAGCAGCTAGCATAATTAGTATCGTCTGAATTCATGAATGTTGACAGACGGACCGATGTTAGCAAAGCTGCATTGGATGCAGAAACTTCCTCAAAAGCACTCCAAACTAAGTTTGGTAGTGTCGACACTCATGAAGAACCTGTCCATGTTTTCTTCCCTGCGAGAATGTGGTTACTTTTGCAGTAATATCTGAATATTCCAATTGTCTGATAGTTCCATCAAGCCACCGGTGAGTTTGTTCACGTCTGCTAAATCAATCCACATCTGAGTGCCCAATGGAATACAATTCAACTTTATTGTCCATGTTACAGCAAACAACAGAGTTTTGAGTGATACAATTTCAGCAATTATTTCAGTATAATGCGCGTAAACAAAATTCCTGCAAACTCATCCAACCACCAAACTTAGTTGAAAGTGCTTTTGAGAGAGTTTCTGCTTGCAATGCAGCTTTGCTAACATCTAACCGTCTCTTTACATGCTTGAATTTGGACTATGCTAATTATGATAGTGCCTGGACGTGGATTTTGTCACTATGGGCCTTCAGACACAACTCAAGGTGAGGATACCAGTCAAGGTTATAGTACTTGGATGGTTCGATGAGAATAATGCTATGAAGTTGAGAGTAAGAGCCAAAATGTCTGCCGTTGCTGATGTGTGCTTCTGTGTTCCCCACAGCCTCAGGAGGGCTATCTGATGGTGAGGCAGTTCCAGTACCTGGGCTGGGCAGCCCACAGAGAAGTCCCAGCGTCAAAGCGTTCCTTCCTGAAGCTCATACTGCAGGTGGACAAGTGGCAGGAGGAGTGTGAAGAGGGAGAGGGACGCACAATCATCCACTGCCTGTGAGTGTACACACACCCTCCACCACCACCACCACCACCACTCCCACACACTAACACCTACATGCATGCTTTCAAATAAAAATCTGATCATCTCTATTCCACCTGCACCCACCTATTATATTTCACAAGTTTAGCAGTTCAGTAGAAAAGTCACCCAGCCAACCTCACACCTCCACCCTTGTGTTCCTGTGCTGTAGAAACGGAGGCGGGCGCAGTGGGATGTTCTGTGCTATCAGCATTGTGTGTGAGATGATCAAGAGGCAGAATGTGGTGGACGTGTTCCACGCAGTCAAGAGCCTGAGGAACAGCAAGCCCAACATGGTGGACAGCCCGGTAAGACAGGCCAACTAACTGACTCCAGATCAGTCAAACTGAGTTTCAGACAGATGTATCTCTGACTCATTATGGTGCTAATATATCAGCATAGGCCTACGCCACCTCTCATTTCTGGTGATACTCACTTATGATATTTCCTGGAGAAATCGTGAGAGAAGTCTGTCAATAATATGGAGGTATTAGAGAACAGATAGCAACACCTCACATTAGATTTGTTTTGCAGATTGTGTTTAAATACATTTTAGCCAAGCAATATTGTCAAAACTATCCAACAATGATAATGTTATGGATCACTGAGAAGTGAACAGAAGAGTCTGTTGAGTATATAAAATAAACTGTTGTGGGCTAACATGAAAGACTCCTCACCTCATCCTTTACACAGCCTATGCAGCCCTGTGTTAAAGTTCCCTCTTAAATTCACTGCCAGAGAATAGATAACATATTTTTATGTTAAGAATTGAAAATGCCTTTCAGTAGTGATTCAACTTGTTATCAGCATGTTATTACTGTATCTTTCATCATATTATGTTGTACCGTGTTTAGCACCACAGCGGTTAATACAATGTGTTTTCTTCTGAACAGGATCAGTACCGCTTCTGCTACGACCTTGCTCTGGAGTTCATCGAGACCTCTTAACCAAGAAGACGGGACGGAACAGAACTCTGGATCTTGGCAACCATTCCACCGCTACAGATTGGGTGGAGGCGGACATCATTAACTAAGCCCATACAGACTGCTATAGATGGTTTGGGATTTTTTTTGAGAAATCTTTAATGTTTCTAGTTGTACTGGGAGTATGATGTGAGTGGTTTGTAAATGTCTCCATTGTACAGTACTTCGCCGTATTCAGTGCCACAGAAACAAGTGTCGGCCACTAGGCCCCATTTGCTTCAATGTCTTTTGTAGATGTAGTTATTATTTTGTGCAGCCATTGTCGAAAAGGGTAACACTAATGCCAAGGTGTTGCATGCAACAACAAAAAAAAGCAAACTTTTTTTCTTCTATATTATCAGCATTATTGTCAACGAACAATATATTTCTATAGAAGTCCATCACAAATGTGAAAGAAAAAATATTGCGCTCTATACATGAATAGAAGTGCTAACGTGACATTGGCTTGGTAATGTTTGTATCGTGCTCTGATGGCTGACTCATTTTGGTTTTTATTTTGTAGCAAATCTTAATCATAAGCCAAAGACTTATGTAAATATGTCTATATGGATAAAGCATATTGTTTGTATTTATTGTTTACTTGTATTATTTTTTGAAAGCTAAAAACAATCATCTTCATTCCATTTTTACCTAGCTATGACTTTAAACCGTAAACATTTATTGTTGTTTTTAAGTATTAGAATCCATTTCAGTAGTGTATCTTGTTTTCAATTTTTTCTTATCCTCTATGTGATGTTAATGGTTTATTTGTGTAAAATAATGCTTGTGAATTCTACCCATGCAGATAGAATATCAGAAGGTCATGTGGTGACTATAAAATAGTTATATTTTTTTCTGATGATCTCTCAATCTGCAATGGTATTTTGGAAAAACAAAAGAAACATGGCGGAGAAAAACCGGGAATTCTAATCAGTATTATATACAGCTTATTAGGATGTAAGCCAACGCAGCAGAGGCAGGTGTGCGGCCAGCCATACTGATGTGGGACATGAGTGGACCTCCTGGAGAAAAGGAAGCAAGTCATTATCATGTGCAGTTTAGTCATGTTTCATACATTATTTTGTCTGTAACTGTTGGCTTATTGGCTGTAATAAAAAAATAAAAAAATCTTTGAATAAAATGTAATTGTGTAAGACATCGTTAGTATCATTGCAGGCGAGATGATGTTTAGTTTGGTCATATGTGTGATATGTTAGCTGTTCACAAACGATTCACTTTATTGTTCTAATCTGATCACTACATATTAGATACAGATATATTTGTCTGAAGACACTGTGCTGCCTTTTGTGTTTTCATTTCCACTCTAATCCAGTGCTTTGCAGAACTGCAAGTCACTAAACACTTACAAGTGTCATTTTCTGGTGTGATGTGAATCATAGGTATTGTGACTGATATACCATTGTTCTGTGGCGTTGTTCTCATAGCTACTTAGTGAGTTGTGGTTAGTTGTTTCTGGTTTCCGGCTGCAGTGTGTGTGCTCCTGTAACACCTGCTGCAGCCCTCGTGACTCATAGATGACTGCTCTCTCTCTCTGTGTCACTGAGTTGTTCACTGTAGGGTATAGAGAGACTTCATACTAAAATATAAGCACTGGCACTTAGGTTATACCAAAACCTCGGGTCTACCTTTTGCTGATCCATGGAGAAGATGGCATCTCCTCTCTAGGTTTCCTTTAGTGTACACATAGTCTGGGTCACCCAGGGTCCAAATGGAAAGGATGGCTATGACATTGGAAAAGTTCACCCGCTCTCTTGATGCCAAGTCTCTCCCTAGAGTACTGCAGATACAATCTGGATATTATTTCCAAGGTAAGACTGAAGAAGCCCTTATTTAAGTCCTTTTTCAATGGACTGGAATATAATATAATTTGAGTTTAAAGTAACGGGTCAAGGCTATGCAGTATTTTACTATGCAATTATATAAACATTAGGTATTTCACGTTACAAAATTCAACGTATAACTGATGTCAATTATTATTTTTAACTGGAGCTTTGAAAAAAATATTGTTTGGTAAAATGTATACATTTTCATGAATAATATATAAATTCTTAATAAATGAATTATTCATGCTTATTCATGCGTAGCAATTATAGAGTTTACCACCCTTATGTTCTTACTTACTTGGATCTGTTACTCTACAAGGAGAATAGACCATCGACGACTGTACTTAGGTCCGTTCATTGCCAAAAGAATAGATCCATTGAAATGTCTTTCTACCAGGTTCTGTGTATGAGCTGTTTGGAAGAGAGTGGAGTTTCTCCTATGGAGAGCTCCTGAAGATCATTGGGATCAGTGTCACTAGACTCATTGTGGAACTTCAGTCTGAGGGTTCCAAATCTATGACAGTAGATCTATCTCTCGACTATCCAGGTGAGTCCAGAAACATCTAAACTGTACCTTGAACATGAAATCAAAATGTTTGGTTGTCAAATTGTACCTTTATAAAACTTATGTGGATTGATATATTCAGATTTAAATGTTTTAACAATTGTATTAATTCTTGTCCTTCACCTTTTATTTATTTTATTTTATTTAACCTTTATTTAACCATAAAGGGCTCCTAGAGATTTGAAATCTCTTTTTCAAGAGCGTCCTGGCCAAGATAAGCCGCACCAAGCCATTACACAATTAGACAGACAACATGAAAAACTACAAGTAATCTAGTAAAAACTATAGAATTCGCAAGAGTATAACAAAATCATAAAACAGCAAATTAAAAACATTGACAGGTCAGGGAATCAGTCTCAAAATTCTTCATCAGTCATTTAAAAACACAATCGGGACAAGTTCTTCCAGTTTAAAACTATTTTGTAAGGCGTTCCAAGCCGATGGCTCAGAGTACATAAAATCCCTTTTACCAAATTCAGTTCGGACATTTGGGACAGTCCTGCGAACGAAGAGAGTACCCACCACATTACCATGTATTGCAGTTTACATTATACATGTAAATGTCCAAACCCCTCTCTCGGGTTAGAAAGGGACCTTATCAACATGTGGTTTTATGCATTGTACCAATTAATACGATGTCATATATTGCTTTGCCTGCCTGTATTTTCAGGCCTTTTCAGGATCGTGGCCGACAAGAGGCCATACGCCAGTATACAGGAGATTGTTGACTCAGTGTGTATCAGCCCTGAGTGCCTGGGCCAGCCAGAGTTCCGCTGCCCTGAGGAACTACAGCTGGCTGAGGGGACCATCCAGGCTGAGGAGAGCTTCAGAATCACTGCTCTTAGGACGAAGCACGGAGACAGCCATGTTGACTGTGAGGTCACGCGGAAAGACTCCAAGCGCATCTTCACTGTGAAGCTCTCGCACACTGGGGAGTTCTATGAGTGTGCCGACGACCAGTTCTACACCCTCAGGGAGCTGGTGGAATGGAAAATGCCCAAAGGAAGGAAAAGGACAGTGACTTGGGCCAAGTCTTTGCCATCAAAGGAGAAGTGTGTGTCTAAGTTGCCAGAGGACTACAGTGGAGATCTGGTTCTCACACCTGTCTATGAGCTCCAGACTGTGTCCAAGTGTGAGTGTCAAACAGCCCATTAATATTCTCACTTTACGTCAATGTTATGTGGAATGAAGAACACAATAAAATAAAATCACACAATGATACTCTGTATTTTTCATGTTATAATTAAATTTTTCTTATCTCGATTTATTTAAAGAGAACAAATTGTAATGCTGACAACTAATGAACATGACAACTATAGTACACTGGTCTTGGGCCATCAACTTTTGGTTTCATAAGCAGACATGAAAATAGAGGATGTTTTGAAGTGTACTAGTCATCGTTCTGGTCAGGGACTCTTTGTAGAACACAAACAAACAAAAAAACTTTTCAAATCAGCATTTAAACAGATCTACTAATGTCAGACCTTCAGAGAGAAATGTTCTGATTTAAAAAAATATATAATACTTTATGTATTTATTTTTGGCAAAACATTTTTTATAAGAAATGTCTTAAATTAAAAAAAATAGCCTATAGTAGACCATCCTCACTTGTGCTGGCAAACTAAACAAAAATAATCAAATTTTTGTTCACAGTTGGGAAGAACGTTGTTTTCATCCCATCTACCCTTGACGTTGAGGTGTTGGACGTAACCGAGGAGAGTGACGGTGCCTGTTTCATGCAGCCTCTGTCACTCCGTGATGTCTTTGCCAAGCCGAGCGAGGTCTTCCCCTTCAGGGCTGAGATCATAGAGCCACCATCACAAGTTCAGGAGGAATTGGGTTTCCTGACGTCCTCTAAGCAAGTCATTGTCCACAGTGCCTACCAGACCAAGAGGATCCTAGCGTCTGAGATCCGCAGTGAGGCCCAAAGACGCTTCCTCATTCCAGTGTCTTACAACGGCAGGTTCAAGCGCAGGCCCCGGATGTTCCCCACAGCATATGACCTAGAGGTAGCCAAGAGTGACATGGAGCAGCTCCACGTGGTGGCTACCAGGGCCTTTGAGGCCGACTACGAGGGGCTGTCCTCGGTACTGGTGGGAGACCAGTACCTGGTCCACAAAAGGGAGACCAGCGAGGTGATCTATGGTGGCAGGAGAAAGACGGTGGAGGCCTTGGCCTGTGAGAAGATGGTGGGGAAGAAGTACAAGGCCGTGCTGATCCCCATGTGTCTGGATGGCGGCTTTGTGGAGGTGGTCCACGACAAGAAGCAGTACATGCTCTCAGAGGTCTGCCACAGGTTCTCCCTGCCCTTCAACGTCAAGGTGTCTATGAGGGACCTCTCAGTGATGGAGGACCTCCTGGCTGGGGCCACAGGGCTGCAGCTGGAGGAGGAGATCACTGACCCCTACCTTCTTGTCTCCACCCCGGACCTGACCCAGTGCTGGGAGGTGCCTGTCAACCGCATCAACATGACCCTGCAGCTCCTGCAGCAGTGGAGCGGCCCAGAGCCGACCCAGGGCAAGGCTGTCTACTCGGCTGTGGAGGAGATAGGAGAGGACTGCTATTTTACCCTGAGGAGGTACGTCAACGCCAGTGTGCTGCCTCCCCCTCGACCACCCAAGAGACATCAACAGCCCTTAGAAGACACATTGAAACTGCAGCCTCCCAGGCCAAAGAAGCCAGACCCCCCCTCTCCAAAGGTGAGTCAGTCATCCATTATAGTTTATGAATTAATAAATAATAAAATATCTATAACACAACAGCATTAGTTATCAGATTTAAATATAAAGTTATATTCAATTGATTACTGTACTAATGATTTGTGTTATTATATTGAAGAGCCCACATACAGCCAAACCAGCCATGCCTAGCCCTAGTTCGTCTGATTGTGCAGAACAGAACACCTCTATACCAAGAAATGAAACGTCCCACACAAGTCTGGTTGCAGTGCCTAAACCAGGCCCACAAAAAGGTTTGTCTATGTTTCTATATTCCATCAAAATAGTTTTGTTAAATTTATGTCATTCAACATGCTGGGGGGATAGTGGTATGAAATATTGCAGCAGACTATTTTGCAACTAAACTTTATTTCTCAACTGTCAATATCCTTCTGAGACCTCCCCACCCCAAAAAAGTTGGGGATTTTATGAAAGAAGAACATGTTACCAAGATTTTTTGTTGTTGTTATTTATGTATATATGTGTGTGTGTTGTTGTTATTTATGTATATATATATATATGTGTGTGTGTGTGTGTGTGTGTGTGTGTGTGTGTGTGTGTGTGTATATATGTATATATATATATATATATATGTGTGTGTATATATATATATATATATGTGTGTGTGTGTGTGTGTGTGTGTGTGTATATATATATATATATGTGTGTGTGTGTGTGTGTGTGTGTGTGTGTGTGTGTATATATATATATATATATATATATATATATATATATATATATATATATATATATGTGTATGTGTATATATATATGTGTGTGTGTGTGTGTGTGTGTGTGTATGTGTGTGTGTGTGTGTGTGTGTGTGTATATATATATATATGTATGTATGTGTGTGTGTGTGTGTGTGTGTGTGTGTGTGTATATACAGTCGTATGAAAAAGTTTGGGCACCCCTGACAATTTCAGCGATTTCCATTTATAAATAATTGGGTGTTTGGATCAGCAATTTCATTTTGATCTATCAAATAACTGATGGACACAGGAATATTTCAGTAGTGAAATTAGGTTTATTGGATTAACAGAAAATGTGCAATATGCATCAAAACAAAATTAGACAGGTGCATAAATTTGGGCACCCCAATAGAAAAATCACATCAATATTTAGTAGAGCCTCCTTTTGCTAAAATAACAGCCTCTAGATACTTCCCATAGCCTCTAATGAGTGTCTGGATTCTGGATGAAGGTATTTTGGACCATTCCTCCTTACAAAACATATCCAGTTCAGTTAGGTTTGATGGTTGCCGAGCATGGACAGCCCGCTTCAAATCATCCCACAGATTCTCAATGATATTCAGGTCTGGGGACTGGGATGGCCATTCCAGAACATTGTACTTGTTCCTCTGCATAAATGCCCGGGTAGATTTTGAGCAGTGTTTTGGGTCGTTGTCTTGTTGAAATATCCAGCCCCGGCGTAACTTCAACTTTGTGACTGATTCTTCAACATTATTCCCAAGAATCTGCTGGTATTGAGTGGAATCCATGCGACCCTCAACTTTAACAAGATTCCCAGTACTGGCACTGGCCACACAGCCCCACAGCATGATGGAACCCCCACCAAATTTTACTGTGGGTAGCAAGTGTTTTTCTTGGAACGCTGTGTTCTTTTGCCGCCATGCATAACGTCCCTTGTTATGACCAAATAACTCAATCATTGTTTCATCAGTCCACAGCACCTTATTCCAAAATGAAGCTGGCTTGTCCAACTGTGCGTTTGATTACCTCAAGCGACTCTGTGGCGTGTGTGCAGAAAAGGCTTCTTCCGCATCACTCTACCAAACAGCTTCTCCTTGTGCAAAGTGCACTGAATTGTTGAACGATGCACAGTGACATCATCTGCAGCAAGATGATGTTGTAGGTCTTTGGAGGTGGTCTGTGGGCTGTTTTTTACCGTTCTCACCATCCTTCGCCTTTGCCTCTCCAATATTTTACTTGGCCTGCCACTTCTGGCCTTAACAAGAACTGTGCCTGTGGTCTTTTATTTCCTCACTATGTTCCTCACAGTGGACACTGACAGCTTAAATCTCTGCGATAGCTTTTTGCAGCCTTCCTCTAAACCATAATGTTGAACGATCTTTGTTTTCAGGTCATTTGAGATTTTTTATGAGGCCCGCATGTTGCCACTCTTCAGAGGAGTGTCAAAGAGAACAACAACTTGCAATTGGCCACCTTTACATACCTCTTCTCATGATTGGATGCACTTGTCTATGACATTAAAGGCTTAATGAGCTCACCAAACCAATTGTGTGTTCCAATTAATCAGTGCTAAGTAGTTACAGGTATTCAAATCAACAGAATGACGAGGGTGCCCACATTTTTGCATAGCCTATTTTTCACATCTGATTTAATTTCATACAGCTTAATATTGCTACACTAAAAATTTTTATCTGGACAATACTCCAGTACTCAGCTTTTATTAGAAAATGAATGGCATGCCACTGTGATAATTTTCTGTGACGACAGAGTAAATTATTATGCAGCCTCAGAGGGGTGCCCAAACCTTTTCATACGACTGTATTTATATATATATATATATACACATATTATTATATAATAATAATAATTGTTATTATTATTAGAATTTAAAAATATATATATATATATACATAAACATTACAGTCAATGGGTACAGTAGATGAAAAACATAGTTTCCAGGTGTCCACTACAAAGGACATATCTTGATAAGCTCTTATTTAGCTCTTATATCATGTGAAAAAAAGTATTACATAGTCCTGACAACTCACTTAACTATTCCTGATGTATTCACTTAATAGAAACTATTTGAGTATCAAATTTCCACATTCCACAATTTTGCACATTTTTACTGCAGCCATTTGTATAAGAACTAGGAAGATAAAGTTGTCAAGGACCCACCCCCACACATGTGATATCATTGAAAAGCCCAGAATGTCCTGTCAAAGGGACATTACTTATAAGGCCTCTGAAATACGGACCAAGAACTGATCCACTAGAGAGGAAAAAAATGAATTGCTGGGCCTCAGGAGGATAAAAATACTTATAGATTTGCAATGTATTTATCTCTCTGTCAAAATCTTGCCTTTGATTATTTTTGCCTTGCTGTGTTTATGTTCTCTCCCCAGCCATTGTTGAAGAAAACAGTCCTCACAACAATACAATTGAACAGGATGATGAATACACTCATGATTATGAATACATTGATGAGGATGAACTTGACAGCATCAGGAGAAAATTTAATGACCAAAGTATTCACATAACAGACAAGAAGAAATCAGAAAAAATATGCCATGCAGACTGCAAAACAGGTTTAGTATAGAAGTGAATGATTGGTTTTGATGACTATCTAATACATATCTAACCCAAGCTCAAAGTCTACCCCCATATTGTTTGTGTAAAGATCAATACACATGTTGGCATGTGAGATATGCTGTACAGTGCCTTCAGAAAGTATTCACACTTTTTCCACATTTTGTTGTTACTAAGTGGTATTAAAATGCATTTCATTGTCACTTTTTTTGTCAACGATCTACACAAAATACTCTGTAATGTAAAAATGGAAGAAAAATTCTAACATTTGTAAAAGATTCATGAAAAATAAAACACTAATATATCTTGATTAGATAAGTATTCAACCCCCTGAGTGTTAGAATCACCTTTCTGGTTAAGTCTAAGAGTTTTCCACACATGGATTGTGCAACATATTCCCATTATTATTTTCAAAATACTTCAAGCTCTGTCAAATTGGTTGTTGATAATTGCTAGACAACCATTTGCAGATCTTGCCATAGATTTTCAAGCAGATTTAAATTGAAACTGTAACTTGGCTTGAATGGAACATTCACTGTCTTCTTGGTATGCAATTCCAGTGTATATTTGGCCTTGTTTAAGTTTATTGTCCTGATAAATGGTGAATTAATCTGCCAGTGTCTGGTGGAAAGCAGACTAAACCAGGATTTCCTCTACAATTTTGTCTGTGCTTAGCTCCATTCCATTTATTTTTATCTGTAAAAACTCCCGTCTTTAAAGATTACAAGCATACCCATAACATGATGCACCCACCACTATGCTTGAAAATGCAGAGAGTGGTACTCAATAAGGTGTTGTATTGGATTTGCCTGAAACATAACACTTTGTATTCAGGACAAAAAGTGAATTGCTTTGCAACATTTTCTGCTGTATTACTTTAGGGCAAACAGGATACATATATTTTGTATTCCTTCTTTTCAATCTGTCAGTTAGGTTAGTATTGTAGAGTACCTACAGTGTTGTTGATTCATCCTCAGTTTTCTCCTAACACAGCCATGTTCAAAGGGATATACAATGTCATTTTTAAATAATGTTTTTGTTTTTACCAATAGGTGCCCTTTGCGAGGCATTGTAAAACCTCCCCGGCCTTTGTGGTTGAATCTGAGTTTGAAATTCATTGCTTGACTGAGGGACCTTACAGATAATTGTATGTGTGGGGTACAGAGATGAGGTAGTCATTCATAAATCATGTTTTAAATCACACTATTATTGCACATGAACTTATTATCTGACTTGTTAAGCACATTTTTACTCCTGAGCGTATTTAGGCTTGCCATAACAAAGGGGTTGAATACTTTTGTAAAAATGTCTAAAAGCATGATTCCACTTTGACATTATGGGGTATTGTGTGTTGGCCAGTGAATTTTTTTTATACATTTAATGAATTTTTAATTCCGTCTATAACACAACAAAATGTGGAAAAAGTCAAGTGGTGTGAATACTTTCTGAAGGCACTGTAATGTTCATATTTCAAGCAAAATGTATTTATATGTACTCTTATGCTCTTTATACTGAGCCACTCTTCCATTTAAATGTATTATTATATTCATGATACAATAAATCAATTGTTTTTTTGTTAATCAACAAGGACATTTGCCTACTGTGGAAAATTATTATTTACAAAAACTCAGGATGTGTAAATACTACTGTGTGAAATGTATTCAGAAACATTTAACAATTCATCATTATGAATGGCATCTGATGTTAACTTTGGGACAGGTTGAAACTGAGCTAGTTGGTGTCGGACTGATTTGCTGAATCCTCAGCAGCTGCGTGTCATCTCTTTGAGAATGGAGAAGAAGGTGGAAGCAGCAAACTTAGGGTCATGGACCAGATCCTGTAGGAGCTCCCGGCCCTTCTCCCGAGCCTTGTCAGAGCACATGGCCGAGCGCCAAATCCTCACCAGAGAACCCACTGTCATAAGGAAAAACAACAGGAAAATGTGTAAGGATGTGGTTTAACCTGATGCAAGTGATGTGTTACTGTAGATCTCTCAATTGAAATGCACTTCATACATTTCACCACTAGAGGGAGACTGCAGACTACATCAGGGTTCTCCAATCCTGTTCCTGGAAAGCTATCCTCCTGTAGGTTGGTTTTCGCTCTAACCCCATTTGTAACTAACCTGTTTCAGCTTATCAACCAGGTAATTATTAGAATGAAGTGCGCTAGATAGGGTTGGAGTGAAAACCTACAGGATGGTAGCTCTCCAGGAACAAGGTTGGAGAGCCCTGGACTACATTGTTACAGACTGGCATCTGTCTACCATCTCAATTTGACTCTGAAATGTATATTTCACTCTACTTATCATACAAGCAAAACATATCATTATATTTTCTGAATATTTGTCTTGGGAGACTAAAAGTACTCACTCAGAATCCTGTTCATTCTGGTCATCCAGCCAAAGATATAGAGGGTGTGGTTCTCCTCCTTGGTGAGGTCAGCTATGTTAGGGGCGCTATCCCCCTCCTGAAGCACCCTGCTGGGCAGAGGGCTCATGAACAGCACAGAGTTATTCAGGTTGGACTGGAAGTATGTTGCTGCTACGTAGTCTGCAGAGTTCATCCAGTTTTTGGCGAATGAAACCTCTGGGCTGGAATAGTAGCTCATCCTATAAAGTTCAAAAGTTTGATTTGGATGTACAGTAAGGACTCAATTGTGACTCAAAGTGATTGCATCCAATAATGTTGTTATTTTGTTAGATTGAGGCAAAAGCTGATTGGAGGACAGAGCATACAGTTTGAACTGAGAGTCATATGTTTAAATGAAACAAAACATTTGTTGTCAGAGTTTCCAACAATGAAGGAAGACAAACAGCGCATTGACAACTGGTGATGACCTGCAGAATGATACTATATGTTCATACTCACTTTGCCTTGCAGCTGGTTGAGGCAGTATTCAAAGAGAGCTGTTGACCTGCCCAATAGACACCCAGAATCTGGTCCCTTTTCTCAAAGTCAGAAATCTCAGATGCACTCACGTCTTTCAGAGTCTAGAATGGAATGGTAGCATATTAAAAACCAAGACCAACAATTCATTCTATGCAATCACCAATGAGTCACTTATGAATAGTGACTCACACAACTAAAGGAACATACAGATTATGCGTCCTATAGGGGAAAGTAGATGCTCATTAAATACCTGGAAGAATTCTTCCCACTTGGCCATAAGGTCTGGATACTTAGTAGAGCACTCTGTGTAGGAGGTGCAGTAGTCCTCTGCTGCCTCAGCTGGTGCCTGTACCTGGACCTGAATGAGACCATCTCCAATCACGTCTTTCTGCACAGCAGCCAGGAATGGGATCACTGAAAGGTAGTAGTTCACACCTGAACAGACAGAGAGGTTACTAATGGTATTTTATTGACAAGCTGTGAATGTTAAAGGTCTAGTGCAGTCAGAATCTATTTTTTTTTTGGTATTATATTGTACAACAGCTGATAAAGTGTTATTTCCTGATAGTTGCCCGTTGAAAGTACAATCTACACAGGACCTTCTAATCAGCAGATTTGCATGTGCGGGAGTGTCGGATTTCCATGGTAACATCACCAAGCGATAAATTAGTTAATAGGCCTACAGTATAGCAAAAAGAGTTCCAGACATCTCTGCCAATAACAGCTAGTTTTCAGTTTTACTCTGACCTCTTCTAGACAGTCCTAGCAAATGCTTTTGCTAAAAAAGCTATTTTTGTATATTTTTAAAGATTTTAATGGAAAAATATTACAGTAAGGTGCTTAATTGTTACCCAGAAATGATTTGATATTGATATAAAAAAAATGACTGCATTGGAACTTTAACTGCACATTTAGGGCCACACACATGGCCTGCATGGTTGAATATGTGTAACACTACTGTACTTACAGGCCCACCAGCTTGTAGCAGAAATGCACATGGGATCTCCTTCCTTTCCACATGTTGTAGCGCCAGTAGGGTCAACCAACCGTCCTATAGGAGCAAAAGTCAACATGATTGGTGTACTGTACCACCAAAAAATAATGTGCATATAGTGTTTACATGACAATGTGCATGTACAGTGGCACCCTTGATAAAGATGAGCAATATTGACTGTATAAAATAAATAATTAAAATGCTGAGAAATGAATGGTAAATAATGTATTGTGTCATTTATAATAAAAGTGACTCCAAAATAAGAATAGAATATGTTTCTGAGCACTTCTACATGTGGATGCTACCATGACCATGCATAATCCTGAATGAATAGTGAATAATGATGAGTGAGAAATTTACAGAGGCACAAAGATCATACCCCCAAGACATGATGACTTCTCACCGTTACCAATAACAGGGGAGGTTAGCATGTTATATCATACCCCCAAGACATGATGACTTCTCACCATTCCCAATAATGGGAGGTTAGCATGTTATATCATACCCCCATGACATGATGACTTCTCACCATTACCAATAATGGGAGGTTAGCATGTTATATCATACCCCCAAGACATGATGACTTCTCGCCATTACCAATAACGGGAGGTTAGCATGTTATATCATACCCCCAAGACATGATGACTTCTCACCGTTACCAATAACAGGGGAGGTTAGCATGTTTATATCATACCCCCAAGACATGATGACTTCTCACCATTACCAATAACAGGGCAGGTTAGCATGTCTTCGGGGTATGATCTTTTACCCAAATACAACAAAAATTGACATCTTTATTTACAAGAATCTTAAGGGTGTCAATAATTTTTACACATACCTGTTTGAGAGAAGAACGTATTACTTGTTAAACATATCTTTCTTTGAGCAATTGCATTGGTATAAATAATATAATTTCCCAATTCTTTTGAGCATACAAAATAGCTCAGTATTTGAATGTATTTGGCTTTTCAAAGCTACTTAATGATTGCCCAACATACCTGATCTGAGTTTCCAGCCCATCTGCAGAGGCAGGCCCCAGAACAGACTGTCAGTCTCATTGGTTCCCATGGAGGCCATGTACTTGTCTGTGGATCTCACCAGTATCCTATACAGACTCATCCTCTGCAGGTAGTTCCAGGGTTTGATTGTGACCACGTTGTCCACCTGAGGCAGTTCTGACAGCTGGCTGGGTGCCTGGTCCCAGAGGATGGGGAGGCCATTTTCAGTGACCACTGCTGCGTTGGCCCACAGGGCAACTAGCTGAAGCAGGGAGAGGGTCCAGATGCACTGCATGCTGGCTACCTTATTAACTGCACACCTAAATAAGTAACAGATCCCCCCTTTTGTACTGGACTGGGCAATGCACTTTGGACTTACAAAGCCACATGATAGAGAAGAGGTACCAGTGGGGGTAAATCCACTGTAATCACTATTTCTCATCATGTGTTTTTCTGTCCACTCTGCACTTTTGAAGAGCCATAGGACAGAAGTCAGAGAAACAACCAATCAATGTTCATAGACAGACAGAGACATCAGCCATCAGCAAACGTGATCTATAGAGATGGAAGAGGGTTCATTCATTCATCAGTGATTGCTTCATCATTATTCTAAAAGAGCATGGGCACGTTCCTCTGCCCAGGGGTTGCTGACACATGCCTGATCTTACAACGCCTGGATAGGTATTTTAAGTATCAGCTAACCACATGTGCAATAGTGGGAAAAGTACCCAATTTTCATACTTGCGTAAAAGTAAATGTACCTTAATAGAAAATGACTCAAGTAAAAGTAAAGTGAAGGTATTCTTATTTTAAATATACTTAAGTATCAAAAGTAAATGTAATTGCTCAAATATACTTATGTATCAAAAATAAAAGTATTACTCATTTTAAAATCTTTATATTAAGCAAACAAGAGGACACAATTTTCTTGTTTTTTAAATTTACGGATAGCAAGGGGCACACTCCAACACTCAGACATCATTTACAAACAAAAATTTGCCAGATTAGCGGCAGTAGGGATGACCAGAGATGTTCTCTTGATAAGTGAGTGAATTGGACCATTTTCCTTTCCTGCTAAGCATTCAAAATGTAATGAGTATGTTTGGGTGTCAGGGAAAATGTATGGAGTAAAATTTTACTAACCAGGAAATGACGAAACGCTTTCTGCATAGTGCATCTTTAAGTACTTTACACCACTGATCATATGTTATAGCAATCTGTCAGTCAGTGACACAGTCGATGACATGGTACGCAACCATTGGTTGATGCATGCAACGACAGAGCAGGGGAACGCGACCATTGTCTATACCTGGCCTGCCATTGTCAACCCTGCCCCGAACTTGTTCACTGTCACTAGCCGGCTACCACCCAGTTACTCAATCCTGCACCTTAGGCTGCTGCCCTATGTATATAGACATGGAATCACTGGTCACTTTAATAATGGAACACTGGTCACTTTAATAATGTTTTCATACTGTTTTACATATGTATATGCTGTATTCTACTATATTCTAGTCAATGCCACTCCGACATTGCTCGTCTTAATATGTACAGTATATATTTCTTCATTTTAAAAAATGTACTTTGAGATTTTTGTGTATTGTTGTGAATTGTTAGATACTACTGCACTGTTGGAGCTAGGAACACAAGCATTTTGCTACACCCACAATAACATCTGCTAAATATTCATGTGTCCAACACAATTTGATTTGATTTGATTTTTACTCCCCTGTGTGATTCCCGTTTGTAAATGCTTGTCTATGTTTACTTTGCAATGTTTTCCAAGGTCAGCTAACAGTAGGCTAGGCTAAGATAAATGTGAGGGTAGACACTGTTGTCTCTAGGATGAACTGAGCCAAACTCTGTCCTGCATGTGGGCTTGGGGTTCCCAGAGTGAACTGACTGTGCTGCTGTTAAATGTATGTGCAACATATACATACGTTTACTTGTGGATGATGTGCTGCCTGACCCTAAAAGATGGAGCTAGAACATTTAGTTAATAGGGAAACACTGTGTTATGTTAGGCAAATCAAGTGTAGATTGGTAACGTTGTTGATTAACCATAGAACACATTCAGTGATGCAATATACACAAAGTTGTCCAAACAACTTTTAAAAAGCCTGTGGGAAGGATCAGCTTCAAGAGCAAAACTAGATGTTTGTTCATTCACCTGTGTTGTATGAAACGTGGCTAATGCACCTGGTTGTCAAAACAGACAGTTAGACATCTGGCTGTGTTAGGAGTTAATGAGTCCCCTGTTTGGGCAGGTGTGAACAGCATGACTGGTGAGGGCCAGAGGTAGAGTTTACCGTTGGAGAAACTGCACACAGGGACTGACATAATGAGTGGCCTAAAGTTAACAGTCTCTAATTTGACACGTTCTATTGCATCACACCATTACATGTCTTTGAATAACAAACACATATTTGGGGGTACTAACCTGACATATAGAAATTGTTTTAAGGCGGTCATACCATGGATCATTTAGATATTTGATTTTGAATATTAGGTTTTGAATTTTCTTTAAAAAAATTTAAAAAATGATTTAATAAAGAATTGAATTTGGCCTTTACTGCTATTGCCCATAGAAACAAATTCAATTTGAAACAAATTCAACACTATCAAAAATGTCAAAAAAGAGAGTCAAAAGCAAATAAATAAGGAATACGGTTTTGAAGTATCTGTCCTATATCTAGGAGATATAAGAAAGTTCAGGATATATATATTTTTTTTGGACACATATTTAACTCCTTGTTTTAGTTCACACAAAACTACCTCCATACTTCCATTCATTTGTATGGGTTACCTTCAGACGCGTCCCGTGAAATGTGTGGGGTCTTAGAGCAAAACGGAGAAAATAATTATGTTCGTGAGAGTCTCCCCTTCTCACGAAAACACTACATACATTTTAGTGAGAAGACCGATTTTCGGGATGTCTCATGGTCTGACAAACACAGCGGTAGAACCTTCCAGAAGGACAACTGTCTCTGCAGCACTCCACCAATCAGGCCTTTATGGTACAGTAGAGACGGCCAGACGGAAGCCACTCCTCAGTAAAAGGCACATGACTGCCCCCTTGGAGTTTGCCAAAAGTCACCTAAAGATTCTCAGACCATGAGAAACAAGATTGTCTGGTCTGATAGAACCAAGATTGAACTCTTTGGCCTGAATGCCAAGCGTCACGTCTAGAGGAAAACTGACACCATCCCTATGGAAAACTGGTCACCATAGCAACACCCACCCATAGCACGCGCTCCAGCAGGTATATCTCACTGGTCATCCCCAAAGCCAACACCTCCTTTGCCACCTTTCCTTCCAGCTCTCTGCTGCCAATGACTGGAAAAAAATTGCCAAAATCGCTGAAGTTGGAGACTTATATCTCCCTCACTAACCTTAAGCATCAGCTGTCCTAGCAGTTTATCGATCGCTGCAGCTGTACACAGCCCATCTGTAAATAGCCCATCCAACTACCTACCTCATCCCCATATTGTTTTTATTAACTTTTTTTGCTCTTTTGCACACCAGTATTTCTACTTACACATCATCCTCTGCACATCTATCACTCCAGTGTTAATTTGCTAAATTGTAATTACTTCACTACTATGGCCTATTTATTGCCTTACCTCCTTACTGCATTTGCACACACTGTACATAGATTTTTCTATTGTGTTATTGACTGTACTTTTGTTTATCCCACGTGTAACTCTGTTTTTTTGTTTTTTGTCGCACTGCTTTGCTTTATCTTGGCCAGGTCGCAGTTGTAAATGAGAACTTCACCGGACATGAACCCAATCAAACATCTCTGGAGAGACCTGAAAATAGCTGTGCAGCGATACTCCCCATCCAACCTGACAGAGCTTGAGAGGATCTGCAGAGAAGAATGGGAGAAACTCCCCAAATACAGGTGTGCCAATCTTGTAACATCATACCCAAGAAGACTCGAGGCTGTAATCGCTGCCAAAGGTGTATCAACAAAGTACTGAGCAAAGGGTCTGAATGCTTATGCAAATATAATATTTAATTTGTTTTATAAATTAGCAAACATTTCTTAAACCAGTTTTTGCTTTGTGTTTAGGGGTTATTGTGTGTAGATTGATAAGGGACATTAAAAACAATATTTATTTTAGAATACAAATAAATAATACAATTAGGAAAAAGTCAAGGGGTCTGAACACTTTCCAAATGCGCTGTACCTAGTTAAACAATACACAAGGTACATTACACACATTTATCTAACCAACAGTATAACCTTTGCCACAAAAAATAACCTACAAATAAACTTTGTCCATGATGAGTGTTTCCTTCTTTAGATTTTGAGTCATCTGATAAAATTCCTAGTAACTCGAAAGGGATAAGCAATGATGTTCTGTGTATTTTGTGTAATCTATTACCACATCAGTAAATATAAATAGTCCAGGCTCAAGGTGCATTTGGATCACCCATATTTGAAAGTAAACTAACTGATTGGATGGCCTTGTGACCAATGAAATTGGCAATCATATCATATGACGTAATCTCTCTGATCATTGACTACCTGCAGAGGATGAGTCTGTATAGGATACTGGTGGGATCATTGATCATGTCTGTAAAAGAGCAGTCTCTCCCCAGTCCCCATAGAGAACAATGCAGTGTTGTGATTTACTGTAGGTTCCACAGAAGAGTTCTGCTGGTATTATTGATAAAATTGCTTGCTTTACACAAGGAAGAACTAATTACTTCACATACAAACTTTAAAATTGGAATGATACTTTTCAAAGTTTGATCATCCTCAATGGTGCTGAGGTGAGTGGTTATACAGTGCCTTGCGAAAGTATTCGGCCCCCTTGAACTTTGCGACCTTTTGCCACATTTCAGGCTTCAAACATAAAGATATAAAACTGTATTTTTTGTGAAGAATCAACAACAAGTGGGACACAATCATGAAGTGGAACGACATTTATTGGATATTTCAAACTTTTTTAACAAATCAAAAACTGAAAAATTGGGTGTGCAAAATTATTCAGCCCCCTTAAGTTAATACTTTGTAGCGCCACCTTTTGCTGCGATTACAGCTGTAAGTCGCTTGGGGTATGTCTCTATCAGTTTTGCACATCGAGAGACTGACATTTTTTCCCATTCCTCCTTGCAAAACAGCTCGAGCTCAGTGATGTTGGATGGAGAGCATTTGTGAACAGCAGTTTTCAGTTCTTTCCACAGATTCTCGATTGGATTCAGGTCTGGACTTTGACTTGGCCATTCTAACACCTGGATATGTTTATTATTGAACCATTCCATTGTAGATTTTGCTTTATGTTTTGGATCAGTCTTGTTGGAAGACAAATCTCCGTCCCAGGTCTTTTGCAGACTCCATCAGGTTTTCTTCCAGAATGGTCCTGTATTTGGCTCCATCCATCTTCCCATCAATTTTAACCATCTTCCCTGTCCCTGCTGAAGAAAAGCAGGCCCAAACCATGATGCTGCCACCACCATGTTTGACAGTGGGGATGGTGTGTTCAGGGTGATGAGCTGTGTTGCTTTTACGCCAAACATAACGTTTTGCATTGTTGCCAAAAAGTTCAATTTTGGTTTCATCTGACCAGAGCACCTTCTTCCACATGTTTGGTGTGTCTCCCAGGTGGCTTGTGGCAAACTTTAAACTACACTTTTTATGGATATCTTTAAGAAATGGCTTTCTTCTTGCCACTCTTCCATAAAGGCCAGATTTGTGCAATATACGACTGATTGTTGTCCTGTGGACAGAGTCTCCCACCTCAGCTGTAGATCTCTGCAGTTCATCCAGAGTGATCATGGGCCTCTTGGCTGCATCTCTGATCAGTCTTCTCCTTGTATGAGCTGAAAGTTTAGAGGGACGGCCAGGTCTTGGTAGATTTGCAGTGGTCTGATACTCCTTCCATTTCAATATTATCGCTTGCACAGTGCTCCTTGGGATGTTTAAAGCTTGGGAAATCTTTTTGTATCCGAATCCGGCTTTAAACTTCTTCACAACAGTATCTCGGACCTGCCTGGTGTGTTCCTTGTTCTTCATGATGCTCTCTGTGCTTTTAACGGACCTCTGAGACTATCACAGTGCAGGTGCATTTATACTGAGACTTGATTACACACAGGTGGATTGTATTTATCATCATTAGTCATTTAGGTCAACATTGGATCATTCGGAGATCCTCACTGAACTTCTGGAGAGAGTTTGCTGCACTGAAAGTAAAGGGGCTGAATAATTTTGCACGCCCAATTTTTCAGTTTTTGATTTGTTAAAAAAGTATAAAAAAAAAATATCCAATAAATGTTGTTCCACTTCATGTTTGTGTCCCACTTGTTGTTGATTCTTCACAAAAAAAATACAGTTTTATATCTTTATGTTTGAAGCCTGAAATGTGGCAAAAGGTAGCAAAGTTCAAGGGTGCCGAATACTTTCGCAAGGCACTGTATCACCACCTGCATGGCTGAGAGGTGGGGTATGAAACATCTTGAGTTGAATTGAAAAATGTACTTTGTCGTCTGACCATAGCACCGCCTGGAGTCTGATACACGGCATTGGCACTTCGCTTTGGCCACGCACACAAGTGGTGGGTTTGGCGTTGAGAAATAGAAGCATATGTAGAAAAGTATCTCATACCTACTGTAAAATATGGTGGTGATAAAAAATATTTTTTTATTTAACTAGGCATTTAAGTCAGTTAAGAACAAATTCTTATTTACAATGACGGCCTATCCTGGCCAAAATTACACTGAGTCAATTGTGCGCCGCCCAATCACGGCCAGTTGTGATACAGCCTGGAATCAAACCAGAGTCTGTAGTGATGCCTCTAGCACTGAGATGCAGAGCCTTAGACCGCTGCGCCACTCGGGAGCCACACTTGTGAATCTTTGAGGTTATTGGGCTATTTTGCTTCCTAAGGCACTTGTTAAGGTCAACGGAATCATGAACTTTATTAAGTACCAAGTCATTTTAGCCAAAAACCTGGTTGCCTCTGCCAGGAGATTTACACTTGGCCGCAAGTGGATCTTCCAGCAAGACAATAACTATAAGTACTAAAATCCACAAAGAAATTGTTGAAATTGACATGGCCATCTCAGACGCCAGACTTGAATTGAAGAGGGCAGTCCATAAGCACAGACAAAGGATATCAAGGATATGGAAATATTCTGTGTTAAGGAATTGTCTAAGATCCCTCCCAACGCATTCACTAATCTCATAAAACATTGTAGAAAAAGGCTTTGTGATGTTATCCTCGGCAAGGTGAGATATTGAAAGGAAAACAGGGGTGTCAATCATTTTGTGGGGTCTGAAACAGGGGTGTCAAGTAAATACAGTGGGATTCGAAATGATTGACACCCTTGATAAAGATGAGCAGAAATTACTGCATAAAATAAATAATTAAAATACTGAGCTACAGTATATTGTACGCTCCAAAAAAATGGGAAATTGTTTTATTTTATACTACTACAATTGCTCAGAGAAAGATGTTTAGTTTAACAAGTAATACTTTTTATTTATTTTTATTTTTATGTAGGGGTCCAAATTATTGACACCCCTTAAGATTCTTATAAGTAGGGTCAAAATATCATACCCCCAAGACATGCTAACCTCCCCTGTTATTGGTATGGGTGAGAGGTTAGCATATCTTGGGGGGGTATGATCTTTGACCCTCTGTAAAATTCTCACTCATCACTATTCACAATTAATTCAGGATGATCTGTAATCATGGTAGCATCTACATTAATGTAGTAGTGTTTAGAAATATATTATATTCTTTTGTACAATAAAAGTGACTCCAAAATGACACAATACATTATTTGTCACAGTGTTTTACAGAAACCCAGCCTAAAACCCCAAACAGCAAGCAATGCAGATGTAGAAGAACGGTGGCTAGGAAAAACTCTCTAGAAAGGCAGGAACCTAGGAAGAAACCTAGAGAGGAACCAGGCTCTGAGGGGTGGCCAGTCCTCTTCTGGCTGTGCCGGGTGGAGATTATAAGAGTACATGGCCATTTAATCCCAGATTGTTCTTCAAGATGTTCAAATGTTCATATATGACCAGCAGGGTCAAATAATAATCACAGTGGTTGTAGAGGGTGCAACAGGTCAGTACCTCAGGAGTAAATGTCAGTTGGCTTAGCCTTTTCATGGCCGATCATTCAGAGGCCGAGACAGCAGGTGCAGTAGAGAGTCGAAAACAGCAGGTCCGGGACAAGGTAACACATCCAGTGAACAGGTCAGGGTTCCCTAGCCACAGGCAGAACAGTTGAAACTGGAGCAGCAGCACAACCAGGTGGACTGGGGACAGCCAGGTGTCATCAGGTCAGGTAGTCCTGGGGCATGACCCTAGGGCTCAGGTCCTCCGGGAGAGGGAGAGGGAGAGGGAGAGAGAGAGAGAGAGAATTAGAGGGAGCATGCTTCAATTTGTACAGGACACCAGATAAAACAGGAACATTAAACAAGATATAACACACTGACCCTAGCCCCCCTGCACATAGACTATTGCAGCACAGACACTGGAATCTGAGACGGGTTGGTCGGGGGACACTGTGGCCCTGTCCGACGATACCCCCGTACAGGGCCAACCAGGCAGGATTACCCCAGCCACTTTACCAAAGCACAGCCCCCACACCACTAGAGGGATATCAACAGACCACCAACTTACTACCCTGAGACAAGGCAGAGACTAGCCCACGAAGATCTCCTCCACCGCACGAGCCTGAGGGGAGCGCAAAACCGGACAGGAAGATCATGTCGACTCAACCCACTCAAGTGAGGCATCCCTCCTATTGACGTCATGAAAGAGCACTAGTAAGCCAGTGATAGTAATAGGGTCAGAGGCAGAGAATCCCAGTGGAGAGAGGGGAGCCGACCAGGCAGAGACAACAAGGGCAGTTCGTCGCTCTAGTCCCTTGCCATTCACCTTCGCACCCCTGCACCAGACTACACTCAATCATAGGACCTACTGAAGAGATGAGTCTTCAATAAAGACTTAAAGGTCGAGACCGAGTCTGTGTCACTCAGTAAATCCTTAATCAGCCCTAGCCTTAACAGGAAGCCAATGTAGAGAGGCTAGCACTGGAGTAATATGATAATTGTTTTTGTTCTAGTCAGGATTCCAGCAGCCATGTTTAGCACTAACTGAAGTGTATTTAGTGCTTAATCCAGTAGTCTAATCTAGAAGTGACAAAAGCATTTTCTGCATAATTTTTGGACAACAAGTTTCTGATTTCTGCAATGTTACGTGGATGGAAAAAAGCTGTCCTTGAAATATTCTTGATATTTTCGTCAGAAGAGAGATCAGGGTCCAGAGTAACGCAGAGGTCCTTCATAGTTTTATTTGAGACGACTGTACAACCATCAAGATTAATTGTCAGATCCAACAGCAGATCTCTTTGTTTCTTGGGACCTAGAACTAACATCTCTGTTTTGTCTGAGTTTAAAAGTAAAACATTTGCCTCCATCGACGTCCTTATGTCTGAAACACAGAGGACAAACCATCCACTGAGACAAATTGATATCTTCAGGCAGATAATATCTAAACCAGGAAAGAACTTATCCATGTAGACCAATTAAGGTTTCTAATCTCTCCAAAAGAATGTGGTCATCGATGGTGTCAAAAGCAGTGTTAAGGTCTAGGAGCATGAGGACAGATGCAGAGCCTTGGTCTGACGCAATCAAAAGCTAATTTACCACATTCATGAGTGCAGTCTCAGTGCTGTGATGGGGTCTAAATCCAGACTGAAGCATTTCGTATACATTGTTTGTATTCAGGAAGGCAGTGAGTTGCTGCGCAACAGCTTTTAAATTTTTTTTTGTTGAGAGGAATGGGAGATTTGATATAGGCCGATAGTTTTTTATATTTTCTGGGTCAAGGTTTGGCTTTTTCAAGAGAGGCTTTATTACTGCCACTTTTAGTGAGTTTGGTACACATCCGGTGGATAGTGCGACCTTTATTATGTTCAACAAAGGAGGGCCAAGCACAGGAAGCAGCTCTTTCAGTAGTTTAGTTGGAATAGGGTCCAGTATGCAGCTTGACAGTTTAGAGGCCATGACTATTTTCATGAATGTGTCAAGAGATACAGCATTAAAAAACTTGAGTGTCTCCATTGATCCTAGGTCCTTGCAGTTCTGTGCAGACTAAAGACAACTGAGCTTTGGAGAAATATGCAGATTCAAAGTATGTCTGTAATTTGCTTTCTAATGATCATGATCTTTTCATCAAAGAAGTTCATGAATTTATCACTGCTAAAGTGAAAGCTATCCTCTCTTGTTGAATGCTGCTTTTTAGTTAGCTTTGCGACAGTATCAAAAATACATTTTGTATTGTTCTTATTCTCCTCAATTAGGTTGTAAAAATAGAATGATCGAGCAGCAGTGAGGGCTGTTCGATACTGCACGGTACTGTCTTTCCAAGCTAGTCGGAAGACTTCCAGTTTGGTGGAGCACCATTTCCGTTCCAATTTTCTGGAATCTTGCTTCAGGGCTCTGTGTTTTCTGTATACCAGGGAGCAAATTTCTTGTGACAAAGGTTTTTAGGTGTGCGACTACATCTAGGGTATTACTTAAAGTTAAATTAAGATCCTCAGTTAGGTGGTTAACCAATTTTTGTACTCCGACGTCGTTTGGTGGGTGGAAGGAGTATGGAAGGGCATTTAGAAATCTTTGGGTTGTCCGAGAATTTATAGCACAGCATTTGCTGATCCTTGGGGTCTGAGCAGATTATTTGTTGCGATTGCAAACGTAATAAAATGGTGGTCCGATAGTCCAGGATTATGAGGAAAATATTTAGATCCACAATATTTATTCCACATGACAAACTAGATCTGGGGTATTACTGTGGCAATGAGTACAAAACCAACTGAGTTGATGATGGCTCCGAAATCCTTTTAGAGTAGGTCTGTGGAGTTTATACTACTATCTGTACTTACTGGTGGCACAAACGCTGTTTCATCCTTTCCTACACTTAAATTGCCCTTGCCTAACAATTGCATCAGAAGCTGTGCTTGCAACACGGCTATTCTCACCATAAGGATATAGTTCTCTTGTACATTTTTAGTACATCGACTGCAAATAGATGGCATAGTGTTAATGTTACTACTTAGCTTTTTCGGCTGGTGGAGGTCCTGTAGAACCATTCCCAGATAATGGGGGAGAAAAGGTTTAATGAAAAAAGTTGAGCGAGGAAATAACTAAGACGTTGGTAAATGTATTAAAAGTGAAAAAACTAAAAGTTTGGCAGATAGCTATATAACGTAAACTCACCCCATTCCGTACAAATGTGCGCAACCGCAACATTCAAACGAGGCTACAAAGAAAACTAATGGGACTGTAGTGACGTCAAAATCGGGGGTGTGAACTAGGTTTCTATTCAAGCGTTGGTCGACATGGTAATGGCTCTATAGTATTGGAGAAAAGTTGAAAAAACTGACCCTCCGTTACATCTTGACGTGTCATGTCGTAACGTACAGCACGCATAAAGCAACAATTTCTGTCTTACAATCTCTCTCCACCAGGTGTAGCACTTATATTATCCTTTAAAAACAAGAAATGGACAGTGACAGGGGTAAGGGGGGATACCTAGTCATGTTTTGCATCATCATTGCATGCGATCCTCATTCTCAAAGCCGCTGTTTACTTCTAAGATCACTTTAGCACCGCCCTAAAAACCCAATTCAAATTTGACACAAACCTTCAAATAGGTATGTAATGACACGTTATATAAACTCTTTATAGTGTTTTATTTACATTTTAGAGGCGATAAGGTGATACATTTTCCCACACAACATCTCTCCTTCTCACTATCACGCATGAATTTCGCTACCTCACCCGCCATTTTTAAAAAGACCCGACGGGGCTCATTGCCTTCTTGAATCATGCAGAAATGGGCAGCGTGGGGTCATGTAAATGATTCTGTTGGAAAGGGGAGAAATTGTGCTTTACAATGGTATTGACATTACAGTTGATCTGGAAGGATTATGTTTTTGGGGAGCTAAAATAAGGTCAATTGTACGGACCAAGGCGATGTACAGCACGGAGACAAGTCTGGAAGTTGAGGGAGGAGAATCGATTTGAAATATTTTACTAGAAATTATCATTCTAAACTCTCCTGAATCAAATGTAAAACATTGCATATACCATGGATTAATAGTTTAATTCAAATAGCCAATCCATATAAATGTTACAAGCAGAGCTGGTGGGTTAGAGTAACTAATAAATGGATCAGTTGGAGATATGAAATGGTGTCCAGAATGATAGAAATACCCCATAATGATACCAAGTGTTTTGTAGGTCTTTCTCTGTGATTTGTTCTGATTTGTTGCTCCCTGAAATGAGTGTGCCTTTCTCTGTGCTATCTTTAGATATATGCTAAGCATCCCTACTCATGAGATGTAGAATGAGATCACCAAAGACACAATACTTGGTACTTTGCTTTGAATCTAAATACATCCTCCATCACAGGCCAAGTATTTATAGTAAAACTCCTCAATGCCTCAAATCTGTCACTGCTTTCTGATCTGCATGTCATGCTTTTCAGTCACATGATCCACTCTATGCTCTGCTTTACAACACATTTCAAATGGGACTCAAATCCGGGTACCTGCTGTTTAGTTCAACACCATCCATTAGACCAAATGTCTGGTGTTGAGCTGGGGAGTTAGCCTAGCGTTTAGTATCGTTGGGCCAGTAACCGAAAGGTCACTGCTCACTGGTTTGAATCCCTGAGCTGAATAGGTGAAACATCTGTTGATGTGCTCTTAAGCAAGGCACTTAACCCTAATTGCTCCTGTAAATCTGTCTGGATAAGAGTGTCTGATAAATGTAAACTGTTTAGTTCAACATATGCCATTAGACCAAAGAGCTGTTTAGTTTAGTTTAACACCAATCAAATCCAAAGATACATTTTATGTCCTTTAGAGTACTTTCTTCTAAGGTAGGCCTAATCTACATTCGAAATACAGAGATGCAAGCAGGGTGTATAGCACGTTTGAACAGTTTTTCGTACCTCGGATGTTTGATATTCCTGTTTGTTTTCCCATCTTTAAAGGGATACTTTGTGATTTTGGCAATGAGGCCCTATATCTACTTCCCCAGAAGTAACATTTCTTAATGGCCCAAAGCAGCCATTTTTATCTCTGTTTTGATGGGGTTGAGTTTTGGCCTGCCTGGTGACATCACCAAATTAGTTCATAGTTAATAATTAGTTATTAGTTAACCAATACGAGAGTTCCAAACCTCTCTGCCAATAACAGCGAGCCTTCAGTTTTCACCTCCCCACTCAGACCACTCCCAGATAGTCCTAGAAATAATCTTGATTGAGAAAATGCTCTTCGGTAAGAAGTTATTTTTGACCATTTTAATTTAAATCAATCACAGTAAGGTACATCATTGTTACCCAGAAAAGATTGTATATTGAGATAAAAATGGCTACATTGAACCTTTTAGTGTCACTCCACATACAATAGCTTACAATACAAAAAAGCAACAACACTCAAATATAGTTTTGAGACACTAAAAACAGTCAATAGTCATGGTACAGTATTTCCCTTGGCATCATCTATAATGCATTACATCATCTATATGTTGTCACAAGGTCCATACATCTGTAATGGTATGAATATCACCTTAATGCACACATGTTTTCACAATCTCATTTATAGACAAATAATTCCTGCTGCTTGAGCTGCGAAACAATGAATCAGCTAAATCAGCGAAACAATGTCTCAGCCTCCAGTATTTATGCTGCAGTAGTTTGTGTCGGGGGCTAGGGTCAGTTTGTTATATCTGGAGTACTTCTCCTGTCCTATTCGGTGTCCTGTGTGAATTTAAGTGTGCTCTCTCTAATTCTCTCTTTCTTTCTCTCTCTCGGAGGACCTGAGCCCTAGGACCATGCCTCAGGACTACCTGACATGATGACTCCTTGCTGTCCCCAGTCCACCTGGCTGTGCTGCTGCTCCAGTTTCAACTGTTCTGCCTTATTATTATTGGACCATGCTGGTCATTTATGAACATTTGAACATCTTGGCCATGTTCTGTTATAATATCCAACCGGCACAGCCAGAAGAGGACTGGCCACCCCACATAGCCTGGTTCCTCTCTATGTTTCTTCCTAGGTTTTGGCCTTTTCTAGGGAGTTTTTCCTAGCCACCGTGCTTCTACACATGCATTGCTTGCTGTTTGGGGTTTTAGGCTGGGTTTCTGTACAGCACTTTGAGACATCAGCTGATGTAAGAAGGGCTATATAAATACATTTGATTTGATTTGATGATCAGAACCTGGAATATTATTTAATTATTTGGTACACAAAGCAAAGTCACACATGTTTTATTTTTAAACAACTGAAAACTTGTTACAGATTAACCAAAAACACAATAATGTATAATACAGTATATTAAAATGTGGGTACATTTACAGCATGCACATGCTCAATTATCCATCTTGAAAATCTTCATATTATTTTAAACAGATTATATTTGTTGAAGTAAAATCTGTGCTCATATCATATAGTCCAATGACGAAGGTTAAATGTATACTTTGGGATTTTGGCAATTAGGCACTTTAATAACTACTTCCAGAGTGAGTTTAAATTGTGGACACCATTTTTATGTATCTGTGTCCAGTATGAATGAAATTAGAGGTTTGCGAGTCAATGCTAACTAGGGTTAGGGTTCTTTTTAGGGTTAGGCTAGACAAGAAGCTAGGGTCAGGGGTTCTGCTCAATTTAATTTCAATTAAATTGAAGAGGGGCTACATTTCTACAGCCCTAGTGGCAGGGGCTCAGCTTTGTTGTTTTTTCAAATTCGACATTGCCTCTTTGTTGCATGATCAGAACCTAATCAAAATGAAGTATAAACTGCCAAACATGACATCATCCTCATTGTTTATCAACACGTTCTGAGTGGCGAGACACCTGTGGGAATGGCATCATCATTAAAGGAGAAGTCAGATTATAGGTGCTAACAGGGCCCTCTGGTACGTGTATTTGTTATCCTATTTACCAGAATCATTACTTTGACAGAAGACTCATCTGAAAGCCGTGGCAAAAAGTGGTTGCCATGACACAGGTCATAGAGGTCACATACTACCTCTGTTGCTCAATTGTCATTTGGTCATGGTCATGCAGTATAAAGTACACTCATTCATTCTTGAAGAATTAGATGTGTTATCTTTGCTTACGCTTGATTGCCATCTTGGCAGATTATGATGCACAATCCTGCATTGTTACAATGACAATTGTTTATTACAACTGGGCCCATAATTGTTGAATATCTGTTGCCAACTGAATCACGTGGACTCATCAGACACAGTGAACAACATACAGTAGGAGTCTCCACAGAATAAAACCATGATTTCATTGGCTGTGGAGCGGACAGAATACTAAACAGTTCCAAAATGTTGTTGTGATCATTTTTGGGGCGTCCCTTCAACAGCATCCGTCTGTTTATATAATGCTCAGAGGAAAGTCTAAGTGCTCGTAGAGCCTGAGACTGAAGGAGGTTGTGCATGGTTTGCTGACTATGATTAGGTGAGATTAAGCTTTTCATATGCATGATCTATATTACGCACCATCATTTCATAACCAATTTTTTCAACAAGTCAACATGACTACAGTGTTTACTTGTCTCTTTGTTTCCCTCAGCTGAAAGGATCCTGACCAGAGCTCAAAATCAACCACCTTTAATTCTTAGTGCTTCCCATGGACAAATACGGATTGAGGTATTGATTGCTGAGAACTAATGAAATACATACACAATATTTGTAGATATTAAGGTGAATATAGGTTTGAGGTTTTAGTCATACTACTTTTTTGTATTTTCAAAGGAACAAGAATAAGAAAGATGACATTCCAACACTATTTTCTTTCTTTGTGACCTTTCAATCAAGAACCACATACAGTATGACTAGTTGATGCTGTCATAATTTTGCTTCATTAACTTATGGTGTTTGAAAATGTTGATGACACTAGCCATTTACGGAAGTTGTGGTTCAAGTTGCATGATTACATTTACATACTATGAAAATATAGTATAAAAGTTTGATAAAAACTGTGTTTATTAAATGTGTAACTATTTCATGAAGATATTGGATGGGAAGCATAATCAGCAGGATGTGTTGTATTTTCAGAAGCCCAATAATCTGACTCAGAACAACGTTTTGGACCAGCAGTTCTGTGTTCCGTCTGTTACAGTAACAATATTCTTGCAAAACTTTAATTGAAAGTAAGTCCAGTTAATTTTTGCAAACATAAATGTAGATGATGGATGAAAAAATGAAAAATGTTGAAAAACACATTTAAAGATGTGATCAAATTGTTCCTTGTCTCTAGGCCCAAAACACCAGGTGGAATGGACTTCTCAAATACTTCGAACCTCAACAGCACTGTGAAATCACAGACTCTTTTCTGCTACGAGTCTTTGAGTGGATCGTGTGTGAGGTTTGCTCGACCCCTGAGCGTTCAGGTTCCGATGTTCACATCGATGGTGTTGGCCATACTGGTGACTGTTATTGGGAATCTTCTGGTCATCACCTCCATTGCACACTTCAAGCAGCTTCAAACCTCCGTAAACCAACTGCTCGTCTCCTTGGCTGTGTGTGACCTCCTTCTGGGAGTGTTTGTAATGCCGTGCAGTGCTGTGCGCTCTGTCCAGGGCTGTTGGTACCTAGGAGGGTTTCTGTGTAAGCTCCACACCAGCACTGATATTATGCTGAGCACATCCTCCATCTTCCATCTATCCTTCATCTCCATTGATCGTTACTTTGCTGTCTGCAGGCCACTGTCGTACAGACTGATCATCACCAATAACACTGTATTGATCATGATCACCACCAGTTGGCTGGTCCCTGCCATTTTTTCTTATGGAATGATCTTCCCTGAGATCAATCTGAAAGGCAGGGAGGATTTCTATGAAACACATGTCAAGTGCATTGGAGGCTGTCAGGTGTTCTTTAGTCCAGTGGCAGCTTTAGTAGCATCCGCCTTCTGTTTTTACATCCCAGGCATGATCTTGATTTGTATATATTCCAAGATATATTGGGTTGCCAGGGCTCAGGCCAGGTCCATTAAAGATTTATCTCGTCAGTTTAAAGAGGCAGACTCTGGACGTAGAGAGAGACGAGGGGCAAATATTCTGGCAATAGTAGTGGGAGTGTTTCTAATCTGCTGGAGTCCCTTTTCCTTGTGCCTCATCATTGACCCTTTCATACAGTACTCCATCCCCCCGCTGTTGGGGGATACCCTGGTTTGGTTTGGATATTTGAACTCTGCTTTTAACCCTATTGTCTATGCTTTCTTTTACACTTGGTTCAGGAGGGCTTTAAAAATCATCATCAGTGGTCACATCTTTCACAGAGGTTCTTGTAGATTTAGATTGTATTCTGAGTAAAGTTTCAGTTGACATTGTATGATGTGTGTTCAAATAAATATATGAATTATTGTGGGATGTAACATGTGACAGTTATGCAACTAAAAGATAAAGCTTGAGTGAAAATGTAACAAATGCGGCTTTTAACCTGTTTCATATAAAGCTGTTTGCCTGAAATAAATGTATTTCAATGCTTGTGACACTTGTGCCTGTCACCTTGTTGAATAGTGTTCTTTGTCTCCTCCTAGTGCCGGAACAGTAATTCTGTGGCCCACCTGAATTTCTTTGAACTGTTATTTTACCAGGTAGGTTGACTGAGAACACATTCTCATTTACAGCAACAACCTGGGGAAAAGTTACAGGGGAGAGGAGGGGGATGAATGAGCCAATTATAAGCTGGGGATGATTAGGTGGCCATGATGGTTTGAGGGCCAGTTTGGGAATTTAGCGAGGACACCGGGGTTGACACCCCTACTCTTACAATAAGTGCCATGGTATCTTTAATGACCTCACAGAGTCAGGACACCCGTTAAACATCCCATCTCTCTTTTGACGAACATATCAAGACTGTTTCAAGGACAGCTTTTTTCCCATCTACGTAACATTGCAAAAATCAGACATTTTCTGTCCAAAAATGATGCAGAAAAATGTATCCATGCTTTTGTCACTTCTAGGTTAGACTACTGCAATGCTCTACTTTCCGGCTACCCAGATAAAGCACTAAATAAACTTCAGTTAGTGCTAAATACGGCAATCCTGACTAGAACCAAAAAATGTGATCATATTACTCCAGTGCTATTCTCCCTACTATTTTCCAAAGCAAATGTAAGAGGACCGGATGAATTCATTGCATCTATATACTGCCTGGGAAGTTGTAATATTTTCCTTAATGCTCTGTGGGGCGCCCTAGACACATTGATAGCCTTTTTCTTTCCGTGCTCTGTAATGGTGGGTTTGTATACCAAAATATTTTTGGTGGCAAAAGAACATCTAAGGAAGATAAAATAATTCCAATGAGGGAGGTAGAGGTGTGGTGTCTCAACGGTCAGAGCGGAAAGCAGCTAAAACTTTAGGCATTGTGGTGGGTGTTTTCATCTTTTGCTGGCTGCCTTTCTTTGTTAATTCCATAGTTGATCCATACACAAACTTTAGCACACCACCTATTCTCTTTGAAGTGTTTATCTGGCTGGGTTACTTTAATTCTACTGCAAATCCAATCATCTATGCACTGTTTTATCCTTGGTTTCGAAAATGTCTTAATCTCATTGTGACATTGAAAATATTCAATAGACATTCTTCTTATATAAATGTATTTGCTACTACATGATATATTGTAAAGCTACATTAATATATTGCAAAACTGTGTGTGAACAGTATGCACTTCACTTTTAAAACCTAAACAATGACATGGCCACATTGGATAATGTGTTCAAGGAGACAAATGAAGAGAAGCATTTGACAAAACCTCTTCTGCACATTCTACTGCTGTCAGTACTTGCCAGGTCTTTTTGTGTAACTGTGTTTAACGTATAAATCCTTTCTCTTTTACTTACATTTTATTGTATTTTCAATGTAGCATAGGCCTACCTTACAATACATTTTCATAAAGAACACAAAATGTATCTTTGGATTTTCTTTTAACTCAATCATCTTTGAATATAATGGCTGGTGTTGAGCTAAACAGTTTTCGGTCTAATGGCTGATGTTGAACTAAACAGCAGGTACCCGGGTTCGAGCCCGTTTTAAATTGGATCTTTCTGTAAAGCAGAGCATAGAGGTGGATCATGTGACTAAAAAGCATGACATGTAGATCAGGAAGCAGAGTGCAATATTTGGGGAATTGGAAGTTTTCCTATAAATATGTTGCCTGTGGGGTTCTTTAGTTTCACAAGTATTGAGTACTGTGTCTTCAGTGATCTCATTCTACATCCCAGGAGTAGGGATGATTAGCATCTACCTAAAGATTTTCCTTATAGCACAGAGAAAGGCACATTCAATTCATGGTACAACCAATCAGAACTCTGTAGGCAAATCACAGAGAAAGGCCACCAAAACACTTGGTATCATTATGAGGGTATTTCTATCATTCTGGACACCCTTTTATCTCCAACAGTCTCCAACTGCATTGATCCATTTATTAGTTACTTTACACCACCAGTTTTGTCTGTAACATTTATATGGATTGGATATTTGAATTGAACTATGAATCCCATGGTGTATGCATTATTTTACAGAAAATCACATTGTAGGATTTTTAATGAATTTATTTGAAAATTATGGTGGAAAATAAGTATTTGGTCACCTACAAACAAGCAAGATTTCTGGCTCTCACAGACCTGTAACTTCTTCTTTAAGAGGCTCCTCTGTCCTCCACTCGTTACCTGTATTAATGGCACCTGTTTGAACTTGTTATCCGTATAAAAGACACCTGTCCACAACCTCAAACAGTCACACTCCAAACTCCACTATGGCCAAGACCAAAGAGCTGTCAAAGGACACCAGAAACAAAATTGTAGAACTGCACCAGGCTGGGAAGACTGAATCTGCAATAGGTAAGCAGCTTGGTTTGAAGAAATCAACTGTGGGAGCAATTATTAGGAAATGGAAGACATACAAGACCACTGATAATCTCCCTCGATCTGGGGCTCCACGCAAGATCTCACCCCGTGGGGTCAAAATGATCACAAGAACGGTGAGCAAAAATCCCAGAACCACACGGGGGGACCTAGTGAATGACCTGCAGAGAGCTGGGACCAAAGTAACAAAGCCTACCATCAGTAACACACTACGCCGCCAGGGACTCAAATCCTGCAGTGCCAGAATGTGTCCCACTGCTTAAGCCAGTACATGTCCAGGTCCGTCTGAAGTTTGCTAGAGAGCATTTGGATGATCCAGAAGAAGATTGGGAGAATGTCATATGGTCAGATCAAACTAAAATATAACTTTTTGGTAAAAACTCAACTCGTCGTGTTTGGAGGACAAAGAATGCTGAGTTGCATCCAAAGAACGCCATACCTACTGTGAAGCATGGGGGTGGAAACATCATGCTTTGGGGCTGTTTCTCTGCAAAGGGACCAGGACGACTGATCCGTGTAAAGGAAAGAATGAATGGGGCCATGTATCGTGAGATTTTGAGTGAAAACCTCCTTCCATCAGCAAGGGCATTGAAGATGAAACGTGGCTGGGTCTTTCAGCATGACAATGATCCCAAACACACCGCCAGCTCAACGAAGGAGTGGCTTTGTAAGAAGCATTTCAAGGTCCTGGAGTGGCCTAGCCAGTCTCCAGATCTCAACCCCATAGAAAATCTTTGGAGGGAGTTGAAAGTCCGTGTTGCCCAGCAACAGCCCCAAAATGTCACTGCTCTAGAGGAGATCTGCATGGAGGAATGGGCCAAAATACCAGCAACAGTGTGTGAATACCTTGTGAAGACTTACAGAAAACGTTTGACCTCTGTCATTGCCAACAAAGGGTATATAACAAAGTATTGAGATAACCTTTTGTTATTGACCAAATACTTATTTTCCACCATAATTTTCAAATAAATTCATTAAAAATCCTACAATGTGATTTTCTGGATTTTTTTTCTTCTCATTTTGTCTGTCATAGTTGTAGTGTACCTATGATGAAAATTACAGGCCTCTCTCATCTTTTTAAGTGGGAGAACTTGCACAATTGGTGTCTGAATAAATACTTATTTTGACCCACTGTACATAAATACATAGTGTATTCAGAAAGTATTCAGACCCCCCCACACTTTTTCCAAATGTTGTTACATTACAGTCTTATTCTACAATAGATTTTTTTTAAATCCTCATCATCTCACACAAACTCCATAATGAAAAAGCGAAAACAAGTTTCAGAACTGTTTGCTAATTTATACAAAATAAAAAAACAGAAATAGCTTATTTACATAAGTATTCAGACCCTTTGCTATGAGACTCGAAATTGAGCTCATGTGCATCCTGTTTCCATTGATCATCATTGAGATGTTTCTACGGCTTGATTGGAGTCCACCTGTGTTAAAATCAATTGATTGGACATGATTTGGAAAGGCACACACCTGTCTATACAAGGTCCCACAGTTGACAGTGGATGTCAGAGCAAAAACGAAGGAATTGTCCGTAGAGCTCTGAGACAAGATTGTGTCGAGGCACAAACCTGGGGAAGGGTACCAAAACATTACTGTAACTTTTAAGGTCCCCAAGAACACAGTGGCTTCCATCATTCTTAAAGGGAGGAAGTTTGGAACCACCAAGACTCTTCCTAGAGCTGAGCAATTGGGGGAGAAGGGCCTTGGTTCAGGAGGGCTTTGAGAATCATCATCAGTGGTCACGTCTTTCACAGAGGTTCTTGTAGATTTAGATTGTATTCTGAGTAAAGTTTCAGTTGACATTGTATGGTGTGTGTTCAAATAAATACATTAATTATGATGGGATGTAGCATGTGACAGTTATGCAACTCAAAGTTATAAAGCTTGAGTGAAAATGTAACAGAAGCTGCTTTTAAGCTGTTTCAAATAAAGCTACTTGCTTGAAACAAACGTTTCAATGCTTGTGATGACTGTGCCTGTCACCTTGTTGAATATTGTTCTTTGTCTCCCCCTCGTGCCTATTGCTGGAACAGTAAGTCTGTGTTGTGTGGCCCAAATGAACTGAGAGCTCATGACATCATTATCTTAGTGCACTATCATACTGCTGGTGTACATTACTTGAACATACACATAATATAAACAGATGTAAATCATGTAACCTATTATAACTGGCTGGTAGCTGGGAAAGGGGTGTGACCAAAATATGTCCAATAGGGTATATAAACACTGTCATTCTTCTAAGAAGACTGTGCTGAATTCAGCACCACTCACACACCTGCACCTGTGACTACAGTTGCAAGTGATCAGCTCTAACTTGAATGTCTTTTTGTTTTTGGCAATGGATATCTCATCTCATCAACATCTGGATCCAAAGTTTTTATGTTATCCAGAATCAAATGCCTCCTGCACCAGATAAATTTTCAGTGAAGGAGTTCAAATAGCTTTATACTTTTTTTTTGTTTCAGGTATGCTGGTTACTATTCTAGGGAACGGTGTGGTCATTATCTCCATTGCTCACATAAAACAGCTCCACACGCCAACTAACATACTTATAATGTCTTTGGCAGTTGCAGACCTGCTGCTTGGAGTAACTGTGATGCCTTTTAGTACAATGAGGGCTGTGGAGGGCTGCTGGTACTTTGGAGATGCTTTTTGTTTGCTGCATTCTAGTTTTGATATGTTCCTCACATCTGTTTCAATTTTCCACCTGGTATTCATAGCCATAGATCGATATGAAGCTGTGTGCAGTCCACTTCGCTATTCCACCAAGATTACTATACCAATTGCATGGCTCATGGTTTTTGCCAGTTGGGCCGTTGCTGCATTGTACTCCTATTGCCTACTATATTCCAAAGCAAATGTAAGAGGACTGGATGAATTCATTGCATCTATATACTGCCTGGGAAGTTGTAATCTTTTCCTTAATGCTCTGTGGGGCACCCTAGACACATTGATAGCCTTTTTCTTTCCATGCTCTGTAATGGTGGGTTTGTATACCAAAATATTTTTGGTGGCAAAAGAACATCTAAGGAAGATTGAAGACAGACAAAATAATTCCAATGAGGGAGGTAGAGGTGTGGTGTCTCAACGGTCAGAGCGGAAAGCAGCTAAAACTTTAGGCATTGTGGTGGGTGTTTTCATCTTTTGCTGGCTGCCTTTCTTTGTTAATTCCATAGTTGATCCATACACAAACTTTAGCACACCACCTATTCTCTTTGAAGTGTTTATCTGGCTGGGTTACTTTAATTCTACTGCAAATCCAATCATCTATGCACTGTTTTATCCTTGGTTTCGAAAATGTCTTAATCTCATTGTGACATTGAAAATATTCAATAGACATTCTTCTTATATAAATGTATTTGCTACTACATGATATATTGTAAAGCTACATTAATATATTGCAAAACTGTGTGTGAACAGTATGCACTTCACTTTTAAAACCTAAACAATGACATGGCCACATTGGATAATGTGTTCAAGGAGACAAATGAAGAGAAGCATTTGACAAAACCTCTTCTGCACATTCTACTGCTGTCAGTACTTGCCAGGTCTTTTTGTGTAACTGTGTTTAACGTATAAATCCTTTCTCTTTTACTTACATTTTATTGTATTTTCAATGTAGCATAGGCCTACCTTACAATACATTTTCATAAAGAACACAAAATGTATCTTTGGATTTTCTTTTAACTCAATCATCTTTGAATATAATGGCTGGTGTTGAGCTAAACAGTTTTCGGTCTAATGGCTGATGTTGAACTAAACAGCAGGTACCCGGGTTCGAGCCCGTTTTAAATTGGATCTTTCTGTAAAGCAGAGCATAGAGGTGGATCATGTGACTAAAAAGCATGACATGTAGATCAGGAAGCAGAGTGCAATATTTGGGGAATTGGAAGTTTTCCTATAAATATGTTGCCTGTGGGGTTCTTTAGTTTCACAAGTATTGAGTACTGTGTCTTCAGTGATCTCATTCTACATCCCAGGAGTAGGGATGATTAGCATCTACCTAAAGATTTTCCTTATAGCACAGAGAAAGGCACATTCAATTCATGGTACAACCAATCAGAACTCTGTAGGCAAATCACAGAGAAAGGCCACCAAAACACTTGGTATCATTATGAGGGTATTTCTATCATTCTGGACACCCTTTTATCTCCAACAGTCTCCAACTGCATTGATCCATTTATTAGTTACTTTACACCACCAGTTTTGTCTGTAACATTTATATGGATTGGATATTTGAATTGAACTATGAATCCCATGGTGTATGCATTATTTTACAGAAAATCACATTGTAGGATTTTTAATGAATTTATTTGAAAATTATGGTGGAAAATAAGTATTTGGTCACCTACAAACAAGCAAGATTTCTGGCTCTCACAGACCTGTAACTTCTTCTTTAAGAGGCTCCTCTGTCCTCCACTCGTTACCTGTATTAATGGCACCTGTTTGAACTTGTTATCCGTATAAAAGACACCTGTCCACAACCTCAAACAGTCACACTCCAAACTCCACTATGGCCAAGACCAAAGAGCTGTCAAAGGACACCAGAAACAAAATTGTAGAACTGCACCAGGCTGGGAAGACTGAATCTGCAATAGGTAAGCAGCTTGGTTTGAAGAAATCAACTGTGGGAGCAATTATTAGGAAATGGAAGACATACAAGACCACTGATAATCTCCCTCGATCTGGGGCTCCACGCAAGATCTCACCCCGTGGGGTCAAAATGATCACAAGAACGGTGAGCAAAAATCCCAGAACCACACGGGGGGACCTAGTGAATGACCTGCAGAGAGCTGGGACCAAAGTAACAAAGCCTACCATCAGTAACACACTACGCCGCCAGGGACTCAAATCCTGCAGTGCCAGAATGTGTCCCACTGCTTAAGCCAGTACATGTCCAGGTCCGTCTGAAGTTTGCTAGAGAGCATTTGGATGATCCAGAAGAAGATTGGGAGAATGTCATATGGTCAGATCAAACTAAAATATAACTTTTTGGTAAAAACTCAACTCGTCGTGTTTGGAGGACAAAGAATGCTGAGTTGCATCCAAAGAACGCCATACCTACTGTGAAGCATGGGGGTGGAAACATCATGCTTTGGGGCTGTTTCTCTGCAAAGGGACCAGGACGACTGATCCGTGTAAAGGAAAGAATGAATGGGGCCATGTATCGTGAGATTTTGAGTGAAAACCTCCTTCCATCAGCAAGGGCATTGAAGATGAAACGTGGCTGGGTCTTTCAGCATGACAATGATCCCAAACACACCGCCAGCTCAACGAAGGAGTGGCTTTGTAAGAAGCATTTCAAGGTCCTGGAGTGGCCTAGCCAGTCTCCAGATCTCAACCCCATAGAAAATCTTTGGAGGGAGTTGAAAGTCCGTGTTGCCCAGCAACAGCCCCAAAATGTCACTGCTCTAGAGGAGATCTGCATGGAGGAATGGGCCAAAATACCAGCAACAGTGTGTGAATACCTTGTGAAGACTTACAGAAAACGTTTGACCTCTGTCATTGCCAACAAAGGGTATATAACAAAGTATTGAGATAACCTTTTGTTATTGACCAAATACTTATTTTCCACCATGATTTTCTGGATTTTTTTTCTTCTCATTTTGTCTGTCATAGTTGTAGTGTACCTATGATGAAAATTACAGGCCTCTCTCATCTTTTTAAGTGGGATAACTTGCACAATTGGTGTCTGAATAAATACTTATTTTGACCCACTGTACATAAATACATAGTGTATTCAGAAAGTATTCAGACCCCCCCACACTTTTTCCAAATGTTGTTACATTACAGTCTTATTCTACAATAGATTTTTTTTAAATCCTCATCATCTCACACAAACTCCATAATGAAAAAGCGAAAACAAGTTTCAGAACTGTTTGCTAATTTATCCAAAATAAAAAAACAGAAATAGCTTATTTACATAAGTATTCAGACCCTTTGCTATGAGACTCGAAATTGAGCTCATGTGCATCCTGTTTCCATTGATCATCATTGAGATGTTTCTACGGCTTGATTGGAGTCCACCTGTGTTAAAATCAATTGATTGGACATGATTTGGAAAGGCACACACCTGTCTATACAAGGTCCCACAGTTGACAGTGGATGTCAGAGCAAAAACGAAGGAATTGTCCGTAGAGCTCTGAGACAAGATTGTGTCGAGGCACAAACCTGGGGAAGGGTACCAAAACATTACTGTAACTTTTAAGGTCCCCAAGAACACAGTGGCTTCCATCATTCTTAAAGGGAGGAAGTTTGGAACCACCAAGACTCTTCCTAGAGCTGAGCAATTGGGGGAGAAGGGCCTTGGTTCAGGAGGGCTTTGAGAATCATCATCAGTGGTCACGTCTTTCACAGAGGTTCTTGTAGATTTAGATTGTATTCTGAGTAAAGTTTCAGTTGACATTGTATGGTGTGTGTTCAAATAAATACATTAATTATGATGGGATGTAGCATGTGACAGTTATGCAACTCAAAGTTATAAAGCTTGAGTGAAAATGTAACAGAAGCTGCTTTTAAGCTGTTTCAAATAAAGCTACTTGCTTGAAACAAACGTTTCAATGCTTGTGATGACTGTGCCTGTCACCTTGTTGAATATTGTTCTTTGTCTCCCCCTCGTGCCTATTGCTGGAACAGTAAGTCTGTGTTGTGTGGCCCAAATGAACTGAGAGCTCATGACATCATTATCTTAGTGCACTATCATACTGCTGGTGTACATTACTTGAACATACACATAATATAAACAGATGTAAATCATGTAACCTATTATAACTGGCTGGTAGCTGGGAAAGGGGTGTGACCAAAATATGTCCAATAGGGTATATAAACACTGTCATTCTTCTAAGAAGACTGTGCTGAATTCAGCACCACTCACACACCTGCACCTGTGACTACAGTTGCAAGTGATCAGCTCTAACTTGAATGTCTTTTTCTTTTTGGCAATGGATATCTCATCTCATCAACATCTGGATCCAAAGTTTTTATGTTATCCAGAATCAAATGCCTCCTGCACCAGAGAAATTTTCAGTGAAGGAGTTCAAATAGCTTTATACTTTTTTTTTGTTTCAGGTATGCTGGTTACTATTCTAGGGAACGGTGTGGTCATTATCTCCATTGCTCACATAAAACAGCTCCACACGCCAACTAACATACTTATAATGTCTTTGGCAGTTGCAGACCTGCTGCTTGGAGTAACTGTGATGCCTTTTAGTACAATGAGGGCTGTGGAGGGCTGCTGGTACTTTGGAGATGCTTTTTGTTTGCTGCATTCTAGTTTTGATATGTTCCTCACATCTGTTTCAATTTTCCACCTGGTATTCATAGCCATAGATCGATATGAAGCTGTGTGCAGTCCACTTCGCTATTCCACCAAGATTACTATACCAATTGCATGGCTCATGGTTTTTGCCAGTTGGGCCGTTGCTGCATTGTACTCCTATTGCCTACTATATTCCAAAGCAAATGTAAGAGGACTGGATGAATTCATTGCATCTATATACTGCCTGGGAAGTTGTAATCTTTTCCTTAATGCTCTGTGGGGCACCCTAGACACATTGATAGCCTTTTTCTTTCCGTGCTCTGTAATGGTGGGTTTGTATACCAAAATATTTTTGGTGGCAAAAGAACATCTAAGGAAGATTGAAGACAGACAAAATAATTCCAATGAGGGAGGTAGAGGTGTGGTGTCTCAACGGTCAGAGCGGAAAGCAGCTAAAACTTTAGGCATTGTGGTGGGTGTTTTCATCTTTTGCTGGCTGCCTTTCTTTGTTAATTCCATAGTTGATCCATACACAAACTTTAGCACACCACCTATTCTCTTTGAAGTGTTTATCTGGCTGGGTTACTTTAATTCTACTGCAAATCCAATCATCTATGCACTGTTTTATCCTTGGTTTCGAAAATGTCTTAATCTCATTGTGACATTGAAAATATTCAATAGACATTCTTCTTATATAAATGTATTTGCTACTACATGATATATTGTAAAGCTACATTAATATATTGCAAAACTGTGTGTGAACAGTATGCACTTCACTTTTAAAACCTAAACAATGACATGGCCACATTGGATAATGTGTTCAAGGAGACAAATGAAGAGAAGCATTTGACAAAACCTCTTCTGCACATTCTACTGCTGTCAGTACTTGCCAGGTCTTTTTGTGTAACTGTGTTTAACGTATAAATCCTTTCTCTTTTATTTACATTTTATTGTATTTTCAATGTAGCATAGGCCTACCTTACAATACATTTTCATAAAGAACACAAAATGTATCTTTGGATTTTCTTTTAACTCAATCATCTTTGAATATAATGGCTGGTGTTGAGCTAAACAGTTTTCGGTCTAATGGCTGATGTTGAACTAAACAGCAGGTACCCGGGTTCGAGCCCGTTTTAAATTTGATCTTTCTGTAAAGCAGAGCATAGAGGTGGATCATGTGACTGAAAAGCATGACATGCAGATCAGGAAGCAGAGTGCAATATTTGGGGAATTTGAAGTTTTCCTATAAATATGTTGCCTGTGAGGTTCTTTAGTTTCACAAGTATTGAGTACTGTGTCTTCAGTGATCTCATTCTACATCCCAGGAGTAGGGATGATTAGCATCTACCTAAAGATTTTCCTTATAGCACAGAGAAAGGCACATTCAATTCATGGTACAACCAATCAGAACTCTGTAGGCAAATCACAGAGAAAGGCCACCAAAACACTTGGTATCATTATGAGGGTATTTCTATCATTCTGGACACCCTTTTATCTCCAACAGTCTCCAACTGCATTGATCCATTTATTAGTTACTTTACACCACCAGTTTTGTCTGTAACATTTATATGGATTGGATATTTGAATTGAACTATGAATCCCATGGTGTATGCATTATTTTACAGTTGGTTCAGGAAGGGGTTTAGAACGATCATTTCTGGAAATGTATTGCAAACCTGTTGTTCAATATTACAATTGTTAAAATAAATATGTCCATAACCGGTACAGACAAATAAGTGTGACAAATATTTTCCTTGCTGTTAGTCCTTTTTTTAAACCATCAGCCACAGGGTTATAGGATTCAAAAGCAATTTAATAACATTTTATTTGAACATCGAGAAGATTGCATTAGACCTATCCACAGCAAATCCAGCAATATTCACTAATGAGTTACTGTAGCCTCTCCACTCCCATATCTAGTACATACATACATCACACACACACATACATACATAGTTTATTCAGAAAGTATTCAGACCCCCCCCACACACAAACTTTTTCCAAATGTTAATACATTACAGCCTTATTCTACAATTGATTAAACAACAACAAAGAATCCTCATCATCTACACACAATACTCCATAATGACAAAGCGAGAACAAGTTTCAGAAATGTTTGCTAATTTATACAAAATGAAAAACAGAAATAGCTTATTTACATAAGTATTCAGACCACAGTGTCCTCCATCTTTCTTAAAGGGAGGAGGTTAGGAGTTTGGAACCACCAAGGCTCTTCCTAGAGCTGAGCAATTGGGGGAGAAGGGCCTTGGTCAGGGAGGTGACCAAGAAGCTGATGGTCACTTTGACAGACCTCCAGAGTTTCTCTGTAGAGATGGGAGAACCTTCCAGAAGGACAACCATCTCTGCAGCATTCCACCAATCAGGCCTTTATGGTGGAGTGACCAGGCGCAAGCCACTCCTCAGTAAAAGGCACATGACAGCCGGCTTGGAGTTCGCCTAAAGGCACCCACAGACCATGAGAAACAAGATTCTCTGGTCTGATGAAACCAAGATTGAACTCTTTGGCCTGAATGCCAAGCTTAACATCTGGAGCAAACCAGGCACGGCTCATCACCTGGCCAATACCATCCTTGGTGGTGGCAGCACCATGCTGTGGGGATGTTTTTCAGCAGCAGGGACCGGGAGATTGGTCAGAATTGAGGAAAAGAGGAACACAGCAAAGTACAGAGAGATCCTTGATGAAAACCTGCTCCATAGCACTCAGGACCTCAGACTGGGATGATGGTTCACCATCCAACTGGACAACGACCCTAAGCACACAGCCAAGGCAATGCACGAGTGACTTCGGGAGAAGTCTCTGAATGTCCTTGAGGGGCCCAGCCAGAGCCCGGACCCGATTGAACGTCTCTGGAGAAACTTGAAAATAGCTGTGCATCAACACTCCCCATCCAACCTGACAGAGCTTGAGAGGACCTACAGAGAAGAATGGGAGAAACTCCCCAAATACAGGTGTGCCAACTTCGTAGCGTTATACTAAAGAAGACTTAAAGCTGTAATCGCTGTCAAAGGTGATTTAACAAAGTACTGAGTAAAGGGTGTGAATATTTATGTAAATGTGATATTTCAGTTGTTTTTTGTTTTTTGGGGCAGAACATTCATTGTGGGGTATTGTGTGTAGATTGATGACGGGAAAAAATGATGTTATCCATTTTGGAATAAGGCTTTAGCATAACAAAATGTGGAAAAGTCAAGGGGTCTGAATACTTTCCAAGTGCACTGTACATAACTGGGAGCAGCAGCCACTGGCGGACTGTTATCAAAAGTTGGCCCTGGCATTTCTAATACACTGGCCCATTCTTTTCCTCCAGGCCCCCACACTGGCCAATCATTTTCCAATGGACCAGTCCATCTGGCATTTGACTAAAACTTTCTGCTAGTACTGACTTTGGTTATAATATTACTATTTTCACCACAGTCATCTCTCTTTGTGTGTTTGTTAACTTTGTGTTCCTGGGTATTTGTCAGTCTGTTTTCAGACAGAGGGCAGCTGATATTTGGCTCAAGGCCCAAGGCTGTTAGGTCATTGAAGTTCTGATTATACAGTACATTCACAGTTGTATATGACATTGAGCCTCATACACTGTTGCATTTAAATGTCATGCTGTGTAAAAATAAAAAGTCATGCTTTGTTAAATTAAATAGTAATGTTGCGTTAAACTAAATAGTAATGTTGCGTTAAACTAAATAGTAATCTGTGGTAAACTAAATAGTAATCTGTGGTAAACTAAATAGTAATCTGTGGTAAACTAAATAGTAATCTGTGGTAAACTAAATAGTCATCTGTGGTAAACTAAATAGTCATCTGTGGTAAACTAAATAGTCATCTGTGGTAAACTAAATAGTAATGTTGCGTTAAACTAAATAGTCATCTGTGGTAAACTAAATAGTAATGTTGCGTTAAACTAAATAGTAATGTTGCGTTAAACTAAATAGTAATCTGTGGTAAACTAAATAGTAATCTGTGGTAAACTAAATAGTAATCTGTGGTAAACTAAATAGTAATCTGTGGTAAACTAAATAGTAATCTGTGGTAAACTAAATAGTCATCTGTGGTAAACTAAATAGTCATCTGTGTTAAACTTAATAGTAATCTGTGTTAAACTTAATAGTCATCTGTGTTAAACTTAATAGTAATGCTGTGTTAAATTAAATTAGGAGATGATATAGGGGCGGCTTTATGAACACAGATTAAGTCTAGGCCTATCCCAGGATTATACTGGATTTAATGAATACTGTAAAGATAATTTGACCTAAACTATTCCTGGACTTTGGTTAATATTTTTTTTTATCACAGACCATATTCGGTAATCCAAGGTTAAAGGGGCAATGTGGGATTTTCATGAATTCCCATTTCTTGTTTAAGGTTTATAAACCATAATTAAACATACACCTGGATTTATTTAATCTGGGTCTGTGAAACTGTCCAATAATGTAGGATATAATGTGATAATTATACTTTCTCTTTTACAAATGAGTCACATATAAATGCTTTTCTGTTTTTGGTTCATGTCTCTACATTGGGATTTCCCATCTGTATCTGAAATCCAGCAGTACGTTTGATCACGTTTTATACCTCAGATGTTTGATATTCCTGTTTGTTTTCCCATCCTTAACCTTCTTCAGTGGTCTATATAATATGAGCAGAGATTTTTCTTCAATAAATATAATCTTCCTAAAATAATATGACGATTTTCAAGATGGATAACTGTGCTTGTTCTTGCTGTAAATGGACTTACAGTATGTACTGTATTATTCATGATTGTTATTTTGGTTCATCTGTATCCTTCTGTAATCTTTAATCTTTTTTAATGTGTTTGACTATGCTTTGTGTAGTCAATAAATAAATTATATTTCAGTTTGTGATTCATGACTAATCATCCCTAGCATTCAATTGCCTCATTCATCCCCTCGCCTACCCCTTGTGACTATTCCCCAGGCCATTGTTGTAAAAAATAATATGTTCCCAGTCACTTTAAATGGTGAAATAAGGGTTAAATAAATACAAATGTTTTGCAACTCAAGCAGCAGGAATTATGTTGTCACCCTGCACAAACATAAATAACCCAAGCATGTCATAATATCTGCTAAACTGTACAGTAAAGCAAGAAAAACAATCAAGCTTCCCAGAAAATTGTTAAAATAGCCCATGTTAAGATATGTAGCTTTAAGAAACAAGGTTCATGAAATCAATAATATGCTAGGTACAGATGACATTCATATTCTGGCAATCTCTGAAACTCACTTAGATAATACCTTTGATGATACAGTGGTAGCAATACATGGTTATAACATCTACAGAAAATACAGAAATGCCAAAGGTGGAGGTGTGTTTGTTTATATTCAGAACCACATTTCTGTAAAGCTTAGAGAGGATCTCATGTTAAACACTGTTGAAGTAATATGGCTATAGCCCATCCGGGTGGGAATCTGCTATAGACCACCAAGTGCTAACAGTCAGAATCTGGATAACATGTGTGAAATGCTTGATAATGTATGTGATATCAACAGAGGGGTATATTTTCTGGGTAATTTAAATATAGACTGTCTTTCATCAGGCTGCCCACTCAAGAGAAAGTTTGAAACTGTAAAAATGCCGGAAATCTGGTTCAGGTTATCAATCATCCTACCAGGGTAGTTACAGACAGCACAGGAATGAAATCATCAACATGTATTGATCACATGTTTACTAATGCTGCAGAATGTTGTTTGAAAGCAGTATCCAAATCCATCGGATGTAGTGATCACAATATAGTAGCCATATCTAAGAAAACTAAAGTTCAAAAGGCTGGGCCTAATATAGTGTAGGTCATACAATACCTTTTGTAGTGATTCCTATATGTTGTTGACATTCGTTGGTCCATGGTGTGTAATGAGGAGCAACCAGACACTGCACTTGACAAAGTTATGAAATTGCTTATCCATGCACCCATTAAGAAAATGACTGTGAAAACTGTTAAATCCCCATGGATTGATGAGGAATTTTAAAATTGTATGGTTAAGAGGGATTAGGCAAAATAATTGACAACTTGGTCTGACTGTACAACCAATTGGCAAACGTACTCCAAATTACTAGCTAGCATTTCACACCAGTTACACTCACCCCTCTTTGACCTCCTCATTTTCCACAGCAACCAGCGATCCGGGTCAACAGCACCAATGTAACAGTATTGCTTCTTCCCCTCTCCTCGCCCCTACCTGGGCTCGAACCAGAGACCCTCTGCAAACATCGACACCTGCCTCCCACGAAGCATCGTTCTATCACTCCATAAAATCAGCAGCCCTTGCAGAGCAAGGGAAACTAATTCAAGGTCTCAGAGAGAGTGATGTCACTGATTGAAACGCTATTAGCGCGCACCCCACTAACTAGCTAGCCATTTCACACCAGTTACACATGCATACAAACACACAATTACATATGCACTAAACACACACTTCCACATGGATTTTGTGTTGTAGATATGTGGTAGTAGAGTAGGGGCCTGAGGGCACACACTTAATATGTTGTGAAATCTGTTGTGAATGTATTTTAATGTTTTACAAAATGTATAACTGCCTTAGTTTTGCTGAACTCCAGCAAGAGTAGCTAATGGGGATCCATAATAAATACAAATGTCTAAATTACATGGTAAAAACATTTTTGCATTTAGGAGATAATGTGTGATGTTTTCTGTGATACTTTTGTTGCAGATTGTACTTAATACTTCACTTGATTTCATTTAATCCGTCTCATTACAATTTACCAACAGAATGTAGGGATATTGTATACCATTCTTATCAGACCTCAGGATAAGACCCAGATGCAGACAGTTCAAAATAACAGAACTTTATTTACAAAACAAGGGGCAGGCATACGACAGGTCAAGGGCAGGCAGAGGTCAGTAATCCAGGGCACAGTCTGAAAAGTACAGAAAGGCAGGCAGGCTCATGGGCAGGGCAGGCAGGGTCAGTAATCCAAGGCAGTGTCGAGAAGTACAGAACGGCAGCAGGCTCAGGGTCATGGCAGGCAGAATGGTCAAAAACTGGGAGAACTAGAAAACAGGAAGTAACGAGAAACAGGAGTACAGGAAAAATGCTGGTAGGTTTGAACGAGACAAGACGAACTGGCAACAGACAAACAGAAAACACAGGTATAAATGCACAGAGGATAATGTGGAAAATGGGCGACACCTGGAGGAGACAAGCACAAGACAGGTGAAACAGATCAGGGTCTGACAATTCTAGGGTTATGGTTAGAGTTATGGTTAGAGTTGTTGTTATCATTACCACTGTAGGGACAATGTACTGTAAAACCATTCTAAAGTTGGTGTCAGGGTTATGCCAGAGTTAGGCTGGACATGAAGCTAGGGTTAGGGGATAAGGGGGTTAGGGGACTCAATTTAATTTCAAACTATAATTTTAATCTCATTGATGGTCAGTTCTTGCATTCATAGCTTGTTCTATAAATGGAAGAGTGGTTACATTTTTACAGCCCCATCCCTCAGTTGTTTTCAAAAACAGTTGCATGATCATAGTCTAATCTAAATGAGTACAAACTGCCAAACGTGACATCATCCTCATTGTTTATCAACACCTTCTGAGTGGCGAGACACCTGTGGGAATGGCATCATCATTAAAGGGAAAGTCATTAAAGGTGCTAGCAGGGCCCTGTGGTTTGTCCTCCTGTTTACCAGAATCATTACTATGGTAGAAGACACATCTGCTCGCCATACCATTTTTTTTTTTTACCTTTATTTAACCAGGCAAGTCAGTTAAGAACAAATTCTTATTTTCAATGACGGCCTGGGAACAGTGGGTTAACTGCCTGTTCAGGGGCAGAACGACAGATTTGTACCTTGTCAGCTCGGGGGTTTGAACTCGCAACCTTCCGGTTACTAGTCCAACGCTCTAACCACTAGGCTACCCTGCCGCCCCATAAAGTGGTTGCCATGGGTACCTCAAAGCACAGGTCATGAAGGTCACACACTAGATAGATATGCCTCAAGTAATTTATGCATAGGTCAATTGCATTGGTTTGTTTGTTTTCTCTCTATATAGCTGTACCTTAACCCCCCTCTCCCTCTCTCTTATCTCCCTCACTCCCTCCTCGCCTGTCCCTCTCTCTGTCTCTCTCTGTGTCTCTCTATACTGCTTCTTTATGCCCCCTCGTCTTCTCTCTCCCTCCCCCTTCTTTCACCCCTCCACCCTCTCCTCCTCTTCTCTCTCTCTTTCTCCCTCTCTCTTTATCCCTCCTCTCTCCCTCTCTCTACCTCTCCATCTCTTGTTTCTCTCTCGCCCTCCCTCTCTCTCCCTTTATCCCTCCCCTCTCTCTCTCTCTCTCTCTATCCCTCCTCTCTCTCGTTTCTCTCTCTCTCTCTCTCTCCCTTCTTCTTTCAACCCCCTCTCTCCCTCTCTCTCCTATTCATTATTTCCTCTCTTTCCTCTTTCTCTATCCCAGACTCTCTCTCGTTCTCTCCCTCCTTTCTCCCTCCCCTTCCTTCCTTCCTTCCTTCCTTCCTTCCTTCCTTCCTTCCTTCCTTCCTTCCTTCCTTCCTTCCTTCCTTCCTTCCTTCCTTCCTTCCTTCCTTCCTTCCTTCCTTCCTTCCTTCACCCTCACCCCCTCTCTCTCCCTCCTCCATTCCCTCTCTCTCCCTTCTTCTTTCCCCCCCTTTGCCTCTCACTGTCTCTCTCTCTCTCTCTCCCTCCTCTCTCCATTCCCCTTCTTTCACCACTTCCACCCTCTCCCTCCTCTCTCCTTCCTCTCTCCCTCCTTCTTTCTCTCTTTCCCTCTCTCTCTCCATGCCTCCTCCCTCCACCTCCACCTCTCCCTCCTCTCTCCCACCTCCACAGAATGGATATTGATGCATAGAAGTCAATACATTGTGAAACCTTCCTGTTCTAACTCCTTTCCATGGCAACCAATCAGCAGGCATGGACTTGATGGTACTGGAGTTCATGCAATCTTTTTTTAATTTCTGGGACAGACAATAACACACACAGCAGTGTAGTTGACGTATGGCTTTAATCCCATCCGCATAAAACAGTCTGTTATATACATTTTGTTTTGATCTTATAGTATTTGTATTTTTTTCTTTCATAATGCACATGATATTCCATATCAAATACAAATGTACAATAACAACTACATAGAACAAATACAAATTCTCCATAGACAGCACATGCAGTCACATACCTGGGACAGACAATAACACAAGTGTTAGTTGACTTATGGCTTCTCTCACACTCCTAGAAATTCAACAAAAATGTGAAACCGTCTAGGTTTGCAAGCTAGCTTGAAAACAACATAGCTAACACAGTGTACATGACGGGAGCTAGCATACTGTAGCTAACAAGTTAGCAAGGAAAACTTAAAATAACCAAAATACACTTCACATTATGACAAACTATGTCAATACATTGTACATTAGTTCATACATATTCTGTGACAGTTTGGATTTAATTATATCAAAAGTGAGTGCCTTTACATGGGAAAGGAGTGGACCACCGCTAGACCACCTTTTCTCCACACACAGAGACGCATACAAAGCTCTCCCTTGCCCTCCATTTGGCAAATCTGACCATACTTCTATCCTCCTAATTCCTGTTTACAAGCAAAAACGAAGTACCAGTTACTCGCTCAGTATGGAAGTGGTCAAATGACGTGAATGCTACGCTACAGGACTGTTTTGCTAGCACTGACAGGAACATGTTCCGGGATTCATCGAATGGCAATGAGGAGTATACCACCTCAGTCATCGGCTTCATCAATAAATGCATCGACGATGTCATCCCCACAGCAACCTTACGTACATATCCAAACCAGAAGCCATGAATTACAGGCAACATCCGCACCGAGCTAAAGGCTAGAGCTGACGCTTTCAAGGAGCGGGACACTAATCCGGACGCTTATAAGAAACCTCCTTATGCCCTCAGATGAACCATCAAATAGGCAAAGCGTCAATACTAGACCAAGATTGAATCCTACTACAACGGCTCTGACGCTCGTCTGATGTGGCCGGGCTTGCAAACTATTATGGACTACAACGGGAAAAACAGCTGCAACCTGCCCGGGGACACAAGCCTACCAGACGAGCTAAATGCTCTTTATGTTCGCTTCTAGGCAACATTGAAGCATACAGGAGAGCACCAGCTGTTCCTGATGAATGTGTGATCACACTCTCCGTAGACAATGTGAGCAAGACCTTTAAACAGGTCAACATTCACAAAGCAGCGGGGCCAGACGGATTACCAAGACATGTACTCAAAGCATGCACAGACCAACTGGAAAGTCTGTTCATTGACATTTTCAACCTCTCTCTGACCGAGTCTGTAATACCAACATGTTTCAAGCAGACCAACATAGTCCCTGTGCCCAAGAAATCAAAGGTAAGCTGCCTAAATTATTACCGCCCTGTAGCACTCACGTCAGTAGCCTGAAATGCTTTGAAAGGCACATGGCTCACATCAACACCATCATCCCAGAAACCCTAGCCACACTCCAATTCACATTCCACACCAACAGATCCACAATTTCAATCGTACTCCACACTGCCGTTTCCCACCTGGACAAAAGGAACACCTATGTGAGAATGCAGTTCCTTGACTACAGCTCAGCGTTCAACACCATAGTGCCTACAAAGCTCATCACTAAGCTAAGGACTCTGGGACGAAACACCTCCCTCTGCAACTGGATCCTGGACTTCCTGACGGGCCTCAGGTGGTAAGGGTAGGCAACAACACATCTGCCACGCTGATCCTCAACACTAGGCCCCTCATGGGTATGTGCTTAGTCCCCTCCTGTACTCCCTGTTCACCCACAACTGCATGGCCAAACACGACTCCAACACCATCATTAAGTTCGCTGACAACACAACAGTGGTAGGCCTGATCACTGACAACGATGAGACAGCCAATAGGGAGGAGGTCAGAGAACTGGCAGTGTGGTGCCAGGGTAACAACCTCTCCCTCACTGTGAGAAAGACAAAGGACCTGATCGTTGACTACAGAAAAAGGCGGGCCAAACAGGCCCCCATTATCATCGACAGGGCTGTAGTGGAGCGGGTCGAGAGGTTTAAGTTCCTTGGTGTCCACATCACCAACAAACTATCATGGTCCAAACACATCAAGACAGTCGTGAAGAGGGCACACCAAACCTTTTCCCCCTCGGGAGACTGAAAAGATTTGGCATAGGTTCCCAGATCCTCAAAATGTTCTATAGCTGCACCATCGAGAGCATCCTGACCGGTTGCATCACCGCCTGCTATGGCAACTGCTCGGCATCTGACCGTAAGGCACTACAGAGGGTAGTGCGTACGGCCCAGTACATCACTGGGGCCAAGCTTCCTGCCATCCAGAACCTATATACTAGGCGGTGTCAGAGGAAAGCCCATAAAATTGTCAGAGACTCAGGTCACCCAAGTCATAGACTGTTTTCTCTGCTACCACACTGCAAGCAGTACCGGAGCGTCAAGTCTAGGACCAAAGCCTCCTTAACAGCTTCTATCCCCAACCATACAACTTCTGAACAATTAATCAAATGGCCACCCGGGGTATTTACATTGACACCTGCTACTCGCTGTTTATTATCTTTGCATTGTCACTTTAACCCTCCTACATGTACAAATTACCTCAACTAACCTGCACCCCCACACACTGACTCTGTACTGGTACCCCCTGTATATAGATCGTTATTGTTATGTTAATTTTCCTCATTTTTTATTTTCTTAACTCTTCTTGAACTGCACTGTTGGTTAACGGCTTGTAAGTAAGCATTTCACGGTAAGGTCGACACTTGTTGTATTTGGCGAATGTGACAAATAATTGATTTGACTTGAGTGCATTCAGTTGTACAACTGACTAGGTATCCCCTTTCCAATAGGCCAGAGCGAACTTCTATCCCATCTCTGTTCCATTAAGCTGTGTGTAGTGCGGTTCTACTTAATACCTTTCAGACCGTCAGTACGGTTGAAAGTATGAATCATATCCCTCCTTCGCCGCGCAGATCCAGTAATAATAACAACAATGTCACACCGGTGATGTGACAGTGTGGTAGGACGTGCCCGCGGTTCATATAAAACCGTACGTCAAACTACGCACTGTCTCTTATTTCTTCTAGCAATGTAAGCTTAGCCATATCTTGCAAGTTGACTGTACCGCTGCTCCCGTTTTTTTGGATTGCATCTTCCCAGGTCACGGTAGGGTAAGCCAAACTCTGTGTGAGTTGTGTGTACTGTCAGTCTGTCACCAACAGCCTGTGACCTGTGGGTCAGAGTGTGAAATTCGTCCTCCAAGGCTATGTGACAGCACTTCCCTACCTATACCTTTCATCGGAGGATATCGGGCTTTCTTGTCTTGTGCTGACTTAGCCCAGCAGCAAGTGTGTGTGTTGGCCACCGTACTCCAGTGATAACCTTGTCAAGATATCCTCCACTCCTGTATTCGTTATCGAGGCAACCGGGCACAACTCGTCCCTCAACTACTTAAAACTTGAATGGGTCACTTCCTGACATAACCACATCTAGGAAGATTGTTAGCCTAGGCAGCTATATGACGTGAGATTCGGATTGCCTCCCTTAGGCATCTCTATCCCTTGTTATTACTAGCATGCTACTAACTCAACCTAGATGCCACTTTGTGTCATCAACTAGCTTACCAACTCCACATAGCTGCCACTGTGTGTTGTCAGCTTGGCTTACCAAACGACTGCCATTTGTGCATGTTTCTCATAAATAAGCATACATTTAAACTTCTGCTCCAGCCCTGTGGTCATAGCTAGGCTCACTCAAAATAATTATTGCGGGTGCTGTACAGCTCCTGCCAGATTATTGCAGCTCTCTACCCTTACTGTGTATTGTGGTAGCTGTTCTATACAGTCTTCGGTTACTATTATATTAGTTAATTTGATGAATCAGTGTATTGCTGTTAAAGGAATTTCACAATTCCTGTATGTGTTCATTAACCAATTCAATTTAAATCACTGTCTGTTTCTAAGAATTTGTAAGATCCTTATTTGCATAAAATGGACAGAGACCAGTCCAACAAGATTAGCCAATAGCATTTATTCTCGAGAGCCCTGGTCATAATACAATGTACATTGGTTTATATAGCTCACATTTCGTCATAAATGACTCTACTCCTCTCAGATGCAATGGCAATATAGTTCACAAGCCTTCCCACATTGTCTGCCACCTGTTAAACAATCTACTACAAGCCCAAGGTCTCTCCCCTCCCTGGGTAGGGACAGAATGTCCTGTAAGGAACACAGCATTCCAGCCGGTCTGACGATAGCTCCATTCATTTTTAACAAGGAACAGAAAGTCCTTGTTCTAATTCTTGACTAAAACTTGACTAAAACTACATGCATTATATTCAGTATTAAGATTCATACATCGACACAGTAACATAGTAGTATTCTGTTTAGTTATATTTCTAAGTTAAATGTATACATAATTTAGTAATTATTCATAAAAATCCCATAACAATTGAATAATAATTATTTTATCATTTATTTTCTTCACATTCTGAGCTGAGAGAACAATGCATCACCATGATGCTGGGCATGCATGGCTGTTCCTCTCGTGGAGCTGAACTACAAGTAGAAGATGGTCATTATCTGTGCCCTGCCTGACTAGGTGATGGCCACCTACGTGAGGCCCTTTCTGACTCCTGCGTTAACTGCTCCATCCTGCCTATGAAGGTGAGGGAAATGCGGCTAGCCAGAGTTGAGGACCTGGTTTTCGCAAACAATTTACCAGTGTCCGGCGTTGTTCGAAAGGGCCCACCCAGGACCACCAAAAGAGGGGAAGCCCACTAAACCAATGCTGGGCCGACCCGTGGGCCCTTGCCCACCACGGCAAGTACAGTAAGACGCTAACTGCAGAAACTGAATGGCGGGGTCGGCCGTCGTCCGATTTACCCAGCAGCACCTGACCTACTGGGCATCCCACTTTTGCAAACTTCAGACGTGCAGAAATTGTTTTTATGGACAGCAGTGACTTCTTCTGTGGTGTCCTCCCATGGACACCATTCGTGTTTAATGTTTTCCGTAACATAGACTCATCAACAGAGATGTTAGCATGTTCCAGAGATTTCTGTAAGTCTTTAGCTGACAATCTAGAATTCTTCTTAACCTCATTGAGCATTCTGCGCTGTGCTCTTGCAGTCCTCTTTGCAGGACGGCCACTCCTAGGGTGAGTAGCAATAGTGCTGAACTTTCTACGTTTGTTTGTTTTACTGTGGACTCAACTATGCATGAAAACACAGGAACTGGGGTGCAAACAAATGGCAGCAGGTGCTCTGGACTGATGAGTCAAAATGTGAAATATTTGGCTGTAGCAGAAGGTCGTTTGTTCGCTGAAGGGCTGGACAGCGGTACATGAATGAGTGTTTGCAGGCAACAGTGAAGCATGGTGGAGGTTCCTTGCAAGTTTGGGGCTGCATTTCTGCAAATGGAGTTTGGGATTTGGTCAGAATTAATGGTCTCCTCAATGCTGAGAATTACAGGCAGATACTTATCCATCATGCAATACCATCAGGGAGGCATCTGATTAGCCCCAAATTTATTCTGCAGCTTGACAACAACCCCAAACTTACAGTGAAAGTCATTAAGAACTATCAGCGTAAAGAAGAACAAGGAGTCCTGGAAGTGATGGTATGGCAGCCACAGAGCCCTGATCTCAACATCATCGAGTCTGTCTGGGATTACATGAAGAGAGAGAAGCACCTGACGCTGCCTAAATCCACAGCTGTGGTTAGTTCTGCAAGATATTTGGGCCAACCTACCTACCGTTTCCTTCAAAAACGATGTGCAAGTGTACCTAGAATAATTGATGCTGTTTTGAAGGCAAAGGGTGGTCGTAGATTTTTCTTCTGTTCACACACTTTGCATTTTGTTAATTGATAAACATAATCTATTAACATGTCTACTTTTGAAAGCATTCTTACTTTACACCATATTTTCACACCTACCTAAAACTTTTGCACAGTATTGTATATGTCACGCCCTGACCGTAGAGAGCCGTTTTATTTCTCTATTTGCTTAGGTCAGGGTGTTATGTGGGGTGGGTATTCTATGTTCTATTTTCTATGTTTTGTATTTCTTTGTTTTGGCAGGGTATGGTTCTCAATCAGGGACAGCTGTCTATGATTGGGAACCATACTTAGGCAGCCCTTTTTCCCACCTGTCTTGGTGGGTAGTTAACTTTGTTTGTGGCACTAAAGCCCTGTAAGCTTCACGGTTGTTCATTTTGTTTCTTGTTTGTTGGCGTCATTTTAAAATAAAAGGAAAATGTAAGCTCACTACGCTGCACCTTGGTCCACTTCTTACGACGGCCGTGACAGTATATCATTTTTTTAATATCATTTTTTGTGTATATCTATCTATGTCCTTAATTAATCAGGAAAAAGGAGACATTTTAGCATTATTATACAATAGAGAGCCGTAATCAGCATCAGACACACCTGACTAACTTGATGGGTTGTCAGCTAGCTAGCTAACAGTAAGCTTTAACTTAAGGTCTTTTGTTTAGACATGTAACATTAGCTAGCTAGCTAAACAATGAACCATAATCCCAATCCATAGAGTACTAGCAATATAAACCGATTGTCATAGCTAGCTATAGTTAACCAAATAGGTTCAATGCTTCTACACCTGCATTGCTTGCTGTTTGGGGTTTTAGGCTGGGTTTCTGTACAGCACTTTGTGACATCAGCTGATGTAAGAAGGGCTTTATGAATACATTTGATTGATTGATAATGGTTAGAGCATTGGGCCAGTAACCAAAAGATTGCTGGATTGAATCCCCAAGCTGTCATGGGTGCACCTAAGCCACGCTCAAGGTCCTAAACGATATCATAACCGGCATCGATAAAAGACAGTACTGTGCAGCCGTCTTCATCGACCTGGCCAAGGCTTTTGACTCTGTCAATCACTGCATTCTTAATGGCAGACTCCATGGCCTTGGTTTCTCAAATGACTGCCTTGCCTGGTTCACCAACTACTTCTCAGGTAGAGTTCAGTGTGTCAAATCGGAGGGCCTGTTGTCCGGACGTCTAGTAGTCTCTATGGGGGTGCCACAGGGTTCAATTCTCGGGCCAACTCTTTTCTCTGTATATTTCAATTAAGTCGCTTATTGACAGTATAGAGAGAAATATGGTGTCTCCTATTGTCCTGGAAGAGGTGGTCTTCACTGATATATCCCTTAAAACCTCTTGAAGCAAGGGGGCAGTATTTTGATGTTTGGATAAAAAACGTTCCTGAAGTAAACTGCCTATTTCTCAGGCCCAGAAGCTAGAATATGCATATAATTGGCAGATTAGGATAGAAAACACTCTAAAGTTTCCAGAACTGTCAAAACATTGTCTGTGAGTATAACAGAAATGATATTGCAGGCAAAAACCTGAGGAAATTCCAACCAGGAAGTGCTGTTTTTCTGAAACTACTCTGTTCCATTGCAAGCCTATCCTCCATTTAAATGGATATCAACCAGATTCCTTCCCCTATGGCTTCCACAGGGCGTGAACAGTCTTTAGACATAGTTTCAGGCTTTTATTCTGAAAAAGGAGCGAGAATGATCACATCATGTCGGTGGATAGCTGGGTGTCCCCAGATTTGTGCATGAACGAGCGCCTTGAGCAAGACCTTTTCTCTCTCTCTCCTATTGAAAAGGCTACCGTCCGGTTGAAATATAATCAATTCTTTATTGTTTAAAACAACCTGAGGATTGATTATAAAAAAGGTTTGACATGTTTCTACGAACTTTACGGATACTATTTGGAATTTTTGTCTTCCCGTCGTGACCGCACGAGCCTGTGGATTACTAAACAAAACGCGCCAACCAAATGGAGGTTTTTGGATATAAAGATAATCTTTATGGAACAAAACAAGCATTTATTGTGTAACTGGGAGTCTCACGAGTGCAAACATATGAAGATCATCAAAGGTAAGCGATTAATTTGATTGCTTTTCTGACTTTCGTGACCAATCTACTTTGCTGCTAGCTGTTTGTAATGTTTTGTCTGCTGAGAGCTCTCCTCACATAATTGCATTGTTTGCTTTCACCGTAAAGCTCTTTTGAAATTTGACATGCCAGGCGGATTAACAAAAAGCTAAGCTGTGTTTTGGTATATTGCACTTGTGATTTCATGAAAATTAAATATTTGTAGTAAAAATTATCCCGCTAAGGGCATCGATGCGCCAAGAGGATAAATAATGTAAACTACGCTTTGGTCCTATTTTTGCTCACACAATTTATATTTGGTGCAAAATTGAAAAACAATGTAACTGGGAATCAAAATTGTCACGCCCTGATCTGTTTCACCTGTCTTTGTGCTTGTCTCCACCCACCCTCCAGATGTCGCCCATTTTCCCGATTATCCCCTGTGTATGTCTGCTGCCAATTTGTCTTGCTTGTTCAAGTCAGCCAGTGTTTTTTCTCAGCTCCTGGTTTTGACCCTTGCCTGTCCTGACTCTGAGCCTGCCTGCCATCCTGTAAATTGACCCCACTACTCTGGATTATCGACCCTTGCCTGCCTTGACCTGTTGTATGCCTGCCCCAGTGGTTAAAATAAACATTGTTACTTCAACACATTCTGCACTTGGGTCTTACCTGAAACCTGATAAAAATGTCACACCAATACTACATACAATATTACACTATAATACCTTGCACTCTGAAGGGCGGCCTTTGGTATCCCTCGAATGGTCCAAATGTGGAATCCGTACCCTTACTGACATCATGGACAGTAATGGTATGAGACTATTCCAAGATTTGAAAAATACATAAACATTACTCCTTTTTTCTGTTGTCGTGGAAATTTCCACTAAGGACCCCAAAGCCAAGATTAAATTAATTTATGTTTATTCACGCCAGCGGTGAGATTACAAACAGCACTTCACAGTACAAGTTAGTCAGAAGCTCTGAGGAGGTATTTACCCCTCAGCATATTTATACTATCACAATGGGTTACACAAAGATAGCCAAGTGAGTTCATTCTCAGCAAAGTGTTTGCTCCCAGAGAGTGGTTGCCCAGAAGAATACATGTAACCACAGAGTCTGGGCGTTCAGCCTATGTTCCACGTCTGCCTAGCCAACCTTGTGAGAGCAAACCTCAGACACCCTGTCTGTCTACAACAGGTGCATTTCTAAGTATGCAACAGGTCAAACATGTATGACAAGTGTGAGACACTGTAAGCAGAAAGAGACACAGTAAAAATCCACTACACTATGTTTACAACTTAGGTCAGGTATGATGGCCTATGGATTCCCTTGTGAAACCCAACTACCGAAGCATCCAATGATGGGATTTATAAAGACAATATCTGGGCTCCCGAAAGGACTTATCGCTATAATATATAAACAACACATTCTGAGCTGGCCATTGAAAAAGTATTGTCCACAGATCTAATTGAATCTGAACAACCCTTCAAACTGGAAGAGAGTATGGAAAAATATGACCTCGGCATCCCATAACCCGATCCGTCAATTTATACTATTTAAGTTTGTTCACAGACTGTATTTAGCACCAACTAAACGTTTTATGATGAAATTGACCCCAACTCCCAACTGATCACCGTGTCCCCTAAATCAGATATGCACATTTCTTCATATGATGTGGGAGTGCCCTGTAGTTAAATGTTTCTGGGGTAAAGTTATACAATTCATTTTGAAGTGCATGAATTTAAATATTCAGTGCTTTGCATCTATTATGTTATTTAGCGAATATAGCCCCTTGAATCTCAATCAGAGAAGATTACTGCTGACAGGCAGCACTGCTGTGAAAAATGTTTTGGCTCTCAGATGGCAACTACCTCACTCTCTCCTATCCAGTGGATATAGTTACTGTTAGAAGTTATAACATTAGAATTATAAACAACGAGAATGAATGGTGCTAGTCAAGGAACAATTGAGGCCTGAACAAATATACTTGACTCTGTGAAGAACAATAAAAAATGTACCTTTTAGTAATTTAGCAGACACTCTTAACTAGAGAGAGAGTTAGAGGAGCAATTATGATTAAGTGCCTTGCTCAAGGCCACATCAATAGACTTTTCGCCGAGTCAGCTCGGGGTTCAAACCAGCAACTTTTCGATTAGGCGGGTGGGAAACACGTTTCCCTAGTGGGACTGAAGCGGGGAATAGGTTGGGGTTATCTTTGTGCGCATTTCTTTGATTGTTTTTATACCTGTAACCCCCTCTCAGAATTTTTTTTACTAAACTGAATTAAAAGTTGGTCACACAAAAAAATGCTGTGTTAAATAAATAGTCATGCTGTCTTAAATTAAATAGTCATGCTGTTTTGAACTAAATAGTAATTATGTGTTGAACTAAATAGTCATGCTGTCTTAAATTAAATAGTCATGCTGTCTTAAATTAAATAGTCATGCTGTTTTGAACTAAATAGTAATTATGTGTTGAACTAAATAGTCATGCTGTCTTAAATTAAATAGTCATGCTGTTTTGAACTAAATAGTAATTATGTGTTGAACTAAATAGTCATGCTGTTTTTACCGGTCACTTAGAAATGTCTTTGTTTCTGAAAGAAAAGCAATTTTTTAAATTTTTTAAATGGAATATCTACATCGGCGTGCAGAGGCCCATTATCAGCAAACATCACTCCTGTGTTCCAATGACATGTTGTGTTAGCTAATCCAAGTTTATAATTTTAAAAGGCTAATTGATCATTAGAAAACCCTTTTGCAATTATGTTAGCACAGTTGAAAACTGCCAGAAACAAATAACTTTCTTCTGAAACTCTTCAGTCTATCGGGAGTTGTTGGTCGTCAAGAAGGCGCTGAAAGCATGGTGGCACTGGCAGGAGGGTGCTAAACACCCATTCCTTGTCTGGACAGACCACAGGAACTTGGAGTATATTTGAGCAGCGACGAGGCTGAACCCGTGTCAAGCCAGGTGGGCCCTATTCTTCGCCAGGTTTGACATCACCTTCTCCTACCGGCCAGGCTGATGTGTTGTCCCTGGTGCATGACACAGAGGATCGGCTGGAGAAAGTGACAGCCATTATTCCCCTGTCCCGCATTGAGCCCTCACTTGCCCACTGTCCTGAGGGGTGTATCAACGTGCCCTCTGATGTGCTGTACTGTCTCCTCGCCTGGGCACACACAGCACCTGTGTTGGGGCACCCAGGTATAGCCCGTACTATCGACTGTCTCTCCGCCAAGTACTGGTGGCCCACCTTGGCCCAGGATGTCTCTTCCTGCTCCACCTGCACACAGAGCTAGACACCTCCCCTATGGCAAACTCCACCCGCTGCCAGTTCCACAATGACCTTGGTCCCATCTCTCCATGAATTTTGTCACAGACCTTCCCCCCTCGGAGGGGCACCACCATCCTGGTCATTGTGGACCGGTTTTCCAAACGCCTGTCATTTGATTCCTCTGCCTGGTTTCCATCTGGCCCTGCAGACCATGGGGGCTCTCTTCTCTCACGTCTTCTGGCACTACAGGATCCCGGAGGACATCGTGTCTGACCATGGACCTCAGTTCATCTCCTGTATCTGGAAGGCCTTCATGGAACGACTGGGGGTCATGGTCAGCTTCACCTCCGGGTACCGTCCCCAATCAAATGGGCAGGTGGAAAGGTAAATCGGGAACTGGGTAGGTACCTTCGTAGTTACTGTCAGGACCGGCCGGGGGAGTGGGCCGCACAAAACTCCCTCCGTCAGTCCTCCACTAACCTCAAACCCTTTCAGTGTGTTCTAGGCAATCAGCCGGCCCTGGCACCCTGGCACCAGAGTCAGATCGAGGCTCCTGCGGTAAACGATTGGTTCCGGTGCACCAATGGGGTATGGAACACCGTGCACACCCGTCTCCAGCGCGTCGTCCTCCGGCGCAGGCCGAGCGTCATTGCAGAGTGGCCCCGGTCTTTCACCCCGGTGACAGTGTCTGGCTTTCTACGAAGGACCAGCATCTCCGATTGCCCTGCCGGAAGCTGAGTCCGCGGTTTGTGGGGCCGTTGAAAGTCCTGAGTAGAGACAATGAGGTGACTTACAGATTACCGTCACTTACCGTATCTCACCCTCATTTCATGTATCTCTCCTCAGGCCGGTGGCAGTTGGTCCCTTGGCTAGCGCTGGACCCCATAATGCATCTCCCCCTCCCTTTGATGTCGAGGGGGCCCCGGCATACTCCATCTGCAGCCTGTTGGGCTCACGGCATAGTGGGGGGCTTCTCCAATATCTGGATGACTGGGAGGGGTACGGTCCCGAAGAGTGGTGCTGGGTTCCGGCGCAGGACATCCTGGATGGTTCTCTCATTCGGGACCTCCACAGGCATCGTCCCAACTGACCCGCACCGCATCTCCGGGGTTGTCCCCAAGGTCGGCGGCGCCCTCGCTTTGGCTCCCCCTCCTGTCCAGCTCAGACGTTCGGTGTCTCCGGCCTTCTGTCTAACCTACTGCTGGCAAACGCCCTTCACTCAAGTAGACTAAAGTAAAAAAAATATATAATAAAAATGTAACACAATAAGAATAACAATGATGAGGCTATATACAGGGGGTGACGGTACTGAGTCAGTTTGCTGGGGTACAGGTTAGTTGAGGTCATTTGTAAATGTAGGTAGGGGGAAGTGACAATGCATAGATAATCAACAGCGAGTAGCAGCAGTGTAGAAAAGGGAGGGGGGTCAATGTAAATTGTCCGGTGGTGAGTTTATTAACTGTTCAGCAGTGTTATGGCTTGGGGGTAGAAGCTGTTAAGGAGCCTTTTGGTCCTAATCTTGGCGATCCGGTAACGCTTGCCGTGTAGTAGCAGGAAAACAGTCTTTAACTTGGGTGGAGACTGGAGTCTCCAGTTTATGGGCTTTCCTCTGACAGTGTCTATTATATAGGTCCTGGATGGCAGGAAGCTTGGCCCCAGTGATGTACTGGGCCGTTCGTACCACACTCTGTAGCACCTTACGGTCAGATGCCGAGCAGTTGTTATACCAGGCGGGGATGCAACCGGTCGGGATGCTCTTGATGGTGCATCTGTAGAACCTGTTGAGGATCTGGGGATGTCAAATCTTTTCAGTCTCCTGAGGGGGAAAAGGTTTTGTCGTGCCCTCTTCACGACTGTCTTGCTATATTTGGACCATGATAGTTCGTTGGTGATGTGGACACCAAGGAACTTGAAACTCTCGACCCGCTCTACTACAGCTCCATCAATGTTAATGGGGGTCTGTTTGGCCTGCCTTTTCCTGTAGTCCACGATCAGCTCCTTTGTCTAGCTCACATTGAGGGAGAGGTTGTTGTCCTGGCACCACACTGCCAGTTCTCTGACCTCCTCCCTATAGACCGTCTCATCGTTGTCGGTGATCAGGCCTACCACTGTTGTGTCATCAGCAAACTTAATGATGGTGTTGGAGTCGTGTTTGGCAACAAAGTCATGGGTGAACAGGGAGTACAGGAGGGGACTAAGTACATACCCCTGAGGGGCCCCAGTGTTGAGGATCAGCGTGGCAGATGTGCTGTTGCCTACTCTTACCACCTGCGGGCGAACCGTCAGGAAGTCCAGGATCCAGTTGCAGAGGGAGGTGTTTAGTCCCAGAGTCCTTAGCTTAGTGATGAGCTTCATGGGCACTATAGTGTTGAATGCTGAGCTGTAGTCAATGAACAGCGTTCTCACATAGGTTATCCTTTTGTCCAGGTGAGAAAGTGCAGTGTGGAGTGCAATTGAGATCGCATCATCTGTGGATCTGTTGGGGTGGTATGCGAATTGGAGTGGGTCTAGGGTGTCCGGGATGATGCTGTTGATGTGAGCCATGACCAGCCTTTCAAAGCACATCATGGCTACTGACGTGAGTGCCATGGGGCGGTAATCATTTAGGCAGGTTACGTTCGTCGCTTCCTTGGGCACAGGGACTATGGTGGTCTGCTTGAAACATGTTGGTATTACAGACTCGGTCAGGGAGAGGTTGAAAATGTCAGTGAAGACACTTGCCAGTTGGTTGCGCATGCTTTGCATACACGTCCTGGTAATCCGTCTGGCCCAGCGGCTTTGCGAATGTTGACCTATTTAAAGGTTTGTTCAGGCCTCCCGGGTGGCGCAGTGGTTAAGGGCTGTGCCAGAACCAGAGACTCTGGGTTCGCGCCCAGGCTCTGTCGTAACCGGCCGTGACCGGGAGGTCTGTCGGGCGATGCACAATTGGCATAGCGTCGTCCGGGTTAGGGAGGGATATCCTTGTCTCATCGCGCACCAGCAACTCCTGTGGCGGGCCGGGCGCAGTGCACGCTAACCAAGGTTGCCAGGTGCACAGTGTTTCCTCCGACACATTGGTGCTGCTGGCTTCCGGGTTGGATGGCGCTGTGTTAAGAAGCAGTGCGGCTTGGTTGGGTTGTGTATCGGAGGACGCATGACTTTCAACCTTCGTCTCTCCCGAGCCCGTACGGGAGTTGTAGAGATGAGACAGGATTGTAGCTACTAACAATTGGATATCACGAAATTGGGGAGAAAAAAAAGGGGGGAAAATTCAACAACAAAAAACAAAAAAAAACAACAACAAAAAAGGTTTTGTTCACATTGGCTACTGAGAGCTTTGTCACACAGTCATCCAGAACAGCTAGTGCTCTCGTGCATGCTTCAGTGTTGCTTACCTCGAAGCGAGCATAAAAGTAATTTAGCTCGTCTGGTAGGCTCGCATCACTGTGCAGCTCGCATTTGGTACAAAGTAAGCCCTTTGTAGTCCGTAATAGTTTTGAAGCCCTGCGTCAGAGCCGGTGTAGTAGGATTCCATCTTAATCCTGTATTCACACTTTTCTTGTTTGATGATTTATCTAAAATCAAATCAAATTTTATTTGTCACATACACATGGTTAGCAGATGTTAATGCGAGTGTAGCGTAATGCTTGTGCTTCTAGTTCCAACAATGCAGTAATAACCAACGAGTAATCTAACCTAACAATTCCACAACTACTACCTTATACACACAAGTGTAAAGGGATAAAGAATATGTACATAAAGATATATGAATGAGTGATGGTACAGAACGGCATAGGCAAGATGCAGTAGATGGTATCGAGTACAGTATATACATATGAGATGAGTAATGTAGGGTATGTAAACAAAGTGGCATAGTTTAAAGTGGCTAGTGATACATATATTACATAAAGATGCAGTAGATGATATAGAGTACAGTATAAACATGTACATATGAGATGAGTAATGTAGGGTATGTAAACATTATATTAAGTAGCATTGTTTAAAGTGGCTAGTGATATATTTTTACATCAATTTCCATTACTAAAGTGGCTGGAGTTGAGTCGGTGTGTTGGCAGCAGCCACTCAATGTTAGTGGTGGCTGTTTAACAGTCTGATGGCCTTGAGATAGAACCTCTTAAAGCTAGGGGGCAGAATTTTCACTTTTGGATAAATAGCATGCCCAATTTCAATTTCCTGCTACTCATGCCAAGAATATAAGATATGCATATTATTCATAGATTTGGATAGAAAACACTCTGAAGTTTCTAAAACTGTTTGAATCATGTCTGTGAGTATAACATAATTTATGTAGCAGGCAAAACCCTAAGGACTAACTGTTCAGATTTTTTTGTTCCCCTCTCTGTTCCCTATTATTGTCTTTGCCATGGGATATTTCATAGGAACCTATTTTCCTACCGCTTCCACTAGATGTCGTCAGTCTTTGGAATTTGGTTGAGGTTATTCCTTTGTGCAATAGAGAAGTAGGCCAACTCGGAACTGGGGACACTTTTGTGAGTTGCACAAGATGTGAAAAGCAGCGCTGATTTCTTTTCTTTCCTGTATTGAATACAGATTGCCCTGTCTACAATTTGATCGATTATTAACGTTTAAAAATACCTAACGTTGTATTACAATAGTAGTTCGAAATATTTTGGCAAAGTTTATAGGCAACTTTTGAAATATTTTGTAGTGACGTTGCGTTTTTGTAAGCTGTTTTTTTCTGGATCAAAAGCGCTTTATAAATGGACATTTTGGATATGTATGGACAAAATTAATCGAACAAAAGGACCAATTGTGATGTTTATGGGGCATATTGGAGTGCCAACAAAACAAGCTCGTCAAAGGTAATGCATGTTTTATATTTTATTTCAGCGTTTTGTGTAGCGCCTGCAGGGTTGTAATATGCTAACTCCTTTGTTTACTGCTGGTGCAGATGGTGCAGGCTATCGGATAATAGCTTCTTATGCTTTTGCCAAAAAGCATTTTTAAAATCTGACATGTTGGCTGGATTCACAACGAGTGTAGCTTTATCTGATTATCTTACATGTGTGATTTAATGAAAGTTTGAATTTTATAGCATTTTATTTGAATCTGGCGCTCTGCATTTCCCCTGGCAATTGGCCAGTTGAGACATTTGCGTCCCGCCTATCCTTAAGAGGTTTTAACAGTCTGATGGCCTTGAGATAGAAGCTGTTTTTCAGTCTCTCGGTCCCTGCTTTGATGCACCTGTACTGACCTCGCCTTCTGGATGATAGCGAGGTGAACAGGCAGTGGCTCGGGTGGTTGTTGTCCTTGATGATCTTTATGGCCTTCCTGTGACATCGGGTGGTGTAGGTGTCCTGGAGTGCAGGTAGTTTGCCCCCGGTGATGCGTTGTGCAGACCTCACTACCCTCTGGAGAGCCTTACGGTTGTGGGCGGAGCAGTTGCCGTACCAGGCGGTGAAACAGCCTGACAGGACAATCTCGACTGTGCATCTGTAGAAATTTGTGAGTGCTTTTGGTAACAAGCCGAATTTCTTCAGCCTTCTGAGATTGAAGAGACGCTGCTGCGCCTTGTTCACGACGCTGTCTGTGTGGGTGGACCAATTCAGTTTGTCCGTGATGTGTATGCCGAGGAACTTAAAACTTACTACCCTCTCCACTACTGTCCCGTCGATGTGGATAGGGGGGTGCTCCCTCTGCTGTTTCCTGAAGTCCACAATCATCTCCTTTGTTTTGTTGACGTTGAGTGAGAGGTTATTTTCCTGACACCACACTTCGAGGGCCCTCACCTCCTCCCTGTAGGCCGTCTCGTCGTTGTTGGTAATCAAGCCTACCACTGTAGTGTCGTCCGCAAACTTGATGATTGAGTTGGAGGCGTGCAGGTCCACGCAGTCGTGGGTGAACAGGGAGTACAGGAGAGGCCTCAGAACGCACCCTTGTGGGGCCCCAGTGTTGAGGATCAGCAGGGTGGAGATGTTGTTACCAACCCTCACTACCTGGGGGCGGCCCATCAGGAAGTCCAGTACCCAGTTGCACAGGGTGGGGTCGAGACCCAGGGTCTCGAGCTTGATGACGGGTTTGGAGGGTACTATGGTGTTAAATGCTGAGCTGTAGTCGATGAACAGCATTCTCACATACAGTGGGGAGAACAAGTATTTGATACACTGCAGATTTTGCAGGTTTTCCGAACTTACAAAGCATGTAGAGGTCTGTCATTTTTATCATAGGTACACTTCAACTGTGAGAATCTAAAACAAAAATCCAGAAAATCACATTGTATAATTTTTAAGTAATTAATGTGCATTTTATTGCATGACATAAGTATTTGATCACCTACCAACCAGTAAGAATGCCGGCTCTCACAGACCTGTTAGTTTTTCTTTAAGAAGCCCTCCTGTTCTCCACTCATTACCTGTATTAACTGCACCTTTTTGAACTCGTTACCTGTATAAAAGACACCTGTCCACACACTCAATCAAACAGACTCCAACCTCTCCACAATGGCAAAGACCAGAGAGCTGTGTAAGGACAATAGGGATAAAATGCGGAACATATCCCAATCCACGTGATCGAAGTGTGGAATCAGATTGGTCGGACCAGCGTTGAACAGACCTGAGCGCGGGAGCTTCTTGTTTTAGTTTCTGTCTGTAGGCTGGGAGCAACAGAATGGAGTCTTGGTCAGCTTTCCGAAAGGAGGGCAGGGGAGGGCCTTATATGCGTTGCGGAAGTTAGAATAACAATTATCCAGGGTTTTACCAGCCCTGGTTGCGCAATCGATATGCTGATACAATTTAGGGAGTCTTGTTTTCAGATTAGCCTTGTTAAAATCCCCAGCTACAATGGTTGCAGCCTCAGGATATGTAGTTTCCAGTTTGCATAGAGTCAAATAAAGTTTGAAAGAAGAAGAATATATGCGGCTGTGATTATAATCGAAGAGAAGTCCCTTGGTAGATAATGCGGTCGACATTTGATTGTGAGGAATTCTAAGTCTGGTGAACAGAAGGACTTGAGTTCTTGTATGTTGTTATGATCACACCATGTCTCGTTAATCATAAGGCATACTCTTACCAGAAAGATGGTTGTTTCTGTCGGCGCGATGAGCGAAGAAACCAGCTGGCTGCACCGACTCCAATAGAGTGTCTTGAGTGAGCCATGTTTCCGCGAAGCAAAGAACGTTACAGTCTCTGATGTCTCTCTGGAATGCTACCCTTGCTCGGATTTCATCAACCTTGTTGTCAAGAGACTGGACATTGGCGAGTAGTATGCTAGGGAGTGGTGCGCGATGTGCCCATCTCCGGAGCCTGACCAGAAGACCGCTTCGTTTGCCTCTTTTACGACGTCGTTGTTTTGGGTCGCCGCCTGGGATCCGATCCATTGTCCTGGGTGGAAGGCAGAACAGAGGATCCGCTTCGGGAAGTCATATTCCTGGTCGTAATGATGGTGAGTTGACGTTGCTCTTAAATTCAGTAGTTCCTCCCAACTGTATGTAATGAAACCTAAGATTACCTGGGGTACCAATGTAAGAAATAACACGTAAAAAAACAAAATACTGCATAGTTTCCTAGGAACGCGAAGCGAGGTGGTCATCTCTGTCGGCGCTGGAATGAACTCGCATTAGTGAACTCGCATTAGCGGGATTTCTTATAAGCGTCCCAGGACTATATTGTATTTAATGATTACTGTAATGATACTTTGGCCTAAAGTATTCCTGGATTGTTGGTTAATAATCTTCATCAACATTTTTTTATCACATACCATATTACTTAATCCAAGGTTAAAGGGGCAATCTTGAATTTTGCATGTTCACAAAATCCCATTTTTAGTTGAAGGTTTATAAACCCAAATTAAATCTGTCCCATAATCTAGGATAGATTGTGATAATTATATTTTCTCTTTTACAAATGAGTTACATATAAATGTTTTCCTGTTTTTGGTCCATGTCTCTACATTGTGATTTCCATCTGTATCTGAGATGCAAACAAGGTGTGTAGTACGTTTGCACTGATTACGTTATTGAATGACTGGGAAATGGCAAATGTTTTAATAACCTTGTTTTTCGATGAATTTTCACTAATTGTCACTCTGGAAAAGAGCGTGTGCTAAATTACTAAAATGTTTGATATTCCTATTTGTTTTCCCATCTTTAACCTTCTTCAGTGGGCTATATGATATGATATTTAAACTAATATGAAGATGTTCAAGACGCATAACTGTCATGTTCTTGATGTAAATTGACCTATATTTTAATATACTGTATTATAAATGATTGGGCTTTTGGTTCATCTGCAACAAGGGTAGGGTTATGGTGTGGGTTGAGGGTTGGTGTTACCATTACAGCTGTGGGGACATGTTAATACCATTCTAGTGTTAGTGTTAGGGTTATGGCTAGAGTTAGAATGGACATGAAGCTAGGGTTAGGGTGTTCATGAGCTGAAATAAAAGATCCCAGACATTTTCCATATGCACAAAAAGCTTATTTCTCTCAAATGTTGTGCATACATTTTATTACATCCCTGTTATTGAGCATATCTCCTTTGCCAAGATAATCCATCCACCTGACAGGTGTTTCAGCTCAATTTAATTTCAAACTATAATTTATATCTCATTGATGCTCAGAACTTGCTTAGTTTATAAATTGAAGAGTGGTTACATTTTTACAGCCTCATCCCTCAGTTTTCCAAAACAAGTGGCGGGCTATTGTTTTTTTAATCAAAGATTTCCCCTTTAAAGATGCATGATCAGAGCCTAATCTAAATGAGTACAAACTGCCAAACATGACATCACCGCTATTGTTTATCAACACCTTCTGAGTGGCGAGACACCTGTGGGAATGGCATCATCATTAAAGGTGAAGTCAGATAATAGGTGCTACCATGGCACTGTGGAGCCTCCATTGGCCCTCCTGTATACCAGAATCATTGGGCCTACTAACTAACATGGACGCATGGAATTGCTGTTATTCAGCAACAACAACAAAAAATACATTTGAAATGGAATAGTTTAAGAAATGTAGGTGTTTTAGAAACCTTACAATCTGCTCTTTCCCATAGGTTTTACAAATCAAAACATCTGACCTGCATTAACCACTGTAGGTTGATTTGAAAAAGTTGCTTTTTGGTAAGCTCCGTTCCCTTATTTGTTAATTACACACTGCGCTGTTCGTCATGTTTCTTAATTCACAAGCCAATTGATAATATAGTCACCCATCAGACAATTGTACATGTAATCTTGTCTTTAAGATACCAATATTATCATATGTGTGAGTTAGTTTGGATATAGTTTAGGTGTTGTTTCGATGAGCCAGTGTCAGATGTGCATCCAACTGTCAGGTGAAGAAAAGGCAGGGGGGGGGGGACACTGGTTATAAAATCAATATCAAAATCAAGTCGTATTTGTAACATGCACCGAATATTAAAGGTGTAGGTAAACTTTACTTTGAAATTCTTACTTATGAGCCCTGTCATGACTTTGGCCTGGGGGATAGGTTTATGACAGTCATAAATACCTCTTCCCCCCTTTTTCCTCTCTCTAACCTGCTGAGGTTACATTTAAAAAAAAACTTGGTTAACATAGAGATTCTGGGAACATCAGAATGTGGGTGGGATATTAACTATATTCTGGTAATTGAACATATGCGGTGGTACTCAATGAATATGATGTCAGTCCGGTTGTCACCTGAGACATTCTCATCAATGATAAGATGACATAAACTCTACAGTGGAAAGTCTACACATCAGAGTTATCGGATTCACATGGAATTGTTGTTCAATTTGAATGTTTGAATATGAAATTATTTGTGATGGGATGAAATGTGATTTTAGCTTCTAAAAGATGTGGGTTTTCATAAGATATTGCTGCTCACTCAGTGGCCCGCCTCTGTGAAGGGACATGGGCTATAAAACTTTTCAAACACGCCCTGTTCTCCCTTCCTATATAAAGCCTTGACGACAACAGAACTTCCTGTTCCGAGGATATGAGGGCGACGGTCCTATGTCAGAATGGTTCAGATAATAACTACAGAACGAAGCCAACATCAGCATGAGCTTTGGTTGCGAATGGTATGAACTTTGAACTCTTATTCACTACAGAAGTGATACCTCCTAGCTGTTGAGTTAGCGACCGCAGCTGCAAACGCAGGTTAGGTAGGAACAGACAGAGTATCCAGTCTATCACACAATGACGTTACTACAACGTATCCAATTGAACACCACAGACATTCTTCAAAGAACAGAGGACTAGGTTTGGCAACACGGCATTCCATCTACCACCTACCTACTGAAGCGCCGCTCAGAGTAAATATTTATTGCATTTTCCTTTTCCAAATGGGCGGTAATTTAGAATGCATAAGATACTGTATTTACAATAGCACAGCTTTTTTCCTTTGTTCCTCAGTCTTCCCGCTCTTTCACTCAAACCCAGCCCCTTTTCCTTTGTGTAACAAGCCATCATATCTGTTCCGCCCGCAAGGGATGTTTTCCTTTATGACATCATTTGTAATCAAGTTATGATTAATTGTGTGTATGTGAATTCTGTGTGATTAGTTAGGTATTTAGTAAATAAATAATTAAACCCAATTTTGTATTGCTGATTCAAATTGTTAGCCAGGGTTCTTGCAGATAAAATAATTTACAACTTTCAGATGAGACTGAATTAAGACGATAATTGAAATTGACGGCTACTGTGGTAAAATATTACTAGGTCTTTAAGAGTTTATTTGGAAGATAACAGCCCTATAAATATTATTTTGTGGTGCCCGACTCTCTAGTTAATTACATTTACATGATTAGCTCAATCAGGTGATATTAATTACAGAGAAATTATTGTATAGAATAGCATGTCTTATCAATTAATCCGGCATAGCCAAAGACATGGCATAATTGGAGCCCCCTGCATGGCATCTAAAATAGAATGAGGCTTTCATTTTGATTCAGCCTGTATAAAATTGAAAAACAGATGACATAATATACCAAGTTATTGTACACATTTTTTGGAGTGGTAGACAAACATTATTGGATGTGTGTGTGCGCTGAATTTTCCCCGCCTCAGTGTTGTTCTCTGAAGTAGTCAGTGGGGAACGTAAGCGAATACATTTCTGTAGGAGGGCCGAGAAAGCTACTTAAAGAAATCTGAGAAATAGAGCGTTTGGCCAAACGCAGGGCTATTTCTGCCTGGCGCGTTTCAGACGAGGGTAGGCTCGGACATTATTAATTTCTCGAGCTAGGACAAAGTGCCAGCCGATTGAAATTAAGGAGATAAACTTGACCAGCGATATATATCTCTGTCTCTCTCGCGCGTTATCTGCCACGTGTTCCAGTTAAAACATCGTCAAAAAACGCCATGTTGAAATCCCTCCGCCTTGCAAACGGAAGTTCCGCTCCAGATAGTTCAGTTTGATTTCAGCGTGTGAAATCATTGACCACTGCCCAGTATATTAGTTAATGAAGAATTATTGATGTCACACTCAAGTCATTTCTTATGATATCCAGACAGATATCAATGTCTTGTCCAATTGAACTAATAAGTGTGAATCTGGCAATTTACATTCTGAAATAGATATTTTAAATAATATCCAAATTGATGAGTTTTCTAAATAAGACATTGTAAACTTTTTCCAAACTAACCTAGATGAAGCAACTTCTCAGGTTAATTAAAGTTGAATTCCCAAATAGCCTATACAGGTCTGATTTATCATTAAATTAATAAATCAGTAAAATTTGTTTTTTGCAAAGCCATTCAGTAATCCAGTACTGACAGAAGCCCCGCCCCAGCGGGAAGCCCATGTGGTTTCGGCCTTGGAGAAGTGCATGTTGAATGTTTCCAACATTTGATTTACTGTTTACAGTTATGATATCCAATCAATGGAGATTGTATGGATTATCGTCTCATTCAATTTAATAAGCTAAATTGTTGAACATAACTTAATGTTCTTCCAATCAAATGAGGCACTTTTAATCTTCTCATATTAACCTAGATGAAGCAACTTCTCAGGTTATTTAAGTTTAATACCCAGATAGCCTACCCAGGTAGGATTAATCATTAACATTGATGAATTAATTCAATTTGCTTTTGCAAATTCATTCACGTCCAACTTCCACATTACTGGTATGGTACCGATGGTTCATCAACATCTAAATAGATTAAACTTGTCTTTGCAGCTTCCAATGAATTCCAAACCCAAACTTTCTAAAAAAAAATAGGAACATTTTTCCTCTAAATTGTTCTAATAATGTGCAAGCTATCAAAGGAGGTGGTCACCACTCCTCCGCTAGTTAGTGAACCTCCACCCATTAAAGGATTGATCTCTGACCTCAGCAGCGATACCAACCCTAATTATCCCATTAGCGAAAAAAACATCAGAAATTGCGAATGCTCTCCAAAATCAACCATCAAACACAGGCTTTGTGATGGTTCTCCCCACTTTTGCACAGATGTATCGCCATAAAAATGTGACATCGGTCCAATACCACAGTGCACAGCTGAAACACGTGCCAGACATGGCTAACATGAGGGGACAGGTGGAGAGAAATGAGCAACTATTGACAAAAGCAGGAAATGAAAACATTCTGCTAGTCGAGAAACTGCGTTTGAAATCTGAACAATTAAAAGTAATTGCAAATACTTATGACGATGAACGAGCACAAACTCTTCAACAAAATTGTTGTCTCCAGGAACAACTCGATTTAGCCAAAACTAAATACGAGGTAGTCCACTCCAAACTAGATAAATCTGTTGAGTTATCTACAAACAGGAGCACGCAATTTGATTACATGCAGGCAGTTTTGTTGAACGTTACTCAGAGTAACATGGTTCTACTCAAAATTCTGCAGACCAAAGTGAAGTCGCTGACCAAATGAATGATGAGAGAACTCGGGTGATGAAGATGGAAATCTTGATTTCTAAGCAAGCGGAAGAAATCTCATCACTGAATCTCTCGCTCAGTACTCTAAGACCTCTATTTGCAAACCATGACAGATAAGTTTGAGACCGAAAGGAGCAAGTGCAACACTCACGTGTCCAAAATCAGTACTCTAAGCGCTCAAGTGGACTCTGCAATGCAGCAGAATACCACCCTTAGGTACCATCTGGAGGAAATCCAGAATGGTCACACTCTTCAGCGTGACTACCCATCCAAGCAACCGGAGCCCTGTACTCAAAGGAGTGAAGACGATAGGTTTCAGACATTGCCTCCATCATGTGTCCCTCAGTCTTCTCCTCTTGGCCATTCGGTACTGAGTAATATAGGTCAGCCAAACGATACTAAGACGTTCCTAGCTGACATAGAGGACGCGTTGGATGGCTACCCGAACGCTACGGGTTCTGACAGGGTTTACCTGTTGAAGCGAACGTCGAATAGACACGTGACAAGGTTCATTCGCCTACTACAGCAACACGTGCTAAATGACTACGCTAAACTTGCCACAGCTTTGAAATTAGAATTCAGTGGTTCTGTGACTCGCAAACACGATAGCTCACTGGCTACACGGTCAAACGAACACCCACAAGCTTACTATCATAGGCTTCGTTCAGCTTACTTTGGCCTACTCACTGAAACAGGCATGGAAGACCTCTTACCATTTAAACAAATGTTCCTGTCGAACATGTATCCTAACTTCATTACCTACTTGGGCCCTGCAGCCCACGTTGGCTTGCCTATCTTACAACTCAGAGAGCTTGCAAGCACAGCTTTTGAGGCATCAAAAGCTCGCAACGCTAAGAGCTCTGACAGAGTCCAGTCAGAGGGTGCATTATCAGGTATTGGAGCATTAAGAGATGATGCACAACAACAGTTTCTACCACGAAACCATGAATCCAATAACCTCTGCGGTCTAAATAACTGTAAAGCACGTCGCCTTCAAAACGACTACCGCTACAATCGACCTGTTCACTACATTCCTGCACCCAACCCACACAAAGTGTCAGAGCACAAGGGTAACAAAGGGTTGAAGGATGATCAAAACGTAGACCAATGTTCTCCAGAAGTTCCACTATGTGAAGAACTAAAGCGAGAAACATTTGAGAAAAGCGTAAAAGATAAGTCACAAGGACTAGATGGGGAATTACCGGACACCAGGTCCGCAGGAATTAACACCCATAGCAAGGACGTTAAAATTCAAATCTCTCCCGCTCCCGCTCTCACTTGAGACCCTATCCAGGGCCCGCTTGATCAAGAAACAAGCCCACGGGCTTTGTCTATAGACTCTGATACAAAAGTTGCGAAGAAAAAGGTAAAATGCTTTGTTAAAGCCAAGCCCACTCAAAATCATAAAAGTCGATCTGCTTCCACCTTGAACAGAATTGACACATTACGTCGTTGCGAACAACCACTCCACTTTGTGGGGAATATGTCCACTAAACACGACTCGAAACGCCCATACCTGGAAACAGTCCTGGAGGACTGCTTAACTTGTCATGCGCTAATTGATTCGGGTGCAACAATATCACTCATCTCTCAAACACTATTTGATGATCTAAAAAGGGCTTTGAAGCCAATTAAACGTTGGTTAAAAGTGGAACGATGCGGCACTACACTTTGAGGGGTCACTCAGACTAACTCGCCTCTCACATTGAGAGTCATGCTGAAACTACACTTCCAGGACATATCGTCTGAGAAATTAAGGCTATTCCATGCGAGAAATGACCAAGAAACTGAAGATCTCGTACAACGCTGTGTACTACTCCCTTCACAGAACATTGCAAACTGGCTCTAACTAGAATATAAAGAGGAGTGGGATGCCCCGGTGCACAACTGAGCAAGAGCACAAGTGCATTAGAGTGTCTAGTTTGAGAAACAGACGAATAGTACCCGCAAAACACCAGTCTCAATGTCAACATTGAAGAGCACTACGGGATGCTGGACTTCTAGGCAGAGTTGCAAAGAAAAAGCCATATCTCAGACTGGTCAATAAAAATAAAATATTAAAATGGGCAAAATAACACAGACACTGGACAGAGGAACTCTGCCTACATGGCCAGCATCCTGGAGTCGCCTCTTCATTGTTAATGTTGAGACTGGTGTTTTGAAGGTACTATTTAATGAAGCTGCCAGTTGAAGACTTGTGAGGTATCTGTTTCTCAAACTAGACACTCTAATGTACTTGTCCTCTTGCTCAGTTGTGCACCGGGGCCTCCCACTCTTTCTATTCTGGTTAAAGCCAGTTTGCGCTGTTCTGTGAAGGTAGTAGTACACAGCTTATTGGCAATTATTGCATGGAATAGCCTTATTTTCTCAGAACAAGAATAGACTGCCGAGTTTCAGAAGAAGGTTCTTTGTTTCTGGCCATTTTGAGCCTGTGTCACGTTCTGACCTTAGTTCCTTTGTTATGTCTTTGTTTTAGTATGGTCAGGGCGTGAGTTGGGTGGGTTGTCTATGTTCCGTTTTCTATGTTGTGTTTTTGAGTTTGGCCTGGCATGGTTCTCAATCAGAGGCAGGTGTCATTAGTTGTCTCTGTTTGTTTATTGTTCTGAGTTTAAATAAATATCACCATGAACACATACCACGCTGCATATTGGTCCGATCCTTGCTACTCCTCCTCAGAAGAGGAAGGGGAAAGCCGTTACAGAAACACCCACCACCAAAGGACCAAGCAGCGTGGTGACGAGAGGCAGTGATACTTGGAGAACTGGACTTGGGAGGAGATTCTGGACGGCAAGGGACCCTGGGTACAGGCTGGAGAATATCGGCGCCCCAAGGCTGAGCTGGAGGCAGCGAAAGCGGAGAGGCGGCGGTATGAGGAGGCAGCACGGCAGCGTGGCTGGAAGCCCGAGAGGCAGCCTCAAAAATGTATAGTCAGGTAGGAGACCTGAGCCAACTCCCCTTGCTTACCGTGGCGGGCGTCGTACTGGTCAGGCACCGTGTTATGAGGTGGAGCACACGGTGTCCCCAGTTTGCGTGCTTAGCCCGGTGCGCTACATCACAGCTCCCCGGATCGGCCGGGCTAGAGTGGGCATCGAGCCAGGTGCCATGAAGCCGGCTCTGTGCATCTGGTCTCCAGTGCGTCTCCTCGGGCCGGGTTACATGGCACCAGCCCTATGCATGGTGTCCCCGGTTCACCAGCACAGCCCAGTGTGGGCTATTCCACCTCGTCGCACTGGCCTGGCTACGGGGAGCATTCAGCCAGGAAGGGTTAGGCAGGCTCGGTGCTCGAGACCTCCAGTGCGCCTTCACGGTCCAGTCTATCCGGTGCCACCTCCACGCAACAGCCCTCCGGTGGCAGCCCCCGCACCAGGCTGTGTCTCCATCTCCATCCTACAAGTGCTCCCGCCTGTCCGGAGCTGCCGGAATCTCCCGCCTGTCCAGCGCTGCCGGAATCTCCCGTCCATTCGGGACCCATTTCTAGGGTCCCCAGTCCGAGCTCGAAAGAGGCCACGGAGGCGGTTAAGGTGGTGGACAAAGACTATGGTGGAGTGGGGTCCACGTCCTGCGCCAGAGCCGCCACCGCGGACAGACACCCACCCAGACCCTTCCCTATAGGTTCAGGTTTTGCGGCTGGAGTCCGCACTTTGGGGGGGGGGTACTGTCACCTTCTGACCTTAGTTCCTTTGTTATGTCTTTGTTTTAGTATGGTCAGCGAGTAAGTTGGGTGGGTTGTCTATGTTCCGTTTTCTATGTTGTGTTTTGAGTTTGGCCTGGTATGGTTCTCAATCAGAGGCAGGTGTCGTTAGTTGTCTCTGATTGAGAATCATACTTAGGTAGCGTTTTCCCACTTGTGTTTCGTGGGTGTTTATTTTCTGTCTAGTGTGTTTTGTCACCTTACAGAACTGTTTCGGTTTCGTTTCTTTCTCTTTGTTATTTTGTTTAGTGTTCTGAGTTTAAATAAATATCATCATGAACACATACCACGCTGCGTATTGGTCCGATCCTTGCTACTCCTCCTCAGAAGAGGAAGAGGAAAGCCGTTACAGCCCGTAATCGAACCCACAAACGCTGATGCTCCAGATACTCAACTAGTCTAAAGAAGGCCAGTTTTTTTGCTTATTTAATTAGAACAACAGTTTTCAGCTGTGCTAACATAATTGCAACATAGTTTTCTAATGATCAGTTAGCCTTTTAAAATGATAAACTTGGATTAGCTAACACAACGTGCCATTGGAACACAGGAGTGATGGTTGCTGATAATGGGCCTCTATACGCCTATGTAGATATTCCATTAAAAAACAGCTGTTTCCAGCTACAATAGTCATTTACAACATTAACAATGTCTACACTGTATTTCTGATCAATTTTATGTTATTTTAATGGACAATTTTTTTTTTTTTTCTTTCAAAAACAAGGACATTTCTAAGTGACCCCAAACTTTTTAACAGTAATGTATGTAAACAACAGCTGGTGCACGATATCTAAGGAAGTCTCAAGGTTTTGCTCGCCTGATGTAGAGTATCTCATGATAAGCTGTAATTTTTGTAGCTGTCTACGTACACCACAGACCAAGGCTGGCACTAAAACCGCACACAATGAGCTGTATTCCGCCATAAGCAAACAGGAAACGCTCATACAGAGGCAGCGCTCCTAGTGGCCGGGGACTTTAATGCAGAAAAACTTAAATCAGTTTTACTTCATTTCTATCATCATGTTAAAAGTGCAACCAGAGGGAAAATAATTCTATATCACCTTTATTCCACACACAGAGACGTGTATAAAGCTCTCCCTCGCCCTCCATTTGGCAAATCTGACCATAACTCTATCCTCCTGATTCCTGCTTACAAGCAAAAATTTAAGCAGGAAGCACAAGTGACTCAACCTATAAAAAGTGGTCAGATGAAGCAGATGCTAAACTACAGGACTGTTTTGTTAGCACAGGCTGGAATATGTTCCGGGATTCGTCCAATGGCATTGGTGAGTACACCACATCAGTCACTGGCTTTATCAATAAGTGCATCGAGGACGTCGTCCCCACCCCAACCAGAAGCCATGGATTACAGGTAACATTCGCACTGAGCTAAAGGGTAGAGCTGCCACTTTCAAGGTGCGGGACTCTAAATCCTTCTATGCCCTCCGATGAACATTCAAACAGGCAAAGCATCAATACAGGAATACGATCGAATCGTACTACATCTGCCCCGAATCTTGTCGGATGTGGCAGGGCTTGCAAACTACTACAGACAACAAAGGGAAGCACAGCCGAGAGCTGCCCAGTGACACAAACCTACCAGACGAGCGAAAATAACTTCGATGCTCGCTTCAAGGCAAGAAACACTGAAACATGCATGAGAGCATCAGCTGTTCCAGACGACTGTGAGACCTGTAAACAGGTCACAGGCCGCTGGGCCGGACGGATTACCAGGACGTGCTCGGAGTGCACGCATGTGCTGACCAACTGGCAAGTGTCTTCACTGACATTTTCAACCTCTCCATGTCTGTAATACCAACATGTTTCAAGCAGACCACCGTAGTGCCGTGCCCAAGAACACTAAGGTAACCTGCCTAAATGACTACCGACCCGTAGCACTCACGTCTTTAGCCATGAAATGCTTTGAAAGGCTGGTCATGGCTCAAATCAACACCATTGTCCCAGAAACCCTAGACCCACTCCAATTTGCGTACCGCCCTAACAGATCCACAGATAATGCAATCTCTATTGCACTCCACACTGCTCTTTCCACCCTGGACAAAAGGAACACCTATATGAGAATGCTATTCATTGACTAAAGCTCAGTGTTCAACACCGTAGTGCCCTCAAAGCTCATCAATAAACTAAGGACCCTGGGCCTAAACACCTCCCTCTGCAGCTGGATCCTGGACTTCCTGATGGGCCGCCCCCAGGTGGCAAGGGTAGGTAACAACACATCCGCCATGCTGATCCTCAACACAGTGGCCCCTCAGGGGTGTGTGCTCTGTCCCCTCCTGTACTCCCTGATCACTCATGACTGCACGGCCAGGCATGACACAACAGTGGTAGGCCCCCCCCCCCCCCCCCCCACACACACACACTTTTACACCTCTGCTACTCTCTGTTGTTATCATCTATGCATAGTCACTTTAATAACTCTACCTACATGTACATATCACCTCAACTAACTGGTGCCCCCGCACATTGACTCTGTACCGGTACCCCCCTGTATATAATCTCGCTATTGTTATTTTACTGCTGCTCATAAATCACTTGTTACTTTTATTTCTTACTCTTATTCCTATTTTTTTTTTTTTTGTATATAGATATATATTTATTTTTTAAACTGAATTGTTGGTCAGGGGCTCATAAGTAATCATACACCTGTTGTATTCGGAGTGTGTGACTAATAGCATTTGATTTGATTTTATCTATTTTCCCTTCAAAATTCACCAGAAACAACTATTTCACAGTAATTTATTTAACACCTACAAGGGTGTTGATCTCAGAACCCATTGAGCCTGACCTCCTCAATATGCAACTCAAAGTTATGCATTCGTCGCCCAGTGTATACCTATTGATTCTTGAATACTTAAATGTGTGATCTTTGCTTATGCTTGATTGCTATTTAGATTATGACAGATAATCCTGCATTATTACAATGCTAATTGTTTATTGCAAATGGGCCCATAATTGACGACAATTTTTTTGACAACTGAGTCATGTGGACTCATCAGACACAGTAAACAACATACAATAGGAGTCTCCACTGACCAAAACTCTAATTTCATTGGCTGTGAAGCAGCATCCGTCCGTTTATATAATACTCAGAGGAAAGTCTAGGTGCTTGTAGAGCCTGAGACTGAAGGAGGGGGTGCATGGTTTGCTGACTATGATTAGGTGAGATTAAGCTTTTCATATGCATGATCTATATTGCGCACCATCATTTCATAACCAATTGTTCAACAAGTCAACATGACTACAGTGTTTACTTGTCTCTTTGTTTCCCTCAGCTGAAAGGATCCTGACCAGAGCTCAAAATCAGTGCTTAGTGTTTCCAATGAAATAATTGGGATTAAGGTATTGATTGCTGAGAACGAATTAAAGAAACACGCAATATTTGAAGTGTTAAGGTGAGTATAAGTTTTAGGTTGATTGCATGGAGTCTGTCTATTCATACCACTTTTCATATTTTCAAAGGAGCAAGAATAAGAAAGATGACATTCCAACACTATTTTCTTTCTTTGTGACCTTTCAATCAAGAACCACATACAGTATGACTAGTTGATGCTACCCCAATTATGCTTCATTAACTTCTGTGATGTGAAATTGTTGTTGATACTAGTCATTTACAGAAGTAGTGGTTCAAGTTGCATGATTACATTTACATACTATGAATATATAGTATAAAGGTTTGATAAAAACTGTGTTTATTAAATGTGTAACTATTTCATGAAGATAGTAATAGCTTACTATTTATATGGGAATATGTTACCATAGACATTTTTCCCTCAAGTGCATTGCCCTCATTTGTGTTATTTTTAGAAATAAACTGGATTCCGATGGGAAGCATAATCAGCAGGATGCGTTGTATTTTCAGAAGCCCAATAATCTGACTCAGAACAACGTTTTGGACCAGCAGTTCTGTGTTCCGTCTGTTACAGTAACAATATTCTTGCAAAACTTTAATTGAAAGTAAGTCCAGTTAATTTTGCAAACATAAATGTAGATGACAGATGAAAACATGAAAAATGTTGAAAAACACATTTAAAGATGTGATCAAATTGTTCCTTGTCTCTAGGCCCAAAACACCAGGTGGAATGGACTTCTCAAATACTTCGAACCTCAACAGCACTGTGAAATCACAGACTCTTTTCTGCTACGAGTCTTTGAGTGGATCGTGTGTGAGGTTTGCTCGACCCCTGAGCGTTCAGGTTCCGATGTTCACATCGATGGTGTTGGCCATACTGGTGACTGTTATTGGGAATCTTCTGGTCATCACCTCCATTGCACACTTCAAGCAGCTTCAAACCTCCGTAAACCAACTGCTCGTCTCCTTGGCTGTGTGTGACCTCCTTCTGGGAGTGTTTGTAATGCCGTGCAGTGCTGTGCGCTCTGTCCAGGGCTGTTGGTACCTAGGAGGGTTTCTGTGTAAGCTCCACACCAGCACTGATATTATGCTGAGCACATCCTCCATCTTCCATCTATCCTTCATCTCCATTGATCGTTACTTTGCTGTCTGCAGGCCACTGTCGTACAGACTGATCATTACCAATAACACTGTATTGATCATGATCACCACCAGTTGGCTGGTCCCTGCCATTTTTTCTTATGGAATGATCTTCCCTGAGATCAATCTGAAAGGCAGGGAGGATTTCTATGAAACACATGTCAAGTGCATTGGAGGCTGTCAGGTGTTCTTTAGTCCAGTGGCAGCTTTAGTAGCATCCTCCTTCAGTTTTTACATCCCAGGCATGATCTTGATTTGTATATATTCCAAGATATATTGGGTTGCCAGGGCTCAGGCCAGGTCCATTAAAGATTTATCTCGTCAGTTTAAAGAGGCAGACTCTGGACGTAGAGAGAGACGAGGGGCAAATATTCTGGCAATAGTAGTGGGAGTGTTTCTAATCTGCTGGAGTCCCTTTTCCTTGTGCCTCATCATTGACCCTTTCATACAGTACTCCATCCCCCCGCTGTTGGGGGATACCCTGGTTTGGTTTGGATATTTGAACTCTGCTTTTAACCCTATTGTCTATGCTTTCTTTTACACTTGGTTCAGGAGGGCTTTGAGAATCATCATCAGTGGTCACATCTTTCGCAGAGGTTCTTGTAGATTTAGATTGTATTCTGAGTAAAGTTTCAGTTGACATTGTATGATGTGTGTTCAAATAAATATATGAATTATTGTGGGATGTAACATGTGACAGTTATGCAACTAAAAGATAAAGCTTGAGTGAAAATGTAACACAGCTGCTTTTAACCTGTTTCATATAAAGCTGTGTGCCTGAAATAAATGTATTTCAATGCCTTTGATGTCTTTGCCTGTCACCTTGTTTAATAGTGTTCTTTGTCTCCTCCTAGTGGCTACTTGAGGTACACACCGCTGGAACAGTAATTCTGATCTTAGTGCTCATGACATCACAATTTTACGAAACTATCATACTGTAATGCTGTACATTACTTGAATATACACATATAATATAAACAGATGTAAATCATGTAACCTATTATAACTGGCTGATAGCTGGGAAAGGGGTGTGCCCAAAATATGTCCAATACAGTATATAAACTCTGTCATTCTTCTAAGAAGACTGTGCTGGATTCAGCACCACTTACACACCTGCACCTGTGACTACAGTTGCAAGTGATCAGCTCTAACTTGAATGTCTTTTTGTTTTTGGCAATGGATATCTCATCTCATCAACATCTGGATCCTAAGATGTTATGTTACCCAGAATCAAATGCCTCCTGCACCAGAGAAATCTTCAGTGAAGGGTTTCAAATTGCTTCATACTTTTTTTTTGTTTCAGGTATGCTGGTTACTATTCTAGGGAACGGTGTGGTCATTATCTCCGTTGCTCACATAAAACAGCTCCACACGCCAACTAACATACTTATAATGTCTTTGGCAGTTGCAGACCTGCTAGTTGGAGTAACTGTGATGCCTTTTAGTACAATTAAGGCTGTGGAGGGCTGCTGGTACTTCGGAGATGCTTTTTGTTTCCTGCATTCTGATATGTTCCTCACATCTGTTTCAATTTTCCACCTGGTATTCATAGCCATAGATCGATATGAGTCTGTGTGCAGTCCACTTCGCTATTCCACCAAGATTACTATACCAATTGCATGGCTCATGGTTTTTGCCAGTTGGGCCGTTGCTGCATTGTACTCCTATGGCCTACTATATTCCAAAGCAAATGTAAGAGGACTGGATGAATTCATTGTATCCATATACTGCCTGGGAAGTTGTAATCTTTTCCTTAATGCTCTGTGGGGCGCCCTAGACACATTGATAGCCTTTTTCTTTCCGTGCTCTGTAATGGTGGGTTTGTATACCAAAATATTTTTGGTGGCAAAAGAACATCTAAGGAAGATTGAAGACAGCCAAAATAATTCCAATGAGGGAGGTAGAGGTGTGGTGTCTCAACGGTCAGAGCGGAAAGCAGCTAAAACTTTAGGCATTGTGGTGGGTGTTTTCATCTTTTGCTGGCTGCCTTTCTTTGTTAATTCCATAGTTGATCCATACACAAACTTTAGCACACCACCTATTCTCTTTGAAGTGTTTATCTGGCTGGGTTACTTTAATTCTACAGCAAATCCAATCATCTATGCACTGTTTTATCCTTGGTTTCGAAAATGTTTTAATCTCATTGTCACATTGAAAATATTCAATAGAAATTCTTCCTATATAAATGTATTTGCTACTACGTGATCTATTGTAAAGCTACATTAATATAATATACAACTATGTGTGAACAGTATGTAACTAAGTTCATGCAAAAAAATTTAAATGTTTCATAATAGCCCTTTTTTGGGCCGGCAGATGAATTGTCCAGTTACTGTAATTTACTTCTCACAAAAGGATTCATGTCAATACATGTACAGTATGTGGCTTAGTGGCAGTTTTTTTTTTACATAAGCTATGACCTGTCCACCTTGGATAGTGTGTTCAATGAGGAAAATGAAGAGAAGCATTTGAGAAACCTCTTCTGAACATTATACTGCTGTCGATATTTGCCTGGTCTTTTTCATGTAATCTTGTTTCATTTATAAACCCCTTCTTATTGTATTTTGAATGTAGCATAGGCCTACCTTAGAATAAAGCGTATAAAGTACATATAATGTGTCTTTGGATTTTATTTTTTTTGTACCTCAATCATCTTGTGTCTAATCATATAATGGCTAGAGTTGAACTTAACAACCACAGGTACCCGGCTTTCAGGCCCATTGTCTGAGCTAGACATTTTTATCAAAGATGATCTATTATAGTGAGAAGACAGCTACTCTAACGATGGAAAAGCATGTCCTCGAAGATGGAAGGAGGAGGCGAGATCAAGCCATTGAGAGGGCAAATACGCATTAAAACAACAAGCACAACTTAGCTTTAGCCCCGCCGAGGCTGATTATAAAAGGATATTCCGATTGTTAGTGGAAATGGAAGTGAGAGCGCGTGACGTCACCTCCGTTTTTGGACGTTAACAAGGCGACACTACGTCTTAACTCCTCGTCCACATTTTCTGGATTGGTTGAACAGTGCAGAAAATAACCTCTCCTAACATTTAAAAACACATCTTATCAAGACCAGAATGTGGGGATCTAGTTTCAGAAGTTTTTGTTTTAATGCTTGCTGTGTTAGGTTATAAAGTTGTTGTTTTTTTAAGTTACCGTAAGGCCATGTGCGTCCAATTATATATGTGCATTTGTAACAGCCAAACCATTATGAAACTTATATTCGTTCAAATAAGCAAGACGTAACAAATTAGCAATCAATTACATTTGTGTTGACCAAATTCAACATTCTCATTGACCTACATGCACAAATTCCTCACTTCGTGGTCTTATTTTCGTGGAAAGATTTTGGGCGAAGTAAATCCACTCACTTCACCTCTTGCACTATGATTTGATCTTTGCTGTAAAGCGGCTTAGAGTGGATCATGTGACTAGAAAAACATGACACACCGATCAGGAAGCAGAGTGTAGGCCGAGTAGACTGTCAAGACAGAACTCATTAAGGTAAACGAATATTTAGTGTTCCCCGAAATTTGCCATCAGCAATGTTTGGATATGCAAATGATTAGTAAATGTCGACAAGCGACAATTAAGCTGTAATTCATGCGACCTGAAAGGGATTTTAATGTTTACTGAAAGTTGTCAGCATTTGTGCAACTGGATATACAACAATGTATCTCTCTCTGTACGCTGCAGTATTTCCTTGATCTAAATGAACATGGCTACTTTACCATTCATGTTTTTAGCGTTTGATGAAATGTATATTATGACATACGAGTAGCAAATAGACACAGTGGGGAGGAGGCGTATTCGACATACAACCAGTTATTCAGGCGTTCGTATTTCCGCATTTTTCTGGTCTAGTTTTTCAGGTTGAGGGCGTTAGCTTGCCCTGCCTGTGCTCTCTTCCAATGCCTGTATCTGATTGGACGGCTGGCTGATGAACTTCAACTAACCTTTTGCAGACTGTACTCTTGTGTACATTCATGTGTTTCTCTTACTGATGGCCTGTTATGTTCCTCAACATTCATGGTTTATTCACTATTTTATACAAACATAGGGGATTTTTCCCACTTTGGCGACAGCACGTATGTATGTCTATGGGAATGACTGTTCATAATACACAAAGCAGGTGGGAGTGAATAGAAGTGAACTGAGGCAAGCCATGTGAGTGACTGACAACAATACTTGCAACATTTTATATTTCAAGGTATTGGGGAGACTCCCAATGTGTCAACGATGGCCTACCAGTACGGAAAAGTGCAGGACCCAAATGTGCTTACTCAGACGATAATCTCCAACATTCAAAAGATCGCACAACAAAGTAATTGATACACATGGACAAACTGTGCACACAACCACAACATGTAAATCAGTACAAACAAGTTTTGTTATATCCTCAGACTTTAGTAGGCCAATAGGCTACTACTATACATATCCTATGTGGCCTGGGGGTAGACTCAAATGTATTAATATATCTACATTATAATTTTTATTTTGAATGCATTTTCAAATGTAATGCTTTTCCTATTGAATGAACACACATATTGTTTTGTGTCACAATATGTGTGCCTTGTTTCTGCCAGCATCTGAAATACAGAGTATTGTGGATAAGTTGGGAACCCCACAAGATACAACTGAGCTCAGACAGCAGCTGTGAGTTCTGTTTTAATCAGAATAAGTCTCTTGTCTGTAACTTTTAAAGATGTTTTTACATGCAGGTATTTGTATTATAATGGAATATTATCTAAATTAGGCTTTTGACTTTTCAAATGTAGGCAGCAGAAACAACAGAATGTCAACCACCTTGCCAAAGAAACAGACCGAAGTGTGAAGCAATTTGGCTCTTTGCCTGTCACAACTGAACAGGTACTCAACACCTTTTTTTGTACAACAAGCAACAAAACGTATAGTAACTACTGTCATGTGCAATAGCAGACAGAACATTATTCACACAGTAATGTGAAAACAGCTAGGTGAACAGCACCTCAGTGTTCATTGGTCACATATGTTAGGTGGGCTGGCCTGTGTTGTCCAAGCTGGTCCTAGGATGACCTGTTCCTGAGTCTCAAGTCTCAATCAACACAACTTGTCACAAAAAAATAATTGCACTTGTAGTAGTGCCCTCCGTTCACCTTTTATGAATGCATTTGTCATTAAAAGGGACAATCAGCAGTTGCTACATCCATTTTTGGACTTAACGTATCCATTGGTTCTTGAAGAATATTACTTATACATTCCTCCATGAAAGATGATCTATAAGCTTGTTTTATTCCAATGTTTGTAAACAAAGTAAATGTAAACACACACTGTATAGCATTAAAAAAAACATGGTTAAAACTATCATTTTTATATCATGGATGGTCAGTCCTTGCATCCATATCTGTCTTTTAATTTGAGTGGTTACATTTCCCCAGTCCCATCCCCCGCGTTAGGCCCAAACAGTGTTGGGGAGTATGCTTGTTTTTGTTTTAACTGCTGATTGCCGCTTTGTATTTGCGTCTTTTATCTTAGCCAACTTTCAACAAACTTACCCTGCATTCTCAATGTTTTACTTTTATGAGAATATAAATTGGATAACAATTTCTTTTCAAAAGAATGTCATTTAAAAAATATGTATTTCTACTTTGTCATTACATGGTGTGCTGATACTGTATAATAGGAAACGATAAGGTACTGTGTTTTATCAGAGTGGCTGCAGTTCTGATTTCTCTGGAACCCGCTGCCGTGGGTTTCCCTCCTTTACTCACTGCTCTAGGCCTACTTGTTTGGCTGCCTGGAGAACAGGCTACTCTGGTGAATTTCAGTGATGAATGGTGCTCATTTAATAAAATATTAAAGCTGAAAATGACAATGATAGCATTCTACATAACAGAACCAAATATAATAGTATAAGCAGTGGTCTGGTACCAACCAGTCGATCACCAAACATTTCTGTAGAAAAGCCAATGATAAAGCCTTGGAGGGGGTGGGGGGGGGGTAGAGAACGATATCTCACTGGGAACAATCCAACTCCGAATTCCAAGTCAGAAACTCGGGCATCTTTCTAAAGCTCAGACTTTCCGATCTGAAGATCACTGATATCATGAGTTCCCAGATGCAGCTACCATCAGTCCGGTAAAATAAAAAAGCTCATTATTTCAATTTATGGTCCACAGTGCCTTGCAAGTGCTACATTAGCACATCTATTTTGTTATAAAAGCTTGAGTTTTGAAATCTAATATGGTCTGAGAATAACAATATTGGCAGGACAGGCATATAGCCAAAATGCTGTGATAATGTACTAGGAAATGTATTAGGTCTAGAACTGTTTTATATTAGGTTCATGTCAAATGTTTTTAGTCATGTTTAAAAATCAATCTGAGCGGTCTCTGCTTGCTTTTTGACTGGGAAAGTGATCTTGACTCTGAAAAGGTTGGTGACCACTGCTGTATATAATTCAAAACAACACTGTACTGTGCAACACTTCATATTCCCATGAAATTGTGATTGAGATCAAATGTTTGGCATGCAGATGCTACATGGCCGTTTCACCGGTAAAACTTGAAGAATTATCATTCACGATTGACAGTGAGAAATGTGAAGAGAGGGTGACCTCAAATGTGTGCGTAAAGAACAGATAAAGAAAAGCTTGCGCAGAACGTGTTTTGAATCTTTAGCTCTGGGGAAGAAGGTTCCAGGGGGGCGGGGGGGTTACTTTTGGATCCGCCTTTATTTATATATACTGCTGGTGCACTATTCGTAAACACATTGACTTTATTTCCTGTTTTCGTAGTTGTGCCTTCTCGTTCAAGGAAGGCCCAAGGCACACTGCATGAACATTTTTCCTGACAGCAGAAATCCAACAGTTTGAAGGAATTTCTGTTTGTGTGTGGTAAAGAAAGCAATTATTGCATTCTTGTAGAGCTTATAAGGAAAGGTTGGAATGCACGCCATGGCAGGAATAAAACAATTCTTACAAACATCCACATTTTCAGTTTTTCAAAACTGTCCTGGATGTTTAATTTAGACAATGGAAAGACAAATGATGGGTTTAATTGCAAACACATTCTAGTTGTATTACTTGCTAACGAAAATATATATAAATATTTTTCATATAAGTCTCACAATGAGTTGTTAGTATTTCACTTCTGCTTATGTAAAGTAGGACATGAGGGCCTAAGACGGAAGTCCTAAGAATAATTCTCTATCGGTTGAGATTAAAGAGTGATGCTATGGCACAGTATCATGAACACTCTATGTGATGTTAACTCATTTGTTTACATATACCTCTCTTCTAGCGCCAGAGAAAGATCCAGAAAGACCGATTTATCAATGACTTCTCCAATGCACTGGCCAATTTCCAGAAGACACAGAGGCAGGCTGCTCAGAAAGAGAAGGCGTTTGTTGCCAGAGTCCGTGCTGAGTCCAGAGTGTCGGTTAGTAATCATCAGAAATGTACACAAACTTTACTAGGTACAGACCAGAGGAGGCTGGTTGGAGGAACTATAGGAAGACAAGCTCATTTTAATGGCTGGAATGGAATTAATGGAACTGATTCAAACGTGGTTTCCATATGTTTGAAACGTTTCATACTGTTCCACAAATTCTATTCCGGCCATTAGAAGGAGCCCATCCTCATATAGCTCCTCCCACCAGCCTCCACTGGTACAGACCACACCTTCAACATTAACGTTTTTGTTTAATGCAGGAAAAGGTTTTAAGGTACTGGATGGGGGTGTGTGTGTGTGTGTGTGTATGTTACTTTACAGCCTTAATCGAAAATGGATACAAAAAAAAATCTTTGTCAATCTACACACAATAAATACCCCATAATGACAAAGCGAAAACAGTTTTTTTTACATTTTTGAAAATGTATTAAAAATGAAAAACTGATACCTTATTTACATAAGTATTCAGACCCTTTCCAATGAGACTCATGGTCCCACGGTTGACAGTACATGTCAGAGCAGAAACCAAGCCATGAGGTCGAAGGAATTGTCTGTAGAGCTCTGTAGAGCTTGTCTTCGACCTCATGGCTTGGTTTCTGCTCTGACATGTACTGTCAACCGTGGGACCTTATATAGACAGGTATGTGCCTTTCCAAAAAATGCCCAATCAATTGAATTTACCACAGGTGGACTCCAATCACATTGTAGAAACATTTAAGGATGATCAATGGAAACAGGATGCACAGGAGCTGTGTCGAGGCACAGATCTAGGGAAGGGTATCCAAAGATTTCTGCAGCATTTAAGGTCCCCAGGAACACAGTGGCCTCCATTCTTAAATGGAAGAAGTTTGGAACAATGAAGACGAAACAAAATGTGGGAAAAAGTCAAGGGGTCTGAATACTTTTCAAATGCACTGTGTATATACACATTTAGTTACATTACAGCCTTATTCTAAAATGTATTATATCAGTTTTTTTCTTCATCAATGTAAATGTGATATTTCAGTTTATATTTTTAATACATTTCCAAAAATGTCTAAAAAGCTGTCTTTGCTTTGTCATTGTGAGGTATTGTGTGGAGATTGAGGATTATATATATATATACACACACACATTCATACGTATTTAATATATATATATATATGTGGACACCCCTTCAAATTAGTGGATTCAGCTGTTTCAGCCACACCGTTGCTGACAGGTGTGTATATAATCAAGCACACACAGCCATGCAATCTACATAGACAAGCATTGGCAGTAGAATGGCCTTACTGAAGAGCTCAGTTATTTTCAACATGGCACAGTCATAGGATGCAAGCTTTCCAACAAATCAGTTTGTCAAATTTTCGCCCTGCTAGAGCTGCCTCAGTTAACTGTAAGAGCTGTTATTGTGAAGTGGAATCGTCTAGGAGCAACGAGCTCAGACGCAAAGTGGTAGGCCACACAAGCTCACAGAATGGGACCGCGGAGTTTTAAATCATCTGTTCTCGGTTGCAACACTCACTTCGAGTTACAAACTGCCTCTGGAGCAACATCAGCACAAGAACTGTTCGGCGGGAGCTTCATGAAATGGGTTTCCATGGCCGAGTAGCCGTACACAAGCCTAAGATCACTATGCGCAATGCCAAGCGTCAGCTGGAGTGGTGTAAAGCTTGCCTACTCTGGAGCGGTGGAAACTAGTTCTCTGGAGTGATGAATCACAATTCACCATCTGGCAGTCCAATGGAAGAATCTGGGTTTGGCGGATGCCAGGAGAACGCTACCTACCAGAATGCATAGTGCCAACTGTAAAGTTTGGCGGAGGAGGAATAATGGCCTGGGGCTGTTTTTCATGGTTCGGGCTAGTCCCCTTAGTTCTAGTGAAGGGAAATCTTAACGCTACAGCATACTGACATTCTAGATGATTCTGTGATTTCAAATTTGGGGAAGACCCTTTCCTGTTTCTCACGTGACAATGCCCCCATGCACAAAGCGAGGTCCATACAGAAATGATTTGTCGATATGTGTTGAAGATCTTGACTGTCCTGCACAGAGCCCTGACCTCAACCCCATCGAACACCTTTGGGATCAATTGGAACAGCGACTGTTAGCCAAGCCTAAACGCCCAACATCAGTGCCCTACCTCACTAATGCTCTTGTGGATGAATGGAAGCAAATTCCCACAGCAATACTCCAACATCTAGTGGAAAGTCTGTTATAGCAGTAAAGGGGGGACCAACTCCATATTAATGCCCATGATTTTGGAATGCGATGTTTGATGAGCAGGTGTCCACATACTTTTGGTCATGTAGTGTATATACAGCCATTGATTGGTGATAGGAGGTGTAGTCTTATTTGGTTGTCGAGAGGGGAGGAAATTTAAATGTTTCAAGTGTGGTCTTTCCTCCCAAACTGTAGTCACTTTACACATAAAGCCATAAATTAGAGAGCATCAGACTGACTGTTCTGTCCACCCTCAGGGTGGCTATCCTGACGACAGCTTTGGAGGAAATGGAAACGTCTTTGAAAGGTCAGAGTTCAGCATTTCAGTGGTCTCGTGCTTTTTGAGTGAAATAGTACACAGACATGCTGCACTAAACATACTGTGCAAGCTGTTTAAATACATCCCAATGTCTGTTGCCACATAAAACTGCATGCCGACAACAGAGGAAGGAACCACTGTAGACACTCATATTTAATGGATTTACCCAGAGTTCATAATCCTGATTCCTCTATTATTGCCTACAGTTGTGGAGAATGTAAACATCCTCTTTTACAGTTAAGATATTTTTTATTTGGTCTATTGGGGTTTAGCTCTTTTTTTTTTTTAATGTCCTGACCTTTTGTTCTACTATGAATCGCTTAACCATTAAATTAATATTCACATACAAAACCCACAGTTGACTATTCTCTAACTGCTAGTTTATCTAAACATCCACTTTAGTGTTAACATGTCAGTCTTTATAGGCCCTTCAGGCCCATCTCTCTCTAGCCCAGACAGACATAGTGGGAGGTGAGTGTTTGCTTTGGGTGGTTCACCACGTCTTCCCCATGTCTGACTCTACAGTGGGGGGCAGGTCCAGTCACAGTCCCAGGAGGTGGCCATCACTGAAGAGGACCTGCAGCTCATCCAGGAGAGAGAGACTTCCATCAGACAGCTAGAGGTGACAGCACTCCTATTACTCGCTATTAGTGAACAAGATTCAGGGTTAAATTCTGATTTTGCTGGATGTCTTTCATTCCTTTAAATTATCTTATACCATAAATCATACAGTAATCATAGCTTATTTGGGCCGAAGGCTATTTTATTTGCCCCCCTATGTTTTCAGATAATTATTTTTTGACATAATGGACTGTAAAAACACCCTAAAATCAGCTCCAAGTGATTTTAATTTCAGAAATCAAATCAAATGTTATGTCACATGCTCCGAATATAACAGGTGTAAACCTTACCGTGGAATGTTTACTTACAAGCCCTAGAGTTAAGAAAATATTTACTAAAGTAAAAATATTAAATAAATTCAAAAAGTAACACAAAAAAATTACATTACGAGGCTATATACAGGGGGTACCGGTACAGGTTAGTTGAGGTAATTTGTATAGTTAAGATAATGTTTTTTATTAAATGATAAACAGCGAGTAGCAGCAGTTTAAAAACAAAGGGTGTGGGGGTCAATATAAATATTCCAAGTGGCCATTTTATTAATTGTTCAGCAGTCTTATGGCTTGGGGGTAGCAGCTGTTAAGGAGCCTTTTGGTCCTAGACTTGGCGCTCTGGGACCTCTTGCCTTGCGGTAGCAAAGAGAACAATCTCTGAATTGGGTGACTGGAGTCTTTGACCATTTTATGGGCCTTCCTCTGACACCGCCTTGTATATAGGTCCTGGATGTCCTTGGCCCCAGTGATGTACTGGGCTGTACGCACTACACTTTGTAGTGCCTTACGGCCAGATGCCAAGCAGTTGCCATACCAGGCATTGATGCAAATGGTTAGGATGCTCTTGATGGTGCAGCTGTAGAACTTTTGAGAATCTGGGGACCCATGCCAAATCTTTTCAATCTCCTGAGGGGGGAAAGGTGTTGTTATGCCCTCTTCACAACTGTCTTGGTGTGTTTGGACCATGATAGTTTGTTGGTGATGTGGACACCAAGGAACTTGAATCTTTCGACCCGCTCCACTACAGCCCTGTTGATGTTAATGGGGGCCTGTTTGGCCCTCCTTTTCAAATAGTCCACGAACAGCTCATTTGTCTTGCTCACATTGAGGGAGAAGTTGTTGTCCTTTCACCACACTGCCAGGTCTCTGACCTCCCTATAGGCCCATCGTTGTCGTTGATCAGGCCTATCACTGTTGTGTCATCAGCGAACTTAATGATGGGGTTGGAGTCGTGCTTGGCCATGCAGTCGTGGGTAAACAGGGAGTACAGGAAGGGACTAAGCATGCACCCCTGAGGGGCCCCAGTGTTGAGGATTAGCATTTCTAAATCTGTTCCCAAGTATTCCCACGCATAATAAAGAGACACGTGAACTTATACCAATGCAAGCGAGGTTTGAAATTATTATGTTTTAGTGAAATATTGGGCTTCTTGCTGTCAATTTGCAGTTTACAAATTACTTGTAATTAGGTTCTGGCCCCCCGACCATCCTCTCAAGAAAAAATTGGCCCGCGGCTGAATCTAGTTGATGATCCCTGCCTTATGCTATCCTGCAAATCACACTTACATAATGGATTTATATCCAGTCCATTTAATTTGTGGTGATGTCTGTTTATTCAATGCTTGTTTTCTCTTTTTTTAGTCTGATATTACAGATATAAATGAAATATTTAAGGACTTGGGAATGATGGTCCATGAGCAAGGGGATGTGATCGGTAAGCATACATTCAGTCATTTACTCCTCTAAACTTCTGACTGTTCCACTTTCAAAACATTGACAGCATACGCCTACAGGGATCAAATACTGCATGTTTTGGAGTTCTTATGGAGAACAGTCTAATGAGTGTTCTGGGAAAAGAGGATGACAAACAGCTATGCTAGCTAGACACACACGATTATGTCCCACAGTTAAAACCGAAGGGATGTTAACGTGATAATGACATCATTTGAGAGGCTAGTCATCGTCATGGTGTAAGTCAAAGGTTCTAACTTTTTCAGCAACATTTTCAAGAAAATATTCAACCAAAAACTGAACCTCTGGGAGAGAATGACCCTTTCACTGTGCATTTATACCCCTAGACAGTATAGAGGCCAATGTCGAAACTGCTGACCTTCATGTTCAGAATGCCACCCAGCAGTTAGCACAGGCTGCAGACTATCAGGTAGGTAACATAAGAATCATTATTTTGAGGGTGAATAAATCAGAATGCTTTTTCTGTATATTTTACAATACAATTTTCTTATAACGTTAAGTGTTTCTTTTGCCCCTTTCAGCGCAAATCTAGGAAGAAGATCTGCATTCTCATTGTCGTTCTGGCGGTTCTTGCTGTTGTCATTGGTTTAATCATCTGGGCATCAGTCAAAGGATGATGATGCTTTTCATATACTCTTTGGTCCTGGCATTTTATTGATTATTTAGGACTAAGTTTGAGTTACAAATCTCATGGCCATAATACTATAGTAAGAATAATACACACAGCATAAACCTGGAATAGGCTTGTGTGATACAGTACCTGCTAATTATTATGGACTGTAGCCTAGTCTATGCACCAGAGGCCAAGAATTGTGCAATGCTAAGTAATATCTTGCATCACTTTTGCTGTCAGGTTCCTCAGTGCTGGCTTATTCTTCTCTTCAAGCCTTGTTTTCTATGAAGCAATTTATGCATTTTTATTTAATCTCACAAAGATTCTCACTGTATAAATGAATATGTACAGTGCCTTCAGAAAGTATTCATACTGCTTGACTTATTCCATATTTTGTTGTTAGTCTGAATTCAAAATTACTTAAACTGCTTTTTTTCTCACCCACCTACACACCATATCTCGTAATGACAAAGTGAAAACATGTTTTTGACATATTTGAAAATGAAATGCTGAAATATCACATTTTCACAAGTATTCACACCCCTTAGTCAATACATATTTTGAATGACCTTTGGCAGCGATTACAGCTGTGAGTCTTTATGGGTAAGTCTCTAAGAGCTTTGCACACCTGGATTGTGCAATATTTGCAAATTATTATTTTTACAATTCTTCAAGCTCTGTCAAGTTGGTTGGTGATCATTGACAGCCATTTTCTTGCCATAGACAACTTAATTGACAACTGCAACTAGGCCACTCAGGAACATTCAATGTCTTAGTGTCTGTTGGAAAGCAGACTGAACCAGGTTTCCTCTAGGATTTTGTCTGTGCTTAGCTCCATTCTGATGTATTTTTATCCTTAACTCCGTATTCCTTGCCGATGATGAGCATAACATGATGCAACGTTTTCTGCAGTTTTACTTTAGTGCCTTATTGCAAACATGATGCAAGTCTTGGAATATTTGTATTCTGTACAGGCTTCCTTCATTGAGGTTAGTATTTTGGAGTAACTACAATGTTGTTGATCCATCTTCAGTTTTCTCCTGCCACAGCCATTAAACTCTATAACAGTTTTAAAGTCACCATTGGCTCCATGGTGAAATCTCTGAGCGGTTTCTTTCCTCTCTGACACCTGTATCTTTGTAGTGACTGGGTGTATTGCAACACCATCCCAAAGTATAATTAATAACATCACCATGCTCAAAGAGATATTCAATGTCTGCTTTTTATTTTTACCCATCTACCAAAAAGTTAAGAGTGAACTTTTAGTCCAACTCAGGAGGTGCGCACACCACTCACCTCTTCCGAGTATATTACCCGTTAGTGTTTAGTCTCTGGATATTAAGGTTGACGAACTCAGGGCGAGGATTTCCTTCCAGAGAAACATCAGGGATTGTAACATACTCTGTTTCACGGAAACATGGCTCTTGGGATAAACTGAGTCCATTCAGCCAGTTGGGTTCTCAGTTCATCGCGCAGACGGGAATGTATATCTCTCCAGGAAGAAGGGCGAGGGTGTATGTTTCATGATTAACTACTCATGGTGTGATTGTGATAACGTACAGGAACTCAAGTCTTTTTGTTGACCCAACCTAGAATACCTCACCATCAAATGCTGACCGTACTACCTCCCAAGAGAATTCTCTTCGGTTATAGTCACAGTCGTGTATATTCCTCCTCAAGCTAACACCATGACGGGCCCCAAAGAACTTCATTGGACTTAATGCAAACTGGAAACCACATATCTTGAGGCTGCATTTATTGTACCTGGGGACTTTAACTGAGCAAATTTGAGTAAAACGTTACCGAAGTTCTATAAAGTTATTGCGGGTGTAGCGAAAAGCCATCTGCTTAACACGTGTATGTGACAAATACAATTTGATTTGATAGGTGCCCTTCTTTGTGAGACATTGGAAAACCTCCCTGGCCTTTGCGGTTGAATCTGTGTTTGAAATTCACTGCTCGTCTGAGGGAACTTACAATTATCTGCATGTGTGGGGAAACAGAGATGAGATTCAAAAATGTTAAATACTATTATTGCACACAGAGTCCATGCAACTTAGTATGTGAATTGTTAGGCTCCCCATAAGAATGGGATGAATACTTATTGACTCAAGACATTTCATTTGAAAATGTACTACATGTTAGATTTCAGGCTGTAACACAACACAATGTGGAAAAAGTCGAGGGGTTTGGATACTTTGTGAAGGCACAGTGTGGGTTATACAATTATTGTGGAACTGTGAATGTTTTTGCTTTCTCAAATGTGATCCGTTTTTATACAGCTCTTTCCATTTTCACTTCAATAAAAAGCAGTGCAGCACCAGATGCAATGAGCTCTTAATTACTGGCTTCCCTTTTTCCCCCATTCTGACCTTTGCCTACTAATCATCATTCTTCTTTAATTCAGTGTGATTTGGTCGTACTTTAGAAAGTTGTGTAGCCTATCTGCTTTGTGTTTTCAATGGAAATGTTACATATCAAAAGTTAACTTTTTTTAATATATACTTTTTCTTTTTGATTCTTGGTCTTGTCCAGTTTTTCTGAGGGAGGAAGCTTTACTGTACAATATACTCCTGAAACATGATAAATGAGCTGAATCAATAAAACCCTGATTTGTGTACTCAATCTCAAATGCTTAATTGCATTTTTCTTGTTGAACAAGGATTTTAGTGAAAATGAGCATATACAAATTCCAAGACATTTACCATTTTATGCAGTGGGTGATTTTATTTCCTCACCTCATCTTGCATGTATGTGTGTTTCTGGAGGAGGAGCAGTTCCTGGAAGTTTTGCCAGTTTTTCTCCCTGCAGTTGATTTCTTGACAGATGAGGCTGCATGTACAGACTGGATGGCACAGATACATTTAGGAAAAGTTCAATTTAAGAAAGATGTTTACATTTTCAAACAAAATTTGACAGGGTGAAATATGAGAAACAGGCCTTCGGTATGCTGTTTAAAAACGACTGGCAAAAATTATACAAAACATCTAGTATCACTTTAATACTCTTATTTTTCATCCTCTGTATTCTATTTTAGCCTGATACATTTACGTGGAGCTTTTTTAAATGTTTATCTCTGGTTGGCATTTAGGCAAATAGCCTATTATGTCCTCCCTTACATGCTCAGAGATGATCCATCCAGTGTCTCTGCCTAAAGTCACAGCCACCTGTATGGTAAGGCCTGACCACAGGAGTAGCAGTGTGGGACGTGTCTCTATGAAGATCAAAGGGGCCAGCACAAGTTTCGACAGTTCTAGTGAGAGGATGAGAGAAGCTGCTTCCTCGCAGATGAGTGTGCGTGCTTGGTCGCCCGCGTACAATTTGCAAACCAAACACTTCTAAAGAAACGTAATTTGTGTCTAAACAACGACATTCTATTTTGTTTATAGTAGTTTTTCGTCAATGTTCACGATGTTACCCGCGAAATATAGTAGTGTTATAGTTTTCTTCACAACTTTTTGGTTTTACGCAACTTTGACACACGGGAGTGGATTTAGTCATTCAACTATTTTGGACCCTCATGGGAAGTATAATCTAAAGTGGAGGTTTGACCGGAGAACTATTACTTTTGAAATAGAAGTGGAAACTAGAGGATATATAGGATTTGGTCTATCTCCCAACGGTGCCATGGCGTCGTCAGACATTGTCATTGGTGGAGTCACGGATGGGACACCGTATCTACAGGTATGTTACTCACCTGGGTTTTATAGAATGAAAGTGACGCAAGGTATGCCTTGCAGTTTTATCACATGAGAGGTGGGCTACTTTCACTGTAATTTCAACATTACATACATAGTTTAATTGTGCAGCTATATGAAAATTATGATTTATATTACAGTTATGTTTAGCTATTTTCACAGGGCACTTGGGTATATTTGGGGTGTTTACCTGATGAAATAGTATTATCCAGAGCCATGTATTTAGATGAGACATGTATTCCTAAATACATGGCTTTGGATCTAAAAGTAGATTAAATAATAATTGAAAGTTTCCAAATTGAATTTATGGTTATTGGTTAGGTGCAACAAGCTATTGGCCATACCTGTTACTGTTAGTCCGACCCACTGCCTTATGGTAAACTTTTGTGGGCCACAGCCAGCCACTCATGGATTGACTCCAACAGGGTAAAGGGTCTGGATATTGCTACACATCACAGGAAGCTCACTGTGCCTCAGGGATCTGGCAATGATGCCACACAATCTAACACAGTCCCTCTTATTGTGTTACCAGAGGGTCAGGGTCTATAAGGAGACAGCAGCTGTAGTTTTGTGCCAATGTTGTTGTTTGTTGTCATGTATTTACAAGCAATGCTTGGCAGTGATACGGACAAAGACATAACAGCCAGACACTTGCCACAACAAGCCCTGTATATACCTGGTGCTAAAGTGTCCTGTGTCCTGATCTTGTCTGTATTCTGATTGTGCCCACGTTTTCTGAAATGTGTCTACACATGGTATTAAAATGTGTCTGTTATCCATCCACTGTGTCTGCATTGTGACCAGATTTCCTGGTCCATCCTTGTATGCAAATCATTTCACAGCTATTCTTTCAGAATAATTTGTATTTATTTTAAGACTTATATTGACAGACAGTCATTTAAATTTCAGACACGGAACATACGACACATTTTCTGAAGCTTTAATAGGAAAACTAGCTTTTTAGATGCTTCCGTTTGCAAATATATACACTATATATTACACACACAAAAGTATGGCATAAGTCAATTGGCCACCTCGTCAATGATTTTAAAGTGTAGGATAATGATGATTTAAATGGCTTCACTGTCCACATGCGTTTGTCCACAAAGCGTGCCTGACTACCTCCGGAGGTGGTCAGGAAGATCTGATCACAATGCGTAGTTTAATCATCTACACCTGTCTAAAGATGTGGGTACCATCAGAGTGTGGAGAAGATCAGGACAACGGAAGCATGTTGGTACCAGGTATAAACGGGGCTCAAGGCAGTTGGTTAACCACAAATGAAGCATAGTCCTGTGGTAATAGTCATTTAGCTAGTCGTCATCCTAGCTAATGTAATAATAGAGTAATAGATCAGTAATTAAGCAAAGTAATGTAATTATCTACCGTGCTCTTTCAATTGTGTCATTGGAACACTGGTTCTCCCAAAGTTTTGTGATTTACATCTATGAATGTATGTTTACATTGAAGGCTCTCTTGTCCCCTCGTTCAGGACAGTGTTATTGCAGACAGGACAGTTGTATTATATCCGGCATGCTTTCAACAGGATTACTTTGCAGACGCCAACAGAAAAGTGCACAGAGATGTGCAGCAGAACTACAGGCTGCAGTATGGCAGGGAGAACAGTACACACACAGTCCTGGCTTTCAGCAGGCACCTCCTGACCTGTGACACAAGTGACAAGGACATCACGGTACGTGGGTGGTGGAAATGTTTTATCAATGGGAAATGTGGAGGTTGATGTTTGCGTGTTTGAATGTGTGCTTGTGTGAGCGTTTTAGTTTAAATGTCAGTTCATGCCTGGTGTGTTATAGTACTTCTTACCGCATTTTCAAATTGAAACTCACTTCTAGATAGAAGATGTGTATGTGTATTGTCTGCCCAGGAAAGTACAGTGAGGGTGATATGGGCCTACCACAGTGAGGATGTGGGACCGTCAGGACCGATGTACCATGGAGTGAACAGGGGGAGGAAGAGTATGCGGCTACTCGACCCAGGAAGTAAAGTTAATATTTCCTCTGAGATGGACTTTTTCAACTTGCAAAACATAAACGTAAGTGTGACAGCTGGAGAAGAAAAGGTTACTTCTCTCACCCACTATCCATCTCTTAAACAAACTTGATACCACTTCTAGCTTCTATTACTTCACAGGACCTTTTGTACTCTGAGACTGTATTTGCACTGTGTGAGATTTATGATCAGTCCAATTTTTATGGAGAGTAAATACAGTATCAGTCTCTCTGTCTGTTTGTTCCTCTCAAGATAGGTGCCAGTGCCATTCAAGGACACTACCTACTGGTGTCAGATATTTAAGATCCAGGAGGTTCAGAAGAAGCACCATATCATTAGAGTAAGTACACACTTTGAATTTATTGAGCTATATTAACAACACAGCAGAAAAATTATAGCAAATCGACAACAGGCTTTCCCTTGAGGAAGGAGTAGCCTATTGTTCAGTCAGCATGCAGTCATCTTGTTTACCTTTCTTTAAAGGCATCTCACCTGGATAATTTCAGAGTTTTTATTTGTCTGCCTGCCTCCCTCTCTCATTGCTGTCGTCTGAAGTGGGTTCCATAGAGAAATCTGTAGATACTTCTCCCACTTCTGAGGCACACCTGCTGCTTGTTTGCTGCCCCAAATTGCTATTGTGTATTAAATGAGCCATTATATAAATTATATATTCCAAACATAGTTGAACTAGTATGAAACCAAAAAGCTTTAAAACACACTTGATTAAAGGAGGTAGCACATACAATTTAGATTCAAAAGAATGGTACGATGACACATTCCTTATCCATTTCTTGTTCTAATCCTTAGTGGGATTTGTCATAAAGACCAAATGTGCTTTTTAAACTAGATGTTGATGTTTTACTAAAGGGCCTTAGTTATATTAACATAGTATGGAACAGTAGTTCTGTACTGTATCGTGTTATCATTGGTCAGATCACTTACAGTAGGACTTTTCTGCCAAGTAGAAAACATGAGAGTTGCTTTTAAAGTTTCCATGGCTATGACCTCTGACTTTAGAATCCTTGAGCTCAAAACAAAGTCTTCAGTCATTAAGTGAACCAGAGCCAGAAAGATATAAATATAGCTAGCTAGCTCGCTCTTCTCTTACTCCCCCTCCAGCACACAGCTTACTGTACTATACATTAATCTGGCTCTTCTGTTCTGCAATCTGCCACTCTGATGATGACAATTAGATCATAGAATGAGAAACACCAGCACCATGCTATCAGAAAAATATGCTCCACTGTCCTTATCCAATTTGTCAGAGGAGTTGTGTAAAGGTTTCAGAAAAGCTCTGGAAAATCCTACCCATATTAAAAAAAGGTCTGGAAAATCCTACCCTTATTAACAGCTGCAGGGCTCAGAGGATCTCTGTTTCCACTATACATAACACAAACTGTTGTGATATCCCAGATATTGTTGTGAACTCTTATTTTGGAGGGAGCTCTTTGCGTGACGAAATAATGTAAGATGATTAAAGTGTTGCCTTTATAGAATTAGTAGAGTAAAATGGAAATCATTTCAGTATCCAAATGCCACGTGGGAGTCGGACTTCGGGATTAAACATTGTTATTTTTCCATCCCAGATGTTTTCATGTGCGTGTGCATGATGTGTGAGTCAGTGAGTGAGAGGCAGTATGTAAGACATCTGTTATTATGCGTGATATGAATGGGACTGTCTCCTCCAATTCATCTGTGGTCTATAAAGAAACGATACTATTGTTATTTTGGGGTTTTATGGCATTTATACAGAAGTTTAAAAGGCCCATCTAATTTTCCCTGTGCACGTTATGCCAATAATCCTATCTTGACACTTCAAAAAGACCCCACTCCCATGATATTTTCTCAGTCACGGTTTCTGTCCCTACCTTCCGTTCCACCTCCTTCGTCCCTCTGGGGGATTTGGTCTTTCACCACCTCACTCCACCCTCTATTATCTTGGGCACCGCAACCTCACCTCCTGTTTAGATGACTCAATGACTTTCAAGACTTCCTGAAAACTGTCTCCATGACATGCTTATTTTAGTTTGATAGATGTATTCTATTCAATGGAGTTCTTTATTCAGAGAAAGCGGCATATAAAGTGTTCTATGAAGGCAGAGTTTGTTACACAGTGTACCAAATCGTCTAACAAGAGAGGCGCTATCCTTCCTCTCTCATGGCACAATCTCAACCTCAAACTTAGACTACCACGGCTGCTTCCACCATGAATAAATATATTTGAGAAAAAGTAGGAAGAATGTCTAAATATTAATACGGTGTTCATGGGCCAAGCTTTGGTCTTGTGTCCTGTTGGTTTTAAAGGAGGCCTCACAGTATGATGTCACGGTTTGCCCAGCAGGCAGCAAGCTGCTTTTCCCAGATTCTAAGTCCAACCTAGAGGCCCCCAGGCCCATTGAGGAAAAACGTATTTATTTACATTTATTTTTCACTTTCATCCTGAAGTAAGCAGGGCCTACCCAATCCTGTTTATCCCCTCTTGTGTGAAACCTACCGTTGAGAGCAATATAATTGAGGTCTAACCCTTTCCTGCAGTCAAATGACTAAATAGACTTCTAGTGGCCTCATGGGTGGAATGTTGTGAAAAAAATGTAATTATTTTATAATTAATAAACTGCAAAAATGTGGTGTTTCAATGTCAAGCGGTTTTGTTATATTTCAGTCTTCTCTGATGTATATAAAGTGTAATATTGGGATGCAAACTCAAAATTGAATACATTTCAAAATACTAATATCTGACATGGTACAGGTGTCTTCTTTTTTTAAGCCCATAACCATGTGTGTATTCTTTTGTTTCAAAGTAGATTTGTTTAAGACTACCAAGAAATAATCTGTGTGACCCTGATTTAGCACACTACAGTAAAAGTTAAGGCAAGTGTAGGCAATTCAAAAGAAGCCAACCGGGGTTAGAATACAGTAACATTTAATACTTCCTTCTTTCTTCTTTTTGTTTACAGATTGAGCCTTTGATTCAAAGGGGCCATGAAAACCTGGTTCATCACATTTTGTTGTATCAATGTGATAGCACCTTGAATGAGAGTGAGCTCAAGGCTGGCCATGAATGTTACCATCCAAATATGCCTGACTCCTTTCTCACGTGTGAGACGATAGTCTTCGCCTGGGCCATTGGTGGCGAGGTGGGCAATTGGTTTAAATTTGTAGTCATTTTTCATTCAGTGTTATAAAACTTTTCATTAGCCACTTGTGTTTCCATGTATCAGAGTGATCATGTAAGCTTCCTTATTGACATGTTCAGTATGCCTCTCAATCTACCTTTACAGGGGTTCACCTATCCACCCCATGTTGGGCTGTCCATTGGCACATCAATAGACCCTGTCTATGTCCTAATGGAGGTCCACTACGACAACCCAGCCTTTCAACAAGGTATAGTACACCCACAAGGACACGTCATGTTGCATTACAAACAATGAATGTGACTTGTCTGCCTTCACTCTATTGTAATTTTCCCGTTTCACCCATTCACACTTGTGTGGCAAAGTGATATCTACAGCACTTTACAGTTCAACAGTCAGTCACCCTGTTCATTGTAATGTTACTGTTTCATTGTCAGGAGTGGTGGACAGCTCTGGCCTGCGTCTGTTCTACACCCCAGAGTTGCGTCAGTACGACGCAGGAGTGATAGAGACAGGTGTGTGGGTGAGTCTGTACCACATGCTGCCTCCAGGCATGCAGGAGTACATCTCAGAGGGACACTGTACCCGCGAGTGTTTGCAGGAGGTAAGAAAGCCAGCTATGGCGGAGTCTTTCAAACTGGTGCGATGCCTGACATTCCCATTTCACTGGGGATCAACAGGAGTCAAACATCCACTGTTAAATTACTGTTATGCTATACCACCAACAGTGACAAGCCTCCATTTTAGTCTTGCTACGTGCCCAAAATAGTGATCATCCAAAAGTGCAATAAAACTAAAAAGCACTTTCTGCATCTGTGAGAGAATATCTATTTGCTCCTCCATCAGTCCCTAGGCCAGGAGATGCCCAGCGGAGTTAGGGTGTTTGCTGTTCTGATGCATGCTCACCTAGCTGGACGCGCCATCAGAACCAGACACTTCCGGGGACAGGAGGAGCTGCAGCCCCTGTCACATGATGAGGAGTTTGACTTCAACTTCCAGGAGTTCCAGCTGCTGAAGGACGAGAGGCTGCTGTTACCTGTTGGTACTCTGAAATACTGTTTAGCTGACACATTAAAGGTAGACTCAGTGATATGATGTAGGTGGCCAAAGTAAACAGCATAGTGGGTCAATTTCCACAACAACTAAGAGCGTTGAAGAGTAAGGATAAACTTCTCCACTGTTTTCGTCCCGTACCTACCACACTCTAACAACGTGAAGCGAACACATGCATATGCGCAGGTACTGTGTGTGACCGTGAGAGAGAATTCTTGCATCTCGCTCACCGCAATATCTGTGGTGCTGCTCGTGGCAACATCATTTTGCTGAGTCTACCTTTATATAGTGTAGGAAATATGGGATTATAAATCTACCGCTTGAGCTTGCCAAGCAGGTTGAAGCATGTTCCCCTCTCCCTGTGATGAACAGTAATGATTGATGATTGCATGACTTTGATCCACCTACATAGATAAAGGACATAATTAGAGGTTCATCTTTTGGCTGTTGCCTCGTACCGTCGACCGCAGCATAACCATGCTAAAACCACAGGAAATCACACCTCCTTGTACTGTATATTACTGCTTTAGTGTTGTCGTAATTATGTACTTTAATGAAAACACAATTTTGTTTGATGTGGGGTTCTGTCACGTTCGTCATAGTGAGGAGACCAAGGCGCAGCGTGATTTGAATACATTCTTCTTTTAATAACGAAGAACACGTAAACAAAACGAACGTGAAGCTATATACCACAAGTTCTGAAACAGGCAACTACACATAGACAATAACCCACAGATAAACCAAGGAATATGGCTACCTAAATATGGTTCCCAATCAGAGACAACGATAAACAGCTGCCTCTGATTGAGAACCAATCCAGGCAACCATAGACATATAAACCCCTAGACTAGAAAACCCCCTAGCCAATACAAAAACTAAACACACCACCCTTGTCACACCCTGACCTAACCAAATAAAAAAGAAAACAAAGATAACTAAGGTCAGGGTGTGACAGGTTCTAAATTCACAACCACAGAAGAGCCTTGATTTTAATCTTTCTTTTCAGGGTGACAATTTGATCACAGAATGCAAGTACACCACAAAAGACAGACAAAACATGACCTGGGTAAGAATGCACTACTCAGAATCCACATGGATAAATGAATACTTATTTTGCCAGCTTTCTCTATTATTTTCTTCCTTTTGCTTTTATGGGGCCTTTGAAACTGAGCTGTCAGCTCTGACATGGTGAATCCAGCTCATCCTTAAGATGTGGCTTCTTCCTAATGATCTGTTTTATGTGAGTTTACAGAGATCACCTAATTTTTTACATGTGTGCTATTGTTCCTCAGACGGAGCCTATTTGAGCTTATGTTTCAAATCTGTCTCTGTGTTTCTATGATTTGATGATTTGGTTGATTGCAGTACGGGAAAAAAATCATCATGTTTATGACAACATTACACAACCCTTCAGGGTAGAGCTATGGGGTTATTGCTTTGACTTCAGATGTAACATAAGATGGACACAAAGCCCATATTGTTTTTGAACCATTCTTACCTTTGAAGAAAAATTACACAGAAGGATGTCATCATTCCTATTACACAATTACAAATTAATAGATCAGTAGAATTAGTATACTTAAATGTAATGGAATTTAGTGTTCTGTACTTACCGGTAATAGAAATGAGTTGTGTTTCCCCTGCATGAACCTCTTGGTTGATACTTTCAGACATACAGTGTTGTCAAAAAGTATTTGCCTCCTTTCTGATTTTCTCTACCTTTGCATATTTTTGATACTGAATGTTATCAGATCTTCAACCAAAACCTACTATTAGATTAAGGGAACCCGAGTGAACAAATAACACAACATATACATACTTATTTCATTTATTTAATTAACAAAGTTATGCAACACCCAATGCCCCTGTGTGAAAAGGTAATTGCCCCATTACACTTAATAACTGGTTGTGCCACCTTTAGCTGCAATGACTGCAACCAAATGCTTCCTGTAGTTGTTGATCCGTCTCTCACGTATCTGGGGAGGAATTTTGGCCCACCTTTGCATGCAGAACTGCTTGAACTCAGTGACATTTGTGGGTTTTCTAACATAAACTGCTCATTTCAAGTCCTGCCACAACATCTCAATTGGGATTAGTTCTGGACTTTGACTAAGCTATTACAAAACTTTGATTTTGTTGCTTTTTAGCCATTTTCATGTGATTGTGTGTTTTGGATCATTGTCTTCTGCATAACCACACATGGCCTGACATTCTCCTGTAGAATTCTCTGATACAGAGCAGAATTCATGGTTCCTTCTATTAAGGTAAGTTGGCCTGGTTCCTGAGGCAGCAAAGCATTCCAAAACCATCACACTACCACCACCATGCTTGACCATTGGTATGAGGTTCTTACTGTGGAATGCAGTGTTTGGTTTTTGCCAGGCATAATGGAACCCATCTCATCCAAAAAGCACTTGGAAGGAAGCACCTGGATGATCATCAAGACTCTTGGAAGAATGTTATATGGACAAAAGTAAAACCAAACACTACATTCCACAGTAAGAACCTTATACCAACGGTCAAGCATGGTGGTGGTAGTGTGATGGTTCGGGGATGCTTTGCTGACTGGACGACTTACCTTAATAGAAGGAACCATGAATTCCGCTCTGTATCAGAGAATTCTACAGGAGAATGTCAGGCAATGCGTCTGTGAGCTGAAGCTGAAGCGCAGCTGGGTCATGCGGTAAGACAACGATCCAAAACACACAGTCAAGTCTACATGAAAATTGCTAAAAAGCAACACATTTTAAGTTTTGGAATGGTCTATTCAAAGTCCAGACCTAATCCCAATTGAGATGTTGTGGCAGGACTTGAAATGAACAGTTCATGCTTGAAAACCCACAAATGTCACTGAGTTCAAGCAGTTCTGCATGGAAGATTGGGCCAAAATTCCTCCACAGATACGTGAGAGACGGATCAACAACTACAGGAAGCGTTTGGTTGCAGTCATTGCAGCTAAAGGTGGCACAGCCAGTTATTAAGTGTAATGGGGCAATTTATTTTTCACACAGGGGCATTGGGTGTTGCATAACTTTGTTTATTAAATAAATGAAATATGCATGTAATTGTTGTGTTATTTGTTCACTCAGGTTCCCTTTATCTAATATTAAGTTTTGGTTGAAGATCTGATAACATTCAGTATCAAAAATGTGCAAAAGTAGAGAAAATCAGAAAGGAGGCAAATACTTTTTCACGGCACTGTACTGTATGTGTTCTTGGCTGAACAATCTGTCTGCAGATACCCCCCAGGACCACAGATGGGATCTTGGTTATATAGTTGTTTGCAGCTACTGGCATTGTTTTTTACAGAGACATCAAACGAACAAATGACTGATGACTACAGTCGTAAAACAGGGCTCCTTCTCTTCTAGAGTTACTCTCTACTGTTCAGGAGTAAACATGCCAACCAATTGTTATTCTGGAACAATATAAAACAGAATTGTATTCCATTACAACTTTGTCACCACAAGGTACTGTTATTGTGTCAGCTTCGTGTTAGACATAATACAGCCTAAAGTGGTACTTAATCTATATCAGTCACATGTTTTCAGAAACAGATTTTCATGATTTCTTAGTGGTTTACAAGGACCCTGGTGCCAAATCTTAGTGTTTGTTGAAGTTCATGATTGTTACACAGATATCCATGTTGTTGTGGGGCTAAATAGAATAGAATAGAAGTGTAATTTGATAACAGTAAAGTAGAGTAAAGGCAGTGGTTCAGACTACACGCTGTGCGTAGGACCCCAGCGGCCCCCCACCATCATTTTGTAAATGCTATTGTATTTTTTTTGTAACTGAGTCAAGGTCTCAACTTATTGTTGAGAGATAGCATACTAGAATACACAATGTGCAATTTTGTAATTTGGTTGTGCATCAGCAGTTTTTCTCTTGTCATGTCACTGACAGTCACTCGATTATCCCATATCAGCTAACATTTTATAAGACTGCAAGGATTATAAGTCTAGCCAGCTATCTAAACCTTCATCGCTGAATTAGGAAGGGCACATGCCCAGGGGCCCTGACCTCCAGGGGGCCACTGGCCTCCAGGGGCCCCCATTGATTTTGTTAGTCATCCAGATGTTGTATGAACATGGCATAAGCCAAGGCAAAATGTGTACAATATCAGAAAATTAGCTTTAGAACAGCAACATTTTCTCTCCACCCCATATAAAATTGTGTAGAATTGTTGGAAAATGGCATTAAAACTGCAAAATGTTCAATCCTCTGCCAAGAGGGAGGCCACTAAAATGCCTGCGAGGTGGTGGGAGGGCAACCAAATCTCACATAGGGCCCGCAAAAGGCTGAAGGGCCCGCAAAAGGCTATGTAACCTTTAATGTACCTGTTGTATTGGTATTTAGTATACAGAATAGGGAAAGGGGGTTACCTAGTCAGTTGCGCAACTGAATGCATTGAACCAAAATGTGTCTTCCGCATTTAACCCAACCCCTCTGAATTAGAGAGGTGTGGGGGCTGCCTTAATCGACATCATCGGCAACCAGGGAGTAGTTGATGTTGGGGGTTATCTGCCTTGCTCAAGGGCAGAACGGCAGAATGTTCTACCTTGCCGGCTTGGGGATTCGAACCAGTGACGTTTTGGTTACTGGCCCAATGCTCTTAACCACTTGATTTCTAGATGATTTTCCCTCTGGCTATTCTCTCAGGGTGGTTTGACCACCAGGGATGAGATGTGTCTGTCCTACCTGCTCTACTATCCCAGAGTGAATCTGGCCAGGTGTGAGAGCCTCCCTGAGATCATCGGGCAGCTTAAGTTCATCGGAGTCAAAGAGATCCAGGTGCCTGTCACGTAAGTAAGAGGCTCTGTACTGCGACTGCAATACCCATGTAGCGGTTCAAGTTGGAACCTGTAATACCAATTGGGAAAGATCATTTTTATGTGAAGTGTTTTCTCTGCCTGGAGCACCTTACAAATGTCAAAGGTCATACACAATGCATTATCATGGAGAAGTTATGTTCCAAATGAGTTACTGCATGATATAGAGAGAGATTAAATACGTCCCCCCAGGCCTGGGAGAGAGAATAGGGGAACGACTGGAAGAGGTTTATCGTACAAATAGATTGCATGTCATAGGAAGGAGGAAAGGACAGAGGAATATGGGGTATAGAGCTCATAGTCACACTAGCCCAGTGGGGTCAACATGTGGAGCACATCTGAAGTTGAGCACAGTGGTACTCTTTTTCCTGTTTTAGATGGTTCTGTTTTGTTTTACCAGTTAGCATGCTGGACTTTGACAGCAAGATATACAAAGCAATAGTTTATTGTTTTCCTTAATACGTTTTTGCTCTTGCATTCCATTCATTTAGTTCAAAATAACATACTGTTCATCCATTTAAATTAGAAAATGCACAATATTTGTCTCTGTAGCTAGATTCCCATTCAATTGGTGACAATTTTTCATAGGAATATTCTCAAATCTGAATAAAGAAAATATTAGCATTTTCCCTCTAGTGGTGTTTCCACCAAACTAACTTGTTGTAGAGAAAAATCTGTGCATGATGACATAGTGCACACAAAATTTACATTTTTGCTTAAGTTTTCATTACCGAATAAAAAAATCTAAAGTTCAACTGATAGTTTTGTCACAAAAACTGTTGCGTTAAATAGCAAATGTGCCTACTCTGGTTTTAGCACCTGCGCTCTAGGCAACAGCTCACATACAAAGTGAGGGTAGGCTAGTCTACATGATGACGTTATTATGGATGCAGGAGAATATTTGTATTTGTCAAACAGCAGTCAAGCATTGATCATCATGTCACCAGATAAGACCCTCTGTATTTATTGGAAGGGAGCATCAAGCTCTTAGCGTGCACTTTCAACACCCACTTCATCTGGAGCCTAATAAACTGTGTGGTTTCCCGAGTCGTAGTTGGAGGATCACATACCATATCATTTTATAGAAATCTTTGATATCATCACGTGACTCCAAGTTTGCTTTCATGTGATGGTTATTATATCAGTATTTGCGCTTACAGGCGTTTCCACTGCTATTTCTTGCATAATACATTTTACTGACACCCACCACTGTCGAATAAACATAGTATCTGTAGGTATTTATAAAATTGTACAGAAACCTGTTTTTATCACAGCTGTCCTGTTTTTTATACTGTATGACTTTACTTGCAAGAAAACTGGATGATAGCATGCTTAGTGAAACAAATCATTTTACCATTAAGTTTTTCCATCTTTGCTTTTATGCAAATAAAATGACAATGGCATCAAAAGCAGATGTGAAATCCTGAAACATAACATCAATCTACTTCATGTAATCATTAGATTACCTACAAGTCAGTTCATTGTCAGTATGTCAGTAAATTAAATAAACATAGTGCAACCTATTCCTTAACTGATGCTACTGTAGGTATTGTAATGTGTCCATGGTGTTTCCTGTCCATATGCCCCTGAGTGGTAAGTTGTGTAAGCGAGACCTTAGACCTGAGAATAGTTTGTAAAAAAAGGCCTGGAAATGAGTCTATTTGATGGGTTGGGCTGCTGGAGTGCGTTTTCTGTTCCTGCTATTAATGCATGGCTACACTCTTTTTATTCCAAGAAGCCTTGTCATGAAGAGGAACACCAACCTTCTATAAACAAAAACAGGCCTTAGCAGGAAACAGCAGTCCCACTTTCCCTAATGTCTTCCTCGTGGAAATGCTTTTGGAAGGATTTAGTTAGCAGCTGCTGTTTTTCCTTCTGACCATAAATTGTAAAAATTTTTAATAATGTAGAGTGCATTCGGAAAGTATTCAGACCTCTTCACTTTTTACACATTTTGTTACATTACAGCCTTATTCTAATATTGATTCTATTGTTTTTTCCCCTCCTCAATCTACACACAATGCCCCATAATGACAAAACAAAAACAGGTTTTTAGAAATGTTTGCATATTTATAAAAAAAAATCTAAATTGAAATATCACATTTACATAAGTATTCAGACCCGTTACTCAGTACTTTGTTGAAGCACCTTTGGTAGCGATTACAGCCTTGAGTCTTCTTGGGTATGACACTACAAGCTTGGCAAACCTGTATTTGGGGAGTTTCTCATATTATTCTCTGCAGATCCTCTCAAGCTCTGTCAGGTTGGATGGGGAGCGTCACTGAACAGCTATTTTCAGATCTTTCCAGAGATGTTCGATCGGGTACAAGTCCGGTCTCTGGCCGGGCCACTCAGGGACATTCAGAGACTTGTCCCAAAGCCACTCCTGCCTTGTCTTGGCTGTGTGTTTAGGTTCGTCATGTGCCTTTTACTGGGGAGTGGCTTATGTCTGGCCACTCTACCATAACGGCCTGATTGGTGGCGTGCTGCAGAGACGATTGTCCTTCTGGAAAGTTCTCCCATCTCCACAGAGGAACTCTAGAGATCTGTCAGAGTGACCATCGGGTTCTTGGTCACCTCCCTGACCAAGGCCCTTCTACCCTGGTTGCTCAGTTTGGCTGGGCAGCCAGCTCTAGAAAGAGTCTTGGTGGAAGAGTTTTGGTTCTTCCATTTAAGAATGATGGAGATCACTGTGTTCTTGGGGACCTTCAATGCTGCAGAAATGTTTTGGTGCCCTTCCCCAGATCTGTGCCTCGACACAATCCTGTCTCTGAGCTCTACGGACAATTCCTTCGACCTCTTGGCTTGGTTTTGTCAACTGTGGGACCTTATATACTGTAGACGGGTACTGTAGGTGCCTTTCCAAAACATGTCCAATCAATTGAATTTACCACAGGTGGGCTCCAATCAAGATGTAGAAAAATCTCAAGGATGATCAATGGAACAGGATGCACCTGAGATCAATTTCGACTCTCATAGTAAAGAGTCTGAATACTTATGTAAATAAGTTATTTCTGTTTTTATTTTTAATAACTGCCTCGTTGTTATAGGGTATTTTGTGTAGATTCGTTTTTTAAAATTATTGAATCAATTTTAGAATAAATCTGTAACATAACAAAATGTGGATAAAGTGAAGGGGTCTGAATACTTTACAATGCACTGAACATGTATACAGTGGCTGATATATTGTGCATCAGCATGTGTATGGTAAATATTCTACCTTTAATATTCTTCATTTTACATTCTACATTTCACTTACTGTATATTCTTCTTCTGTCATAGGACCTGGCCTTTCATGATCAAGAGCCCAAAGAAGTACAGCAGCCTCTCCTTCACAGAGGCCATGGACAAGTACAGGTGGTCGAAGAACAGAGGGAAGTCCTTCAACGAGATGGTTCTACAGCTGCCCATGAATGTGCGCTGCTCCAAGTGGGGGCAGGACGAGTGGTCGGTGAGTGTTCACTCAGGGCTGGAGTTGATGTAGTGCTTTCAATTAGTCACTGACTAGGGAACCAATGAATCTGTGTCCTTTCACTCTTCTGGGATGTTGATTTATATAAATGTTGATCACTTATTCGTTTAAAATCAACTGTATAATATATGATTGAATGTGTTTTAAATAGTAATTTTCCTCACTGTATTTCATAGTTATACATTTGTCCCTCTTTTTTGTTCCCCCTCCAGATTCAAGGGACCATAGTGTCACCACCAGAGGTGAAGTCCGAAGTCAAGCCTCCCTCCACGATGTGCCGTTCTGCCTCAGAGCCACACAGTGGAGTGGTTCTACTCTTTACCATGTGCCTCACGTACTCTATAGTCCAGACCTGTTTAAGCCTTTAGTCTATAGCCAGACCACTGTGGGAATCACACCACTCACTCTCTCACACCGGCTGTGGAAGATGTTGTTTGACTGAAGAAGACATTCCTAGAATCTCTCCGCCCTATCCATTCATTATGTGTTATTGGGATGTCTGTTGAATGCAAATTCAGTCTTTGATCAGCAACAATAGAAGACGGTTCTAGAATGACTTCTCTGACTTGATCGGAGCTATCGGAGTGTGAATTATTATAAGGAATCTTCCATCGGATGGGTTGAAGTTCACATGTTGGAAAAAATGTTTTGTTGTTGTCTAAATATATACATGTATAAACCATACTTTTTATATTATGTGTGTCCAAAAGTTAATACATGTTTAAAGAGTTTTATTTTGTAGTTATAAGTATTACCTATGGTCAAGTTTGGGTTGTTAGTTATTTATTTTGAGTATAAGACAAGACCCTTTTGCTAGTATTGCTCATGATGCGTTCTTCATAGCCTATGATTGGAATTCTCTAGACCTGAGTACATTACTTGAGTCTACATAGAAACATAGTAATAGATGATTTCCCTGATCCCATTATCCTGTGGCAGCTCAGGGGGGGTTTCAGTACTGTAAGGCCACTGTTATGGCCTTGGGCTCCCTGGTACCGCTAGGAACATCTCTCCCTAAGGCCGCAGGGCCACCAGCACCGCTAGTCCGACTTACAGCGATTACTCTGACTGACTAACTCTAATGTGCAAACGTCCCATATAGTCACAAACAGGTCAAAAAGGAAGGTCTCGTTCTTGCTGTTCTGCATGTGTTATGTGGTTAGTGTTTGGAGAGAAGAGTCATGGAAAATTGAATATTGTGTTATTTACAGATCACGTGGATTTCAATGCATGAATATTTGAATGGATGAATGGATGGATATTTAATCTAATGGATACAGCAAGATACATCAGTGGGATAGGGACGCAAGAGAAGGTATGTGAATTATTAGATTACATGAGACATTATGAAAATGTACTGCCATCATTGTCTTTTACTAGGTTATTGAGTGTTTTGTTTCTCTTTGTGTCTCTAGATTATTATGAAAAGGTCGTTTTCTCACAGGGGATGGACTTAGCTGTTTTGAATTTGCCACCATCTGCAGTGTGGGACTGATGTATTGTTTGAGACAGTCATGGGTGAAAACATTACTTTTTTCCCCCTTGGGCTACCTCTCTGTCCAAAAGTTATTCTGTCTGTGTTCTACACGTAGAAAAAAAGGGGACATCTAGAACCTAAAAGAGTGATTTGGCTGTCCACAGAGGAGAACCCTTTGTTGAACCCTTTTGGTTCCAGGTAGAACCCTTTTGGGTTCAACGTATAACCCTCTGTGGAAAGGGGATCTACATGGAACCCAAAATGGTTCTAGCTGAAATCCAAACAGATAGCCCAACAGTGGTTCTCCTATGGGGACAGCCGGGGAACCGTTTTTGAACCCTTTTTTCTAAGAGTGTAGGAGTCTGTGCCAGCTTTCCTCTCTCTCTGTGTCAGTGGTGCCTAAAATCGAGGTGATACCATAGTATAACAACAGTATGAGATAGTAGCCATCCACCCTCTCTCAAAACTGGCAAATCAAGACCACCTATATTTAAGGAATTTTTTTATATAACAAAAAATAAATCCAAGTTAATTAAGGATTCCCTGAGGATAAGCAGTCATTGAGGACTGCTCCTGTTGCAAGGTGAGGAACCATGTAAGAGCATTGCAAAGTTATTTGGTTTTCCTGACTTTGATGTCCTTGTCAAATGCCATGGGACATGAAAGAGCCACTCTCAAGATGGGGCCTGTTTCGAATAAAGGATGTGGCTGTGGTGCATCAGAGCAGATTGATGTAATCTGTCCAATGATTTTGTTAGATGAAATTCAATTTACTCCTTAGGCTGATTCCTCTGTTGCTACTGTCCTGAATGTCATTATGTCAGTGTTGTACAGTAGCAGATGTTTTTCATTGACCTCAAAGCTCATCCTGTCTGAGTAGACCAGCACAATGCTTCTTTGAGGTCCAAATGATTCCAGATATCAATTCCAAAGGCATCCAGCAGAGGTCAGTATTCACTAGCAAATTGCTGCACCACGTCCTCAAATCCAACGCTGAGAAATAGTGTGAGCCTGATCTTGTAGCATCAAAACATTGCAGACACTGATCGTCCATCATTTGCCTTGTCATTTGTGTATTATTTAAAACTAATATCAAAAGGATGACATCCCCACTGGGCAGAAACAGGTTGAATCAATGTTGTTTCCACATCATTTCAACCCATAAAATGAATGTGATGACGTTGAATAAACTTGGAAAACTGATTGGATTTGCAAAAAGTCTTCAAAGTCTGGACATTTCAGCTTTTTTTCACCCAACCTTTGACCTAAATCCAATGACGTGACATTTATGTCAAAAACTAGACTTTAAACTGATGTCTATGCTCAGTGGGTCTCCTTTACGTCAGACTGTGTAATATAAGGTCTTGGCCCAGGATGCCTGCCAATTCACATTTGTATTAGGAGCTCTATCCTACACTGGGTTTGACTTGCTGACAAATCTTTGGATATAAACACACTGATCCCTCATAACATATCCTTCATGTACAGTATGCCTCAGCCTGGTCTCAGACAGACACACCCAATCCCCCTGTCTGGGAGCTGCATGGAAGCATTTTATTAGATTTCGTAATCAGTCTGGAAGGCCAGGAACCCTCTGGACATGTTTGGGAGACCATTGGTTCCTCTTCCTGTGACAGAGAGATTATTATTGAGCCCAGAGGAGGCTAGTGAGAGAGACTCAGACCACTGTCATTTCTCAAGGCCTCACAGACAGACTGCTGTGGGTAGTGTGTAAATATACCCGTCTGGCCAAACCACCAGGGAATAACCTTTTCCCATCCTATCCCATTCCTCTTCCTGTCCTTGGACCAGCAGACTTACAATCAACAATTGGCACTCCCCTCGAATGGCATTCACTGGTCCTCAAGCCACGGAGACATGCTTATATAAGACAAGAACAGGTCTACTACTACAGAAGGTGCTGTTTTCTCCTGGCTGGCTGGAGGATATGGTGGGAAACAAATTAGCGATTGTCTTGGCCTTTCTCTCTTTGATGCTGCTTAGCACAGGATGAGGCTAAGGCAGCTGGGAATTGAAAAGGACATAAAACAAATTACTCAATCACGCAGTATGGGGCCAGCCAGGAAAATGGCAACACAGGACATGTATCTACTACAGACTTAATCAATAGTACACAGTGTAGGCTAGAAAAGATGTATTGTTTGTATGGCTGTCCATCTGACAACACATATATACTGTATATACAACATTGGTCTTTTGGTGTTGTTTATCTAATTCAAAAATGAACAGTAAATCAACCTGTAATAATTGCACCTAATAATATTTAACTTCTGACCAAAGTAGACTGACCAAAGTAATCCTGTCTGGTGGATTATAGATAACATTGGGGCCCTTGAAGTGGACTTTCCAATCCGAGTCCTCAGAAAACCTCTGCCCATTCTCAGCCACAAATAGCTTTCAGAGCCACATCTGCAACGATTGAGCTCCAATTAAAAGTGACTACAGAGCTGTATAAAATAATAAATGTTGATTTATATTTCATTTGATAGGACTATTTTAACAAGACTGCACCAAAGGAGATTCCAATACATGTACAGTATGTTAATTCGGGTGGTACAGTGTGTTATGCAGGTGGTACAGTATGTTATGCAGGTGGTACAGTATGTTATGCAGGTGGTACAGTATGTTCATCTAGGTGGTACAGTATGTTCATCCAGGTGGTACAGTATGTTATGCAGGTGGTACAGTATGTTCATCCAGGTGTACAGTATGTTATACAGGTGATACAGTATGTTATGCAGGTGGTACAGTATGTTATGCAGGTGGTACAGTATGTTATGTGGGTGGTACAGTATGTTATGCAGGTGGTACAGTGTGTTATGCAGGTGGTACAGTATGTTCATCCAGGTGGTACAGTATGTTATGCAGGTGGTACAGTATGTTCATCCAGGTGGTACAGTATGTTATGCAGGTGGTACAGTATGTTATGCAGGTGGTACAGTATGTTATGCAGGTGGTACAGTATGTTATGCAGGTGGTACAGTATGTTCATCCAGGTGGTACAGTATGTTACGCAAGTGGTACAGTATGTTATGCAGGTGGTACAGTATGTTCATCTAGGTGGTACAGTATGTTCATCCAGGTGGTACAGTATGTTATGCAGGTGGTACAGTATGTTATGCAGGTGGTACAGTATGTTCATCCAGGTGTACAGTATGTTATACAGGTGATACAGTATGTTATGCAGGTGGTGCAGTATGTTATGCAGGTGGTACAGTATGTTATGCAGGTGGTACAGTATGTTATGCAGGTGGTACAGTATGTCATCCAGGTGGTACAGTATGTTATGCAGGTGGTACAGTATGTTCATCCAGGTGTACAGTCAGTATGTTATGCAGGTGGTACAGTATGTTATGCAGGTGGTACAGTATGTTATGCGGGTGGTGCAGTATGTTATGCAGGTGATACAGTATGTTATGCAGGTGGTACAGTATGTTATGCAGGTGGTACAGTATGTCATCCAGGTGGTACAGTATGTTATGCAGGTGGTACAGTATGTTCATCAGGTGTACAGTATGTTCAGGTGTACAGTATGTTATACAGGTGATACAGTATGTTATGCGGGTGGTACAGTATGTTATGCAGGTGATACAGTATGTTATACAGGTGATACAGTATGTTATGCAGGTGATACAGTATGTTATGCAGGTGGTACAGTATGTGTTGTGCAGGTGGCACAGTACGTGATACAGTATGTTATGCAGGTGGTACAGTATGTTATGCAGGTGGTACAGTATGTTATGCGGGTGGTGCAGTATGTTATGCAGGTGATACAGTATGTTATGCAGGTGGTACAGTATGTTATGCAGGTGGTACAGTATGTCATCCAGGTGGTACTATGCAGGTGGTACAGTGTGTTATGCAGGTGGTACACTATGTTATGCAGGTGTACAGTATGTTCATCCAGGTGGTACAGTATGTTATGCAGGTGTACAGTATGTTATACAGGTGGTACAGTATGTTATGCAGGTGGTACAGTATGTTCATCCAGGTGGTACAGTATGTTATGCAGGTGGTACAGTATGTTATGCAGGTGGTACAGTATGTTCATCCAGGTGGTACAGTATGTTATGCAGGTGGTACAGTATGTTCATCCAGGTGGTACAGTATGTTATGCAGGTGGTACAGTATGTTATGCAGGTGGTACAGTATGTTATGCAGGTGGTACAGTATGTTATGCAGGTGGTACAGTATGTTCATCCAGGTGGTACAGTATGTTACGCAAGTGGTACAGTATGTTATGCAGGTGGTACAGTATGTTCATCTAGGTGGTACAGTATGTTCATCCAGGTGGTACAGTATGTTATGCAGGTGGTACAGTATGTTATGCAGGTGGTACAGTATGTTCATCCAGGTGTACAGTATGTTATACAGGTGATACAGTATGTTATGCAGGTGGTGCAGTATGTTATGCAGGTGGTACAGTATGTTATGCAGGTGGTACAGTATGTTATGCAGGTGGTACAGTATGTCATCCAGGTGGTACAGTATGTTATGCAGGTGGTACAGTATGTTCATCCAGGTGTACAGTATGTTATACAGGTGATACAGTATGTTATGCAGGTGGTACAGTATGTTATGCAGGTGGTACAGTATGTTATGCGGGTGGTGCAGTATGTTATGCAGGTGATACAGTATGTTATGCAGGTGGTACAGTATGTTATGCAGGTGGTACAGTATGTCATCCAGGTGGTACAGTATGTTATGCAGGTGGTACAGTATGTTCATCCAGGTGTACAGTATGTTCATCAGGTGGTACAGTGTTATGCAGGTGGTACAGTATGTTATGCAGGTGGTACAGTATGTTCCAGGTGGTACAGTATGTTATGCAGGTGGTACAGTATACAGGTGATACAGTATGTTATGCGGGTGGTACAGTATGTTATGCAGGTGGTACAGTATGTTCATCCAGGTGGTACAGTATGTTATGCAGGTGGTACAGTATGTTATCCAGGTGGTACAGTATGTTCATCCAGGTGGTACAGTATGTTATGCAGGTGGTACAGTATGTTATGCAGGTGGTACAGTATGTTATGCAGGTGGTACAGTATGTTCATCCAGTGTATGCAGGTTGTACAGTGTGTTATGCAGGTGGTACAGTATGTTATGCAGGTGGTACAGTATGTTCATCCAGGTGGTACAGTATGTTATGCAGGTGGTACAGTATGTTATGCAGGTGGTACAGTATGTTCATCCATGTGGTACAGTATGTTATGCAGGTGGTACAGTGTGTTATGCGGGTCGTACAATATGTTCATCCAGGTGGTACAGTATGTTATGCAGGTGGTACAGTATGTTATGCAGGTGCTACAGTATGTTATGCAGGTGGTACAGTATGTTATGCAGGTGGTACAGTATGTTATGCAGGTGGTACAGTATGTTATGCAGGTGGTACAGTATGTTATGCAGGTGGTACAGTATGTTCATCCAGGTGGTACAGTATGTTATGCAGGTGGTACAGTGTGTTATGCGGGTGGTACAATATGTTCATCCAGGTGGTACAGTATGTTATGCAGGTGATACAGTATGTTATGCAGGTGGTACAGTATGTTATGCAGGTGGTACAGTATGTTCATCCAGGTGGTACAGTATGTTATGCAGGTGGTACAGTATGTTATGCAGGTGGTACAGTATGTTCATCCAGGTGGTACAGTATGTTATGCAGGTGGTACAGTATGTTATGCAGGTTGTACAGTCTGTTATGCAGGTGGTACAGTATGTTATGCAGGTGGTACAGTATGTTATGCAGGTGGTACAGTATGTTCATCCAGGTGGTACAGTATGTTCATCCAGGTGGTACAGTATGTTATGCAGGTGGTACAGTATGTTATGCAGGTGGTACAGTATGTTCATCTAGGTGGTACAGTATGTTCATCCAGGTGGTACAGTATGTTATGCAGGTGGTACAGTATGTTATGCAGGTGGTACAGTATGTTCATCCAGGTGTACAGTATGTTATACAGGTGATACAGAATGTTATGCAGGTGGTGCAGTATGTTATGCAGGTGGTACACTATGTTCATCCAGGTGGTACAGTATGTTATGCAGGTGGTACAGTATGTTATGCAGGTGGTACAGTATGTTCATCCAGGTGGTACAGTATGTTATGCAGGTGGTACAGTATGTTATGCAGGTGGTACAGTATGTTCATCCAGGTGCTACAGTATGTTATGCAGGTGGTACAGTATGTTATCCAGGTGGTACAGTATGCTCATCCAGGTGGTGCAGTATGTTATGCAGGTGGTACAGTATTTTATGCAGGTGGTACAGTATGTTATGCAGGTGGTACAGTATGTTATGCAGGTTGTACAGTGTGTTATGCAGGTGGTACAGTATGTTATGCAGGTGGTACAGTATGTTCATCCAGGTGGTACAGCATGTTATGCAGGTGGTACAGTATGTTATGCAGGTGGTACAGTATGTTCATCCAGGTGGTACAGTATGTTATGCAGGTGGTACAGTGTGTTATGCGGGTGGTATAGTATGTTCATCCAGGTGGTACAGTATGTTATGCAGGTGATACAGTATGTTATGCAGGTGGTACAGTATGTTATGCAGGTGGTACAGAATGTTCATCCAGGTTGTACAGTATGTTTTGCAGGTGGTACAGTATGTTATGCAGGTGTACAATATGTTCATCCAGGTGGTACAGTATGTTCATCCAGGTTGTACAGTATGTTTTGCAGGTGGTACAGTATGTTATGCAGGTGGTACAGTAAGTTCATCTAGGTGGTACAGTATGTTCATCCAGGTGGTACAGTATGTTATGCAGGTGGTACAGTATGTTATGCAGGTGGTACAGTATGTTCATCCAGGTGTACAGTATGTTATGCAGGTGGTACAGTATGTTATGCAGGTGGTACAGTATGTTATGCAGGTTGTACAGTGTGTTATGCAGGTGGTACAGTATGTTATGCAGGTGGTACAGTATGTTCATCCAGGTGGTACAGCATGTTATGCAGGTGGTACAGTATGTTATGCAGGTGGTACAGTATGTTCATCCAGGTGGTACAGTATGTTATGCAGGTGGTACAGTGTGTTATGCGGGTGGTATAGTATGTTCATCCAGGTGGTACAGTATGTTATGCAGGTGATACAGTATGTTATGCAGGTGGTACAGTATGTTATGCAGGTGGTACAGTATGTTCATCCAGGTTGTACAGTATGTTTTGCAGGTGGTACAGTATGTTATGCAGGTGTACAGTATGTTCATCCAGGTGGTACAGTATGTTTTGCAGGTGGTATAGTATGTTATGCAGGTGTACAGTATGTTCATCCAGGTGGTACAGTATGTTATGCAGGTGGTACAGTGTGTTATGCAGGTGGTACAGTATGTTATGCAGGTGGTACAGTATGTTATGCAGGTGGTACAGTATGTTCATCCAGGTGGTACAGTATGTTATGCAGGTGGTACAGTATGTTATGCAGGTGGTACAGTATGTTCATCCAGGTGGTACAGTATGTTTTGCATGTGGTACAGTATGTTAATGCAGATGGTACAGTATGTTATGCAGGTGGTACAGTATGCCATGCAGGTGGTACAGTATGTTATGCAGGTGGTACAGTATGTTATGCAGGTGGTACATTATGTTAATCTAGGTGGTACAGTATGTTATGCAGGTGGTACAGTATGTTCATCCAGGTGGTACAGTATGTTCATCCAGGTGGTACAGTATGTTATGCAGGTGGTACATTATGTTAATCTAGGTGGTACAGTATGTTATGCAGGTGGTACAGTATGTTCATCTAGGTGGTACAGTATGTTCATCCAGGTGGCACAGTATGTTATGCAGGTGGTACAGTATGTTATGCAGGTGGTACAGTATGTTCATCCAGGTGTACAGTATGTTATACAGGTGATACAGTATGTTATGCAGGTGGTACAGTATGTTATGCAGGTGGTACAGTATGTTATGCGGGTGGTACAGTATGTTATGCAGGTGATACAGTATGTTATGCGGGTGGTACAGTATGTTATACAGGTGGTACACTATGTTATACAGGTGGTACAGTATGTTATGCAGGTGGTACAGTATGTTATGCAGGTGATACAGTATGTTATGCAGGTGGTACAGTATGTTATGCAGGTGGTACAGTATGTTATGCAGGTGGTACAGTATGTTGTGCAGGTGGCACAGTACGTTATGCAGGTGGTACAGTGTGTTATGCAGGTGGTACACTATGTTATGCAGGTGTACAGTATGTTCATCCAGGTGGTACAGTATGTTATGCAGGTGTACAGTATGTTATACAGGTGGTACAGTATGTTATGCAGGTGGTACAATATGTTCATCCAGGTGGTACAGTATGTTATGCAGGTGGTACAGTATGTTATGCAGGTGGTACAGTATGTTCATCCAGGTGGTACAGTATGTTATGCAGGTGGTACAGTGTGTTATGCGGGTGGTATAGTATGTTCATCCAGGTGGTACAGTATGTTATGCAGGTGATACAGTATGTTATGCAGGTGGTACAGTATGTTATGCAGGTGGTACAGAATGTTCATCCAGGTTGTACAGTATGTTTTGCAGGTGGTACAGTATGTTATGCAGGTGTACAATATGTTCATCCAGGTGGTACAGTATGTTCATCCAGGTTGTACAGTATGTTTTGCAGGTGGTACAGTATGTTATGCAGGTGGTACAGTAAGTTCATCTAGGTGGTACAGTATGTTCATCCAGGTGGTACAGTATGTTATGCAGGTGGTACAGTATGTTATGCAGGTGGTACAGTATGTTCATCCAGGTGTACAGTATGTTATGCAGGTGGTACAGTATGTTATGCAGGTGGTACAGTATGTTATGCAGGTTGTACAGTGTGTTATGCAGGTGGTACAGTATGTTATGCAGGTGGTACAGTATGTTCATCCAGGTGGTACAGCATGTTATGCAGGTGGTACAGTATGTTATGCAGGTGGTACAGTATGTTCATCCAGGTGGTACAGTATGTTATGCAGTTGGTACAGTGTGTTATGCGGGTGGTATAGTATGTTCATCCAGGTGGTACAGTATGTTATGCAGGTGATACAGTATGTTATGCAGGTGGTACAGTATGTTATGCAGGTGGTACAGTATGTTCATCCAGGTTGTACAGTATGTTTTGCAGGTGGTACAGTATGTTATGCAGGTGTACAGTATGTTCATCCAGGTGGTACAGTATGTTTTGCAGGTGGTATAGTATGTTATGCAGGTGTACAGTATGTTCATCCAGGTGGTACAGTATGTTATGCAGGTGGTACAGTGTGTTATGCAGGTGGTACAGTATGTTCATCCAGGTGGTACAGTATGTTATGCAGGTGGTACAGTGTGTTATGCAGGTGGTACAGTATGTTATGCAGGTGGTACAGTATGTTATGCAGGTGGTACAGTATGTTCATCCAGGTGGTACAGTATGTTATGCAGGTGGTAGAGTGTGTTATGCGGGTGGTATAGTATGTTCATCCAGGTGGTACAGTATGTTATGCAGGTGATACAGTATGTTATGCAGGTGGTACAGTATGTTATGCAGGTGGTACAGTATGTTATGCAGGTGGTACAGTATGTTCATCCAGGTTGTACAGTATGTTTTGCAGGTGGTACAGTATGTTATGCAGGTGTACAGTATGTTCATCCAGGTGGTACAGTATGTTTTGCAGGTGGTATAGTATGTTATGCAGGTGTACAGTATGTTCATCCAGGTGGTACAGTATGTTATGCAGGTGGTACAGTGTGTTATGCAGGTGGTACAGTATGTTATGCAGGTGGTACAGTATGTTATGCAGGTGGTACAGTATGTTCATCCAGGTGGTACAATATGTTATGCAGGTGGTACAGTATGTTATGCAGGTGGTACAGTATGTTCATCTAGGTGGTACAGTATGTTCATCCAGGTGGTACAGTATGTTATGCAGGTGGTACAGTATGTTATGCAGGTGCTACAGTATGTTCATCCAGGTGTACAGTATGTTATACAGGTGATACAGTATGTTATGCAGGTGGTGCAGTATGTTATGCAGGTGGTGCAGTATGTTATGCAGGTGGTACAGTATGTTCATCCAGGTGGTACAGTATATTATGCAGGTGGTACAGTATGTTATGCAGGTGGTACAGTATGTTCATCCAGGTGGTACAGTATGTTATGCAGGTGGTACAGTATGTTATGCAGGTGGTACAGTATGTTCATCCAGGTGGTACAGTATGTTATGCAGGTGGTACAGTATGTTATGCAGGTGGTACAGTATGTTCATCCAGGTGTACAGTATGTTATACAGGTGATACAGTATGTTATGCAGGTGGTACAGTATGTTATGCAGGTGGTACAGTATGTTATGCGGGTGGTACAGTATGTTATGCAGGTGATACAGTATGTTATGCAGGTGATACAGTTTGTTATGCAGGTGATACAGTATGTTATGCAGGTGGTACAGTATGTTATGCGGGTGGTACAGTATGTTATGCAGGTGGTACAGTATTTTGTGCAGGTGGCACAGTACGTTATGCAGGTGGTACAGTGTGTTATGCAGGTGGTACACTATGTTAGGCAGGTGTACAGTATGTTCATCCAGGTGGTACAGTATGTTATGCAGGTGTACAGTATGTTATACAGGTGGTACAGTATGTTATGCAGGTGGTACAGTATGTTCATCCAGGTGGTACAGTATGTTATGCAGGTGGTACAGTATGTTATGCAGGTGGTACAGTATGTTCATCCAGGTGGTACAGTATGTTATGCAGGTGGTACAGTATGTTCATCCAGGTGGTACAGTATGTTATGCAGGTGGTACAGTATGTTATGCAGGTGGTACAGTATGTTATGCAGGTGGTACGGTATGTTATGCAGGTGGTACAGTATGTTCATCCAGGTGGTACAGTATGTGATGCAGGTGGTACAGTATGTTATGCAGGTGGTACAGTATGTTCATCTAGGTGGTACAGTATGTTCATCCAGGTGGTACAGTATGTTATGCAGGTGGTACAGTATGTTATGCAGGTGGTACAGTATGTTCATCCAGGTGTACAGTATGTTATACAGGTGATACAGTATGTTATGCAGGTGGTGCAGTATGTTATGCAGGTGGTACAGTATGTTCATCCAGGTGGTACAGTATATTATGCAGGTGGTACAGTATGTTATGCAGGTGGTACAGTATGTTCATCCAGGTGGTACAGTATGTTATGCAGGTGGTACAGTATGTTATGCAGGTGGTACAGTATGTTAATCCAGGTGGTACAGTATGTTATGCAGGTGGTACAGTATGTTATCCAGGTGGTACAGTATGTTCATCCAGGTGGTACAGTATGTTCTGCAGGTGGTACAGTATGTTATCCAGGTGGTACAGTATGTTATGCAGGTGGTACAGTATGTTATGCAGGTGGTACAGTATGTTATGCAGGTGGTACAGCATGTTATGCAGGTTGTACAGTGTGTTATGCAGGTGGTACAGTATGTTATGCAGGTGGTACAGTATGTTCATCCAGGTGGTACAGTATGTTATGCAGGTGGTACAGTATGTTATGCAGGTGGTACAGTATGTTCATCCAGGTGGTACAGTATGTTATGCAGGTTGTACAGTATGTTATGCAGGTGGTACAGTATGTCCATCCAGGTGTACAGTATGTTATACAGGCGATACAGTATGTTATGCAGGTGGTGCAGTATGTTATGCAGGTGGTACAGTATGTTCATCCAGGTGGTACAGTATGTTATGCAGGTGGTACAGTATGTTATGCAGGTGGTACAGTATGTTCATCCAGGTGGTACAGTATGTTATGCAAGTTGTACAGTATGTTATCCAGGTGGTACAGTATGTTATGCAGGTGGTACAGTATGTTATGCAGGTGGTACAGTATGTTATGCAGGTGGTACAGTATGTTCATCCAGGTGTACAGTATGTTATACAGGTGATACAGTATGTTATGCAGGTGGTACAGTATGTTATGCAGGTGGTACAGTATGTTATGCGGGTGGTACAGTATGTTATGCAGGTGATACAGTATGTTATACAGGTGATACAGTATGTTATGCAGGTGATACAGTATGTTATGCGGGTGGTACAGTATGTTAAGCAGGTGGTACAGTATGTTGTGCAGGTGGCACAGTACGTTATGCAGGTGGTACAGTGTGTTATGCAGGTGGTACACTATGTTATGCAGGTGTACAGTATGTTCATCCAGGTGGTACAGTATGTTATGCAGGTGTACAGTATGTTATACATGGTGGTACAGTATGTTATGCAGGTGGTACAGTATGTTCATCCAGGTGGTACAGTATGTTATGCAGGTGGTACAGTATGTTATGCAGGTGGTACAGTATGTTCATCCAGGTGGTACAGTATGTTTTGCAGGTGGTACAGTATGTTCATCCAGGTGGTACAGTATGTTATGCAGGTGGTACAGTATGTTATGCAGGTGGTACAGTATGTTATGCAGGTGGTACAGTATGTTATGCAGGTGGTACAGTATGTTCATCCAGGTGGTACAATATGTTATTCAGGTGGTACAGTATGTTATGCAGGTGGTACAGTATGTTCATCTAGGTGGTACAGTATGTTCATCCAGGTGGTACAGTATGTTATGCAGGTGGTACAGTATGTTATGCAGGTGCTACAGTATGTTCATCCAGGTGTACAGTATGTTATACAGGTGATACAGTATGTTATGCAGGTGGTGCAGTATGTTATGCAGGTGGTGCAGTATGTTATGCAGGTGGTACAGTATGTTCATCCAGGTGGTACAGTATATTATGCAGGTGGTACAGTATGTTATGCAGGTGGTACTGTATGTTCATCCAGGTGGTACAGTATGTTATGCAGGTGGTACAGTATGTTATGCAGGTGGTACAGTATGTTCATCCAGGTGGTACAGTATGTTATGCAGGTGGTACAGTATGTTATCCAGGTGGTACAGTATGTTCATCCAGGTGGTACAGTATATTATGCAGGTGGTACAGTATGTTATGCAGGTGGTACAGTATGTTCATCCAGGTGGTACAGTATGTTATGCAGGTGGTACAGTATGTTCATCCAGGTGGTACAGTATGTTATGCAGGTGGTACAGTATGTTATGCAGGTGGTACAGTATGTTCATCCAGGTGGTACAGTATGTTATGCAGGTGGTACAGTATGTTCATCCAGGTGGTACAGTATGTTATGCAGGTGGTACAGTATGTTATGCAGGTGGTACAGTATGTTATGCAGGTGGTACAGTATGTTATGCAGGTGGTACAGTATGTTCATCCAGGTGGTACAATATGTTATTCAGGTGGTACAGTATGTTATGCAGGTGGTACAGTATGTTCATCTAGGTGGTACAGTATGTTCATCCAGGTGGTACAGTGTGTTATGCAGGTGGTACAGTATGTTATGCAGGTGCTACAGTATGTTCATCCAGGTGTACAGTATGTTATACAGGTGATACAGTATGTTATGCAGGTGGTGCAGTATGTTATGCAGGTGGTGCAGTATGTTATGCAGGTGGTACAGTATGTTCATCCAGGTGGTACAGTATATTATGCAGGTGGTACAGTATGTTATGCAGGTGGTACTGTATGTTCATCCAGGTGGTACAGTATGTTATGCAGGTGGTACAGTATGTTATGCAGGTGGTACAGTATGTTCATCCAGGTGGTACAGTATGTTATGCAGGTGGTACAGTATGTTATCCAGGTGGTACAGTATGTTCATCCAGGTGGTACAGTATATTATGCAGGTGGTACAGTATGTTATGCAGGTGGTACAGTATGTTCATCCAGGTGGTACAGTATGTTATGCAGGTGGTACAGTATGTTATGCAGGTGGTACAGTATGTTCATCCAGGTGGTACAGTATGTTATGCAGGTGGTACAGTATGTTATCCAGGTGGTACAGTATGTTATGCAGGTGGTACAGTATGTTATGCAGGTGGTACAGTATGTTCATCCAGGTGGTACAGTATGTTATGCAGGTGGTACAGTGTGTTATGCGGGTGGTACAATATGTTCATCCAGGTGGTACAGTATGTTATGCAGGTGGTACAGTATGTTATGCAGGTGGTACAGTATGTTATGCAGGTGGTACAGTATGTTATGCAGGTGGTACAGTATGTTCATCCAGGTGGTACAGTATGTTATGCAGGTGGTACAGTATGTTATGCAGGTGGTACAGTATGTTCATCCAGGTGGTACAGTATGTTATGTAGGTGGTACAGTGTGTTATGCGGGTGGTACAATATGTTCATCCAGGTGGTACAGTATGTTATGCAGGTGATACAGTATGTTTTGCAGGTGGTACAGTATGTTATGCAGGTGGTACAGTATGTTCATCCAGGTGGTACAGTATGTTATGCAGGTGGTACAGTATGTTATGCAGGTGGTACAGTATGTTCATCCAGGTGGTACAGTATGTTATGCAGGTGGTACAGTATGTTATGCAGGTTGTACAGTGTGTTATGCAGGTGGTACAGTATGTTATGCGGTTGGTACAATATGTTATGCAGGTGGTACAGTATGTTCATCCAGGTGGTACAGTATGTTCATCCAGGTGGTACAGTATGTTATGCAGGTGGTACAGTATGTTATGCAGGTGGTACAGTATGTTCATCTAGGTGGTACAGTATGTTCATCCAGGTGGTACAGTATGTTATGCAGGTGGTACAGTATGTTATGCAGGTGGTACAGTATGTTCATCCAGGTGTACAGTATGTTATACAGGTGATACAGAATGTTATGCAGGTGGTGCAGTATGTTATGCAGGTGGTACAGTATGTTCATCCAGGTGGTACAGTATGTTATGCAGGTGGTACAGTATGTTATGCAGGTGGTACAGTATGTTCATCCAGGTTGTACAGTATGTTTTGCAGGTGGTACAGTATGTTATGCAGGTGTACAGTATGTTCATCCAGGTGGTACAGTATGTTTTGCAGGTGGTACAGTATGTTATGCAGGTGTACAGTATGTTCATCCAGGTGGTACAGTATGTTATGCAGGTGGTACAGTATGTTATGCAGGTGGTACAGTATGTTCATCCAGGTGGTACAGTATGTTATGCAGGTGGTACAGTATGTTATGCAGGTGGTACAGTATGTTCATCCAGGTGGTACAGTATGTTATGCAGGTGGTACAGTATGTTAATGCAGATGGTACAGTATGTTATACAGGTGGTACAGTATGTCATGCAGGTGGTACAGTATGTTATGCAGGTGTACAGTATGTTCATCCAGGTGGTACAGTATGTTTTGCAGGTGGTACAGTATGTTATGCAGGTGTACAGTATGTTCATCCAGGCGGTACAGTATGTTATGCAGGTGGTACAGTGTGTTATGCAGGTGGTACAGTATGTTGTGCAGGTGGTACAGTATGTTATGCAGGTGGTACAGTATGTTCATCCAGGTGGTACAGTATGTTATGCTGGTGGTACAGTATGTTATGCAGGTGGTACAGTATGTTCATCCAGGTGGTACAGTATGTTATGCAGGTGGTACAGTATGCTAATGCAGATGGTACAGTATGTTATGCAGGTGGTACAGTATTTCATGCAGGTGGTACAGTATGTTATACAGGTGGTACATTATGTTAATCTAGGTGGTACAGTATGTTATGCAGGTGGTACAGTATGTTCATCCAGGTGGTACAGTATGTTCATCCAGGTGGTACAGTATGTTATGCAGGTGGTACATTATGTTAATCTAGGTGGTACAGTATGTTATGCAGGTTGTACAGTATGTTCATCTAGGTGGTACAGTATGTTCATCCAGGTGGTACAGTATGTTACGCAGGTGGTACAGTATGTTACGCAGGTGGTACAGTATGTTATGCAGGTGGTACAGTATGTTCATGCAGTTGGTACAGTATCTCATGGAACAGGCACACAGGCTAAGGTTCATCTTTCCATTACTTTTCTATAAAATAAACATAGGAAACCTATTTTTGATACACAGCTGCCCATTACTCAACGACAAGAGATGTTTAAAGGATTATAACCGAATTGGCATTGTCTTCTCTATAGTTTTTATTGTTGGGTTAGCTGACAGGATACGAGCCACCCCAATAACTGTCCAATGGGAAGATAGAAGGATCTGGTTAAACCAACCACCAGTGTCCTGGTTGAGGTGGGCAGGGCTAAGGATCCAGGCCCAGGGCCCGGGGAAAGGGTCTCCATGTAAATAGAGGGTTCTGGGTGAGTACCACACATTTGTAACAAAAATACTCCCAGATACACTGGTCTAAACTGTGTTATTTTCACTTCAATCATTTCTCACTCTCAATTGATGAGCATTAGAAAAACACCCTGGTGATTTATCGTAGATTCCAATAGAAAACAAACTCCGTTCCTAAGCCAGATATCCTCAGAGTATGTTATGCTGACAGTATTTTTAGGCCTTGCTAAAGCCCACGGGAAATACATCTCTTTATTTACCTTTTCGTGAGCAGGAGGAAATAGCTACAGACCAGCAGTTACAACTGTGTTGGCATCGTACATTCCTGCTCTGCCCAATAAAGTGGCCCCCACTGGTAATACCCATGGCCTCATGAAAAGACAGCCTCGCAAGAAAGAACACATTCCAACAGATTCATCGAACCCCCAAAGGAATGTAAACTTTACTTTGGAGCTGGTCTGTTGTTCATGCTGTGCTAGATCTATGTACCAAGGAATGTTGTATTTGCTATGAAAGTGTGCACTGCGGTGGCTGCTCTGAAAGGGCATATTTTGAAAAAAAAGTAATAAATAAAGATGAGACCCCTCTCGTCCTCTCTGTGCAACTGGCAAGTTTGAACATAAAATCACTTTTATAGAAAGGCTTCAGTATGCTGGTAAATATTTATGTTTTTCAAAACCTCCCAGAGATTTGTGGCCCTTGGCCAACATGCCTCTGGTGTTTTTGAACTGAAGTCACTCTCCCAGGCAGTCTTTGAAGTTGTTGGTCTGCTCTAAAAATCTGACAGGATATTTCATTTGGCGGGTACGTTTTGAGGCTAATATGTTTCACACCAATAGCATGCCTGGCCTGACAGTCATCACTGTGCTATTTGAGGTAATGAAACCCTCAGTAGGAGAGCATTGGGCCAGAAAACATCCCCCAACATACCCCATACTGCCTCCTAATCACAGCAGGTTGGTGACACCTTAATTGGGGAGGAGGGGCTCGTGGTAATGGCTGGACCGGAATTAATCAAATGGTATGAAATACATCAAACACGTGGATACCATGTGTTTGATGCTATTCTATTTGCTCCATTCCAGCCATTATTAGGAGCCGTCCTCCCCTCAGGAGCCACCACTGCTCCTAATGCACTGCCTCCTAATGGCAGCCAGCCACTCACTGTCCAGAACATTTTCCATGTCCATCATGAACAGCAAGGTTGATCACATTCCACTGGAGTCTGTGAAAAATCTGAAACATTTGACCTGCCAACGTTAGTGACGCGCATCGCCGGTGCAAACCACTGGTTACGTTGTGTCCTGCCACAATCTGCAACATGAGCCCTTCCATGTACTTTCCTGTCTACTCTACTCGCTCTCCAGGACCAGCCTGGGTGAGCACACTGTCGGCAGATGTGTTTCCCCTTTTCATTAGCTACTTGCTAACCGTTTTAGTTAGGGTTAGATGTGTCATAACAAAATTATTTCCAAACTAACTTCCTGTTTGAAATTCATCTTTGCAGGTCAAGGTGTTTTCTTGAATAAAGTCCCATGTTCCTACATCCTCCTATAAAGGTTGGATGTGGTAAGATGTGGTTGAAACCACAGAAATGCCACAGGATGCCAGTGGTTTACAGGTTGGTGAAAACGTGGTGAGGTGACGGTCTCATAAACAGACTGCTGTAGTTCCGCCCTCCTGACGTTGCCAAACAAAACGGGGTACACTAATATGAGTTATCTACATGTTACCATGACAACAGACTGTTTGTTTCTGCAATTACACAGTACAGTAAGGGAGGGAAAACATCGATTGTTGTAAAATTTAAATATTCACCCATGACCCTGCACTGTAGTTGTACAGGAACCACTATTGAGCAACCACACAAAGGTAGTCTCGCAAATCATTTCCACTTCAACCAGAGATCCTGAAATACACGAGTGATAAATCTTGTGACAATAAAATGTAAGATTACATGGGCCCCTTTATAAAGCTTGCTACATACAGAATTGTGGGTCAATTGCTTGTACATTAAACAGATCCCAGACCATTCCTGACTGCACCTGACTGAATCATCTAAAGGAGGGAAAATACTTCCAGAGAGAGTTGATTTATGTCTTTGTATCAGCTCCCAGAGGCAGGGGCGGTAGGCCAGAGGTCAGGCCACAGTATGTCTGGTCTGGGTGGATGAGGGAGGAAAGAGACAGGGAGAGGGAGTTCTAGTACATCTCCCATCTAGTGCACATCCGTAGCATGAAGCCTACTGTAATCACCACAGCTCCAGCTGTCTAAATGACATCCCCCTGGTTGTACGCACTCTGTTTGTTCACAGGCCATCGTTACTTTCGTCATGCCACACTCACTGTGATGCACAGACGTACTCGTTTCCGCTTCTGTGTTTTTTTCCCCTCTGAGTTTTTCCACCGGTGTGGTTTGAGGGGAATTACTGTACGAGTAGTGTGGTGATCAATGTTAGATTTCCACTGGGTTTGGTCATTTTACAACCTAGCTGTGGAAGTAGAAAAAAACTTAAATTGCTTCAGACTCCGATACTAGTACTTCAACCTACTATAACCCAAAACTATTTACAACAGGTATGTTAATTCCCCAATAGGTTGTTGCTCTTCTCAAACCAGTTTGAGCTGACTCTCTGCAGGACATAGCTCCTTAGCATCAAAATATATTTTTAATCAAGTGGTCGAAAGCGATTGCACAAACATTCTAAAGTAGCTTTCGAAAACACCCTCCCAGATCCAGGGAAGAGAGAGGCCTTCTTCTGTCGGCTGGAATGCGTACAAGGGCTTCTTTCCACATTCACCAGAACACAGGATCTCTTTGTAACCGCCAGGCAACCACACGGTATGGTGGACCTCGCAGGAATTTGTTTGTTTTCCTTTTTTAATATACGTTCGGCATATATGTGTGAAGTGCATGTGTTTGCATGAATATATATGCTTCCTTGTACATGTGTACGTTTTAAGGAAACACCAAGTTCACGTGTTTGAACTGTGATCTAGTATAAATAGAAACGAGAGACTTAACTTTTTTTTTTTTAAATCAGTGAGAGGTGTTTGTTTTATTTAAGATTCCAAATGAAGCTATATGTATATTGGAATGAATTAACTTCCCCTCCAACTGGCTGGCATACAGATTAAAGGAAATGATATCAAATATAAATTATTACTGAGTTTAAAATAGCACAGGTTATTTTCAAGGGATGCAGGAACATTATAACTCGTCAGTCATGTGAAATAGGGCTTACTTTTGGTAAGGTGCTTATGTGTACCCAAATATTGTTTATGCGCTCCTGCTATGCAATACGCTTACCATATGTAGCCAAAAACTGTTGATGTGCTCTTGCCATGTGTAACGTGCATTGTTTGAAGGAGACCAAGGCGCAGTGTAATTTGTGGTCATCATATTTATTAAATGAGAACCAGCAACAAAATAACACTGTGAAACCAAAACAACCGTTCCGTAGGCTACAAGAGCTGTACAAAAACAAGATCCCACAACATAGGTGGGAAAAAGACTACCTAAGTATGATTCCCAATCAGAGACAACGATAGACAGCTGCCTCTGATTGGAAACCACACTCGGCCAAACACAAAGAAATACAAAACATAGAATGCCCACCCCACATCACACCCTGACCTCACCAAATAGAGAAATAAAACAGCTCTCTAAGGTCAGGGCGTGACACCATGCAATGATACAGTAATAGCTTAATTGAAACTGGAGAGTGGGCACATGTTGGGTTGCAGGTTTGTGTTCAGAAAGTAAGATTAAACTAATGTTCTACTCAAAACAGCATATAAACTCTTTATTTCTATTAAATCGCCTTAAAGTTCCACCATAATCTGCTCCTCTGTTCCTCATATAGATATTGGCAAAATAACACATGGAATGTTCGAGCTTTCCACTAAAGTAATAGTGATGCCTGTTAACTTACAGGGGCTTAACGGAAGTTATTCAGACTTATCCCAGCCAGGGATTTTAATGCTCTGTTTCCCTGATCTAGCACTGCACAACCGGAACGCTGTGGGTCTGTCCCAAATGGCAGCCTATTTGCTTCTATTTGCACTGCTTTTGAAAACAGCCTTATGGGTCCTGGCAAAAAGTGGTGCACTACATAGGGAATAGGGCGCTATTTGAAAAACAGCCTAGCCTGTAAATCTTGGACACGAGAAAATGATTAGCGTCTCCTGACAGGCTTAATGGAGATCACTCACTTCCAACCAGGGCAGTTACAGGCCTGGGCAATAGAGGCCCTTTCAGAGCCAAATTCTCTGTAGAGGATCATTAGCATCACCATGAGCAAACAGTGACCCAAATGAAGAAGCACCATGAGGTAGCTACTTATGGTGCATACATAAATTAGCTAAATTGGGAAATACTGTCTCTGCTCAATTGAGAATGTACAGTATATACAATGTAGTCATATACACATTGGCCATGTACTGTATCTGCTCATATAGTTTTGTGGCCATATGCATTCTAGGTTGTTGGTTTTTTTCTTCAGGGAAAATATCTTAGATGCAGCAGCTCTGTTGGGAAGCAATTGGATGTCAGCATAGTGCATATGGTAGCTTGGTCGCTCACAAAGAGGTTCATCTCCCTATCAAGTTGCCTCAAATTGCCTGTTTCTAGAGAAGAACATATGGCACATCAAATGATGACCAGGAATGGGCTGGTCCATTTTTTGTCCAGTGGGCCGGTCTAACTTGTTGTTTTCTTTGCTGCACAAAATCATAATTATCCCAGCCAGGATGGCCAATAAGGGGGGCCTCAAGAAAAAAAAATGGACTGTTGTGTGGGCGTCGTGGAAAAACATTGGCTGGTGTGGGGCCTCAAGGGAAAAAATGGGCTGGTGTGTTAGAAACGCCAGGGAGGATTTCTGGTCACAGACAGCCCTGCTGATGATCAACTGACCTTTGGAGCTGGAATATGCATGCACTCTAAAGTACAAAAGGATAACTGTCAACTTCTTCAGTTTTCAAAAGAGTTAATGTTTTGAAGATCCCAAGAGTTCACAATGCCAGTGAATTATTCATGTATTTTCCTCCTCCACAGCAGGCCGTTCCATGGACACTAACAATGACATCACACCCATTAGATTTGGGTTCATGATGAGGGAACAGTAGAGAAATTATATGAGGTAAACAAGCTGTCCCCAAGGTGCTGTGAGATGGCTCGGTTTACAATACTGATGATTACATGGGGCTAGTAATGCTTGGCTCAAATAAACCATGATGCATCCAGAGGAATTTAAAGCTTGTCTTGTGTGGTGAGGCAACGTCTTGGTGAGCTCATCCTCTGAGCTTTGATGCAGTGTTGCTGTTAGAGAATAGCTTGCTGGCAGCACGTTTCCTCTTTATCTTATCCCCGGGACCAATCGTGTGTCTGTGTTGTGCTTGTGAAACCCTGTATCACCTGAAATACCAGTCATACGCTAGGTTTCCATACAATTGGCCACCGATCTGCATGAAAACAATACGTGCATTTTCCCACCAGAGCTGTGTTTCCATCAATTTGACTTGTTGCAGATAAAAGTCTATGCGTGATGACTTAGTGCACATAAAAATACCTTTTGCGGTTCAATTCCCATGTGCCGAATAAAAAATACACCTTAAATGGGTTTCCATTGCATTTTCAACTCTACTGCTGGTTTTTATATAAATGTTGCGTTATATAGTAGCCATGCAGTACTGTATCTGTGCGCTGTTGGCTAGAGCGCACGTGGAGCCTACGTTATGAGATTATTATGGACATGAGAGCGAGATTATTTTGGATTGTCATGCAGCCAGGCATCGATGATCATGTGACTAGAATAAGACCCCCGACATTTATTGGAAAGTAGCATCAAACTCATCACCTTGCACTTTCACCGACTTGTGAAGTTCATCATAATTGATTTAATCTGTAAATTAAAAACGTCATGCTTTCCCGACGTAGTGGGAGGACCACACAACATGTCATCGTGTGACTTGGATATGATGGTTATTATATCAATATTTGTTCATAAAAGCGTTTCCACCAACATTTCTCGTATTCATGTTACCGACTCAGAAAAATCCCACCGTGTCTAGCATATTTTGTTTTGTCGACATTTTACATTTACCGAAAAATGTTCTGTTTCCATTAAGCCTGTCATTACTTTTTTATCCAACATATACTTTACTCACATGAACAGGTTGGATGGAATCCGTGTTGTCACAAACAAGGCCCAAGTTAAACTGGATTTATGGCCACTACATGAGCTCTACTGCATTCGACCCTCATTTGTGTGAATAGAAAACCATTTATAAGGGACAGAGCCCTCGTTAGAGGTTGTTTTTCTCTTTTCAATCCATTGAGAGTGACCTGAGGTAACCTGGCCATATGGCAGTAAATCCTGTGAACAACATCGGGAATGTCCAGCTAGCTGGGGGCAGGAGAAGACACTGTTGACCTCAGGCAAACACCATCAGGCTACACAGCCCCGGCCCAATGTTGAAACATCCCATTCTGTACAAACAGCTCACACTTTTACAGAGGTATATTTTTTTCTCCCCAGTCTACCGTTTTTTTCCAAAGGGGAGGAATTTATCATGCTGTAAACATATCCTCCTGCCGAGGGTCCGTTTTGCATATAGGGGCCATGAGTCACTGGCCAGGCAGCGCTGACATTTATCCTGCTACTCAACATTTGTGGGGAAAAAATGCAAGCCACAGAGAGGCTTGAGACCTTTCCTCAGGTTAATATGTTGACATAGACCCAAGACCTTTTCTAGCCATCTGCTATTGAGAGAAGCCACTGGTGGTGTAAAGCAGAGGAGGCGGGTGGGAGGAGCTATAGGAGGACGGGCTCATTGTAATGGCTTGAGTGGAGTACCATATATTTGATTCCGTTCCAGCCATTACAATGAGCCTGTCCTCCTATAGCTCCTCCCCCCAGCCTCTGGTGTAAAGCAGAGAAGAGAAACATTGTGCTTTGGCCTAGACTCTATCCTGTACATGTTGAATGCTTTTCCCCCCCACAGACTTTACAGTACATTGCTTTTTTCCACTGAAAAATCTTGAAAATGTTTTTTGGAGTAGTGTATTTTGTTTAGTTTTGCTGATGTAAAAAGAGACTTGGTAAAGTACAATGCCCTGTGAGTGACTCTCTGAGGTAAAGTACAGTGTTTATAGTCGCAAGCATCAGAGATTACACAGAGTCCGGTGAACAATTTCATGATGATCTATTGTGTAATCTGATCGCCAAACGATGTGCTTATGATGTGGTCATTGACATCTTGGTTGTGCCACACATGGGATCCTTTATCTCTCCAAGGTGATCAAACAGAGATGACAGATAATACTGTACCTCACCCTACCTCACCCTACCTCACCCTACCTCACCCTATTGTCTGGCTGGCTGTTTTGCTTTCCCAGCAGTAGAAATGAGCGTCTTAGCAGCTTTAGGCCTGATTAGGGCCCTTCCCACCCAGGTCAGAGAGGGTGTGAACTGGGCCGAACTCTCAGGCCCATCTGGTCAGTACAAGGCTAATGAGTCAACCTCCACCACTAAAGAGAGCATAATATTATCATGGTCAGAAAACACCTGACAGAAATGGAACTGTTACTGGTTCCCACACTTGACCAGCCGACCGCTGCCGGTCAAGGTTGAATCAGAGGAAATCAACTATCCTGTTAAATGGTTCTTTGTAAGCATATATGGTTTCAGAAGTATTGAGATGTTTCAGAAATTGTATTGAAGATCTCATAATTGAAGGGTCATTTTAGATTTCCTGCAAGCTTCAAGTTTGTGTGTCTGTGAGACCATTATTAACGGCATTATAAAAGTGCTTATATAATCTGTCATATAATCTATGTTTTAAACTCACACAGCAACCTATGAGATGATTAGCCAACTGTACATGAGTTACAGAGTGGGGACTGTTACAATTGAGCCTCTCTAACTTGTCATTCATTTTAGTACATGACACACCACATACATCACTACGGCAGAATACAACACATGCAGGGTCATTTCCGCTTGTCTCCTTCTCTGAAAATGCAGCATATGACACAGAGGATCTCATCAGAATACCCACTCTATGACATGACGTCTTTATCTACAGAGTGTGACCCCAAGGACACCATGTGACCTTCTGACACTGTCCAGTATATTAATAACACAGACTGACCAGGTGCATCTGCAGCATTACGGTCCTCCCTTATGTGTGTCATAATCCCATTTATTTTCTCCAGGAGAATGGGCAGCAGACAGGGGTTGTGCCGTTTATTTAGAACATACTGTTGCAGGGACAGCTGCCTCCTGGCTGGCTCCCAAAGCCCCAGGGTTAGTATATGAAAAAAATAGTTCTGTTTAGATTCATCCCCTCACAAAGAACTAACTTATTTTTTTATTTTATTTTTTTACTCGCCATCTTTTGCTGTAATTCGAGGAGTGGTCTCTTTTGCATACATTACACTGTGTAGGATGAATTAACTCACACAAGCTAGTCTTTGATGTATATGATTTGTTAGTGGGTGTGGAGAGGTTAGCTAGATGTTTTTAAGGGTCTCCGCCAGGGTAATGCTTTATAGTCTTATATCTCAGGGTTGACCCCACTGTAAACCTCCCTCCCTGAGCAAAGCTCTGCTCTGGCCTGTCTGTCATAATTGCAGTTTAGCAAGCTCTTGGGTGGACCTTGAACTGCACAGTTCCCGTGAAAAGAGGAAATACCACCTTTGGGCAGTCCCACTCAAAATGCCTGGCACCTGCAAAAACATACGGTGCAATCTGTTGAGTGCAACACTAGCAGCAGACACCCTGCGAAAAATATCAAAACATTTGAGGACAGACACACACAGTCAGTCCACAGACAAAAACATTTAGTTACACAACAGAGAGCAAAGCCTTCTCTACTTTCACAAATTCACACATATTGTTTGCTTTGCCTGAAATCAAAAAAGCCAAAGTACTGTACCCAAGACCCTCCCTTCTCCCCCTGCCCCAGGCTCTAAAGACAAGGCAGAAGGCTAGGTTAATAAGCTAAATGGAGCTGCATAGGCAAACATCTCTTATGGTGGCCTCTGGACTGCCTTGCCTTTCTGTTAATGCCAACACATCTGCACCTCGGCACCTGACCACACATGTTTCTCAGGCCCAGTCTGCCAACTGCTGCCTGGCCTTCCGGACTGCCCGGCAGGCTCTGTTTAGTTAGAGGCTGTGTCTCATTTACACTGCCTACAGTCACATCATAGACAGAAGAAAACATACATTTGGAGGGATACACAGGAAAATACCAGGATGAATGGAAGAGGTAGTATTTGGAATAACATACTGTAACATGTGGCATGAAATAAAACCTTGTGGACCGATTAACGCTCAACAACTCAACGTGGTCCTTGAGAGCATCTGTTGTTGTTGGTTTTCATCCTTTTTCACACTGAAATGGAAATAATGATCTGTAGTTTGTTCGTCCTGACTGCTGAACTAGGAGGTTTGGGTGTTGTTTTATTCAGATGTTTTCACATTTTTATAGTGTGGAATATGTGATTTATTAGGTGAAACCAGGTGCAAAGATATACATAAGCTGTCGATATTTGTTCCTACTTCCTTTATAGAGAGGGGTACTGTATAACCAAGTGTGTTCTTAAAAATGTGAAGTGAAATAGAGCTCGAAGAGAAACAAAATACATAAGCTTGCAATTACCACTCCCTTGCTTTTATAGTCAAGAATCTCAACATAAAATTAAAACATTACTTTTTCTCATTGATTTGATCATGCTTTGCTTTTCCTTTTTGTTATGTCTTTCTCCTCAGGGCCCACTGTGACCAATTAAGGTACTTGGATCTGTCTGGTTTTATTTCCAAAGTCTCCTTTTTCTTTTACAGCTGCGATTGGAAAACTCCACACTGATGGCGACATTGCCAAGTAACTTTTCTATTTTACTCCTGTCAGGGGGAGGACTGGAGGAGGCTATGCTCTGATCCGGGCTGGGTGGCAAGAGAGAGAAGCAAACGGATTGAGGTGGGATTCTGGGGGAAGGCGTTCCTCCTCTGAACTCCATGCAGCCCACGCTGCTATGGGACGTTCTCACCCACCCAGAGGAAACCAGTGCCTGTACAGTACCAGACCTCCAGAAATGCCTTTGTCCAAATGATCAATCCTGGGGCCGACTTCGTCTCTGACACTTTATCTTGGACCTCTTTCCTGCCAAACCATTTCCCCCTTAGCAACACCTCGCAGGGCGGGGCAGCGTAGCTAGCTAATCGTCCCTTTGTGGCAGCTGGTGAGTTTATGGTGTGATAAGTCAACATAGCGTGGCGAGTTGGGAAAAAAGTTGAAAGAGACTAATGTATTTGTGGCATGAATATTGTCATACCCCACGTCACTGAGGAGAAGTTAAAGAGAGGCTGAACCCTTAAGAGGAGTCGCACCTTAAAATGCAGCTGCAGCCCACTAGGTATTGGTTGGGGGCAAACCAAAGTCCAAAATGGCTATAGTTGCTAAGGTGACAATACACATTGGCCTTGGTCTATAATTACTACAAAAGATGTGAAAATGGACAATGGAAATTCATCATCACAGCACATCATTATCACTTTGTCACTCCAAAGGAAGTAGGGCAATTTCTCAGTTGAAACTGGATATGATAATAACATTTCCAGTTGCATTTTGAGGATATAAAGACCCTCTATAAAACATCTATAAAGCTCATTATCCAAAAGCCCTTATGTCCATTCCTCCACTCAAGCGTCCAACATTGTCATATAAAATACTGTACCAAGAATGATTTCTAATCTCAGCTGCTCCAGTTCCAGAGCATTCCTTCCTGGGCATCCCCAGTGTTTCCCTTTCTCCTGTGTCATCATGACTCTCTGAGAGAGTGGAATGGAGCAGGCTGGAGGCTTCAGACCTGAAGTGTCCCTGAGGGACAGCTACAGTCTGTGCCTGCTGCCTACTGCCTCCTGGAAATTCCTCCCTGGATTAAGAGTTCCCCAGGTCTCCTAAACGGATCAGTCGCTGTCGCCACAGAGTTCAAGTGCGAGAGGTGTTGGAATATAGCTGCACTATAGCTGCATTCACACGACAAACAGGACACCTCTCATGGCATCAGCCAAACCAACAGTCCCTCACCGTGCAATCCCAGAACACTCCACAATCAGGCCTGTATGTCCGCATACCGAGCCAGCACAGGAATGCTGAAGTCACCCCGTTCCTGGATAGGAGCAGCAGTGTCAGACTTGAAAACTTTAGCAATTAGAGTAAATGCTTAATGGAACGGCACATTTATGTACCTAATAGTTATCAGCCTGACATGTTTATTTTACACAGTACATGCACATTTTCCTATTGGGGGGGGGCAGCTGAAACCATTTACATATCACACTATTTGAGGTTTTTTGTCTAAAAGATCACGTTTTTGGACCATTAGTAACCTGGACTGGTCTAAGGACTTCAAAAGAATAGCGTGACCGGGAGGAATTACACCTGTATATCATAATTTCACACATTGTAAAACCCAATTGTAATGATTATGTCTGTGATGGTATTTCTGAATATCTGCTGTCTGAAAAAGTTACATGTTATGTAAAGTTATATGTTGTGTAAAGTTATATGTTATGTAAAGTTATATGTTGTGTAAAGTTATATGTTATGTAAAGTTATATGTTATGTAAAGTTATATGTTGTGTAAAGTTATATGTTGTGTAAAGTTATATGTTATGTAAAGTTATATGTTATGTAAAGTTATATGTTGTGTAAAGTTATATGTTGTGTAAAGTTATATGTTGTGTAAAGTTATATGTTGTGTAAAGTTATATACTCATCCGAGGGGCCTCCCGAGTGGCGCAGTGGTTAAGGGCGCTGTACTGCAGCGCCAGCTGCGCCACCAGAGACTCTGGGTTCGCACAGAGGCTCTGTCGCGACCGGGAGGTCCGTGGGGCAACGCACAATTGGCCTAGCGTTGCCCGGGTTAGGGAGGGGTTGGCCGGCAGGGATATCCTTGTCTCATCGCGCACCAGCGACTCCTGTGGCGGGCCGGGCACAGTGCGCGCTAACCAAGGTTGCCAGGTGCACGGTGTTTCCTCAGACACATTGGTGTGGCTGGCTTCCGAGGTTGGATGCGCGCTGTGTTAAGAAGCAGTGCGGCTTGGTTGGGTTGTGTATCGGAGGACGCATGACTTTCAACCTTCATCTCTCCCGAGCACGAGTTGTAGCGATGAGACAAGATAGTAGCTACTAAACAATTGGATACCACGAAATTGGGGAAAAAACAACAACAACAAAAATAACAATTTAAAAAATAAAAATAAATGATATGCTCATCCTAATAACAGTCAGCCAAATGGACTCAAGGATGTTGACTTCAATGTTATCTTGACCAAGTTAATTGCTGATGATGCTATCTGCAGTTACGTCATCTGTTCTGACTCTAGTCTGTACTGACTTTTTTTGTATCTGTCTGTGTATCTTGTTATTCTTTTTTTGTTTGTCTCTCCACTGGGACTGAGCCAGTTCTCTGGTAATCTCTGGACTGGTGCCCCACGGCTCCACCCCCGCCCCTCCACTTGGCTGTCTGCACATCTGGGCCTGGTGCCAGCGTGTCTCAGAGGTAGGCTCAGTGCCACGGGCCAGCAGGCCAGCACAGGGCCTCTATCGTCTGCTGGACACCCCTGGACCTGGGCCTGGGCCCATCCAGCCTGCTGCTTCCACCTGCATGATGCTGGAGTCTGGCATTCAGTAGTATGTCCTCTACTGCAGGGTCACTTCATCCTCTTATCTAACTTATGAAACTCCTTTGTGTTGATTTCTCTAAGGATTTTAAGCCTATCTTGAGAGGGCGTGCTGGAAAAACTGACTGTGCAAAATTAGAATTGTTTTTGAATAAAACATTTATATAACTGCAAACATTCCATGGTGATGTGTTCCTGCCAGCGTGATGATTGAATGTTCTCCACCACAGTTCTAACCCCTGTGATTAAAGAGCCATTGCAGCATGGCTGTAGAGATACATATCAAATATAAGAAACACAGAGTCAGAAAAGGACTTGGTGGAGTTGGACTCAAAAGTCCAGTAAAGGCATGCTTTTATCGTATTTGTAGTTATTTCTGAAAGTAATTCTTTAATCGGGATAAATAGCTATAGTAGCTGTGGTCTAATTAGATATTGGCCTGCTTTGGATAGGCTTTTCTTTGATCCAGATCATATGCGAGTGCTTAAACCTGTGTTTATACTGCGGGTGCAGCAGGGCTATCGAGGGCCTAAACTTTCAGAACTAGATTTGTGGGGGCCCGCTGCGTGCCCTTTGACTAACAGGTGATGTCATATACCTTAAGTGATGAACTGCTTCCTGAAACCAAAGCATTTCATTCAACCCTATGGACACATTGGGTGTTATTTAAATACATAAATTGTATCGTTTCCCCGGCCTTGCAAAGAAAGTACCTGTGAAATATATGTTGTGGTCAGAAAGTAGGCCAGCCACATAGGACAGGCTCTGTTTTCACACATTCACACACAACGCACAACGCGCCTGTCACACGAGGTCCATTGATTCAATTTACTAGAGGCAAAAAGCGTCCATTTCACGCCTGTCACGTTAGAAAAACAGTGAGGTTGAAACGTGGTTAAAAAAACGACCAGTGGATGGGCCTAGTATCTGTTCCACTTATAGTATGACTTCTCTGAACTAAAACCACATTTTCTCTATAGTCAATGCTGAAATAAAGGAGGCCCTCCGCTCCAATAGTCTGGGTCCCACAGGCTGAACAGAGGAGCTATTGTTAGAGACATGAGGCAGACTGACTGGGGTAGGAATATAACAGACAGGTGACAGACACTCACCATGTGCTGGGCTGTTTTAAGCTCAGACCCCCAAGTGAATCACTTCTAGACAGATGCGTTTCAGTGGTTCATTCATTACCCCAGCCAGACAATAAAACATCCGATCCAGGTCCGTGTCTGCTAGACCCATCAGCCTGCTCCCTCTGTGGTTCTACCCTGCCTGCCAAGGATGTCCAGATTCCAAATAGGACAATATGTGCTGTTATATAACGGCTATTTTCTTATCACAGATAATGCTGTATAAGCAAACCAAGACATCATGTCCTTTCATTTAAATACCAGAGGAATGTGCAGGAGGTCAGGATGGATTGCATTTGGATGCTGATTTGTAAAACAGTCTGGTTCTCTGTTTTCTCATATGTTTTGAGGTTGCTTTGGCCTAAAAATATTGGAATGGTTTTCACAGTTGATGATGCTGCGGTAATCCCTCATTTGGATGTATTTTTGTAATTCAAAACCATCCTTATGTTCAAATTCATTCCTTTTATCATCCTCAATGGAAGTACCACATGTGCTGTTGTTTAGTGGGGGTGATTTGATTGTACCCACCGCGTTGGGGGAACTTTAAAGTAGAGGTATAGGTATTGTTTCTGTCTCAGCTGATGCGTGTCTATTTACTTATCCAACCATTTCTATGAATGACAAAGGCCTCTAAAGTTACAGACTAATTTTAGAGCTCAACCCGTGCATGAGCTTCCTCTGAATGAGAGTTGAGGGAGAGAGTTATTTTTACAGTTCCTCTGGGATGGAGACAGACAGGGCTGAGGATAGCAGTATTATTTATTGTCTTTGTGTTACTACCGGTGTGGTCTCATGGGTTCTTTATAGAATCCTCCATCACATCACTCCTCCAATTCATTTACATCTGGTTATAACAGCCTCCGAAGACTGGACAGATCCTGTGGACACATTGGGTGTTATTAAAAGGCATACATTCAGTGTATCCCTGGGATAAAGCCAGGTTGCATCCCAAATGGCACCCTATTCCCTATAGTGCACTTCTTTTGACCATAGCCCTATTGACCAGAACCCCACACGAGCCCCACAACAATTAATTTACATCTGTTTATAACTCCCTCTGAAGACTGCCCAGCTCCCCGGGGACAGAGCCAGCTTGCGTCCCAAATGGCACCTTATTCCCTTTATAGTGCACATATTTTGACCATGAGCCCTTATGGGCCCTGGTAAAAAGTAGTACGCTTTATAGGGAATAGTGCACCATTTGGGACACTAACAGAGGCTGCCAGTTTACGTCCTCATCAGAGCTACAGAAACTGTATTAGATCATCTGTATCATCTGATCCCCTTACCTGGGATATCCTGCCTGGATGACCTGTCTGGATATCCTGTCTAGATGACCTGTCTGGATATCCTGTCTGGATGACCTGTCTGGATATACTGTCTAGATGTCCTGTCTGGATATCCTGCCTGGATGACCTGTCTGGATATCCTGTCTGGATGACCTGTCTGGATATCCTGTCTAGATGACCTGTCTGGATATCCTGTCTGGATGACCTTTCTGGATATCCTGACTGGATGACCTGTCTGGATATCCTGCCTGGATGACCTGTCTGGATATCCTGCCTGGATGACCTGTCTGGATATCCTGTCTGGATGACCTGTCTGGATATCCTGTCTGGATGGCCAGTCTGGAAATTGTGTCTGGACATTCCTCTGATACAGTATGTTCCAGATATCCCACTGTAATCTAGTCTGCCTGACAACCAATCTTTTTAATAGCCGCTCTCCTCTTTAATGGCAATGTTCTGTGCCCGTCTCACCAACTGCTGGCAGACAAACGTAACAGAAAACATGACATTCTTTAACCCCAAAAGATATATTACAGATGTATACAGGATGTGTTAATCTGAACATTTTGCACAGTTTACACTCATTTTAAGGTGAACCAAGCAGTGAGTTTTTATGACCAAAATGATTTACTATAATTTATCTATGACCCAGTTATATAATGAGCCTTCAGTTATGTGATACACCTCGTTAACATCTGAGAGCATGTCATGCTATTTCAGGCCGTTCGAAAAAGGAACAGTATTTCTCATTTGCATTCTCATCTTTCAAATGGAGCGGAGGAATGTAATAGATATAATTATTCAGGGAGTGGTTATAGCCCTACTCCAGGGTTCAGACATCATTTTCAGCTCAGAATAAATGTAGATTAAATGTCAAATTAATTTGGGTATGAAAATGAAGATAGATGGGGATTTGTTTTGTATGAAATACAGAAACCAGATTCATTCAGTTTTCTGGGTAATTTAGTCTGCTAAATGGAGATAATGGCAGTAGGAACTACTGTTTGTCGCCTTAGGGGTTTTAAGGAATGATCTACAAATCTATACCCATGCCAGAAGAAATGTTCTAAAATAGATCATTATACACAGACGTATGAAAGTCTGTCTTCATTTATTTACATTTTTTATTAACAAGGCTTTCATTGCTATGTTATGGCTAACAAAAAGAATATTGCTTGAGAAAGAATGAAACAGGAATGTATTTGATGCAACATCCAGAAGTTTCAGACTAAATGTTTTGGTCTGTAGTTTGGATCCTGGTCATAGTTCAGAGGAATTTGAGCAAAGTAAATAAAAAAGAGTAGGGTTTCCAAAACACCACTGTCTGTGTCAGTGCTTTAATAATCTACCATTCAGCAGATGGCGATAGGGCTTTGGTTATTCTTATCATTGTTGTGACCTTCTTTTAATTCTGTTGATGGAAACCAGTTTGGCAGTCATAAAATAGCTTAAAACAGGCCTCGATCTTGAACAGATTCTACATCTAACCAGAACGTTGATTGTAATGTAATAAGCACTTTACTACAGAGGATTTATGTCTAACGTAGCACAAAGCCTGTCCCTTCACAGTCGGCCCCGACAGCTGTTAAAAATCATATCTGATGAAAAATTGGAGTGAAACAGTAGTGAATTATTGCCTTAAGTTTGCATGTACAGCCATTTTACAAGATCTAGGTTTACCACATATTATGAAGCGAAAGGTGCTCCAAAAGAACAGGGGAAAATACTTGAAAACACTTGGACTATTAAGCCACCTCCATTTGGAAAATATAATTGTAAATATCATAAGTAAACGTGTTTGCTTAAAGTCTACTGATTACTGTTTACTGTATCTACGTGTAATTTGGTATTTGGGGTGATGTTAATTTTTTTACATTCCAAAAATGTGGCTGTTACTCAGACCGTTGTGCTTTTCTTTTCCACTACACCTCGCTCTCTTTTTCCAACAGTATTTTGAACAGCACCTGATACCAATAAAATGAAGTGTGTTCCTCTCCACGCTACATCAAAAGGAAGAGCTGGACATTTCACATCCACAGTTCAACCAAGTGAATTGGGAGTAGTCCACACTGGTATGTGGGTCTGGCAACAATGAAAACAATAAAAACAACCCACCTAAACCTCTCAGGCCTTTTCCTATATGAAAAATCAAGTTTGGCCTTGTAACTTCAGTGATATGCAGTTAAGTTCCGAGAGCAGGGTTGATTTATTTATGCCCCTGAAAAGGGGGGCTATTCTCATTGAAATTCATCGGCATGTTGGAAATCACCAATACCAGTAAATGAAAGCGTAATGTGAACAACTGGGGAAGTTCAATTGGTTCAAAAACCTCAAGGTGCTTGGGTTTTACTCTAAGAGCCAAAGGAATTACTTTAATGAGAAAAGACCACAGCACACAACATAGAAATGTACTTTTGTGGCTTCCGCTCTGGACAGGTCTTTAAGTAAGTTAGTATATACCAATGTCAAGATCGTAAGCCTTAACACTCTTTTTTAAGTGCAGGGTTGACTACCCCAAGTTATGGAGATTATACTGTATGGGTTTTTTTTCCATTGGCTTTCACTGACTTCTGTTAGTTTCAGAAACTATATTTTCTTAGGTAATATTCATTATTGCAATAATGGCACTTTGGTACTATCACAGGTGTGACAGATGACCAATCCCAGTCACTTTCTGTGGATGGCATGGGCCACATTCAGTTTCCAAACGTTTTCGAACATTGCAGACAGACATGGCATGAATAGAGCCGACGTGATTCCTTATTCTACATGTCAGAGGGGCCTTCGTGTCCCAACACATTACCGTAAAACTGGGATAAGCCCACCATATTATGTTAGATTATTAGCATACTGCCTATGAAGTTGATTACCTTAATATACTGAACAAAAATATAAACGCAACATGCAACTATTTTAATGATTTTACTGAGTTACAGTTCATATAAGGAAATCAGTCAATTGAAATAAATAAATTAGGCCCTAATTTATGAATTTCACATGACTGGGCAGGGGCACAGCCATGGGTAGGACCAGAAGTTACAGTAGTCTGAATGTGGTTGTTCAAGGGTCAGCAGTTTTTTCTCCTTATGTTTGATATTAATGAAAGCTGTGTCTTGCTGAGGTTTGCTAAGCTGTCCTTATTAACCAAGGCTAAGTGACCACATTGAAGGTTTTCATTAACACCCTCCTGGTACCACCTTCAAGACAGTCTGTTTCAGTCTCTCTTCAGAGTCTAAGGCCCTGTTCAGCTCTATGAGACCATCATATCTCCCATGTCTCGCTCACCAGCCTGGTCCCATTGACTAGACCTAACATAGTAAAGGTAAAATACTTAAATTAGTATGATATGTTACGTTTGGTATGGTTACATAAGACAGAAGGTTAGTAGGGTGGTTGGTCGGGGTGGCTAGGTGGGCATATAACGTGAACGTCTAGCAACCCAAAGGTTTATGTGTGTTCGAATATCATCACAGACAATTTTAGCTGATTTGCAACTACTTATTACTTTTTCAGCTACTTTTCAACTACTTAGCATGTTAGCTAACCTTTCCTCTAACCCTAACCTTAACACTTGACCATAACTCCTAACCATAACCTTCACCCTAATCTTAACCCTTACCTTAACCCATTTCCCTAACCCCTAGCATAGCTAACGTTAGCCACCTAGCTAACGTTTGCATTAGCCACCTAGCTAACGTTAGCCACAACAATATTGGAATTTGTAACATATCATACTTTTTGCTAATTCGTAACATATTTTAAGATGTGCACATTTTAACATATTGTATGAATTGCAATTCATAACATATCATACGAATTGTAATATAGTAACATATCATACGAATTGTAATATAGTAACATATCATACGAATTGTAATATAGTAACATATCATACGAATTGTAATATAGTAACATATCATACGAAATGGATGGTGGACATCCACAAATGAATACATACCATACGAAATGTAACATATCATACTAATTAATACATACCATACGAAATGTAACATATCATACTAATTAATACATACCATACGAAATGTAACATATCATACTAATTAATACATACCATACGAAATGTAACATATCATACTAATTAATACATACCATACGAAATGTAACATATCATACTAATTAATACATACCATACGAAATGTAACATATCATACTAATTGGAGTGTCCCGGATTAACATTTACTATGTTACGTCTACCCCAGTCCAGGTTGTGCTCACACCGAAACCTCCTGACTCAGCTCCCTTAAACTGGTTCCTGGATTAGTGGTCTGTGAATCACAGAAGTCCAGATGGGTTGGTGTAACTGAAGCAGGTAGATCAAAACTGGTTTGCCCTACATTTAGGTCTTGAGGCTCTGCTGAAAAGCTGGATGGAGGATTGTTTTTCCATCTGCTCCTGATAATCTTACATTGGAGATTTTTGCTCTTGGGTAAAATAAGCAGAGCTGGTTTACTTTGTCTTACCTGACGCATGATGTAATTGTGTTGTCGTGATGGCAGCTGTGATTAATTGCAGAAGGCTGGGGAGTCTCAGACATGTAGTTCCCTGGATCCCCGCCAGGACACTGTATACTGTAGGGCCCTGAATAGAGGCCTAAACCTGCATGGGGCTCAGCCCATGGTCTAAATTCATCCCTCTTGTGTTATGAGGACATTTTATCTGAATATTTACGTACATTATTTTATTAACCGGATTTACCCTAATCCAAAACATTTCCACAGAAATCCAACCCTGACCTATCAAAGGCCTATGTAAGGATTAAAGTCCTCCAGCAAATAGACACTTTTGTAACAACTAAATACTGTATAGCTCAATCTGCCTGTGTGTATTGGACACACACAGTCCTTTAATACTGCAAGCAGCTGATTGGCAGGGCATGTCCGGGGGCTCTCAAGTGGCGCAGCAGTCTAAGGAACTGCATCTCAGTGCTAGAGACGTCACTACAGACACCCTGGTTCGAATCCAGGCTGTATCACAACCGGCTGTGATTGGGAGTCCCATAGGGCGGTGCACAATTGGCCCAGTGTCATCTGGGTTTGGCTGGTGTAGGCTGTCATTGTACAGTAAATAAGAACTTGTTCTTAACTGACTTGCCTAGTTAAGTAAAAAAAAAAAAATTGCAAATAGACACTTTTGTAACAACTAAATACTGTATAGCTCAATCTGCCTGTGTGTATTGGACACACACAGTCCTTTAATACTGCAAGCAGCTGATTGGCAGGGTATGTCCGGGGGCTTAAAAAATTGGACCACAGACCGTTTGAGATAAACAGGAGGTCAAGTAGCTAGTGCATGGTATACACTGTAACACTTTCCATTAGAAGCAGGAACTGTGACCATGAATTCTTATCTAATCCATTGTCTGTATCCACAAGCCAACATGTCTTCCTCTCGAGGTTAAAAACATGATGGAACTTCAGAGAGAGCATGTTACAGCCTGATAAGAGTATCAATAACGTCCTTGTATTGACTCAACAATTACACTCCAATGACCACTGCACATTTCACATTCTCGCTCTCACTAACACAACACAAAGCATATTGCTGCCATTGAGAGTTGTTATAACTGAACTGACAGACTTCCATTCAGTTATAATAACTTTTATAGGGAGGCATAGAAAATAAGTTATTGCCCTCACTTCATTAAATATGTATTAAAAGTGAATATGTCTCATCTCTGCTAAGGGTATACATTCCAACGAGAATACTTATCCAAAGCTCAGTACATCCTAAGTATAAGGGTGAAAGTTCTTAGTCATTGTTGGCCCTACTAAACTCATAAAACATTATGCAGACTGGCTCCCTGAGTAAGTGTTTATGAGAAAGTCTCCAGGCGGTTGGAACTTGACAAACAATTTGAAGCAGCACTATTAATATGTCTGTTAGGTCACACCGAGACCAGCTCCCGTAGGTGGAACTCGAGGTCCAGTCTCCAGACAGAATCCCCTCTCTGTAGCAGAGGTGCAATTGTTCCCTGCTAACCCACAGCCAGGGCATGAGGTCATCCCTCCAATGCCAGGAACTGTGGGGCTGTGACATCACAGTTAGACACCCTGAGGCAGGCCTGTCAGGCAGAGGGTACACACTGTGTTCTACTCCAGGTTTAATGGTGTGTAGTAGTGTTTTGGAGAGAGGATGTGGATGGAGGGAATATGGGCTGGTTGGTGAGACACTGAAACTTCATGAACCAACAGACAAACTGGCTACATCACAATTGACTGGCTATTCCCTTTCTTTCTGAATAATGTTGTCTAGATGAGAAAGCTGTTGATTATTAGATTATTTTTTCTACTACAGTTAACAATATAGTACATCTCACAAAGTACTATTAGGAAAGGAAAAAGGTAAAATGTGTGTAAATTCTATGAAAATATAATTAAACAAAACATTACATCAAACATCTAATGAATAATAAATCACACTGCTGTTAAAATAACAGCAAATATATGAGATGAGAAAAAAAACATAAGTCAAGGTCCTGAATGTCCTGAATGTCCTTTGGTCCAGCCTGAGACTTGATGGCTGATACAGGAAGGGAAATCCACATACTATTTACTAGATGTATGCAAAGCTTTGCTTTTAAAAGTCTAATGAAAGAAAAACACTCTCGCTTTATTTTAAGTTTGAGGAGAAAGTGAGGTAAAATATGACAGGATGGCAACCTATCACGCAAACCTGTTTGAAAAACGGAAAACTGTAAAGCATGAGTCTAGGTCAAACAAAACCTACTTGACTAACACCAATCTTCATATTTAAAGACTTTAGCAGGAAGCCAAATAGTGAAGGTAACCACTTGAAAAGGTATGATGAGAAACTTTCATTCCTATTGAACCTGCTCAATGCTGCTTGTCACTGTTAAGACATGAAAGGTGTCTAATTGCTGTTTGATTTCATGGCCTTCTCTCATTTTTAGATTGGGGGAGAATTTGCTGAATAAATGAAAGGAAATGAAGGTTCTGTCCTTAGCCACCCTTGTTTATGCAGCCCCACCCCAGACTGAAATTTACACCCGGTCAGACATGAAAGTGAGGGTCTTGTGTTTACCGCTCGCTGCCTGACACTAGCCTGGGAGGATTTGTGGGATTGTGCTCTGGGTGCTAATCCAGCAGCTGAGATTTACGGGTATGAGTACAATCAGGCAGAGCAAAGCCAAGCAAAACTGAATGCTGTTTGATTCCTGGGACCAGGGGAGTCGGACAGGGGCCAATTTGTACCAGTTGTTAGTAGGTCAGTTTGCCGCAGGGCCAGGCAGCCGTCTGGCAAGCATCTCCCTTGTTGTCACAGGAGGTTAAGTCACTGAAGTGTCCTAATGAAACCAGGGCATTGTCTTCCATAACACAATTTGCAGAATATAAACAGCAGCAGCACAATCTCAGTTACTTAACATGAGACAGGGTCAACTGTGTGTGTCAAGGGCTCTGCCATTCTGGGTCAAAATGAGTTTTAGCAATGCTTTTACACATAGAAGTCTATGCTGTGCAGTATACTTGTGATGAACACAATGTCCTCTCCAGTGGTCTGGTGATGACTGGAGTGATTCCACTCATTTCTTTATGTTACAAAAGACCGCTGGTTTCCACTCAAACTTCCTTTTAAGGGAATGTAAGGGAAGCTTGCTGGAAATGGCAGAATGCAATTTAATAACCAGTGCGCAATAGATTTTAAAAAGTACTTGAGGTTTGGTTTCCCTGCTTCACAATGTCTCTAGCAGTTCTCCAACTGGTGGGACAAGGCCAGACTCTTGGCTGATTTCAGCCAGACCAACATCAGAAAGAGCCTGGTTGTATAAACCTGACTTAAAACACAACATCTAGGGAAAACCAACACTTTTTCTGTTGATCTGCATACCTACTTAGTCTGTACCTTGGGTTGTTGGAAATATATTCATACAAGTACATGTATTGATTATTCTCATGTATCTTTTCAAACTGTAGTTACTGTATGTTTTGGCATCATTTTTTACATTGGTTGCTCAATGAAAGGCAGCTATTGACTCAATCTTTCCATATTGTACGTTCAGTTAACTGTGCACCAGTTGTGAATGCTTCAGATGGAAACAGCTGGAGTAGTGTTGTGTTCATTCTGCCTCTTAGGTAAAGAAATGGTTTCATCTGATTGGGTCAGTCTGTCTTGCAAGAAGGAGACATGAGTCATTACTGTAATATTCCTCACTGAGGATAGAGACTCACTGCACCACCAGACCAGATAGGTCCCACAGACAGGACTCTGGTTACTGTATTATCTGGTTAACTCTTTGTTTGCTATTGTTTACCTCAAATTCATAATTCTTCTGCGTTGGTTGTATGTTGTTCACCTCTTGTTCATTTGTTCAGAATCATTCCTTTTAGATATGGTTATGATGTCAAAGGTTTCCCAATTAACATCATGCAGGTTGCCCTATTTAGTATTTTCTATATATGAAGAATGAATCTAGGTATTGAGTTAGTCTGTCAGTTATTGCTCTGACATGGTCTACTGAAGGTCGTTAGACCAAAAGCTTGGCACACACCTCAAATTGAATACTGTCCCGTGTTTATCGAATCATTCTGCGATGTCAAATTCACGATATTGTTATTGTCTGGAGCCTAGTCCTTCTTTCTAACCCTATCCCAGTAGGGGGTGTAACCGGCCGGCAATTCTGTTTGTTTTTGTTGATTTGATTAAAGACCACTACTGAGCTGTGTTGTCTCCCACCTCAGCTCGGTTGCCATGGTGAGTGTAATGAGGGCATTCCTGGACTGCTTGTCTTGGCACTGGGTCGCTGGCCAACTGCAATCCCATGAATGAGTGCTTTTCAGGGCCCTCAGTCGTTAGCCTGTACCCACCGGCCACAGGTATCTGTGTTTTCGTGTTTTCTGAACAGTTCCAGGAATGCGAGTGGTGGTGATAAAAATCTAATTCAACTAATAAAGGCTTATTATATAACAGCAGCTGTTGATGGAGATGTAGAAATGGAATCCTCAGTTGGCTGGCTTCAGATTCTTCATCCTACTGCAGGTGGTATTTAGTCCCACCACAGGTATTTCACCAGCTTGCCTACCAAGGCTATTCTCAAACTTATGCAACATCAGCTGTTTATGTTATCACATTGTATTGTAGACTAACTAATGAACTGTGGTGGGATCATAATCAACTGTAACACTAAGTACTATAATGTATTTGAAAAATATTATGGCAGATTACAGACAGGTCTCTTGTTGTTTTGGCTCTTAACTAAGCCAAGCACTGCTAATGTTCTTATTTACATGCGGTCGTGAGGTAGCGGCTGGCTAGCTGTTACGCTTATTTTTGGGGCAAACATTCTTTCCCCTCCACACTTGTAAGTTCCAAAACCTCATTGCATAAAAGTAATCATGTTTCAAGTGGGTCTCTCTGCACCACACCCTGGCCTTTGACGACCTTAGTTCCGTTATGAAGTCTGCTATGTAAAGACGGGCAGAGAGGAGATGGTGACAGATTAATGGACAAAGACCCCCTAATGACCGGAGTCCTGGTCAGGAGACAACAAACAGCAACCAGCATAAAGGGGATCTTCTGTGGAATGTTCCAAAAACTCCTCTGTAAGACAAGAAACATACAGCGGGGGGAGGGGGGGGGGATAGTGTGTTGGATGTCTAGGCTTATATTTGGAACTCTGCAATTTGCACATGAAACTGTTCAAATCATTATCTCTTTGGATTCCAAAAAGTACAGAGGGTTCAATAAATATTGGACTTCCAGGCCCCCATATGGGATTCCGTTCAGGAAAAATGGTGGGTTTCACAGACATGGGTAAGAGAGAGAGGGAGAGAGATGCAGCAGACCTGGGCTCCTCATTCACTGTCATTACCATGGTAGCCCCCTTGGAAGGCAGTACATCTCTGTGGATGAAATTATTTTCTGCTGTTTGTTGAAAGAAGTTCAGCACCGTGGCGCTTCCCTGGGTTGGCCTTTCTAGTGTAAACAGCCAGTCAGTTTCCACAGCCAAGGCTATTTATAGACAACCTCATCTATCAAACTCATTTCTACTTTCCAGCCCCTCTATATTTCTTTCAGCTTTCAGCTGGATCCTTTATCCCCCAATTCTATTTATTTGTTTCATGCTTTCAAGGACAATTTGATTGAGCCATTCCTAGTCTGTGGGTTTGCTCCGTGACACGGATTATGTAGTAAGGTCCAACAGTCGGCGAGAGTCTGGGCAATGAATTACCTCAGTCAGCCTTGGTATTTCAAAGAGCCAGAAACTATAGCCTTCATAATGAGCTCATTTTTTAGATCTCTGCCACATGTCCAGTTTAAACAGTGGTGGAGGGACGGTCAGTTTGAAGTTTCAAAGCAGGGAACATTCCTGGAGTGTGCTGCCAACTGCCAGCGATGAAATTTTAGTTGGAGATGGTGAGGTGGATATGGATATGAAGGGAAATCATATTTGTTCTTATTTGCTTTAGGGTTCAGTAAGTTTAGTGTATAGTTGTTCCCAGACACTTTTGGATGATCAACCTTTCAACTGAAATAGCATGTCAAAACCTTGTTTATTTAATATATGATTATTTTAATCATTTATAAGATTTTTCAGAGTGAACAATAATGCTATGTAGGTTGTAAAATGCATAGGCGACACATACCAGGAAATTGTTATTATTATTATTATCTTACCTCTGAAAAATTAGGTTAAGAAAAATAACTTGTAAACTTTTTTGCTTAATATATGGAATAATCATCAGAATCATCTTGTGTTCTATACTCAATCATATTTTTCACTAAGGTTAGCCCACTGTACACTTGAACTTGTAATATTTAACTTGTGTTCATAACTTGCTCATTACCCTTAATCAGTATTATAGTGCTGATGACTCAATCATCCCAACAGAGCTCTGTGTACAGAGTAAGCTTGGTGTTGGAATATTAGACATAGAGGCTATAGTCTTTCCATCTGTACATCTTGTGTTTATGTTGCTGTTGGTAAAGTGCAACAGCTTCTAGCTACCTGACCACCTAGGAAACTCTATGAGCTGAGCAAGGTCCTACCTTGCCTAAACGGGGAAACTGTAAAATTCAACATTGCCTTTACTATTCCAAATTTAGAAGTAACTGTAGTGGATAATGAATGAATGAAGACGCAATGAGAGGAAATGCTGAGTTAACCTGTGTGTTCAGAGGACAGAGGCACTGTACAGGGCGTACTGTGACATCACCTCACCTCCTCTCCTATAACATGGCCAAGGGCTCGCCATGGAAAACTTTCCCAGTGAGGAAATTCTGTGGAGCGCCTTTGGGGAATTCCTTCGTCACAGGGTCCATTCTGGCCTCTTGTGAGGTCATCATATTCCTTACTGGGAGATGAGCAGAGAGGACGAAGTTGTCTTGAGGCAAATCCCACGAGGAATGCACTGCAACAATCTCACAGGAATGCTATGCTGCTGTGGCTGAAAATACGCCCTCCGTAAAAACCGAAGGGAATCCATCATGGTGCACTCCGCCCTCCAGACAGAGCTAGGAAGACGTTGTCCAACTGGAGGCTCTCTTTCCATGCCACTACAGTAATACGTGGGTGTCAATTTGCTAATGTGTATATGTCTTTATTGCAGTATTATTCCACACAAACATTTCAGCAGAGGAAATAATTGGAATAATACTAGGGAAAGCACAGTGGGGCTATAGCGTGTGACAGTGACCCACGAGCCCCCCCCCCCCCCCCCCCCCCCCCCTTCTCTTGAAGACGTATTATGATTACACTAAGCTTGAACTAGGTTTGGTTTCCCGTCAGCAGAAACAGAAGCTCAGTTGTTATATTTTTTACCCTAAAGTAAGTGAAAGCAGATTAGGAGGTGTGTCTTATAAAACTAATCCAAAGAACATCTGGGTATGGTTACTGTATTGATCACATTTTTGCTTTTGAGTTTGAATAAGAAATTACATTTCTGTACCTCTCTTCTACTGTATTGGGCCTATCTATTTTTTGTCCTAATCATGCATTCACTGGGATATTTAGGCTAATATTTATATTAAAGGCCAAAGGAAATACTTCCAAGATGGTAAGAAGCTTTGACTAGTAGGCTGGCTACACGTCACCACATAAGCCTGGTTTTCTGACAAGTTTATGTTTATAATTTATCAAGATCATTTCTGAATACTGTGGAGAGCTGGCACGGCTTGTCAAAGACATTCCATTATTAGAAGGAAATAGTGAATAGTTTTCCACATATCGTTGATAAGACAGTCCAGTCCTGTTAAGTTGACATTCTTCTTTTGCATTTCCAACATAAATTGCATGGAGGCAATATAATTTGCTTCTATCCAATCCCATTTCAATCTTGCATGTTGTGTCTTTTCTGGAAGGACACACATATTGCTATAATAAACCTTCAGACCACAGAAAGTCTAATTCCATCCTAGATTAGGTCTCTGGTTTGGTAAAAATACAATCATCATATACAGGGATTTAGGAAATTATTCGGACCCCTTGACTTCTTCCACATTTTGTTACGTTACAGCCTTATCGATTAAAGGGATTACATTTTTAAAAATCCTCCGCAATCTTCACGCAATACCCCATAATAACTAAGCTAAAAACTGTTTGTTTTTTTTATTTTGCAAATTTATTAAATAATTAAAAACAGAAATACCTTATTTACGTAAGTATTCAGACCCTTTGCTATGAGACTCGAAATTGAGCTCAGGTGCATTTTGTTTCCATTGATCGTCCTTGAGATGTTTCTACAACTTGATTGAAGTCCACCTGTGGTAAATTCAATTGATTGGACATGATTTGGAATGGCACACACCTGTCTATATAAGGTCTCACAGTTGACAGTGCATGTCAGAACAAAAACCAAGCTATGAGGTTGAAGACATTGTCCATAGAGCTCCGAGACAGGATTGTTTCGAGGCACAGATCTGGGGAAGGGTACCAAAATATTTCTGCGGCATTGAAGGTCCCCAAGAAGACAGTGGCCTCCATCATTCTTAAATGGAATAAGTTTGGAACTACCAAGACTCGTCCTAGAGCTGGCCGCCTGGCCAAACTGAGCAATCGGGGGAGAAGGGCCTTGGTCAGGGAGGTGAACAAGAACCCAATGGTCAATCTGACAGAGCTCTAGAGTTCCTCTGTGGAGATGGGAGACCCTTCCAGAAGGACAACCATCTCTGCCAGCACTCTACCAATCAGGCCTTTATGGTAGAGTGGCCAGACAGAAGCCACTCCTCAGTAAAAGGCACATGATAGCCCGCTTTGAGTTTGCCAAATGGCACCTAAAGACTCTCAGACCACGAGAAAGAAGATTCTCTGGCCTGATGGAGCCGAGATTTAACTCTTTGGCCTGAATGCCAAGCATCACGTCTGGAGGAAACCTGGCACCATCCCTACGGTGAAGCATGGTGGTTGCATCATCATGCTGTGGGGGTGTTTTTCAGCGGCAGGGACTGGGAGACTAGTCAGGATTAAGGCAAAGACGGAAGGAGCAAACTACAGAGAGATCCATGATGAAAACCTGCTCCAGAGCGCTCAGGACCAAGACTGGAGTGAAGCTTCACCTTCCAACAAAACAACCCTAAGCACACAGCCAAGACAATGCAGGAGTGGCTTCAGGACAAGCCTCTGAATGTCCTTGAGTGGCCCGGCCAAAGCCCGGACTTGAACCTGATCGAACATCTCTGGAGAGACCTGAAAATAGCTGTGCAGCAACACTCCCCATCCAACTTGACAGAGCTGGAGAGGATCTGCAGAGAAGAATGGGAGAAACTCCCCAAATACAGGTGTGCCAAGCTTGTAGCGTCATACACAAGAAGACTTAATGCTGTAATCACTGACAAAGGTGATTCAACAAAGTACTGAATAAATGGTCTGAGTACTCATGTAAATTTCTGTTTTTTTTATACATTTGGAATAATTTCTAAAAAACAGTTTTTGCTTTGTCATTATTGGGTATTGTGTGTATATTGATGAGGGGGGGGAAATTATTTAATCCATTTTAGAATAAGGCTGTAACATAACAAAATGTGGAAAAAGTCAAGGGGTATGAATCCTTTCAGAAGGCACTGTAGATGGAATACCTCAGAGAGAACATTTGCAATTTGAACACAGTTACGTAAATGTCAAACAGAAAAGGCTGTGTCCCAAATGACGCCCTATTCCCTATATAGTGCACTACTATTGACCAGGACCAGCAGCGATCTGGTCAAAAGTAGTGCCATTTGGGACGCACTTGGCAGTGGAATGGAGATAACTGGAATCACACTGCGCAGACAATTACTCCTTGGCAGAAAGTGTATATCTGTTTGTATTTTTTGCTAATGGGAACAACTTAACCACAACACCCTCCTCCGTACAGGTAATGGGAAGGTTAGTAACATGGTCAGGTCTGCCACATCCCACAGTACATATCTGCTGGCTACTTTATATACACTGAATGTGGAATCCTTTCCATTACGTCACCAGCTCTTGACCTCTGACCCTAGCTAACATCTCCCTGTCACTCCAACTTTAGCACCCTGTCACTTATTCTAAATTGGACTCGCGGTCAGTGGAATCTCTAAGTCATGATCCCATGGGATATACATACTGTACCTATACCTGTCCTCAAGGGGGTACAGACACTAAAGGGGAAAATAGCTGTGCTATTGTCTGCACCCAATGTGGAATGTTGAATTTGGAATACTTGCCATGCTTAAGCTAGAGTTTCAGACCCCTTTTGGCCACCATGGAAAACCAGGGAGCATGACATTAAAGGTTAACAGACCTGAAAGTATTTACCTATGTGCCATTGAGTGAGGAATGTCGTAGGGAAAAGGTGTACACCAGCAGGCGCTGGCTGAGGGGAGAGGGGGAGAGAGGGGGGGGGGACAGAGAGAGAGAGGTGGGGGGAGAAAGGGACAGAGAGGGAGAGGTGTGGGGGGGACAGAGAGAGAGAGCACTAAGAGCTCCAGGACAACAGCCTAAGACAGGGAATCTGATGCTAATAGACAGCTAAGTTTTACCTCACACAGAGTGGTTTATTGAACACTGCCCTGCGGAGGGGAGTTCAGTTCATCTAGACACCCAATACTGCAATGGAAAGCCACACCACACTGTTATTGGTTCAGGAAATCGAGCACACAGTCAAATACGCAATAAACTGCTAATATTTTGACACAACGGGGTTAAGGAACTGGCAGCCTCTGCTTGGCCACGAATTAATCTGTATTGACAGACAGGGAACATTACCATGTCACACACTGTCCAGAGAGAACTTTTTCAGACAGTACAGCCCCTGAAGAGCTCCTACAGTACTGTGTGCTCAGAGCACTATGGGAAAAAAAGGGAAAGACAAGCTGCTAGTGAAGATTCCCATATAAGGCCACGCTTCCTCCCAGTCGGTGTGTGCATGTAGTAATAGTATGTCGGCTGGCGCAGCCGCGCATTCCTCCAGCTCCAAGTTCTCTCTGGGAGTTTTTCATTTCCGATTCGGTGGCTGGTGAGGAGCAGGGCTGCCTTTCATGAGACTGAGGTGGAGAGTCTGGGGCTTGTGTGATCCTTTTATCAAAAATATACAAACCCAAGAGTCTAGCCACTTTCCTGCAATCCTCAAGTCTGCGCAGTGTCTAGAGCCTGATGGAGCAAAATAGGATCCCACACCTGGAATGTGAAACACCTTTGCTTTAAAGTCCATGGACTAAACTTTCTTATTGAGGTGAAAGCACATGGCTATAAAAAAGTATATGATTGAAACCAAAGACTTGAACTTCTGAGAAAGAGTCTGTAAACTAGACAGTTTATACAAACCCCCATTTAAGGACTTGGTTGATTAAATCCCAATACCCCTGATTTATTAGACTTGTGGATATTGGATATTGCATAAATCTAATACACTGTGTATACAAAACAAAACATTAAGGACACCTGTTCTTTCCATGACATAGACTGACCAGGTGAATCCAGGTGAAAGCTATGATCCCTTATTGATGTCACCTGAATCCGTGTAGATGAAAGGGGTGAGACAGGTTAAAGAAGGATTTTAAGCCTTGAGACATGTGAGACATGGATTGTGTATGTGTGCCATTCAGAGGGTGAATGGGCAAGACAAAATATTTAAGTACCTTTGAATGGGGTATGATAGTAGGTGCCAGGCGCACCAGTTGGTGTCAAGAACTGCAACGCTGCTGGGTTTTTCACACTCAACAGCTTCCCGTGTGTATCAAGAGTGGCCCACCACCCAACGGACATCCAGACAACTTGACACAACTGTGGGAAGCATTGGAGTCAACATCCCTGTGAAACGCTTTCGACACCTTGTATAGTCCATGCCCTGATGAATTGAGGCTGTCCTGAGGGAAAATGGGGAGGGGGGGGGGGGGGGGGGGAGTAAAACGCAATATTAAGAAGGTGTTAGTAATATTTGGTATACTCAGTGCATATATAAAGGTTAAATAAAAAATGACAGAAATCTGTTGTTTTCTTTCAAACAAAAAACACCCCTGAAAGTGTACAGGGATTTTATAATGGTACCGTTTTGTAACAGTGACTAAATCCAGCCATGAACTACACTACAGCCCATTGTTTGAAAATAAAATTCACCTGTAAGAATAGGTATTGAAAGTATTTGTAGTCACTAGTGAAGAATCCATGTGTGATGAGCTAGGAGAACAGCAAGGCAGCTATTCCCAATAACAGGGGAGGTTTACAGTCTCTGTGGGATAGAACACAACAGCCGATTACACGTAAAAAGGAAAGTTGAGGGATAGTGCCAAGACTGCACTTTTATTTTGATATGTGACAGCACTTTGATTTCAGACAGGAGGAATGCGGGATGGGGGGGTCTAGAGAGAGGGGGGCAGGAAACTAGGAAAGAATGCCAAGAATGTCCATGTTTGTCCAGGACTCCATTCAGCCATTGGCACGTCACGGCAGCCCTGGGTGTATAAATGCAGGGAGAGCTCCTAGCTTCAGAAACAGAACAACTCCTCCTCCAAGAGAGAGCAACAAGAGCAGCAACAGATATACTACTGAAGCTAAACTCAACTGAGAAAATAACAAGAACAAGACACTTCTTACAAGATCTACTCGATCCGACGACAAACTCCTTAACTACTCGCAAGAGACTAAGGAAGACTTTTGCAGAACCTGAAGACTTATTTTTGTCTAAGATACTCAGAAAAAAACTAAGAAAAGCAAAATGTCTGCTGGAATGAACATGAGACTGATTTCTTTCTTCTGCATCACTCTCTCCTACCTGGTAAGACCCTTTTACTGAGACTTAAGTTATATGGAATCTGTATTGCTGTGTCAATGCACCATGTACCAGACAGACCGCAATGAGGTGTCAGCATGTCTAGTCCATTACTTCAGCAGTTGAAATGTAAATAGATATATTGTTAACACAGTTATATAAGGCTTTATATGCTCTAGCTCTTGGGGTTGATGTACTGTAATGTTAGTAGTTGTGACATTGTGATCTGGGTCTAACAGAGCTCCTATCTCTTTGCCCCTCAGGCTGTGGCTCAGGAGTGCAGTGGGCAGTGTAGTTGCCCCGATGTAGCCCCACAGTGCCCTCCTGGTGTGAGCCTGGTACCCGATGCCTGCAGCTGCTGCAGGGTGTGTGCCAAACAGATGGGCGAGTTCTGCACAGAGAGGGACGTGTGTGACCCCCACAAAGGACTCTTCTGTGAATTTGGCTCCCCCATCAACCGCCGCATCGGAGTCTGTACAGGTGAGTCCCTCTCAACAGGCTGCTTTGTAGTTATAGTACATTGACTCATATATGTTTTTTTTGCTCTGCTATTGTTTGTGTGACTGGAGATGTGACGTTCTATTCTTATCCTCCGCCTCCCACAGCTAAGGGTGGCGCCACCTGTGTGATCGGAGGGATGGTGTACAGGAGTGGAGAGTCCTTCCAGAGCAGCTGTAAATACCAGTGCACGTGCCTGGACGGTGCCGTGGGCTGTGTGCCCCTGTGCAGCATGGACATCCGCCTGCCCAGCCCTGACTGCCCCATGCCCCACCGCGTCAAAGTGCCCGGGAAGTGCTGCGAGGAGTGGGTGTGCGATGCCCCCCAACACACAAACAGCTTTGTGGGCTCTGTTCTCGCTGGTGAGTCTCAGTCTTAGACACTTGGACATACAGTTACATTGTAGTGATGTAATCTGGTCAGCTTTTGAGTGTGGGGATAAAGAGTCTAACGTCACTTCCCCTTCTCTGCCTGCAGCTTACAGAGAGGAGGAGACCTACGGGCCTGACCCCTCCATGATGAGGGAGAACTGCCTGGTCCAGACCACTGAGTGGAGCGCCTGCTCTAAGACCTGCGGCCTGGGCATCTCTACCAGAGTCACCAATGACAACCGCGAGTGCCGCCTGGAGAAACAGTCCCGTCTGTGTATGGTCAGGCCCTGCGAGTCCCACATGGAGCAAAGCATTAGGGTAAAGACATCCTTCAACCATGACCCAAACTAGCCTACCCATTCACTACAATAGAAACACTTCCTCTAATCAAGAATGAAGGAATGGTCACTAATGTTTGTGTTTTAATTTGCTTTGCTCTTACAGAAGGGAAAGAAATGCATCCGCACACCAAGAGTGTCCAAGCCCATGAAGTTTGAGATCTCTGGCTGCACCACCACCAAGTCCTACCGCCCCAAGTTCTGTGGCGTGTGCACCGATGGTCGTTGCTGCACCCCCCACAGAACCACCACCCTGCCCATGGAGTTCAAGTGCCCCGACGGCCAGGTCATGAAGAAGCAGATGATGTTCATCAAGACTTGTGCGTGCCACTACAACTGCCCCGGCGAGAACGACATCTTCGAGTCCATGTACTACAAGAAGATGCTTGGAGACATGGCGTAAATAATTACATCACCAAAGAGCAAAAACAACCAATGACTCTTAACTTGAATCCAACAGATATCCATCTCATCTCGCAGCACAATATTTGTTTTTCTTTTGGTTTGTTATTTCCTCATTTTCTAATTTTGTATTTTGTACAAGGACAGAAACCTATACGCGTATATTCAATGTATATATGTATGAGTAAATTGATGTATGTTTAGGGACACTTTCCCTAAAGACAAGGGGGCTGCTCTGCGGCCCCAAGAAAAATACTGCACTATAGTTCTACTATGTGACAACCTATGTTGTTGTCACAAATTGGCTGATGCCATGTTCCCCTCTCCCTAAACTGTGGTGTGGATCCAACTAACTGGGCCGTTTCCAACCTCGGAGCACTTGCAGTAACAAAGGGTGAAAACTTTTAACCCCAGTAGTAGAGACACTTAAATCCTTTACCCACCAGAGTGCTACAGCACCAGAGTGCTAGTTGAATGTGTCCTTGTGTATAGTTCACTGTTTGCAGAGCCTGACTGTTGCAGTGTTAATGACAGGTCATGGTTTATCCCATGCTGAAAAACAACCGTCCTCCCAGACAAGGAGCGTAGTGTGCATGCTTTGAGGGTTTGCCACAGCACTGAGAAAAGAGGTGTTTGACTTTGACTGACTGATTCAGGTTGCAAGGAAGGAATCTGTATTTTGTCAAAAAAAGACTGGAGGATTTGTAGCTTCATTCCTTTTTTAGATATTATTGATGCTGTAAATGTTGTACATATTGTTGTACAGTTGTTGAAGTTAATTTAAAGTTAAAAAGCGTTTGTTTTTGTTTTTTTCTCTTGCTTCAATACGTTTATTGATAGCTTATTTGCTGAGTTTGACTGTTCCTGTGACAGTTTTGATAATATTTTATTGAGAAGTGTGACAAAGAAGTTACATGTTTTCACTTTTGTAGTTTGGAATAAAATATTATATTTTTTATATAAACATGATGCCTTCCTTCCTTTCTTTGCTCCACTCTTTCAGTGTGTTGTTCCAGCTGAGCTTGAAAATGTAGCCTACCCTACACAACTGCTCCCCTCATCATACCCCAATGTTGTCCCAAACTTTAACATATGACTTCAACCACTAATATGTTTTTTACACAGCAGTTGTGTTAACACTTTCAGTTCAACAGCAGCAGTCAGACCACTGAAATGCCACTCATTGGATTGTGTGTGGTCCAGGTCCATGCTTTGTCAGACCACCCAGTCTCTAAGCCTAAAGTGTAGTCTGTCTCACTTTTTAGCCACAACACCAGCAGACGTCCGACACGTTTTTCTAGAGTTCTCTATTCTCTGCACGGAGGGAGCGGCAGGCTGCCTGTCCTGCCCGTGTGTTTACACACTAACCAGACAGCAGACTGAGGAAACTGACTCTGGCAGTGTCTGAGGAAAGGAGCAGTCTCAAGCAGACCAATTCTGATCTTTTGCACAATTATTGGAAAAAGAGCTGATCCGGTTGGTCAAAAGATTCATAATTTACATCTTCGTAAATTTGCAAAAATCAGATTTATTTTTCTCAAAACATTTGGCAGAAAAGCTAATCAATGCTTTTGACACTTCTAGATTAGACTACCGCAATGCTCTACTCTTCTGCTACCTGGATGAAGCACTAAATAAACTTCAGTTAGTGCTAATACTGCTGCTAGAATCTTGACAAGAACCAAAATCATATTACTCCTCTCTACACTGGCTTCCTGTTAAGGCTAGGGCTGATGTTTTACAACCTACAAAGCATTACATGGACTTGCACCTACCTACAGTATCTCTCCAATTTGGTCCTGCCGTACACACACTTCACAGGAGGTTGGTGGCACCTTAATTGGGGAGGATGGGCTTGTGGTAATAGCTGAAGTGGACTGGTATCCATGTAATTGATGCCATTCACTCCGTTCTAGACATTATTATGAGCCATCCTCCCCTCAGCAGCCTCCTGTACTACACGTACGCTACGGTGACAAGACGCAAGCCTCCTTATTGTCCCTAGAATTTCTAAGCAAACAGCTGGAGGCAGCGCTTTCTCCTATAGAGCTCAATTTTTACAGAATGGTCTGCCTATCCATGTGAGAGACGCAGACTCGTTCTCGACATTTAAGTCTTTATTGAAGACTTATCACTTCAGTAGGTCCTATGATTGAGTGTAGACTGGCCCATGGGTGCGAAGGTGAACGGCAAGGCACTGGAGTGACGAACTGCCCTTGCTGTCTCTGCTTGGTGGGCTCCCCTCTCTCCACTGGGATTCTTTGCCTCTGACCCTATTGCAGGGGCTGAGTCACTGGCTTACTGGTGCTCTTCCATGCCGTCCCTAGGAGGGGTGCGTCTCGTCGTGCCAGGTTTTTTTCGCTGTACTCGACTTGAGTGGGCTGAGTCACTGACATGATCTTATTGTCCAGTTTTGCGCCCCCACGGGCTCGTGTGGTGGAGATCTTTGTGGGCTATACTAAACCTTGTCTCAGGGTAGTAAGTTGGTGGTCTGTTGATATCCCTCTCGTGGTGTCGGGGCTGTGCTTTGGCAAAGTGGGTGGGGTTATATCCTGCCTGGTTGGCCCTGTCCAGGGGTATTGTCAGACAGGGCCACAGTGTCCCCTGACCCCCCCTGTATTGGCCTCCAGTGTCTATGCTGCAATATTCTATGTGCCGAGACGCTAGGGTCAGTCTGTCCTATCTGGTGTACTGTGGGAACTTAAGTATGCTCGCTCTAATCTCTCTCTCTCGGAGGAGGAGGGCCTGAACCCTAGGACCATGCCTCAGGACTACCTGGCCTGATGACTCCTGGCTGTCCCCAGTCCCCCAGTCCACCTGGCCATGCTACTGATACAGTTTCTGCTGTTTTGCATGTGGCTATGGCACCCTGAACTGTTCACCGGATGTGCTACCTTGTCCCAGACCTGCTGTTTTCGACCCCCGTCCCTCTCTCTCTATTGCACCTGCTGTCTCAACCTATGAAAAACCAACTGACATTTACTCCTGAGGTGCTGACCTGTTGCACCCTCTACAATCACTGTGATAGTTATTTGACCCTGCTGGTCATCTACAGTATGAACGTTTGAAGATCTTGAAGAACGATCAGGTACTCTTATAATCTCCACCCAACACAGCCAGAAGAGGATTGGCCACCCCTCAGAGCCTGGTTCCTCTCTAGGTTTCTTCCTGCCTTTCTAGGGAGTTTTTCTTAGTCACCGTGCTTCTACATCTGCATTGCTTGCTGTTTGTGGTTTTTGGCTGGGTTTCTGTATAAGCACTTTGTGACATCTGCTGATGAAAAAAAGGGCTTTATAGATCAATTTGATTTGATTGGATTAATTTGTGGGAAAAGATCAGAATTGGTCTGCCTGCGTAAACGCAGCCTTACTGTCATCCTTCCCACTGGGAACAAACTGGTTGAATCAATGCTGTTTCAACATAATTTGTCAACATATTGTGATGTGGAATCTATGAGGAAAATACATTGGATTTGCAAAAAGTTGTGAAATTTCAACCACAGAATGATGGTAACCAATTTTCAACACGGACAACCCTTGTATGAAATATGTTAAATTTGTACCTTTGAAACAATGTCAGATCTTCAACGTTATATCCACTATCAGAACAAAAACAATGGGTTGGGCAGCATCTCCCACTGGATTTCCTGATAACTACATAGATTCACTGTTGCTATCGAAGTCATTCCAAAGGGCAGGTTTAACAGAGTAGATTAAATGTTACCATACTCTATGTCCTATATGATCAATGGTGTGATGCTATTTCGGCCTATATAGCATTTGCGAAGTCAACTAAAAGTAGACAATACAAATAGGACTAGCTCTTCAAGCTTTGATTGATGTCAAATTTGATCATCTTAGTAATGAATATGTTGGATTCACGTCTCAATTTCAACTAACAATATAAGTTAAAGAATTGGGCTAAATTAAATCAAACTTTATTTAAAGTTAGTCAGACTATGTCAGTGGCACAAAATATACATGTCTTTCAAATGTTGATATTTAGTTGCGTTGTCAACCTAAAACAATTCGATATGACTTTTGGAATACAGTAAATAGCCTAAAGGTAAGGCTATCTTACAAACTAATGTCACTGTTTTTATTAAACCTTAAAATGATTAACTCATCCGTGGCCACATTTTGAGGTTACTGTAACTATAAAAGTCTTATTAAGTAATCCTAGAAAGTGTGCATATTGAAAATAACATGCAAAGGTCGCAGGTCTGTGGAGATCTTCACAGTATAAATATCTGTGCAGAATCTCGAACGGTACTGATCACTTGCACTATGTACTTTTAATGTAATCTCTACAAGAACTATAATCCAGGTCATTTGGTTGCAGTATTTGATGAAGCACAGTGATAACATATTAAACTGTTTTTTAAATACAAAATATCTGACATTGTATTCCCGTTTGAACTTCGCTGTGCTTTTAAATGGTTGAAAATGATTTGAGATGACAACTAAACTTGTGCTTTTAGATGGTTGAAACATAGTGATAAGACATTGGGAATTCAACAAACTTCTGGCTGTCTTTTTGAGTGGGTGAATAAAGGTTGAAAACTCATTGATCAACCTCTCAAAGAAAAATGACCCACATTTCCACGTTGAAATGACGTGGTACGCCCAATAGGTTGTGCTTTAACACTCACTATCAGTGTCCCGTCACTGGGGAAACTCACATCACACTGAACTGGTCCTGGGTAAACATCTAAGACAACACAGACACCTATGATGGTGATCGGGAAATGGGACTTACCTCATACCAAAAGATAAGCCACAAAAACATTTACAGTGATTGGCTGATTAACACAAATCCTTTTCCTGTCACTGATTAGCAGGGTCTTTGGTTGTTTTCCAGAAGAAATGAAAGAGCCATTGGGTCTAAAACTTGTAAATCCCCCTCAGACTTTCCACAAAGGGCTCTTTTCATCTACTTATTTGCTTTAAAAAAATAATCTTGACTGAATTTAGCCTTAGTCTGGCTCGTGTTGTTGTTGGGGGGTGACTAAAGTGTGAGACATTTATATCAACAATATAGTGTGTTATGTTTTATCAATGGTATTGAAAAGGCTTTAACTTTGATAACATAGGCCGTAGGCTAGTTAGATTATCGGATATCACACGTGGAAGATAAAAAAATGGATCAGGCCAGATGTAAACTCAAAAGTAAGTGAAAATATTAAATTCCCTTTAATAGTACCTCATGATTTGAACAAAGTGCTTCATCTGTAGTAAACGTTTTCCCTCCAGAATTCTCTCCCTTGTAGCTCTCTAAACGCTCATGCATTTTACACTTCCTTCATTGTCCCTGGATGCTGGGTTTAAAATGTGCCTGTACTACCCCCCAGTGTCTATTCAAAGACCTGAGGTATTCACCTAGACATGCTAAGTTCTTGAGTTTTTGTCTCTCAGTTGTGATGATGTCAGAATAAACAAATCAAATAATATCAAATTGTATTGGTCACATACACATATTTAGCAGATGTTATTGTGGGTGAAGTGAAATGCTTGTGTTCCTAGATCCAACAGTTGTAACAGTTGTAATAGAACATCTCAAGGATCTCTTTGAAGCTAAATGTAAATAAGGTAGCAACATTTCACAAGGGAGCTATTTTAAAATCCCATATAGACCCCCTATGAATTATATTTTGCTTGAAGGTAGGCAAATCATATGGAACCACACGGGTAGGCTACAATGACCACAAGGGGTCCCCCTCTGCCCAAATGAGGGTCTAGTATTATGAGGAGGAAGGAAATAGTCTAGGGGAAGTTTGAGGTGCAGGGAAATAAAGTAATGAATGGAATGTGATACAAAACCTATTTATTTGTTGCTCTCAATATGTATATTTTGCAGGAATTACAGGTTGAAATAAAGCACCGTACATTACCAGTTGTTGTGGTGTTTTACTGAGTAAGCCTACCTATCAGTTATTGTGGTGTTTTACTTAGTAAGCCTACCTATCAGTTATTGTGGTGTTTTACTTAGTAAGTCTGCTTACCAGTTGTTATGATGTTTTACATAGTAAGTCTACTTACCAGTTGTCTACTTACCAGTTGTTGTGGTGTTTTACTTAGTAAGTCTACTTACTAAGGGGTGGCAGAGTAGCCTAGTGGTTAGAGCGTTGGACTAGTAGCCGTAAAGGCTGCAAGTTCAAATCCCTGAGCTGACAAGGTACAAATCTGTCGTTCTGCTCCTGAACAGGCAGTTAACCCACTGTTCCTAGGCTGTCATTGAAAATAAGAATGTGTTCGTAACTGACTTGCCTAGTAAAATAAAAAAATTGTTGTTGTAGTGTTTTACTTAGTAAGTCTACTTACCAGTTGTTGTGGTGTTTTACTTAGTACGCTTACTTAGATTTGATAGAAATGACATTAGGTCATGCAATAACAAATCAAAAATGTATAGGCCTACACATATAGACATCTGAAATCTGTAGTGCAATACCGGCTATTACCTAGTCTCATTTTACAGCCACTTGTGCCTACATACAGCTATATCCAAACCTAACCTTCTTAGTCCCAAATGAACCACTATATGGCAGTAGCATTTAGGAACCCAAAACATTGGATGGCCTTATTGAATGATTAAATTACATTAGGTTACCAACAGAATGATAGGGCAGCAGGGGAGCAGGGAGCTTAGTGGTTGCAGCATTGGACTGGTAACTCAAAGGTTGGAAGATCAAATCCCCAAGCTGACAAGGTAAAGATTTGTCATTCTGCCCCTGAACAAGGCAGTTAGCTCACAGTTCCTAAGCTGTCATTGAAAATAAGAATGTATTTTTAGCTGACTTTCCTACTTAAATAAACAAAAGAAAAAAGCAGGACAACCTATGCAAAACACACAAATACAGAAGGTATTGATATTATTGAATAGGTGCATATTTATGCATTTTGCATCGGTTGGCCTGCTTCTGTGGGTAACCTAATGTAATTTAATTAGAGCTGTGCTCTCAGGAGTGACATGCTTTGCATGTAGGCCTTAGAAACGGCAGAAGTCAGAAAGTAAAAAACAACAACATTATTTTAAACACCATCCCACCCATTGCAAGTTAAAAATGTGGTTGGTTGATTTCACAGTCACTCCACAACTATGCCCTAATGCAGTTGAATGGGAGATGTTTTCAGTTTAGCTTCTGAGGGCCTAGCCAATGGCTGATTTAGCTAGCTAGATTTTTCTCCCCAGACACCACCAAAGAAAAATATTGATTGGATATTTTTTTTCACTTCAGTGTTAACCCTTCCCTTTCCAACACAAACTGAAGAGATGAAATCAGAATATAATTTTAATTATAGAAAATACTACATTTATATTTAAAGAAAAAACTAGAAATCCTTAGGCCTGATCTGAAGGTGTAGAAGGCTGTTACGGTTCCCCACCGCTACTATTCTAACTCTCAACAGTAAATTGAGAGCCCAACTCAGTTGGAAATTGATCCACATGCCTACAAAAGGGACCCATCACTGAATTGTAAACTAAGAAGCTTTAGACCAATTTAATGGGACCAAATAAGATTCTCATCAACGGGGCTGTAGTGGAGCAGGTTGAGAACTTCAAGTTCCTTGGTGTCCACATCACCAACAAACGGTCATGGTCAAAACACACCAAGACAGTCATGAAGAGGACACGACAACGCTTATTCCCCCTCAGGAGACTGAAAAGATTTGGCATGGGTCCTTAGATCCTCAAAAGGTAATCGCTGTTCTGATATCCAGAAGGTCTTTTTGGTCATAAGAGACGGTAGCAGCAACATTACGTACAAAATAAGTTACAAACAATGCAAAAAAGCAAACAAAATAGCATAGTTGGTTAGGAGCCCATAAATTGGCAGCCATCCCCTCCGGTGCCATTATATCAATTTCACTATGCTTCATTTGCTCCCACTGTAAACAACACAGATAAACTATCTTGGGTTAGTTATAAATATCTTTGAAAGTAATCAACTGTGTGGGGATCCCTATGGGTTGTAGCCTCACTGGCGCTGTCCATGCTGTCACAGACACTATAATGGCACAAACATAAAGATGAGTCCTCTATCTATCTCTATGGATCATCTTTGCTCAAGGCTCGAACTGAGTGCGTGTGTGAATGATGTCATGGGTCTTAAAGACACAGCAGCACTCTTTTATAAAATACGAGATTGCTTCTTCTATGCAAATGCTGTTGATCGGTACATTAAAATATGTCCCAAATGTAAGGAAAGCATATTGTTTTTCATCTGTAGCCCCATGAAATCAGTCCAAACAAACTCAATAAATATTGAATATGCATTCACCTGTATTGTAAATAGGCCAGACTAAATCTTGATTTAACCAATGTATCAATAGACTACAGATTATCATTCAAATCAATTATTACCATTATGGTATGTAGTTATATTGGTAAAAAAATATTTAAAAAAAAAAAAAAACAGTCAAATTGATTGTGTGATTGTATAATTTATTAATTTAATAATGCATTCATTCACACTTTTTTTAAATGTAATGATATTGAGCTCAAAATATATGTCTGGATCAAGTACCATTCTGAGACTTTGGCTAACACACCTTATTTATTGTTTTTTTAATCTTGGTATTGTGTTGGTATTGTTTTGGTATCACTTTGGTATTGAGAATCGTAGTGGTATTGAGTATCGTGATACTAAACCTGGTATCGGTATCGAAGTAAAAATTCTGGTGTAGTGATAATACTAGGACCAAGTGTAATGTTCACGTGCAAATCAAATACTGTAGCCAGCGATTACTGTGATGTATATGAATGACATTCCATGAGAGCAGCAGTATTATTTTTTAGATGATTTGAATTTATAATGTGTTTACAAGAACATTGATGGATGATAAGGTAATATACTTGTAGTATTCTAATCAGGCCTGTTTTTAAGTCATTTACCTCAAAATCAAGGAGAGTGTTCATTAGTTCAAATTGCTGTAAATCTTATTCTTACTGGAAAAAATGCAGACTGTGGCTTTAACGGGGAATACGCGCCAACTGTTCCAAATTTGGTCATGTCACCGCCCGTAAACAACGCTCAACCTCCACCCAGTGTGCGTGTGCTTTTGCAGGGAAGATAATAGTGGAAATAGGGCAGGTTCGGGGACTGGATATAATTGTCTTGTTGGCATGAATTATTCTATGTGCATTATTTCTAAATTATTGCGGTGCTGCACACAACCCTGATCTGCTTCCTAGAACGGTGGATCTACCAACAAGCTCACCGTCGGTTTGTAACCATTGCAACCTGCGCTCGTGCTTAACTTCGGAAACTATGAAGAGTCGATTTCGAGATGCACAAGAATGTTACAATTCAGTGGTAACTGTTCCTTGCCATAGGATCGTTAGCTGTATATGAGTAGCATATGTGTCGTGACTTAACAGTAACACTGATTTTCAATGGTTGTAGTGCCCACTATCTTGGTTTATTACTGCAGATTGCACAATTTCATGCGAAACCAGACATGAATATACAGGAGGTGGATCCATATCACCAGACTGTTTACCTGTGTTGAAATATCTTGCATGCTTTGTGCATAGAATGTATGTGAGGAAACGTGCGTAATGTTGACTTTGGATGTATGGGGATGTCGAGCAACTGAGGATCCATAAGAACACATAAGAGTGATTGTCAACCAAAACCGACATAGAAAAAATGAGTCAAGATGAAGGGATATCATTGTCGGTTCCCTCCTTTGGTCCTGGCTCGGGCCCTGGGGGTGCCTGCGGGGACTCTGCTGGCCCCCGGGAAGACAGCGTGAGCGGTGCCCCCATTCCCGACGCTGGGACATTCTGGCACGACTCGGTGGTCAGCGGAAGCATCATTCCTAATATTCTGAGCTGCCCGAAGGACAGTGGCGGCTTGTTGTCTACGGTGAAATGTAAAAGCAGGGCTGTCACGGTGGCATATGTCGTCAACAGCGAGCTCACTCAGCCGCACACCGCAGAGAACATGGCCCTGCATTGCCTGAAAGACGCGTGCGACTCAGTGGGAAGTAAACTGGAAATCATACACTTTGGAAAGATCGACTTTGGAGAGACGTGTGTGCTTGACCAGTTCTATAATGCAGGTACGAGGTGGTGGTGACATGCAGCATGTATGTGATGGGCTATTGATTGTGTTGCCCTCAAACTATCAGAATCAAAACAAATATACCTTTGTCATTGTCTATTCTTCTGAATCAAACTCCAACCATCAAACCCCAGCCTACAACACATACCATATATCACCAAAGTAGAACAGGTTCACTACTGTTCTATATCCATTGCAGTGGGTGGGAATGGGCCCATGCACATTAATCCACATGCCACACCAGTTGTCTCTAATGGGGCTTCTATTGTGGTTGCCATGAGCACACAGAAAACTGCACATAAGATTGTGTGACTGGTTTTACAAGTCAATGTTTAGAAGTATTAAATTAACTACTTTCCCCAGCCTACTTCTTTTCACAATGCCTATAGCCTAGCCATTTGTCAACCTGGAGTCCATTGAGCACTAGAGAGTCTCAATGGGGGAATGTCTCATTTGCTCCACAAAGTGGGGAAGGGGGATAATTTTCCCACACACATTTTCCTTTACCATTATGTGCCCCTAGAAGTGAGGCTAGGGAGCATCATGGATTGTTTTGCTTAGTTTGGGTGGAGGTTCAAATTTCCATTACACTCCAGAAGTAAACTGAACCTTTTGACTTAAACTAAAGTACATTTCCCTCCTTGCCCATTAGTGATGATTGGGGGGGGGGGGGGGGGGGGGGATTGATCATTACATATTGCAATATTATTTTTGGATGATATTACATCTATGTTTGACTTCAAGTATTGATTTGTAAAATATATATATATATACAGTGGGGAGAACAAGTATTTGATACACTGCCGATTTTGCAGGTTTTCCTACTTACAAAGCATGTAGAGGTCTGTAATTTTTATCATAGGTACACTTCAACTGTGAGAGACGGAATCTAAAACAAAAATCCAGAAAATCACATTGTATGATTTTTTAAAGTCATTAATTTGCATATTATTGCATGGCTTAAGTATTTGATACATCCGAAAAGCAGAACTTAATATTTGGTACAGAAACCTTTGTTTGCAATTACAGAGATCATATGTTTCCTGTAGTTCTTGACCAGGTTTACACACACTGCAGCAGGGATTTTGGCCCACTCTTCCATACAGACCTTCTCCAGATCCTTCAGGTTTTGGGGCTGTCGCTGGGCAATACGGACTTTCAGCTCCCTCCAAAGATTTTCTATTGGGTTCAGGTCTGGAGACTGGCTAGGCCACTCCAGGACCTTGAGATGCTTCTTACGGAGCCACTCCTTAGTTGCCCTGGCTGTGTGTTTCGGGTTGTTGTCATGCTGGAAGACCCAGCCACGACCTTCTACACCTGCTAGAAGACACCTGCATTGGTGTCTTCTACACCCGCATTGCTTGCTGTTTGGGGTTTTAGGATGGGTTTCTGTACAGCACTTTGAGATATCAGCTGATGTACGAAGGGCTATATAAATACATTTGATTTGACCCACCTTCAATGCTCTTACTGAGGGAAGGAGGTTGTTGGCCAAGATCTCGCGATACATAGCCTCATCCATCCTCCCCTCAATACGGTGCAGTCGTCCTGTCCCCTTTGCAGAAAAGCATCCCCAAAGAATGATGTTTCCACCTCCATGCTTCACGGTTGGGATGGTGTTCTTGGGGTTGTACTCATCCTTCTTCTTCCTCCAAGCATGGCGAGTGGAGTTTAGACCAAAAAGCTATATTTTTGTCTCATCAGACCACATGACCTTCTCTCATTCCTCCTCTGGATCATCCAGAAGGTCATTGACAAACTTCAGACGGGCCTGGACATGCGCTGGCTTGAGCAGGGGGACCTTGCGTGCGCTGCAGTATTTTAATCCATGACGGTGTAGTGTGTTACTAATGGTTTTCTTTGAGACTGTGGTCCCAGCTCTCTTCAGGTCATTGACCAGGTCCTGCCATGTAGTTCTGGGCTGAGCCCTCACCTTCCTCATGATCATTGATGCCCCACGAGGTGAGATCTTGCATGGAGCCTCAGACCGAGGGTGGTTGACCGTCATCTTGAACTTCTTCCATTTTCTAATAATTGCGCCAACAGTTGTTGCCTTCTCACCAAGCTGCTTGCCTATTGTCCTGTAGCCCATCCCAGCCTTGTGCAGGTCTACCATTTTATCCCTGATGTCCTTACACAGCTCTCTAGTCTTGGCCATTGTGGAGAGGTTGGAGTCTGTTTGAGTGTGTGGACAGGTGTAATTTATACAGGTAACGAGTTCAAAAAGGTGCAGTTAATACAGGTAATGAGTGGAGAACAGGAGGGCTTCTTAAAGAAAAACTAACAGGTCTGTGAGAGCCGGAATTCTTACAGGTTGGTAGGTGATCAAATACTTATGTCATGCAATAAAATGCAAATGAATTACTTAAAAATCATACAATGTGATTTTCTGGATTTTTGTTTTAGATTCCATCTCTCACAGTTGAAGTGTACCCATGATAAAAATTACAGACCTCTACATGCTTTGTAAGTAGGAAACACTGCCGATTTTGCAGGTTATCAAATACTTGTTCTCCCCACTGTGTGTGTGTATGTGTGTATGTATGTATATATGTGTATATATATATATATATATATATATATATATATATATATATATATATATTATACAGTACCAGTCAAAAGTTTAGACACACAAGGGTGTTTCTTTATTTTATTATTTTCTACCTTGTAGAATAATAGTGAAGACATCAAAACTATAAAATAACACAAATGGAATCATGTAGTAACTAAAAAAAGTGTTAAACAAATCGAAATATATTTTATATTTGAGATTCTTCAAAGTAGCCACCCTTTGCCTTGATGACAGCTTTACACACTCTTGGAGTGACCAAACTTTTGATTGGTACTGTATATTTTTTGCAGCTGTAGGTAGCGTTCGCTAGCGCTAGTTGTCTATGCCTGCGTCAAAACTCGGGTATTTTTCATCCTATCATTTATTATCCATCTTCTTTTTAAATAGTGAGCCAACATGTTTTCAACACTTTTATTAACCTGACTGATCAAACAAGCTATCTTTTGTCTCTCTGCAGCAGACAGCCTAGTGAGAAATATGTTTGGAACATCAAATCGCAATAAAATTGCAGTATTGAATCGCAATGCATATAGAATCGTAATACATATCGTATCGGCACCTAAGTATCGTGAGGTCCCTGGCAATTCCCAGCCATATTGCCCATTAATCGGAAAATTAGTGGGAAACACCATTCTCAAAATTGACCGCAAATGCGATTATGCATGTCATGCTATTATAAAAGGTGCATTTTTATGGTGAAAATTATCTTCCCCAAACTTGAAACTCATGTGTTGCGAATGTATGCCAGTTAGGCTCTACATCCATTGTAAAGTGGATTAATGGGCTTCATTTTAAGAATTTTTTTGGCCATTTAGTTGTAATACAAACCTTATGAAAACAAATAAGCCTATGGGCTAGGTTACATGAGGTGTGCGACTATGATTTGTAAACGTTTTTTTAAGTCGACTTTAGCTGTTTCTTGCCTTACTGCACACAAGCTGGGCATCATTCACAAGTAATAATATATAATTCACAAGTGTTAGGCTAATATTGCCACCCATCAGACTGTTTTTGATTTAATATTGTCATTACATATACTAAATAATTAGTGTGAAATTTGTTTTGATTTAGAAAGGACCAATATCATGCACCAGCTCGAAACAGGGGCAGGGGGAAAAAATACATGTCATCTATGCAATAGGATCATCAATAGCAAATGGAGGATGCTTTTCCCATTGTTAATTTTCATGCCAGCCAGGTAGGCTATACTCCTGTTGTAAAGAGAAGCAATAGGCTTCTATATAGGCTTAGCCTATAGAAATATAGGCTTAGCCTATAGAAAGCTGATGGGATCCTCCTCTTTTTAATAGAGACCATCACTCTGTTTTCTCACGCAATTGCATAGCCTATAAAAATGTTGCGCAACACGAGCTCTTGGGCTCTCATGAAGTGTTTGATTAGATTTATGACCACTTTTGCATTGATGTCAGAGTGATTAGAGAGACTATAGAGTGCTGAGTACCAGGCAGTTAGCAAGATTGGTAGGCTACTTATGACCATCAGCAGTATCAGAGCTTGGAGAAACCTAATTACTGTGACTAAACAGTCATGTGGAATTTGACTGCCGTCATGACTTGTGACCCCTGGTGAAGTGGTAATACGGTCGCCGTAACAGCCCTAGTGATGGACCATTCTTGATACACACAGGAAACTGTTGAGTGTGAAAAACCTAGCAGCGTTGCAGTTCTTGACACAAACCAGTGTGCTTGGCACCTACTACCATACCCCTTCAAAGGCACTTAAATATTTTGTCTTACCCATTCACCCTCTGAATGGCACACATACACAATCCATGTCTCAAGGCTTAGAAATCATTCTTTAACCTGTGTCCTCCCCTTCAGCTACACTGATTGAAGTGGATTTAACAAGGGAAATCAATAAGGGATCATAGCTTTCACAGTCTGTCATGGAAAGATCAGGTGTTTTGTATACTCCATAATACAATAGGACATTTTCTAGGTGAAGAAATTATAAAACACCTGTGTTGTATAGACTTAGCTGACATCACAGCTTACCCGTTGTTGGTTGTCATAACATTATTGGTTGTGTAAACAGAACTCAATATGTTCCCTTTTTTTGGTTTGGCTATTTTCCACAGGGCCTCTGTGGAATTTTCTGTATACTTCTCACGGGAGCTGGGAAGTGGTTCCCAGAAACCCTTTTTGTATCTCTTCAAAATGTCCACAAGCTTTGTTGAAATGACAGAAGCTCCCTAAAGATTGCCAACGTCTTTATCATGTTCCTACAACAGGACATTTTAGGAGTGGAATCACAAGGAAAGAGAGAGGAAAAAAAAGCTTTTGTATACAATGAACTAGATGCCTGACCACTTCACTCCTTTTTTGGAAAAGCTGAACTGTCATGAATTCCCACATTTTTTAATGACATAAGAAAGGAGCATTCACAGAACATGTAAATAAGTGCATCAGGAATGTGCAAGTGGAAACACATGTTCACAGTATATCAAATAGCTGTTCGGATCCATGTTTGATATTCACATGTTGTGACCTCGCTGAGTAAACGCAGCAGTGGCTATTGACATAACCCAGACATGAGATGTTCTGGTCGCCCTTGGTCAGTTCAGTCTAATGATCGGAGACCTCTATGTTGATAAATGTGTCTGTTTTTCTTAATATGTTTTGTCATTTTATATATTGTACGGTGCATTCAGAAAGTATTCAGAAAAACATTTTGTTATGTTCCAGCCTTATTCTAAAATGTATTAAATCGTTTTACCACCTCATCAATCTAGACACAATAACCCATAATGACAACCTCCTTTGTCATCATGGGTTCTTTGCAACTCTGCCTAGAATGCCAGCATCCCGGAGTCGCCTCTTCACTGTTGACGTTGAGACTGGTGCTTTGCGGGTACTATTTAATGAAGCTGCCAGTTGAGGACTTGTGAGGCATCTGTTTCTCAAACTAGACACTAACATACTTGTCCTCTTGCTCAGTTGTGCACCGGGGCCTCCCACCCCTCTTTCTATTCTGGTTAGGGACAGTTTGCGCTGTTCTGTGAAGGGAGTAGTACACAGCGTTGTACGAGATCTTCAGTTTCTTGGCAATTTCTCGCATGGAATAGCCTTCCTTTCTCAGAACAAGAACAGACTGACGAGTTTCAGAAGAAAGATCTCTGTTTCTGGCCATTTTGAGCATGTAATCGAACCCACAAATGCTGGTGCTCCAGATACTCAACTAGTCTAAAGAAGGACAGTTTTATTGCTTCTTTAATCAGAACAACAGTTTCAGCTGTGCTAACATAATTTCAAAAGGGTTTTCTAATGATCAATTAGCCTTTTAAAATTATCAACTTGGATTAGCTAACACAACTTGCCATTGGAACACAGGAGTGATGGTTGCTGATAAGGGGCCTCTGTACGTCTATGTAGATATTCCATACAAAATCTGCTGTTTCCAGCTACAATACTGATTTACAACACTAATAATGTCTACACTGTATTTCTGATCAATTTTATGTTATTTCAATGGACAGAAAATGTGTTTTTCTTTCAAAAACAAGGACATTTCTAAGTGACCCCAAACTTTTGAACGATAGTGTATATCAGTTTAATTTACCACTGGTGAACTCCAATCAAGTTATAGAAACATCTCAAGGATGATCAATGAAACAAGATGCACCTGAGCTTAATTTTATTTATTTTGGTATTGTCCATATGTAGCTCGTTTTTGGTCATAGGTCCAGGAATGGCTGAAGAATTTCAACATTGCCTGGAACTAATGCTGCAGATAGCAATAATGGATGATTTGAAAAGCCATAATCAATCAATTAATAATATCATAATTATTTTAGCAACATTTTTAATTTACAATCTAAAGAAGCTATGAGAATAGAAAGGTTCACTACTTTTGTGAAGCATCACTGCACAGTTGAAAAATATATGGCAAATGGAAATCCAAAATGGATGATGTTGAGAGATAGATGGGAGAGGTTGAATGGAGCTGAAGGGTGGGACTAATAACAAGATAACCGATGTAAAACATACGGGGTCTGTAAAATGTATATAGGTTCAGAAATGTTGTGAAATAGCACAGTTACAAATATAAATCAAACTGGATGGACATCAGAAATAGAGGAAGGACTAAAAACAAACTAAATATAACTATTGTAAAATAGATTGTGTCTGTAAAATGTATATAAGATATGAAGGTAGAAGCCTAAATGTTTATTGGAAGGGTGGTAGGATTTGCGGGGAATCATAAAGGTACAGTGGGCAAAAAAGTATTTAGTCAGCCACCAATTGGTCAAGTTCTCCCACTTAAAAAGATGAGAGAGGCCTGTAATTTTCATCATAGGTACACTTCAACTATGACAGACAAAATGAGGGGAAAAAATCCAGAAAATCACATTGTAGGATTTTTAATTTATTTGCAAATTATGGTGGAAAATAAGTATTTGGTCACCTACAAGCAAGCAAGATTTCTGGCTCTCACAGACCTGTAACTTCTTCTTTAATAGGCTCCTCTGTCCTCCACTCGTTACCTGTATTAATGGCACCTGTTTGAACTTGTTATCAGTATAAAAGACACCTGTCCACAACCTCAAACAGTCACACTCCAAACTCCACTATGGCCAAGACCAAAGAGCTGTCAAAGGACACCAGAAACAAAATTGAAGACCTGCACCAGGCTGGGAAGACTGAATCTGCAATAGGTAAGCAGCTTGGTTTGAAGAAATCAACTGTGGGAGCAATTATTAGGAAATGGAAGACATACAAGACCACTGATAATCTCCCTCGATCTGGGGCTCCACGCAAGATCTCACCCCGTTGGGTCAAAATGATCACAAGAACGGTGAGCAAAAATCCCAGAACCACACGGGGGGACCTAGTGAATGACCTGCAGAGAGCTGGGACCAAAGTAACAAAGCCTACCATCAGTAACACACTACACCGCCAGGGACTCAAATCCTGCAGTGCCAGACATGTCCCCCTGCTTAAGCCAGTACATGTCCAGGCCCATCTGAAGTTTGTTAGAGAGCATTTGGTTGATCCAGAAGAAGATTGGGAGAATGTCATATGGTCAGATGAAACCAAAATATAACTTTTTGGTAAAAACTCAACTCATTGTGTTTGGAGGACAAAGCATGCTGAGTTGCATCCAAAGAACACCATACCTACTGTGAAGCATGAGGGTGGAAACCTCAGTGTAAGAAGTCATGATGATCCGTGTAAAGGAAAGAATGAATGGGGCCATGTATCATGAGATTTTGAGTGAAAACCTCCTTCCATCAGCAAGGGCATTGAAGATGAAACGTGGCTGGGTCTTTCAGCATGACAATGATCCCAAACACACCGCCCGGGCAACGAAGGAGTGGCTTCGTAAGAAGCATTTCAAGGTCCTGGAGTGGCCTAGCCAGTATCCAGATCTCAACCCCATAGAAAATCTTTGGAGGGAGTTGAAAGTCCGGGTTGCCCAGCAACAGCCCCAAAACATCACTGCTCTAGAGGAGATCTGCATGGAGGAATGGGCCAAAATACCAGCAACAGTGTGTGAAGACTTACAGAAAACGTTTGACCTCTGTCATTGCCAACAACGGGTATATAACAAAGTATTGAGATTAACTTTTGTTATTGACCAAATACTTATTTTCAATTACATTGATGGAAGCAACATTCTTTCTGTACTATTAAGCTGATCCACCCATTATTAAAAAAAAAAAAACATATTAAAAAAAGTTATAGAAACATCTCAAGGATGATCAATGAAACAAGATGCACCTGAGCTTAATTTGATCCCTTTTAGTTTAAAGCTGTAACGTAACAAAATGTGGAAAAAAGGAAGGGGTCTTAATACTTTCCCAATGCACTGTACGTGTCTAATGTATTTCTGCAGGGCTCATCTGTAAAATACACCCTGGTCTCAGTATGACTTCCCTGTCAAAATAAAGGTTAAATAAATCAATCCCATCAATAGATAAAGGTCAAACCACATGTTCAAGCCACATGAGGTGAGCCGGTGGTGTAGGCTTCTGTTAAAAAGGTGTAAAGGTTTTAAGGCTTTTTTACTGTATGTTGGTGTCGAGGACAACACTCTTGCGGTGACTGCCACCTGTTACTGTGCTGGGTAGAGGTATTAGTCATGTTAAAAATTATTCTGAGAACAGTATTACCTTGATATAAGTAATCGTTTATCCCCCAACTAAAGTCGCTCCACTGTGAGCTGATCTGAACCATTGACTGACTGACCAAATGTGTTTCTGTACCTCACAGCAGGGGCCCAGTGTGTGTTCCATTCAGTTTAGTTGGTCTGTTTGCCATTTTAAGAGTCTGTATCTATTACATCCCAAATCCTACCATGTAAATCTCTAACAAGAAAGTCTGATGTTTCACCCTCACCCGTCCCCTACTCATTTCAGTTCATCCCAAAAGAAGCACTTCTAGAGTAATGGATTCAAAGGTTATCAGTCACTCTACATTACCATATAGCCTTACACATATCACATTCAGCATTGTTTTGACAGCCAGAGGATTCCTGCACAAGATCCCACATGCACTTTGGTCTGACCTGAAGGTTGGCTGGCGGCTGTCGTCCTCTGCTCCCATTTGGTTGTCAACTAAGTTGTTTATCCATGCTCATGTGTATGGTGGCGGTCCATGTGGGCTACAGAGCATCAGGTCAGGAGAAATTGTATCACCAGCCGCACTACTGTCCAGGGAATCCAGTCTTTATTGGAAAAATAGAGTGGTGTAGAGTGTTGGTTGATCAAAGTACTCAGTCAGGTTTTATCAGCAGTTTGGGTATGTGGTGTCAGGTGTGCCAGCATAAGTTGGCAGTAGGGCACGGGAAGCAGTTTTTGGCTGTGGACATTGGCAGTGTTTGAGATTGATTCAGATTAATATTAGCATGATTAGGCAGTCAGCAAATAAAATAACAGTCATAACCTTTGTAATACATACATTTTATTGTATTTTTAAGTAAATATATCCAATATACCAAATAGCAGTAGGATAAATTAATGATTATTATAACCAATTGTTTTTACCTTAATCCATCGAACTGTCACTGTCTCCTTCCTCCAATGTGCGCTCTCTCCTTAAAAAATGTGCTCTCTTCTTAAAAATGTGCTCTTTCCTTAAATGCGATCCCTTTGATGCTGTAACACGATCTGTGTGTGTACTACCTTATGCATAGTGCTCTGGCTATATGTTTTGTCCGGTTTGTAAATATGCAAGAACAATGCTAAAAGCCACCATTTCTATTGAAATGAACTACCAAATCTCATTCTTGGTGAGTGTGGACATTTACAAGTGAATGTGAATCTGAGACAAAGTGATGAAAACTGAAGTTGAAATCAATACTAGGCTAGCAAACGTAAAATACACTGAGTGGACAAAACATTAAGAACACCTTCCTAATATTGAGTCCCCCCTTTTGCCCTCAGAACTGCCTCAATTCATCGTGTCGTAAGCGTTCCACAGGGATGCTGGCCCATGATGACTCCAATGCTTCCTACAGATGTGTCAAGTTGTCTCGATGTCCTTTGGGTGATGGACCGTTCTTGATACACACGGAAAATGTTGAGCGTGAAAAAGCCAGCAGTGTTGCAGTTCTTGACAAAAACATGTGCGCCTGGCACCTACTACCATACCCTGTTCAAAGGCACTTAAATCTTTTGCTTTGCCCATTCACTTTCAATTCATGTTTCAATTGTCGCAAGCCTTAGAAATCTCCTCACCATCATCCACACGGATTGAAGTGGATTTAATAAGTGACATCAATAAGGGATCATAGCTTTCACCTGGATTCACCTGGTCAGTCTATCATGGAAAGATGTTCTTAATGTTAAGTAAACTCAGTGTATGTGTGCAACAGCTGCACACTACAAGCAGACAGGGATGAGAGGAGAGCATTGCACACCTTAATAGAGCTATTTGAACAGTTATTGCTTTGACCGTGGATATTTGCCCAACAAATAACCGAACCCCAAAATTCCATGACCATCACAGTTATTGCATGACTTCTCAAATGTGTCTTCTTGGTGCTGTTGCCAGGTGATCTGTTCCTGGTGCTGTTGCCAGATGATATTTGTGTAATTGAAGGTAAATCGGATTAAGATCATTCATTTGACAGAAAACAAATCCCTCTTGTTAAAATCAAGTTCTCTTGGTTAATTTTTTTATTTTACAAGATGCCAATCGGGAAGTGTGATGCTAGTTGAGGCAACTGGCAACGTAGTAAGCAGCTCCCTGTGTGTCAACCTGGATGGGATCAATTCAAATTCTGTTCTTGCATTTTCCCCCTGGGCCATGGTACTCAATCTCTGAAATATGCTAGTGTGAACAGAAACTAAAGTATCAAAAGCCGAGGATTCTTTCTGCCGGATTACTCACATTTCCTGTCGGGTTGGGGGCTTGTCTTCTTCCTCCATATTGCACTCATTTCTAAAAATAAAGTAGTATTTCTTATTTTTGGGCAGGGTTTCCAAACTGCTGAATAACCATTGTGAAAGTACCCTGCATGCTTTCCTATGAGAGTTTATTTATAGAAGCAGGCACGGCACGCTCAACTTAAACACCAATATAGTGTCTTGTTCCCTATATATATATATATATATAGGGTGTAATCATTAGTCCAACAGTTGCAAATGAGAGTATCTATTGGACAAATATTGGACAAATTCAGGTATATATATATATATATATTTTTTAACCTTTATTTAACGAGGCAAGTCAGTTAGGAACAAATACTTATTTACAATGACGACCCTGCTTTGTTCAGGGGCAGAACGACAGATTTTTACCCTGTCAGCTCAGGGATTTAGATCTAGCAACCATTCCGTTACAGGCCTGCCGCCCCAGGTAGCTGGGGGAATAGAATATAGTCATTCAATATGCTGTAATAGAAATAAGGCCATGCTAATTAAAAAAAATCATCCTCCCTCGTCACCGACCGCCACTGTCTACCACGTTTTCCATATGTCTATATGTTCCTAAATCATAATTAATGTAAGCTAATATTTGCCTTGGCTCAAACCTAATCTTACATAAGGCAGAAGTTTCCAAGGAGAGCGCTGTACATAGCCTACCCCATCCATTTTAAGCCAGGCTGTCTTCGCTGGGACCTTTCTTTGTGTCACTACACAGCAGCAGACACACCACATTAAAATAGATTGCTTATTTGCTTTGATGATCCTTTTGGCATTGGCTGTCTTGTGTGGACGTTTGGTTCTCAGTGAGTGAGACTAGCGTTGGGTCTGTAGTGGACTGGAACCCAGGATATACAGTGAAAGGGCGCTCCATTGGAAGGGATCACAAGCTCTATGTAATGTGTATGTTAACATGGAAGGGGAAACTTGGAAGCACATGAAAGGTGGAGTGGGTCTGTTAAATGTTCTCTTTCTGGAGAACACTGTCATTACAGAACACTGAAGCACCGTTTTAGCCCACTTTTATTTGTGCTGTTATCAGTCAGTGGTACCAGAGGGACTTCTGTAAAAACCACACCCCAACCACACCCCATACTTCTGTAAAAACCACACCCCATACTTAATACCAGACAATGTTATTTTGACCTTTTTCTTTTGGAAGATTTTGTGATGTCACAGTCTGGTCCAAAAATGATAATTTGGGCAAATTGAAGATCCTACTCCAAAACAACTGTGCAGGCATCATTGTCCCATCAGGAAGCATCAATCTCATCTTATTTCATTTGACACTGAAACAAATTGGTAAATGTGAAGAAACTATATAGTAGGCTACAATACGTTATAGGCATGACATACTGTATGTTATACTGTAGACTTAGGTACAGTTGTTCAGTGTTAAGCCCACTAACAGGCTATCTCTGTCCCTCACAGACATAGCTGTGGTGGAGATGACGGACGCTTTCCGCCAGCCCTCCCTGTTCTACCACCTGGGTGTGAGGGAGAGCTTCAGTATGGCCAACAACATCATCCTGTACTGTGACACCAACTCTGACTCGCTTCAGTCCCTGCAGGTAAGCTGTGTGGTTCACACGCGCTCTCGCACACACTCAGGCATGCACACATGCCTTACATAAACATATCTGCAGCCTGTCCTCCTTTTTTCCTCATCACTTTGTCCATACTTTAATCAATTTAATGTTTCTACAATGGATGTAATGTAATATGGTTCATCAGGGTTAATGACAAAGTCTATATTTAGAATCTGAGTGGGGAACCTGTAATAGCTGCCATTGCTGTTGTAGTGCCAGTTCAACACATTAGTTATTTGTTTGAAGGGAGATGCATTTACACCTAGACAGGAAATTGTGTGTTTCATGAAAAGGAAAGGAGACATTAGGCCTTATGTAAAGTAACATCTGACAGAGGAATAACAATCAACACACAATTTGGTTTAATATTTTACCCCTTTATATCCATTTAGCCGTCTAGTCTTGTAAAAGAGCATTTCGTAGACAGGGAAATGTCATTAATAGACTGACTCATTTCCTTGCATTTGCAGAAGAGGTTTGCATGTGTATCAATTTTGGTGTTGTCTGTGCCCTTGGGCTGGACTCCTCAGGTGATGTACAGTTGAATAAACATCAGCCTAAACTGGTTTGCAAAGTGAGAGAGCCCTTGCAGCTGCAATGGAATCCCCTAACAAATCCCACCAACAACAACACACAGGCTTGCAAATTAGAGAATGGGGGAGGGGAGACAATGGTTTCCTGTGCATACAGTGCCTTCAAAAAGTATTCACACCCCTTGACCTTTTCCACATTTTGTTGTGGTACAGCATGAATTTAAAATAGATTAAATTGAGATTTTGTGTCTCTGGCCTACACAAAATACCCCATAATGTCAAAGTGGAATGATGTTTTTAGAAATGAATACAAAATGAAAAGTAAATAAGCATTCAACCACTTTGTTATGGCAAGCCTAAATATGTTCAAGAGTAGAAATTTGCTTAATATGTCAAATAAAAAGTTGCATGGACTCACTCTGTGTACAATAATAGTGTTTTTTTTTATTTTTATTTTTTTATATATTTTTTTACCCCGTTTTCTCCCCAATTTCGTGGTATTTCGTAGTAGCTACTATCTTGTCTCATCGCTACAACTCCCGTACGGGCTCGGGAGAGATGAAGGTTGAAAGTCATGCGTCCTCCGATACACAACCCAACCAAGCCACACTGCTTCTTAACACAGCGCGCATCCAACCCGGAAGCCAGCCGCACCGATGTGTCGGAGGAAACACCGTGCACCTGGCAACCTTGGTTAGCGTGCACTGCGCCCAGCCCGCCACAGGAGTCGCTGGTGCGCGATGAGACAAGGATATCCCTATCGGTCAACCCCTCCCTAACCCGGGCGACGCTAGGCCAATTGTGCGTCGTGCCACGGACCTCCCGGAGTCTCTGGCACAGCTGGCGCTGAGGTACAGCGCCCTTAACCACTGCGCCACCCGGGAGATCTACAATAATAGTGTTTAACATTTATTTTTGAATTACTACCTCACCTCTGTACACCACAAATACAGATAATTGTAAGGTCCCTCAGTCAAGCAGTGCATTTCAAACACAGATTCAACCACAAAGACCAGGGAAGTTTTCCAATGTCTTGCAAAGAAGGGAACCTATTGGTACAGTGGCAGTCGGTACAGTTTAAGATGGACAATCATTATTTTTTGGAGAATGGCCTTATTTCTATTACACCAAATTGGATGACTGTCATTCAATGTAACATCGATAGGTTTAGGCTACTAAATGATACTAAAATTTTCCCTATACCTATCATGAGGTTGCTACAACCTAGCCAATTAATTAAAGTTTACAATGTAGGTGCACACAGGTCGAGGGGAAAATTTGAGGGGATGGACAGACAATGACACATTCAATACCGCCTTGCACAGTCTTGCCTGCATCTAGCTTACCTAGGGTGTAATCATTAGTCCAACAGTTGAATACAAGAGTTTCTATAGGACAAATTCAGGTATGTTTAAAAAAGGTTTTTCAAAAGAATCGGTGGAATGAATACACCCCTGATCATGCGCCACATGTAAACATTAATTCTCTGATCCTTTGATTGGGTGGACAACATGTCAGTTCATGCTGCAAGAGATCTGACAGGTTGAAGGATGTCCTCTGGATGTTGTCATAATTAATGTGTAAGTCAATGGAATGCGGTGAGAACCATGAGCCTCCTAGATTTTGTATTGAAGTCAATGTACCCAGAGGAGGACAGAAGCTAGCTGTCCTCCGGCTACACCATGGTGCTACCCTACAGTGCTGTTGAGACAACTGTAGACCTTTATTGCAAAACCGTGTTTTAATAAATTATTTGGTGAGGTGAATATATTTTGTTTAGTTTTATCTAAAAAGCATAATAATAACATTTGAAATGTTTCACTATTTTTATGAAATTCACTGAGGAGGATGGTCCTCCCCTTCATCCTCTGAGGAGCCTCCACTAGTACACTGAACAACAATTTGAACACAACATTTAAAGTGTTGGTCCCCTGTTTCATGACCTGAAATAAAAGATCCCAGACATTTTCCATACGCACAAAAAGCGGTTTGCTGATGTCAACGTTGTGAACAGAGTGCCCCATAGTGGCGGTGGGGTTATGGTATGGGCAGGCATAAGCAACGGACATCAAACACAATTGCATTTTATCATTGGCAATTTGAAAGCACAGAGATACAGTAACGAGATCCTGAGGCACATTGTCGTGTCATTCATCCGCCACCATCACCTCATGTTTTAGCATAATAATGCATGGCTGCATGTCGTAAGGATCTATGCACAATTCCTGGTAGCTGAACATTTTCCAGTTCTTCCATGGCCTGCATACTCACCATACAGGTCACCAATTGAGCATGTTTGGGATGCTCTGGATCAACGTGTACGACAGCGTGTTCCAATTCTGCCAATATCCAGCAGCTACGCACAGCCATTGAAGAGGAGTAGGACAACATTCCACAGGCCACAACCAACAGCCTGATCAACTCTATGCGAAGGAGGTGTGTCGCACAGCATGAGGCAAATGGTGGTCACACCAGATACTGACTGGTTTTCTGATCCACGTCCCTACATTTTTTAAGGTATCTTTGACCAACTGAAATTAACACGAGGGGGACAGAGAGCTGGTTTCAAGCGCAGGGCGCAGCAGGTGTTTTATTGTTCAAGGACCACAGGAGGAGGCAGGTAGCTGGGTCCAGGGGCAGGCAGCAAGTCATACACAGGGGGTCCAAAAGGTAACAGTACAGGCAGGGTAAAGGCTAGTAACGTCATCCGGGAGATCAGGAAATAAGTGAATAACAGGAAATCCGATAGGCTAAAGTACAGGCAGGGAATAGGAAAAAGGCGTCGTTAGTTTTTGCTGGCCTGCCTATCATACACAGGAGGAGTAATGCCGGGAAAAACAGAGCTCCAAAGAGAACTGTGTCAAAAACAAACAATACTTCACAAAGATGTGGTGCAAAGAACTGAACTAAATAGTGTGTGTAAATGACATACAGGTGTGGGAACAGGTGATCAGAATTCAGGTGATTGGGATCTGGAGAGTGAGCTGCGTTCAGGGGATCTATGTGTGTGAGTGCCAGCTGGAAAGTGAGCTGCGTTCAGGGGATCTACGTGTATGAGAGTGTGAGTTGGAAGCAGACATTACACCAAAGATGCATATCTATATTCCCAGTCTTGTTAAATCCATTGATTAGGGCCTAATGAAGTACCATGAGACCAATGGTGACTTTAAAACGGTTACAGAGTTTAATGGCTGTGATGGGGGAAAAATGTGGATGGATCAACAACATTGTAGTTACTCCACAATACCAACTAAAATGACAGAGTGAAAAGAAAGAAGCCTGTGGAGAATAAAAATATTCTAAAACATGCATCCTGTTTGCAATAAGGCACTAAAGTAAAACTGCAAAACAAACACAACACATCATTATTCATATTATTCACAAGTACCACTATTCATATGTTCAAGCATAGGATAAAAATAAACAGAATAGAGCTAAGCACATCCTAGAGGAAAACCTGGTTCAGTCTGCTTTCCAACAGACACTGGGAGACAAATTCACCTTTAAGCAGGACAATAACCTAAAACACAAGGTCATATATACACTGGAGTTGCTTACCAAGACGACCTTGAATGTTCCTGAGTGGCCTAGTTACAGTTTTGACTAAAATCTGCTTGAAAATCAAGACTTGAAAATGGCTGCCTAGTAATGATCAACAACCAATTTGATAGTTCTTGAAGAATTTTCAAAAGAATAATGTGTAAATATTGCATAATCCAGGTGTACAAAGCTCTCAGAGACTTACCCAGAAAGACTCACAGCTGTAATCGCTGCCAAAGGTGATTCTAGCATGTATTGACTCAGGGGTGTGAATACTTATGTAAATTTGATATTTCTGTATTTCACTTTCACTAAATTTACAACATTTTCAAAAAAACTTGTTTTCACTGTAATTATGAAGTGTCATGACGTTGGCCTGGGGGAAGCTTTATGACAGTCATAAATACCTCTTCCCCCCTTTTTCCTCTCTCTACCCTACTAATGTGACATTTGAAAATCCCTTGGTTAAGATAGAGATTCTGGGAACATCAGAAGGTGGGGGGAAATGAACTATATTCTGGTAATCCAACCAATTGAATATATGCGGTGGTACTTAATGAATATGATGTCAGTTCGGTTGTCATCTCAGACATTCTCATCAATGATAGGATGACATAAACTCTACAGTGGAAAGTCTGCACATTGTAGTTATCGAATTCACATGGAATTGTTGTTCAATTTAAATGTTTGATTATAAAATTATTGGTAAAGAGATTAAATGTAATTTTAGCTTCCAAATGAGAGATTTGGATTTTCTGCTCAATCAGTGGCCCGCCCCTGTGAAGAGACATGGTTTATAAAACTTTTCGCTCCACTATATTAAGCCTTGACGAAAATGTAACCTCCTGTTCCAAGTACGTGAGGTCTGCAGCCTCTGCGTTAAAAGGACTAACATATCAACTACAGAACTAAGCCAACCTCAGCGTGAGCTTTGGTTGCGAATGGTATGAACTTTGAACTCTTATTCACTACAGAAGTGATACCTCCTAGCCGTTGAGTTAGCAACAGCAGCTGCAAACGTGGGCTAGGGAAGAACAGACAGAGTAACCCGTCTACCGCACAACAACGTTACTACAACGTATCCAATTTACCAACAGAGACATTTTTCAAAGGACTCTGTTGGGCAACATTGGCCTTCCATCTACCACCAACCTAATTCGTAATCAAGGTATAATTCATTCTGTGTATATGTAATTCTGTGTGATTAGTTAGGTATTTAGTAAATAAATAATTAAACTCAATTTTGTATTGCTGATTCAACTTGTTAGCCAGGGTTCGTGAAGATAACCAAGAATTTACAACTTTCAGATGAGACTGAATTAAGGTGACAATTAATATTGACTGCTATTGATGTAAAATATTTCATTGTCTTTAAGAGTTTATTCAGAAGATAACAGCTCTATAAATATAATTTAGTGGTGCCCCGACTCTCTAGTTAATTACATTTACATGATTTGCTTAATCAGGTAATATTAATTACGGAGAAAGGATTTTATAGAATAGCATGTCATATCACTTAATCCGGCATAGCCAAAGACATGACAGGAGTATTATGTGTAGATGGGTGATACAAATGTTTTCCATTTTGAATCCAGGCTGTAACACAACAAAATGTGGGATAAGTCAAGCATTATGAATACTTTCTGGAGGCACTGCAGAAATCAAGATACACCACACACACTCTTATAACCTGCAATGCTCTGCCATTGCCATTGCCATAAAAAAATAGCATTGCAATATTTTGAAATGGTCGTAGAATCCTCAAAGAATAACCTCTTCAATGAATAGGTAATCAAATAAGCAAAGTGTACCTTTTTAAAATAAATATTATGTCTGCAATCTTAATGAACTGCCCTCCATCTCCACCTGCCTACACTTTGACTCCCTGCTGTAAAAAAAATGACGTTCTGTAGTGGTTTTACCAGATTGCTATCAACCTCCCTTATTGAAGGTTAAGAGTAACAATGGCTGTTAACCTTTTATAGAATGTTTAGAATAGCTCCTTAAGAGCCTGAGGTTCAACCTCTTTTGAATTAAAGTGCCTTTTCCCACATATAACATTTCCATGGTTGTTTGCTGGCACTTACACTAGCCTACAGTATGACACTGCAAAAATAAGTGCTAGTGAGACTGTATCAGCATTTCTACTGGTTCTGTTTACAACTACAGGTGTCCATTTATAGCAGGAGTCCATTTATGATGGAAAGATGGCGCTAGTCCATAAACCATGACCAGTGTAATGTTTCAATGATTTTCTACATCAGCTTTGCAAACTCACTTTCTCACCACAATACAGTATTGACATTTCTCTTTTTCTTTTGCAGGATATTATTTGCCAGAAGAACACTGTAAGTGCACAAACTTCTCTCTCTATTTCAAAGCTGTTAGAAGCAAACCTCTCGTTTATTTCTTGCACCTTTCCTGTGTGAAAGTAAGTGCAATAAACAGTTGGTTTTTTTCACGGCAGCATTCAGCAACACAGCATTGTCTGCCACCATCAGTCCATTTTAATTATCCAATTCAGTATCCCTCTAGTTTGGCTTTGTGCATTCTGCTTTGTGTACAGTAAACTAAAGCATTTTCCCTTACTCAGAGATTATTCCAGGATAGCTTTACTTGGTTGACAGGCAGCCTTATTATCAGGGTGACTGGGGAATGTGATGTGGAAAGCAGTGAGAGAATGAGTTCACTTTCAATTTCACCTCTCATTTTCGATTTCCTGTGTCTGTGCTGTGCCGACACAGCAGTGGTTTAAGCTCCCCCGTCTGTAACACAGTGTCTGCCACTCCTGCCCAGTGATAGCTAGGGCAGACAAGGAGACAACACACAGTCTGGCTGGCTTTCTTATACAGAATAATAGGTAGGATATGGTGACATTGATGCACTGTGACATGAGGGGGGAAAAACTGTAAGGTGTTGAAGCAAAGGCATGGACAGGGAGCCTCCTGAGCAGCTGGCCTAAGTGGCTTTATGGAGTGGAATAAGGTGGGTTGTGCTCTAGGAAGGAGGTTGATGGCTGATCTGTGTGTGGCGACAGAGCTTCGGGAGGAGGACTGATTACTGTATTAGAGTGAGAATGCTCTACTGCACTCCATGACTGACTATCTCTCTCCATCTGAATCTACACACTACTTTCCTCTCCTTTGCTCTGAGAAAACAAACACACTCTGCCACAGACAGATATGACACATTAGTGGCACTCTGACCTCGTCTCACACACACACACACACACACACACACACTACTCAGTCCCGTCTACCCCTCCCCCTTTAAATGAATGGGTTCATCCCATGCTGCCTGACTAGGATATATAACTCCTTAATTACTGTAACATGCAAACACCCTGGCTTCATCCCAAATGGCACCTTATCTATTCCCTTTATAGTGCACTACTTTTGACTGCAGCCTTATGTAGGGCAATGGTGTGATGTAGGACATATCCCTAGTGTTCTGTCCCTGTGCTCCTTTTGTTGTTTTTGGGACCTGTGTGTATTTGTGTGTCTCAGATTGTATGTGCGCGCACAACCTGTAGATGCTTGTTGGTCACCTGTGTCGCGTGAGTCAGTAGCTTTGTTCCAGGGCGTCAGTGTGCTACGCATATACCAGTCACACACTTGCTCTGGTCCAGGATGTTATATTAACTACTGTTGCTTCTGCAGCTAGTACACACTAGCTAGTACATACTAGCTAGCTAGTAGGTCTACAACACTAGCTAGCTAGTACACACTAAGCTTCATTAAATCAACTTCATTACATTTTTCTACAGTACCAAGCCTATTATTCATTGTCTTCATGCCTTCATTTTAAAGGGTAACGCACCATCCTTTCTGGCACTATTAGACCTGTCTGAGTTCGTATGCTGACTCTCACAGTGTCTGTGTCATGAAAAGGTATCTGCTGTAGCCAGACCCTATTGGCTGCAATAGATCCAGCACACACCTTATCATGCCACAGATGCTGTGAGACATACAAGATGAGACAGGATATTGAATGGTGCCAGAGAGGATGGCGCATTTCTGCCCCCAGCAGTACAGTTAGTGAATTTACAGAGCTAGCTAGTAGCACAGACAAAAGTGGTTAGTTGTCAGTATCTTTGCTAGTAGTACTAGGTAGCTGGCTAGCGCTACTAGCTAGCAAGTAGCTTACTGGCCCTACTAGATAGCCACGAGTTAGCTACTAGTGCTAGCTAGGTTGTGAGAGCTAAAGCACAAGCAACAGTGGTTGCTTGGTTGTAGTGATTTTTGGCATATCCAAAAATTATCAAAACTAAATGAATCCTGAACACATAACGTGCCTTCAGAAAGTATTCATACCCCTTGACAGTTTGTTGTGTTACAGCCTGAATTTGTGGAATACACACAATATCCCATAATGTCAAAGTGGAATTAGATTTTTAGATTTTTTTTTACAAATTAATGAAAAGCTGAAATGTCTTGAGTCAATAAGTATTCATCCCCTTTGTTTTTTTCATTTATTTGTATTTATTGAATCTTTATTTAACTAAGCAAGTCAGTTAAGAACAAATTCTTATTTACAATGATTGCCTACCAAAAAGCAACAGGCCTCCTGCTGGGGCTGGGATTTAAAAAAACTATATATATATATATATATATATATATATATATATATATATATATATATATATATATATATATATATATATATATATATATACATACATACATATATACATATATAAATTTAGGACAAAACACACATCATGACAAGTGAGACAACACAACACTACCCAAGACAACAACATAGCAAGGCAGCAACACATACAGTGCCTTGCGAAAGTATTCGGCCCCCTTGAACTTTGCGACCTTTTGCCACATTTCAGGCTTCAAACATAAAGATATAAAACTGTATTTTTTTGTGAAGAATCAACAACAAGTGGGACACAATCATGAAGTGGAACGACATTTATTGGATATTTCAAACTTTTTTAACAAATCAAAAACGGAAAAATTGGGCGTGCAAAATTATTCAGCCCCTTTACTTTCAGTGCAGCAAACTCTCTCCAGAAGTTCAGTGAGGATCTCTGAATGATCCAATGTTGACCTAAATTACTAATGATGATAAATACAATCCACCTGTGTGTAATCAAGTCTCCGTATAAATGCACCTGCACTGTGAAAGTCTCAGAGGTCCGTTAAAAGCGCAGAGAGCATCATAAAGAACAAGTAACACACCAGGCAGGTCCGAGATACTGTTGTGAAGAAGTTTAAAGCCGGATTTGGATACAAAAAGATTTCCCAAGCTTTAAACATCCCAAGGAGCACTGTGCAAGCGATAATATTGAAATGGAAGGAGTATCAGACCACTGCAAATCTACCAAGACCTGGCCGTCCCTCTAAACTTTCAGCTCATACAAGGAGAAGACTGATCAGAGATGCAGCCAAGAGGCCCATGATCACTCTGGATGAACTGCAGAGATCTACAGCTGAGGTGGGAGACACTGTCCATAGGACAACAATCAGTCGTATATTGCACAAATCTGGCCTTTATGGAAGAGTGGCAAGAAGAAAGCCATTTCTTAAAGATATCCATAAAAAGTGTTGTTTAAAGTTTGCCACAAGCCACCTGGGAGACACACCAAACATGTGGAAGAAGGTGCTTTGGTCAGATGAAACCAAAATTGAACTTTTTGGCAACAATGCAAAACGTTATGTTTGGCGTAAAAGCAACACAGCTCATCACCCTGAACACACCATCCCCACTGTCAAACATGGTGGTGGCAGCATCATGGTTTGGGCCTGCTTTTCTTCAGCAGGGACAGGGAAGATGGTTAAAATTGATGGGAAGATGGATGGAGCCAAATACAGGACCATTCTGGAAGAAAACCTGATGGAGTCTGCAAAAGACCTGAGACTGGGATGGAGATTTGTCTTCCAACAAGACAATGATCCAAAACATAAAGCAAAATCTACAATGGAATGGTTAAAAAATAAACATATCCAGGTGTTAGAATGGCCAAGTCGAAGTCCAGACCTGAATCCATTCGAGAATCTGTGGAAGGAACTGAAAACTGCTGTTCACAAATGCTCTCCATCCAACCTCACTGAGCTCGAGCTGTTTTGCAAGGAGGAATGGGAAAAAATGTCAGTCTCTCGATGTGCAAAACTGATAGAGACATACCCCAAGCGACTTACAGCTGTAATCGCAGCAAAAGGTGGCGCTACAAAGTATTAACTTAAGGGGGCTGAATAATTTTGCACGCCCAATTTTTCAGTTTTTGATTTGTTAAAAAAGTTTGAAATATCCAATAAATGTCATTCCACTTCATGATTGTGTCCCACTTGTTGTTGATTCTTCACAAAAAAATACAGTTTTATATCTTTATGTTTGAAGCCTGAAATGTGGCAAAAGGTCGCAAAGTTCAAGGGGGCCGAATACTTTCGCAAGGCACTGTAACAACACAGTGACCTCCTGCAGGGAGAAACTTTGTAGCGGGGCAGGGGAAAAATAGGGAGAAGCCTCGGGGCTAGCTGCATTAGAAGGGGTGGGAGATGAGGAAATGTTGGACGGGCAAGGAGGCATTGCTGAGTCAAAATGAATCCTGACTTAATTAAGTGGTGATTAAAGAGCTCAGCCATGTGCTTCTTGTCAGTAACAACCACATCATCAACATTAAGGGACATGGACAGCTGTGAGGAGGAGGGTTTATTTTCCAGGTCTTTAACCATTTTCCAGAACTTCTTGGGGTTAGACCCACAGACAGAGAAGTGCTCCTTAAAGTAACTAACTTTGGCCTTCCGGATAGCCTGAGTGCGCTTATTTCTCATTTGCCTGAAAGGGAGCCAGTCAGCCTGAGTATGCGTGTGCCGAGCCTTTCACCACTTGTTATGGCAAGCCTAAATACGTTCAGGAGTAGAAATGTGCTTAATAAGTTGCATGGACTCCATCTGTGTGTAATAATAGTGTTTAACATTATTTTTGAATGTTTTTTTTATACCTTATCTCCGTACCCCACACATGCAATTATCTGTAAGGCCCCTTAGTCGAGCAGTGAACACAGATTCAAACACAGATTCAACTACAAAGACCAGGGAGGTTTTCCAATGCAAAGAAGGGCACCTATTGATAGAAGGGTAAAAAAAGCAGACATTGAATGTCCCTTTGAGCATGGTGAAGTTATTAATTACACTTTGGATGGTGTATCAATACACCCAGTCACTACAAAGATACAGGCGCCCTTCCTAACTCAGTTGACGGAGAGGATGGAAACTGTTCAGAGATTTCACCATGAGGTCAATGGTGACTTTAACACAGTTGCAGAGCTTAATGGCTGTGATAGGAGAAAACTAAGGATGGATCAACAACATTGTAGTTACACCAAAATACTAACCTAATTGACAGAGTGAAAAGAAGGAAGCCTGTACAGAATACAAATATTCCAAAAACATGCATCCCATTTGCAATAAGGCACTAAAGTAAAACTGGCAAAAAAAATTGCTTAGAAATTAACTTTATGTCCTGAATACAAAGCGTTGTATTTGTGACAAAACCAACACAACACATCACTCACTACTCATATTATACTCATATTTTCAAACATGGTGGTGGCTGCATCATGTGATGGGTATGCTTGTCATCGGGAAGGACTAGGGAGTTTTTAGGATAAAAATAAGCACAAACAAAATCCTAGAGGAAAGCCTGGTTCAGTCTGCTTTCCAACAGACACTGGGAGACACATTCACCTTTCAGCAGGACAATAACCTAAAACACAAGGCCAAATATACACTGGATTTGCTTACCAAGATGGCATTGAATGTTCCTGAGTGGCCTAGTTACAGTTTTTACTTAAATCTGTTTGAAAAGCTATGGCAAGACTTGAAAATGGCAATGATCAACAACCAATTTGACAGTGCTTGAATAATTCTTTAAAATAATAATGTGCAAATATTGTACAATCCAGGTGTGCAAAGCTCTCAGAGACTTACCCAGAAAGACTCACAGCTGTAATCGATGCCATAAGGGATTCTAACATGTATTGACTCAGGGTGTTGAATACTTATGCAATCAATATACTGTATATTAGTGTTTTATATTTCATATATTTCAGAATTTTTCTTCCACTTTTACATGACAGAGTATTTTGTGTAAATCATTAACAAAATATGACAATTAAATCCATTTGAATCCCACTTTATAACACAACAAAATGTTTAAAAAGTCAAAGGGTGTGAATACTTTCTGAAAGCACTGTAGTTAGCTAGCTAACTCTCCCAACTTTGACCATGATGATACTAACACACTAACATAATGCCTTGGACCAGAGCTAGTGCGCCGTCTGCTATGTGCGTAGCACACTGATGCCCTAGAACATGTCGAGAGTTCAGGTTGCACGCACACATACCAAAAATACAATTTGAGACGCATGTGCTGTCACGTTTTGACCTTAGTTCCTTTGTATTTGCCTGTGTTTTAGTATGGTCAGGGCGTGAGTTGGGGTGGGCAGTCTGTTTGTTTTTCTATGTTGGTTTTTGAGTTCGGCCTAGTATGGTTCTCAATCAGAGGCAGCTGTCAATTGTTGTCCCTGATTGAGAATCATACTTAGGTAGCCTGGGTTTCACTTTTGGTTTGTGGGTGTTTGTTTCCGTGTGAGTGTTTGGGCCACACGGTACTCTTTCGGTTTTGTAAATTCACGTTGTTATTTTCTGTTTAGTGTTCTGAGTTTGAATTAAAAATCATCATGAACACTTACCCCGCTGCGCTTTGGTCCTCCTCTCTTTCTCCTGACAACATCCGTTACAGAAACACCCACCACAAAAGGACCAAGCAGCGTGGTAACGAGCAGCAGCAGGAGAGGCAGCGATATTTGGAGAACTGGACTTGGGAGAAGATTCTGGACGGCAAAGGACCCTGGGCACAGCCAGGGGAATATCGCCGTCTCAAAGCAGAGCTGGAGGCAGCGAAAGCAGAGAGGCGCCGGTATGAGAAAGCAGCGCGGCTGGAAGCCCGAGAGGCAGCCCCAAAAATGTATTGGGGGGGGTACACAGGGAGTGTGGCGAAGTCTGGTAGGAGACCTGCACCAACTCCCTGTGCTTGCCGTGGAGAGAGAGGGCGTTGTACTGGTCAGGCACCGTGTTATGCGGTGGAGCGAACGGTGTCCCCAGTACGCGTGCTTAGCCCGGTGCGCTACATCCCAGCTCCTCATATCGGCCGGGCTAGAGTGGGCATCGAGCCAGGTGCCATGAAGCCGGCTCTGCGCATCTGGTCTCCAGTGCGTCTCCTCGGGCCGGCGTACATGGCACCAGCCTTACGCATGGTGTCCCCGGTTCGCCAGCACAGCCCAGTGCGGGCTATTCCACCTCGCCGCACTGGTCTGGCTACGGGGAGCATTCAACCAGGTAAGGTTGGGCAGGCTCGGTGCTCAAGAGCTCCAGTGCGCCTTCACGGTCTGGTCTATCCGGTGCCACCTCCACGCACCAGCCCTCCAATGGCAGCCCCCCGCACCAGGCTGTCTCTCCATCTCCTCCCTACAGGTGCTCCCGCCTGTCCAGCGCTGCCAGAGCCTTCCTCCTCTCCTGAGCCGCCAGAGTCTCCCGTCTGTCCTGAGCCGCCAGAGTCTCCCGTCTGTCCTGAGCCGCCAGAGTCTCCCGTCTGTCCTGAGCCGCCAGAGTCTCCCGCCTGTCCGGCGCCGCCGGAGTCTCCCGCCTGTCCGGCGCCGCCGGAGTCTCCCGCCTGTCCGGCGCCGCCGGAGTCTCCCGCCTGTCCGGCGCCGCCGGAGTCTCCCGCCTGTCCGGCGCCGCCGGAGTCTCCCGCCTGTCCGGCGCCGCCGGAGTCTCCCGCCTGTCCGGCGCCGCCAGAGTCTCCCGCCTGTCCGGCGCCGCCAGAGTCTCCCGTCTGTCCTGAGCCGCCAGAGTCTCCCGTCTGTCCTGAGCCGCCAGAGTCTCCCGTCTGTCCTGAGCCGCCAGAGTCTCCCGTCTGTCCTGAGCCGCCAGAGTCTCCCGTCTGTCCTGAGCCGCCAGAGTCTCCCGTCTGTCCTGAGCCGCCAGAGTCTCCCGTCTGTCCTGAGCCGCCAGAGTCTCCCGTCTGTCCTGAGCCGCCAGAGTCTCCCGTCTGTCCTGAGCCGCCAGAGTCTCCCGTCTGTCCTGAGCCGCCAGAGTCTCCCGTCTGTCCTGAGCCGCCAGAGTCTCCCGTCTGTCCTGAGCCGCCAGAGTCTCCCGTCTGTCCTGAGCCGCCAGAGTCTCCCGTCTGTCCTGAGCCGCCAGAGTCTCCCGTCTGTCCTGAGCCGCCAGAGTCTCCCGTCTGTCCTGAGCCGCCAGAGTCTCCCGTCTGTCCTGAGCCGCCAGAGTCTCCCGTCTGTCCTGAGCCGCCAGAGTCTCCCGTCTGTCCTGAGCCGCCAGAGTCTCCCGTCTGTCCTGAGCCGCCAGAGTCTCCCGTCTGTCCTGAGCCGCCAGAGTCTCCCGTCTGTCCTGAGCCGCCAGAGTCTCCCGTCTGTCCTGAGCCGCCAGAGTCTCCCGTCTGTCCGGCGCCGCCGGAGTCTCCCGCCTGTCCGGCGCCGCCGGAGTCTCCCGCCTGTCCGGCGCCGCCGGAGTCTCCCGCCTGTCCTGACAGCCAGGAACCGCCAGTCAGCCAGGAGCCGCCGGAGCCGTCCTTCACTCCGGAGCCGCCGGAGTCTCCCGCCTGTCCGGAGCCGCCGGAGTCTCCCGCCTGTCCGGAGCCGCCGGAGTTTCCCGCCTGTCCGGAGCCGCCGGAGTCTCCCGCCTGTCCGGCGCCGCCAGAGTCGTCCTTCACTTCGGAGTCGTCCTTCACTCCGGCGCCGCCGGAGTCGTCCTTCACTCCGGCGCCGCCGGAGTCGTCCTTCACTGCGGCGCCGCCGGAGTCGTCCTTCCGCCGGACTCCGGCGCTGCCGGAATCTCCCGCCTGTCCTGAGCCGCCGGACTCCCGCCTGTCCGTGCCGCCGGAGTCTCCCGCCTGTCCTGAGCCGCCGGAGGTGTCCTGGTCTATCCGGTGCCACCTCCACGCACCAGCCCTCCGGCGCCGCCAATGGCAGAGTCTCCCGCCTGTCCGGCGCACCAGGCTGTCTCTCCGGCGCCGCCATCTCCTCCGGCGCCAGGTGCTCCCGCCTGTCCTGAGCGCTGCCAGGAGCCGCCCTTCCTCCTCTCCTGAGGCGCCGCCAGAGTCTCCGCCGCCGGAGTCTGTCCTGAGCCGCCAGAGTCTCCCGTCTGTCCGGCGCCGCCGGAGTCTCCCGTCTGTCCTGCGCCGCCGGAGCCCCGCCTGTCCTGAGCCGCCAGTCTCCCGCCTGTCCTGAGCCGCCAGAGTCTCCCGTCTGTCCTGAGCCGCCAGAGTCTCCCGTCTGTCCTGAGCCGCCAGAGTCTCCCGTCTGTCCTGAGCCGCCAGAGTCTCCCGTCTGTCCTGAGCCGCCAGAGTCTCCCGTCTGTCCTGAGCCGCCAGAGTCTCCCGTCTGTCCTGAGCCGCCAGAGTCTCCCGTCTGTCCTGAGCCGCCAGGAGCCGCCCTTCACTCCGGCGCCGCCGGAGTCTCCCGCCTGTCCGGCGCCGCCGGAGTCTCCCGCCTGTCCTGACAGCCAGGAACCGCCAGTCAGCCAGGAGCCGCCGGAGCCGTCCTTCACTCCGGAGCCGCCGGAGTCTCCCGCCTGTCCGGAGCCGCCGGAGTCTCCCGCCTGTCCGGAGCCGCCGGAGTCTCCCGCCTGTCCGGAGCCGCCGGAGTCTCCCGCCTGTCTGGCGCCACCAGAGTCGTCCTTCACTTCTGAGTCGTCCTTCACTCCGGCGCCGCCGGAGTCGTCCTTCACTCCGGCGCCGCCGGAGTCGTCCTTCACTGCGGCGCCGCCGGAGTCGTCCTTCACTGCGGCGCCGCCGGAATCTCCCGTCCATTCGGGACCCGTGGCGTGGGTCCCCAGTCCAAGGTCGGCGGCGAGGGTCGCCGCTCTAAAGAGGCCACAGAGGCGCAAAAAAACTATGGTGAAGTGGGGTCCACATCCCGCGCCAGAGCCACCACCGCGGACAGACGCCCACCCAGACCCTCCCCTATAGGTTCAGGTTTTAGGTTCAGTCCGCACCTTTGGGGGTGGGGTACTGTCACGTTCTGACCTTAGTTCCTTTCTATTTGTCTGTGTTTTAGTATGGTCAGGGCTTGAGTTGGGGTGGGCAGTCTATGTTTGTTTTTCTATGTTGGTTTTTGAGTTCGGCCTAGTATGGTTCTCAATCAGAGGCAGCTGTCAATTGTTGTTCCTGATTGAGAATCATACTTAGGTAGCCTGGGTTTCACTTTTGGTTTGTGGGTGTTTGTTTCCGTGTGAGTGTTTGGGCCACACGGTACTCTTTCGGTTTTGTATATTTCACGTTTATTATTTTGTTCCAGTGTTCAGTTGTGTTTTTGATTAAATCAATATGGACACTTACCACGCTGCGTTTTGGTCCGATTCTTACTCCTCCTCAGACGAAGAGGAGGAAATCCGTTACATGTGCTTTGCGATTCGCAGACCAGGCTGCATCAACGAGCATTATCTGCAGTTGGATGCTTCTCATTGGCTGACGTTGCCAGGGATAAGGACAGTCTCAATGGCACTTAGCAATTAAAACATTTATAAATGTGTGATGTGTTGTCATCATGTAATCCGCTAGGGCATGAATCACGCAGTGTATGTGGCTCAATATAGGGTAGGATGTTGTAATCTGTGTCTGCATCTAACGGTGACAAGCCATCACAGGTTATTTTGGAGAGAAATGGCATGACGGATGTCTTAAAAATAAGATTGCAGGAGAGGAAGCAGTTTTACTGTGGAACATTCCAGTTTCTACAGGCAGAAGTTGAGCATCTTCACTTCCTTTTGTTGCAAGTGTGAGTTGCAAGCACACCGGATGTGTTCTTGAAGATGGAATTGAAACAGAGAAGTTAAAATAGCCACTGACTGTGCACTCAGGATTCATCCCTTTCCGTAACCTACTGTAGCCTACATGTTCAAGTATATTTAGGATCCATCAATTCAAACTTTTCAAGTGCTGAGTGTTGAGTATACTGAACATGACAGACTAAATTGACATCAATGATAGATTTACTGCAAATACAGTTGCAAATACAAATACAGTAGTAAGACAGACGTGGTTTGAATTGATTTCCATGAGCAACGTGAATGGAGTTTTAAAGCTAGTTCTGCCCTGAGGGCAGTGTGAGCAGCCCGGTTAAACAGATCCTTATGCCACTCTCATTACTGATGTGGATCTATCCCCCAGGATACTGGCTCTTTAGACAAACTCAATTATGTCCATGGGTACAACCACACCATTGTCCCTGCAGATCAGATTCTCCTCCTTCTGTCACAACACTATGTCACAAAATGACCAGCACGAGGCAGTCCCATACCACTGTCCTCCCATTGTATATAACGCATGCAGTCAACATGCAATGTAATATAATCTAACAGAAACAACCTATGCATTAGCATGGTACCAGACCTGTTTGTGTTTTATAATCATCCAGCACAAACAGATCTGGGACCAGGCGACCTCTGTATGTTTACGACCCAAGACATTGCTGCTTTCTGTTTCCCTCCAGACATGCTCAGCCAACTACTGTTTCATCCCGTACATGGTGACGCCGCACAACAAGGTGTACTGCTGCGAGAGCAGCCTGATGAAGGGCCTGACAGAGCTGATGCAGCCCAGCTTCGAGATGCTGCTGGGACCAATCTGCATGCCCCTGCTGGACCGCTTCGTCCAGCTGCTCAAGGTGCCCCAGGCTAACTCCTGGTGAGTAGTAGAGGGATGTGTAGCCTGGGATGCTAGGCCTAAAGCTCCTGCTGATTAGGTTGTTGGGGTTAGAAACTGGGCTGCTATAGGCCTAAGTCACATGTTTGCTGTTCTCACACCTTGATGTAGTGAAACGGGTGTCACCTCGCTAGGGAAGGTGTGAACATGCACATCAAGGTGATGATTACAGAGCTATTATTGCCAACAGAGGTGTATTATCATGAACTAAAGTGTACTGTATAACAGCTGGATTTTGTGTTGTCTTGTGTAATTGTCTGTGGTTGATTAAGCAACATGGATGACTAGCTGGTGAAGTGCAGTATGACTGTAGCCATACTGTAGTTTAATGGAGTATTCGAAAGTCTTGTTACCCGATAAGCTTTACTTAATTTAAAATGTGCAATGTTTTTTGTTTGTCTGTTCTTCTTTTCATCAGATATTGCACTTCATGAGTATTCCTCAGAGTCCATTGTATTATCCAATTCACTCATTTTGGATAATACATGATGCATTACTTTATTTGGTGTGTCCCTCTGCAACACTTTGGCTTGCATAGCAATCTCAGTTTTAATGTTAGCATTGCTTAGTTCTGTCCTAATGGTTAAGGCTTCTCTCTCTGCCAATATTCAGCAACAGCCTCTCTTCTAGGAATATGGAGTCATATTTCAGAGAGCTAAGATAAAAGTGCAGCTCCAACAGTACAGAGAAGAATACTTTGAAGGGGCTTACCAGGGAACACATTCATGAGCTCCACATTCAGCTGCCGCGAGGAAGTAAATAACTGACATATTGCATATGTTTAAGAGGGTAGACTATTTATAATGGTGTCAGGCAAGGCAAGATCAAAGACACTGTAGCCTATATAAAAAGTTGCCTCAGAGGAATAGATACAACCGTTTATAACTGAAAATAATGTATCTATCCCCATTCCTCATTTATTTCCCCAGAAAGTCACATCAATACATAATAATGGTTTATTTGCAGAAAACTTGATTTCTAGTGTGAAATAACATCTCTCTGTGAATCTCTCCGGTACCCCTTCACAGCCAATACTTCAGAGAAACCATTCTCAACGAGATTCGGAAAGCGCGGGAATTGTTCACTGGGATGGAGCTGGCCTCAGAACTCAGCCGAATTCAACAACGATTGGACAACGTAGAGTGCCTTTCAGCTGACATCGTCATCAACCTGCTTCTGTCCTACAGGGACATCCAGGTACATTTAACCTTCTTCAGCTTGTCAGATGCTATCGGCATGGGCCATTTAGATAGACTTGAAATGCCTCAGCATAAATGTTTTAGGGCCTCCCTCAATCCATTTTCTAACAAAATCATTCTTCTGAGATAATTTTATCTTGGGCTTCCAGTGGAAAGCTGCAGATTAAGTTTTTGTCATCTTCCTGTGGCAAATCTGCAACTGGACTGCAGTCTGTTCTCTATGCATTGCCATGCCATTCACCCTACACCCTCCCATCCTGCCAGCCATAGGCAGCCACCCGTCACATTAATAAATGATGTCAACAACAAGAGATACAAGGACAGGCTGAATTATTCAACATGATTTAGATAAATATATACTGGACAAAAAATGGTGGAAGAGGGAACATTTGTTTATTGAAGTACTTGAAGAAGCCGACAATGTTCTTCCCAAAGCAGTGACTTTGTATGGGAACAAGGACATAGATATTTTAGGTTTCATGTAAACTATAGAAACCAAGATGTGGCTGAGTGGGTACATGATTTTCAATCCAACAATCTGTTTTTCTATGCTTGTTTGTAATGTAGGATTATGAATCCATAGTGAAGCTGGTGGAGACCTTGGAGAAGCTTCCTACATTCGACCCTGTGGCCAATCCCCATGTCAAGTTCCACCATGCCTTTGCACTGAATCGGTAAGTCCCCCAGTATGTCACACCTGTCTTTTTCTATACACACACACACACACACACACATAACATGCATGTGCTGAGCATGTGTGTCTGTGCTCTGAGTCGGAACATCCCACATGTTCAGCTTGGAAAGTATTTTACTGCCTGATCTTTAACGTGCTGCCTCACTTGTAAACGCACACTGGGTTTCCAAGCAAGTTGCTCTATCATTTCGGAGACAGTTACGAGAACATTTCACACGCTCAAAGAGACGTATTAATAAAGCTGTTGCACATTCTTTGCATAATTGGGAAAACATTGAATGGCCTGAAAATGAAGATGGTTGCCATGAGTCTGTGTGTTTGTTTAGACAGCAGCCCATTTGTCTCCCCAACTAGAGGTGGTGCATGACTCAGCAGTTTAGTGCACCATAGCGAAATATTGCCATTATCCTGCAACAATGAGGCATGGATGATTATAATTAAATCTCTTCTTTTAAACATGTCTGACAAGCAGAGTTTTCTGTTGAGTAATTGGTGAGAAAACAGCAGCAGCAGGGATGTAAATGTCGAAACCTTTCCTGTTGCACTCCCTCCCTCCTTCCCCTCCATGTTTGACTGTTGGATGACTGGAGTGGGCTAGGCTGACTCACTGCTTAGCTTCGCCCCCCTCCAGTTGCCGTTCAGCGGCACACTAGTGTGAAGTGAAAGCTGGGGAGCGGAGAGCAGCCTGAGCTGCAGCCTCCATTAAAGGTGCCCTATTCCCATTCCCTCTGGATAGGCTCCATGGAAAAAGCTGCTAGTTCCTATGCTTTAATTAACATCCATTTGTCATTAATTAGCTGGCTAGCTAGTTCACCAATTCACTGTTCAAGTCTTCATAATTTGCACGTCGGAATTTACAATTAAAATTGGTTAGTTCAGCTTTTCCTCTAGCTAAACAGCTGATAAACACAGTTGTATGAATGCTAGCTCACTAGATCGTGTCAATCGTTAGCTAGCTAGCTTGACTAGCGGGCTGATAAGAGCAAATTCAGCATTGTATGTCCAAATTATTGAATTGAAAATGCATGTCAAAGTAATTTGTTGAGGTCCATGTGGCGACGCAAAATTGGCCTAGCGTCGTCCGGGTTAGGGAGGGTTTGGCCGGTAGGGAAATCCTTGTCTCATCGCGCACCAGCGACTCCTGTGGCAGGCCGGGCGCAGTGCGCACTAACCAAAGTTGCCAGGTGCACAGTGTTTCCTCCGCCACATTGGTGCGGCTGGCTTCCGGGTTGGATGGCGCTGTGTTAAGAAGCAGTCCGGCTTGGTTGGGTTGTGTATCGGAGGACGCATGACTTTCAACCTTCGTCTCTCCCGAGCCCGTACGGGAGTTGTAGCGATGAGACAAGATAGTAGCTACTATACAATTGGATACCACGAAATTGGGGAGAAAAAGGGGTAAAATTCAACAACAAAAAAACAACAACAAAAAAAGTAATTTGTTGAACATTTTAACATCATTTTGTTATTAAATAAACGTAATACTCACATTCCACAAAGTTATTCCTCTTTATTCTGGAAAATGTTCTATGAAGAGGTGACTTCCGTCCGCCATTAGTTGTTGCCGGAATTTGGGAGTTTTACCTGCTTCGCAAGGTGTCATGGGATATCCTACCTGGCGAAGGAAACATCCAGAGAGGTAGAGGCGAAGTTAATAGGCCTATATTCTAAAATAAGTGATAGGCCTACATTGGATGCTGACTCAAAATCTTCCAAATGAAGGTAGGGCATACCTTGGAGAAGGCATAACTTTAAGTTAGCACATTTTTTTTAAATTTAACCTTTATTTAACTAGACATGTCAGTTAATTAAGAACACATTCTTATTTACAATGACGGCCTACCCCGGCCAAACCCTAACCCGGACGATGCTAGGCCAATTGTGCGCCGCCGTATGGGGTTGTGATACAGCCTGGAATCGAACCAGGGTCTGTAGTGACACCTCTAGCACTGAAATGCAGTGCCTTAGACCGCCGCGCCACCGGCGGTCTACCTTGATGCACTATCCTTGCCCGATTGATGGCACCCTATTCCCTATAAAAGTAGTGCACAAGGAAATAGGATACAATTTGGAACTCTTGTCTGTCTCTGACCATTGGGTCTTCCCTCTGCTGTTTTCAGGAGGAACCTCCCGGGGGACCGTCAGAAGGCCCTGGACATCATGCTGCCCCTGGTGAAGGCTGACAACCAGGTGGCCTCAGACATCTACTGCCTGGTGGGACGCATCTACAAGGACATGTTCTTGGAGTCCCACTTCGCTGACAAAGAGAGCAGGGACAGTGGCACGGCCTGGTGAGAGCTGCACACACACTGGTGAAAGCCTGGCTGCTGATGAGAGTCATTACCTCACTCCCCTCTCACTCCTCACTAGCCAGAGTAGCAAAGACCACCTCTCAACTACAGATCATGAACATCTATGTCATCTGACATGGAGCAGAGAGGCTGCAAGGTCTGGCAGAAGCTGATTTGAAACAGCACCACCACCAGTGATAAATTGAAGATAATTGCGATCTTCCTGGAATGGTTATGTCTCGCATCGAGACGATTTATGGCATCTCATTAGAATAACTCCCCCTCGGGCAACCTTGTCCTCTGTTCCAACCCAGACAATGTCTTTGGAGAGCCTTCTCATGTTATTCACACTCATTCCTTTAGTGGAACAGATTGCTCATTAAGTAAATTAGGGTTTTTATCTGCGAATGCCAAGCTTTGTGCAAGCTCTGTGCACCCTGCCAAATAAGGCTGTAATTGTTTTTGGATGCTTTTTACAAAACTAGGGAGATGAAAAGTTCTCACTAAGGAGTTCTCACTAAGGACACTTCAGCAGTACTGTAGGAACATCATGTCTGATTTAAAAATTAAGCATAGTGTGTAATATTGGTGATTCTAAGTTAGCTTCTCTGTCGTTCCTCTCAGGTTTAAGAAGGGGTTTGAGTCTGAGCCGACACTACACTCTGGCATCAACTACGCCGTTCTACTCCTGGCAGCGGGACACCAGTTTGACGCCTCCTTCGAGCTCCGCAAAGTCGGTGAGTATTGGCTAACACTTTATTCTCCTTGATATCTAATGTTTTGCCTTGAGCTGCCTGAGTTTTGTGCTGTTTGGCTCCCAATCCCCTGTGTTTACTGTGACATCTGAGGCTCAGAAAGTAGCACAGGAATGTGAGAAACAGGACAGACAATCCTGGGAATCAACCGTGGGCCTCCTCCAAGTCCCTGCTCCCCCCCACCCCCCCCCCACCACCCCTCTGCTCTCCTCTAATCTGCCCTGTCCTGGGCTGCCTGAGCAGGACATGTAGTGGCAGCTTCCCTCAGCGAGGCCAAAAATAACAACAATGCCCCATTATCGCTCTGCAATTTAGTAGCAACATGGCAAGTACCTACTAAGATTCTCCATTCTACATTTCAGGTGAAATGCTTGACATAAGAGTAAGCTCTACAGTGCCCAGCCTATTCCCAAACCCCTGCTGTGCAGTACATCCCATTGTGTTCTCCTTCGCTAAGTATCTGATCTCTGTGAAGAATTATAAACTGGGTGGTTCAAGCCCTGAAGGGTGATTGGCTGACATCCGTGGTATATCAGACCGTGTACCACGGGTATGACGACAACTTTTTTTTTACTGCTCTAAGGCACATCAGGGGTTTGTGATATATGGCCAATATACCACGGCTATGGGATATGTCCAGGCACTCTGTATTGAGTTGTGCGTAAGAACAGCCCTTAGCCGTGGTATATTGACCATATATATTACACCTCCTCTGGCCATATTGTTTAAATAACACATGGTATAAAAAATAACACAAAATAGGTCAAAATAGGACATAGTATCTCGAAACGTTGCACAATAAAACGGAAGGATTCAACAGTGTGGAGTATCTTTCTTTTATATTATAATAATACACAGGAGGTCGGTGGCACCTTAATTGGGGAGGACGGGCTCGTGGTAAGGGCTTGAGCAGAATATGTGGAATGGTATTAAATACATGATTTCTTTGTGTTTGATGCCATTCCATTTGCTCGGTTCCAGCCATTATTATGAGCCGTCTTCACTCAGCAGCCTCCACTGTTATAATATGTCCCTGACCTGACCTTGTTGTTCTCTCCAGGAGTGAAGCTGAGCAGCCTACTGGGGAAGAAGGGCAGCCTGGATAAGCTGCAGAGCTACTGGGATGTGGGTTTCTTCCTGGGGGCTAGCATCCTGGCCTGTGACAACACCAGGGTCATACAGGCCTCCGAGAAACTCTTCAAATTGAAGGCCCCTGTCTGGTGAGCGAGGATGTTTTTTATTTTTTACATTTAAAGCTCAACATATAGTGAACTTATTTCAACCTATTTTGCACAATTTAAATGTGCTTTCGTCTTTCGTAGTCAGTCAGTGGCCTATTTTATTTTGGTTCTCAAGATTTAAACAATCTATTCAAACTTATTTAGCTCTGTTTAACTGCCTTTTCTTTTCCTGCAGTCGAAGGCCTTTTACATTTCTTTTAAGCTATCATCTGTGTTGACTGCAACCCAGGTATCTGCGCTCTCTTGTGGAGACCATCCTGATTTACCAGCACTTCAAAAAGCCCTCTGTAGAGCAGCTGCCGCCCAAACAGGAACTGGTGGACTTCTGGATGGACTTCCTGGTGGAGGCCACAAAGAAAGACGTCTCGTCTGTCCGCTTCCCGGTATGTGTCGCATGCTCTCTTTGCCTTCCTTCCTGGGATTCTTCACTGTTTAGACTCGACCTTGACAGTTAGACATATACAGTCCCAGTAAATAGTCATTCCAGGGTTTTTCTTTATTTTGTAGAATAATAGTGAAGACATCAAAACTATGAAATAACACATAAGGAATTGTTAAACAAATCAAAATATATTTTATATTTCAGATTCTTCAAAGTAGCCACCCTTTGCCTTGATGACAGCTTTGCACACTCTTGGCATTCTCTAAACCAGCTCCATGAGTTAGTCACCTGGAATGCATTTCAATTAACAGGTGTGCCTTGTTAAAAGTTCATTTGTGGAATTTCTTTCCTTCTTTTGAGCCAATCAGTTGTGTTGTGATAAAGTAGGGGTGATATACAGAATGTAGCCCTATTTGGTAAAAGACCAAGTCCATATTATGTCAAGAAGAGCTCAAATGAGCAAAGAGAAACAACAGTCCATCATTACTTTAAGACATAAATGTCCGTCAGTCTTGAAAATGTCAAGAACTTTGAAAGTTTCTTCAAGTGCAGTCCCAAAAACCATGAAGCTCTATGATGAAACTGTCTCTCATGAGGACCGCCACAGGAAAGGAAGACCCAGAGTTACCTCTGCTGCAGAGGATAAGTTAATTAGAGTCAACTGCACCTCCAATTGCAGGCCAAAAAAATGCTTCACAGAGTTCAAGTAACAGACACATCTCAACATCAACTGTTAAGACGAGACTCCGTGAATCAGGCCTTCATGGTCAAATTTCTGCAAAGAAACCACTACGAAAGGACACCAATAATAAGAAGAGACATGCTTGGGCCAATAAACACAATCAATGGACATTAGACCTGTGGAAATCTGTCCTTTGGTCTTTGTGAGATGCAGAGTAGGTGAATGGATGATCTCCGCATGTGTGGTTCCCACCGTGAAGCATGGAGGAGGAGGTGTGATAGTGTGTGGGTGCTTTGCTGGTGACATTGTCAGTGATTTATTTAGAATTCAAGGCACACTTAACCAGCATGGCTACCACTGCATTCTGCAGCGATACCCCATCCCATCTGGTTTGTGCTTAGTGGGACTATAATTTGTTTTTCAACAGGACAATGACCCGAACACACCTCCAGGCTGTGTAAGGGCTATTTGACCAAGGAGAGTGATGGAGTGCTGCATCAGATGACCTGGCCTCCATAATCACCCAACCTCAACCCAATTGAGATGGTTTGGGATGAGTTGGACCACATAGTGAAGGAAAAGCAGCCAACAAGTGCTCAGCATATGTGGGAACTCCTTCAAGACTGTTGGAAAAGCACTCCTCATGAAGCTGGTTGAGAGAATGCCAAGAGTGTGCAGTGCTGTCATCAAGGCAACAGGTGGCTACTTTGAAGAATCTGAAATATAAAATATGTTTTGATTTGTTTAACACTTTTTTGGTTACATCATGATTCCATATGTGTTATTTCATAGTTTTGATGTATTCACTATTATTCTACAATGTAGAAAATAGTACAAATAAAGAAAACCCCTTGAATGAGTAGGTGTGTCCAAACTTTTGACTGGTGCTCTACATCAACCATAACAGTGGTACCAGCTGGGGCAGTTTTCCTACACTGTTTATTTTCTCTGCTTTATTGTGAAATGTCTTGATGTCCTATTGGTTGTCCTTTTTTCCAGGTGTTGATATTGGAGCCCACTAAAGTCTACCTGCCTTCGTACTTGTCCATAAACAACGATGTGGAGGAGAACACTGTCTCCATCTGGCATGTTTCCCCTGATGACAAGGTAAGTTACTGACCACAGGAAGACTGTGTGACAACTGCCTTGTGTCTTTGCTTTGTGTCTCAGAAAAGGAGTACAGCCCTGCCTGTCTGTCTATATGTCCGTCTCTCCCTGTCTCTGTCTCTCTCTGCCCTGACACATTTTAATCAGTCACCAGAGGTACTGATGTTCATGTTTTTCTGATCGTTCTAACAGCACAGGGGGGTCCATGAGTGGAACTTCAGGGCCATGTCAGTACGGGGTGTCAGGTTGGTGATCTCACAGCTGTCCTGCTCTACACACTCATTGTAATGTATGGGCAATAAAGACTGCTCTCTACTCTCCTCTCTCCTCTACTCTCCTCTGTAACTTATGCCAACATAACAGATTATAATGTGGCCACCTGGTTCCCAAGGCAATATTAGTCAGAGATGGTCCCTCAATGCCTCTCCCTCCTTCCCCCTCCAACTGATCTCCCACTTCAGAGGGCCTCTGTGAAATGTTGCTAGGGAGCGTATTTTTGTTTTTGCCCACTCGCCCTCCAGTGTACTAGGAGACAATGGCAGTTCCCTTGGCTGCAGCAGTGTGCCATGGTGGGCTGAATTCAACCACTCATTCTCTGCTCTGGTCCACTCCGCTCAGCCCTGGCCTTAGTTAACTGGCTTAAAATCCCTGTTCGCTCAGCTGAACACTGGTGGAGACTCAACAGTGTGTGTGTGTGGGAATGAATGTTCAGAGTTATATTCATTCTTTCAGAGTTACTGTAACTTGTTGTATGTGATTGAATGAAGAACATAGTTAGGTTGTAAGAGACTTGCAGTTCTGGTGAAAATAAAAAGCTTCTGCACTTAGAGACTACTAGAATGATTTCTCAGACATTTCTGGCTACACCTAGACATCCAGTCTATGCCAGCGTTCTATAGATGTCATGTGAATTCACCTGTCGTCTTTTCTCTAACTGTCAACTCATCTCCCTCAGTATTTCCAAGTTTGACGAGCGCAGTGCCTTCCTGTATGTGCTGCACAACTCAGAGGACTTTCAGATCTACTTCTGCACAGAGATGCACTGCAAAAGGTCTGTCTGTCCCTCTGCGCCGTGATTGCGCCATCTCACAAGCACATGAGCTGTTCTCCAAGGGAGTGTCTGTACTGTAGACTTGTGACTCTCACAAAGAAGAACCAAAGCACAGCTAGCCAGTCTCAATAGCTCCACAGTGTGATTCAGTGAGTCAGTGCTGGTGTGATGGGGGTTTGTGAGTGTGTGAAAGGCTGCTTGTCTGGGCTCTGTGTTATTTCACGACTGCTCTTGTGACATATTTTTAAGTGCGGTGAAGGTTATCTGGTGTTTGTGTGGGTGTAAATTGAGTATTTCATCTCAAATGTGGAACGGTACTGATGTGACTGCTCTGTGTGTTGCAGGTTCTGTGATCTGGTCAACAGCATCGCAGAGGAAGCATGGAAAGGCCCGGAAGAGGGGGAGTGTGACATTGACGCCCTAGAGGTGAAGTAGGAGAGAAGGATACTCCTTTTCTAGCCACATTCTTTTATTTCTATGTTATTTCCAACAGGATTACCTGATGTACAGTATATGTATACAAGATCTAGGATGTATTCAGCAGAAACAGTCTCTCCGATTGTTTTTCAAAATCTATATAAAACCAGATACAGGCCATGTAAAGTGTTGAAATGGTTCCTACAGTGTGAAAGTGGGTCACGCTGCTCATGCAATGGAAACCAACAGACTGTACTGTATGAAAAGCAACTGTCCCTCTATTCACCTGTTCTCCCAGTGGTGCGACAAAACAATTACCTGTGAATAATTACCCAAAACAATGACACAGCCTCTTCCTGCCAAACACTAGCATGGCCCAGATCAGATGCCCCAATCGTTTTTTGAACACTGTTTGATCTGGACCATACCTTGCAAAGCTCACATTTCCCTTTGTTTCTATCAGTTACTACCCAGCCACAACTGTCACTTTATAGCTCACCTGTTCTTAGATATACCTATATATCCCTGTTATAACTCTAGATTGTAATGGTCCTTGAAGTTAACATGCAACAAAATGTCATCTTTAACATAATGTCCTCCTGTGCTTGACTCTTCAGTACGACTATGAGTATAATGAGCATGGAGAGAGGGTGGTTCTGGGAAAAGGGACGTTTGGAGTAGTGTATGCCGGCCGGGACCTTAGCAACCAGGTGCGGCTGGCCATCAAGGAGATACCGGAGAGAGACAGCAGGTAAGAGAACATGTAAACTAGACTTTCTCCAAAAAGACCCTACCAATCAGCTTCTACCATTCCCCCATCCATGACTCTTTCACTGTCTTTTTATCACGCACTTTGCTAATGGAAGGCTGTATAGAAAAAGTCCCCGTGTCGTTATGTAAAGTGAGTGAGTGGTAATTCAGAGCATAACAACTGAAGTGGTTTCCTGAGAGTGGTCATTTGATTGGCAGATAGAAGGGGCGCCAAAGCAGTCGTTTGAGCCGTCCACTGTGTTAGCTCTGTGCTAGACCTTCTCTCCTGCGGTGTGTCCTTTCCTTGGGACACCAGTGTTATACAGTGCTGCTTGAAAGTATGTGAACCCCTTGTGCAATTACAGATTTTTGGGTTTTTTACCATGAAATCTTCATCTAATCAGAACCAGTCTTTTTGTTCTGACAAAACAGGTTTATATTTAATGCCATATGTTGGTGTAGAGGAAATCATGCGTGTAGTAGAAAAACAACATTAAAAAGGAATTAGTGCAGTTGCAAAAATAAGTGAACCCCAAGTTGCATTGGTTAAATCAAGTAGGTAAGTAGAATAAGGTGTGTAAGTAAATAATTGTGTACCAAATGAACCAATCAAAGGAGAGATTGTCAGGAAAGAGTTTGGATGGGACTCAGTTTGGTGTTACCCATCCAGGTCAACACAAAGCACACCATGCTGAGAGGAAAGGAGATCTCCAAGGATATCAGGAGGAGGGTTGTGAGAGCACATCAGTCTGGGAAAGGCTATAAAATAATCTAAAAAATATTTGAGCCCCATCATTCCACTGTGAGGCAAATCATTTACAAATGGAGAGCATTTAACATGACAGCAACTCAGCCTAGAAGTGGACGCTCTCCCAAAATAAAAAGAGCCACAAGAACAATAATACATCCGGTAAAAGCCAACCCACACATAAGATCTGGAGATTTAAAGACCTCCCTTGCTGCATCTCAAGTGACTGTGCATGCTTCTACAACAATAAGAAGAACACTGAATATAAATGCCTCTGCTCTCAAAAGATAAATTTGCCAGAGACCACCTGGACAAACCTGAAGGTTTCTGGTAGTTCATTCTCTGAACCGATGAGTCCCAAATGGACTGTTCTGGTCATAATCAACACCGCTATGTTTGGCGAAAATCCAACACTGCCTACCACCAAAATAACCTTATCGCAATAGTCAAGCATAGTGGTGGGAATGTCCAGATCTGGGGCTGCTTTTCCTCCTCTGGACCTGGATGACTCCACATCATTAAGGGAACCATGAATTCTGAGGTATACCAGGAGATTCTTGAACAGAACGTCAGGCCATCAGTCAAGGAGCTAAAGTTGGGCCGGAAATGGGTCTTCCAACAAGACAACGACCCAAAGCATTCAAGCAAATCTACCAAAGAATGACTCAGGAGAAAGAAGATTTATGTTTTGGATCGACCAAGTTAAAGTCCTGACCTAAATCCAATCGAGATGGTGTCACAGGACCTGAAGCGGGCAATTCATGCCAGACACCCCTCAAACCTCACTCAATTGGCTTGAGTTCTGTAAGTAGGAGTGGGCAAAAATCCCTCAAAATAGATGTCAGAGACTGATTACTGGCTATAGGAGACGTTTACTCCAAGTTATCACTGCTAATGGAGGTCAAGCTATTGACTGAAGGGGTTCACTGAAGGGGTTCACATATTTTTGCACACATCAAATTTGAGTTAAATAAACCACTTTTGTTAAATAAACAATGAAAATATATAATTTACTTGGAATGTCTTTATTATGAATTGGGGTTTAGGTAAGGATTTTATATGTTCATTTTAATATTTTATAGCAAAACTAATGACCAGCACTGTAGGATTCACATACTTTCAAGCAGCACTGTACTATAAACCTGATCGAGTGACTTGGCAATGAAAAGAATAGGGGGGAAATGGTTGCCTAGCAACTAGTGTACCAAGCACTCTACTCCACTTCCTTGCCTTGCGTTGCGCTTCACTGCCTTCCACCATCTCTGGTATACTCATTGTTCCAACTACTCCTGGCTTATTATGGGAGTCCTTCAGAGCCCAATCAGCTCAGAAAATTCCTCTGTCACGCATTGTTCCACTCATCACATTACAAGTCATTAAAGGGCTCTCATGGGCTAACTCAAATGTGTGAATAATTATTATTAATCATTAAGAAGAAACTCTGAAGTATCCTCTCAGGGGGGGAAACGATCTAATAAGTGTCTGATTCAGTAGAATAGTGGGAGAATGTATCTAGTCTTATTATTTATGGTGTGAAGTTTGAATATTTATTTCTCAGTTGACCATTGTGTGCGTGTGCGTGCGTGCGTGTGTGTGTGTGTGTGTGTGTGTGTGTGTGTGTGTGTGTGAGAGAGAGAGTGAGTGAGTGAGAGAGAATATCCTGCTCTTCCTCCTGGGAGATGTAACAGCGGATGTTCTGTCCAAGGTACTCTCAGCCCCTCCATGAGGAGATTGCCCTTCACAAACATCTGAAGCACAAGAACATTGTGCAGTACTTGGGCTCCATCAGCGAGAATGGTTTTATCAAAATCTTCATGGAGCAGGTTCCCGGAGGTAAGAGGGCTATCCGTGCAGCATTAGAAAGGTAAAATGATCTAGTCAATGCCCAACCATTTCTTATAAGCCAATGTTACATCTTTACTCAGTGAAAGACAAGAACAACATTTCCTCCACTACACCTAGAAACAAATAAAAACACATATCTTGTCTGATTTATGTAATAGGTATCCTGGCTTACTGATTGAATACACTACCGTCCTGCTGATAGTAAACCAGAATGTATTGATATGTATTTGACTTTGTCCTGTGGTTTGCCTCCAGGAAGCCTGTCTGCTCTGCTGAGGTCTAAATGGGGCCCTCTGAAGAACAACGAACCCACCATCGGCTTCTACACCAGACAGATCCTGGAGGGACTCAAATACCTCCATGACAACCAGATTGCTCACAGAGACATCAAGGTGAAGCCTGGTCTATTTCCAAGCCTTTGGCCAATGTGCAGTATGCGCCTAGACAGTAGGGAGGCCACATTCATGTCGGTGGTACAGAAATGATTTGATTTGTAAGTGGCGCCTGGCTCTAGTATGATGACTTCCCCTTATCATCCTACCGGAACATAACTCAATCTCAGTCATAAATAATAAAACACACTGACCACACCACAATCCCATAATATAAACATTAATTTAGGTAGCATACTCTTTCTCACATACCCAGGACAAGATAGGCCTCTAAATTCTGCCTCATTTAACAATAGTGTCTCATCAAATGACCGTAACAGCCATTTACGTCAAGTGGTGAATATAGCCCACTGTAACAACTGTTGCTGATTGCCTTCTAGGAAATACCTTAGATTACTAGGCTGTTATCATAGTCACTGGGTTAAGTCTAATGAATGGAGATGACTTGGAATGGAGCTATTTTATAATCCTCTTGGTTGTCTTTATATCCACAGGGTGATAATGTGCTTATAAACACATATAGCGGAGTTCTGAAGATATCTGACTTTGGTACCTCTAAAAGGCTGGCTGGGATCAACCCATGGACTGAGACTTTCACTGGTATGTACTGGTCTGCCTGACTGGGTTTATAACAACTGGTATGTACTGGTCTGCATGACTGGGTTTATAACAACTGGTGTGTACTGGTCTGCCTGACTGGGTTAATAACAACTGGTATGTACTGGTCTACCTGACTGGGTTTATAACAACTGGTGTGTACTGGTCTTCCTGACTGGGTTAATAACAACTGGTATGTACTGGTCTGTCTGACTGAGTTTATAACAATTGGTATGTACTGATCTACCTGACTGGGTTAATAACAACTGGTATCTACTGGTCTACCTGACTGGGTTAATAACAACTGGTATGTACTGGTCTGTTTGACTGGGTTTATAACAGCTGGTGTGTACTGGTCTGTTTGACTGGGTTTATAACAGCTGGTGTGTACTGGTCTGTCTAACCACTGAGCTTCCTCTCCCTACATTGTCAAAAAATGCCTTGATGGAACAGGTTGTTTGGAAATGGGCTGAACCCTCAACCAAAACAGTGATCCCACTTACTATTTACAATTATAGTTCTGCTATTTAATCTCTAAGAAACTATTTGTGTTGTGTGTTTGAGGATTTATCTTGTTTTAGCTCATCATCCTGTAAATTACGTATCTCAGAATAGCCTGCCGTTGATATTCAGAGTGGTCAGGTCAAGATGCCAGGGTTATGCCATCGCTGACATTGTGGCAGCCAATGATAGCACAGCTTGACCCATTTGTTAAGACCATCTGATTGGAGCATAGAGATGCACCTTCGCATCTTGAAACCATCCAGTGCAGTCAGTTTGTCCTGTTTAAGTTGTGCGTCAATGTGTCTCTCCCAGTTTCACCATAGCACTTAGCTTACCTTTTTAAAAGCTCTTTTGAAGCGCCACTTACAGTAGGCTATAATTAGACTTAAATAGACTCACTTCATCTAGAGTTACAATATGTAATTCTTCTTTGTTGATTAGGCTATACTACTGAAACAGGCTAGCATTTAGCAGAATTTCACTTGCACATAATTAAACTTAGCCCTAGAGCTAGGGTTTCAAAATCCAGGAACTTTAATTAAACCAGGATTCCTGGAAAACCAGGGAATTTATAGAATTTTCAGGAATTTTGCAGCCCTACCTAGAGTTCAACCTCATTAAAGTCACCTTAACCCTATACATTTTTACCTCCATCCCGCCAGTATCCCTGCACATTGTAAATATGGTATTGGAACTGACCCTACATATAGTATGCTTACTTTCTTACTTATTGTGTTCCTATTTCTTCTTATCTCTCGTGTGTTTTATTATTGTATTGTCATTGATTATTGCATTAAATCTTGAACTTGAAAACCTGATTTTCTTGTATCAGCACTGATATGCACATTTTTACAAATGCAACTTGTAACTAGTAGCTGATATTTGTATAATTTCCTGTCTGTTTGGTGTGTTGTTGTTTTGCAGGGACACTACAGTACATGGCCCCTGAGATCATAGATAAAGGCCCTCGAGGCTACGGCAAGCCTGCGGACATCTGGTCTCTTGGCTGCACCATCATTGAGATGGCCACTGGGAAACCACCCTTCTACGAGCTGGGCGAACCACAGGCCGCCATGTTCAAGGTCAGAGTTCAGAGGTCAACGAAAATTCAGTTCATTGACCTTAGTTCACTTTCCATTGGTGAATTGTGTTTTTGTCTGGCTGGCTTAAAATGTAGTAGTATCTCCATCAAAATGATGGCTTTGAATGATGAGTTCACCCTCATTCTGTTGTTAATTGTGATGTATGGTTCTTCTGACTTATTTCTCTCCGTAGTGATGTCAGATACAGAAATAGATAAAATCACATTGTATTGTTTGCGTACACATATTTGCAGATGTTATCGCAGGTGCAGTGAAATGCTTATGTTTAACAGTACATTAATACCTAGCAATACAAAACAATACACACAATTTTAACCATCTTCCCTGTCCCTGCTGATATATATATAGGGTGATGAGCACCCCATAACGTTTTGCATTGTTGCCAAAAAGTTCCATTTTGGTTTCATCTGACCAGAGCACCTTCTTCCACATGTTTGGTGTGTCTCCCAGGTGGCTTGTGGCAAACTTTAAACAACACTTTTTATGGATATCTTTAAGAAATGGCTTTCTTCTTGCCATTCTTCCATAAAGGCCAGATTTGTGCAATATACGACTGATTGTTGTCCTATGGACAGAGTCTCCCACCTCAGCTGTAGATCTCTGCAGTTCATCCAGAGTGATCATGGGCCTCTTGGCTGCATCTCTGATCAGTCTTCTCCTTGTATGAACTGAAAGTTTAGAGGGACGGCCAGGTCTTGGTAGATTTGCAGTGGTCTGATACTCCTTCCATTTCAATATTATCGCTTGCACAGTGCTCCTTGGGATGTTTAAAGCTTGGGAAATCTTTTTGTATCCAAATCCGGCTTTAAACTTCTTCACAACAGTATCTCGGACCTGCCTGGTGTGTTCCTTGTTCTTCATGATGCTCTCTGCGCTTTTGACGGACCTCTGAGACTATCACAGTGCAGGTGCATTTATACGGAGACTTGATTACACACAGGTGGCTTGTATTTATCATCATTAGTCATTTAGGTCAACATTGGATAATTCAGAGATCCTCACTGAACTTCTGGAGAGAGTTTGCTGCACTGAAAGTAAAGGGGCTGCATAATTTTGCACGCCCAATTTTTCAGTTTTTGATTTGTTAAAAAAGTTTGAAATATCCAATAAATGTTGTTCCACTTCATGATTGTGTCCCACTTGTTGTTGATTCTTCACAAAAAAATACAGTTTTATATCTTTATGTTTGAAGCCTGAAATGTGGCAAAAGGTCGCAAAGTTCAAGGGGACCGGATACTTTCGCAAGGCACTGTACATACATACATTCCAACATCATGGGCATTAATATGAATTTGCCCCCCCCCCTTTGCTGCTGTAACAGCCTCCACTTTTCTGGGAAGGCTTTCCACTAGAATTTGGAACATTGCTTCCATTCAGCCACGAACATTATTGAGGTCGGGCACTGATGTTTGGCAATTAGGCCTGGCTCGCAGTCAGCATTCCAATTCATCCTAAAGGTGTTCGATGGGGTTTCTTCCACACTGATCTCGACAACCATTTCTGTATGGACCTTGCTTTGTGGCGTTGTCATGCTGAAACAGGAAAGGGCCTTCCCCAGACTGTTGCCACAAAGTTGGAAGCACAGAATCATCATGTCATTGTATGCTGTAGGGTTAAGATTTCCCTTCACTGGAACTAAGAGGCCTAGCCCAAACCATGAAACAGTCCCAGACCATTATTCCTCCTCCACCAAACTTTACAATTGGCACTATGCATTGGAGCAGGTAGCGATCTCCTGGCATCCGTCAAATCCAGATTCACCCTTTGGGAATGCCAGGTGATGAAGCATGATTCATTGTGCTTTTCTTTCATAAACAAGAACATTTCTAAGTGACCCCAAACTTTAACGGTAGTGTACATAGGGCAGCAGTCTCTAAGATGCAGGGTACAGTACCAGGTGGTAGCTGGCTAGTAACACTGACTAAGGTTCAGGGCAGGGTACAGTCTGATAAACAATGTTTTTCAGTCTCTCCATCACAGTTTTGAGATGGTTGCGGGGTGAACGGGCCGTGGCTCGGGTGACTGAGGTCATTGATGATCTTCTTGGCCTTCCTGTGACTCCAGTTGCTGTAGATGTCCTGGGGGGGAGGCAGTGTGCCCCCGGTGAGCCAGCCCGACACAATGCTCTCAAAGGTGCATCTGTAGAAGTTTGTGAGTGTCTTAGGGACCAAGCCAAATTTCTTCAGCCTCCTTCGATTGAAGAGGCGCTGTTGCGCTTCCTTCACAACACTCTGTGTGAAGGGACCATTTCAGATCGTCAGTGATGTGCATGCCGAGGAACTTGGTGGCCCTGTGGATGGGGGTGTGCTCTCTCTGCTGTCTCCTGAAGTCCACGATCAGCTCCTTCATTTTGTTGATGTTGAGGGAGAGGTTATTTTCCTGGCACCACTCTGCAAGGGCTCTCACCTCCTCCCTGTAGGCTGTCTTGTTGTTGTTGGTAATCAGGCCTACCACTGTTGTGTCGTCAGCCATCTTGATGATTGAGTTTGAGAATGCACGCGGTTCTGGGTGAATAGGGAGTACACGAGGGGGCTGCGCATGCACCCCCATGTTGAGGATCAGAGTGGCGAAGGTGTTGTTGCCTACCTTCACCACCTGTGGTTGGCCCGTCAGGAAGTCCAGGATCCAGTTGCACAGGGCGTGGTTTAGACCCAGGGCCCCAAGCTTAATGATTGGCTTGGATAGGACTATGGTGTTGAAGGCTAAGCTGTAGTCGATTATCAGCATTCTTACCTAGGTATTCCTCTTGTCCAGGTGGGATAGGGCAGTGTGATGGTGATTGCGTCGTCCTTGGATCTGTTGGGGCGGTATGCAAAGTGTAGTGGGCCTAAGGTGTTGGATGAATTGGAGGTGACATGATCCTTAACTAACCTCTCAAAACACTTCATGATGACAGAAGTGAGTGCTACGGGGCGATAGTCATTTAGTTCAGTTACCTTCACTTTCTTGGGTACAGGAACAATGGTGGACATCTTGAAGCAAGTGGGGACAACAGACTGGGATAGGGAGAGATTGAATATCTCCTTAGACATTCCAGCCAGCTGGTCTGCACCAGCTCTGAGGACACGGCTTGGAATGCCATCTGGGCCGGCAGCCTTGCGAGGGTTAACACACTTAAATGTCTTACTCACATCGGCCACAGAGAACGAGAGCTCACAGTCCTTGTGAACGGCAGTGGCCCATGTCTCCAGCTCAGTGTTTTCCTCGAAGCAGGCGAAGAAGGTGTTCGCGACTTGGCTGGCTTTCCCTTTATAATCCTTGATTGTCTGGAATCCCTGCCACATACATCTTGTGTCTGAGCCATTGAATTGCGACTCCATGTACTGTCATTTTGCCTCATTGATTGCCTTATGGAGGTCAGAGCTGGTCTGTTTGTACTCGTCCATGTTTCCGGTCACCTTGCCGTGGTTAAATGCAGTGGTTCCCAATTTCATGCTGCCATCTATCTACGGTTTTTGGTTTGGATAATTTCTAATCGTCACAGTGGTAACAACATCCTTTATGCACTTCCTGATGAACTCAGTCACCTAGTCAGTGTATACGTCAATACTATTATCGGAGGGGACCCGGAACATTTCCCATTCCGTGGGATCAAAACAATCTTGAAGCATAGATTCCGATTGGTCAGACCAACATTGAACAGTCTTTACCACGGGTACTTCCTGTTTAAGGGAGGGGAGGGCCTTTTAGCCATCCCGGAAGGGAGTGTAGCAATGATCCAGAGTGTTTGATGCGCAAGTAGCACAGAAGTGTTGATCAAATCTCAGTAGCCTTTTCCTCAGATTTCCTTTATTAAAGTCTCCAGCTACAATAAATGCAGCCTCAGGATATGCGGTTTCCAGTTTGCACAAAGTCCAGTGTAGTTCATTGAGAGCCGTCGCAATGTCGGTTTAGGGGGGAATATACACAGCAGTGATCATGACAGATGGCTGTCCTTACACGCCTCCAGGCACATTCCTCCATGGTTGAATCACCAGGACAGTACTATCCCAAACATAGCATGCTGTCAGCACTGTGTTTGTAATGGAAAAAAGCTAAACTTTTTGTGGTTATTAGCTAAAAAAAAATAAGTGTGATTGGATTACATACTTATCCAACTGTGAGATTAGACCTAGTACCTGGAGATAGACTGTGTAATACAGTCTATCCTTTGTGTTGTTTTAAGTCTCTGTTCCACTGATGAGCCCTCCTCAAGCTTTTTCCACTTGTATAAATCTGAAGTGGAAATTTCAAGTGTTTCCCTCATCAGCAATATTACATAGACCGGACATATGTAGTCCATTAAACACTAGAGCTAGTGATTCAACTGGGTGGTCTGCGGAGTGTGATGGAGATCATGTTGAATGCAGGACAGAATGACAGACATGTCCATGAATTACAGTAGTAAATTGCTGTGGATTTTGCAGTGCTTTTAAACCACTGTTTTGTAGCAGGTTGTATAGATCGCTAATGCAACACATGTAGCCATCTTTTAGAAGACTTTCAGCAGCTATTCTGTCTGTCTCATCCTGAGTGACTTAAAGTGCAGATTCATCATTGGTCAATGCTTTTACTATGCAATGGCTTGTTGTGCAGATGAGAACGCATTTGGCAACAATCCTCACATAAAATTTCCTGCACCACTTTGGAAGGTCTCGACTGGGAAGGGCATTACATTCCTAATCTCAAGCCTACATTCCGGAAGCAATGTTTGGAATTTGTAGTGCCTATCATCAGACGAGCTTCTTGCCTGGAGTTGCTGCATTTTGTCCTTCACTGTCAACTTGACCTCCTGTACTATGATGGCATGAGCTCACCTGCATAGTGTTACTGTGCCACAGAGCTATGGGTTACAAGAGATCAGTTTACCCACTAACTAATGTCACCTCAATCAAGCCAACTCTCCTCTGACTGACTGCCATCTCTGAGGTCCCCTTCATATTGTCCTGTATGCTCTTAGCATATGGAGCATATTGTCCTGTATGCTCTTAGCTTTAGCATGACTTGGTAGGTGATTTGGCTAGGTCACTTGACTTGTTGTTTTGACTTGACTGCAGGTTAGGCCCTTAGCTCTAACATGGCTGGGTTTCATCTTGGCTGCAGCTGCAGGTTAGGCCCTTAGCTCTAACATGGCTGGGTTTCATCTTGGCTGCAGCTGCAGGTTAGGCCCTTAGCTCTAACATGGCTGGGTTTCATCTTGGCTGCAGCTGCAGGTTAGGCCCTTAGCTCTAACATGGCTGGGTTTCATCTTGGCTGCAGCTGCAGGTTAGGCCCTTAGCTCTAACATGGCTGGGTTTCATCTTGGCTGCAGCTGCAGGTTAGACCCTTAGCTCTAATATGGCTGGGTTTCATCTTGGCTGCCGCTGCAGGTTAGGCCCTTAGCTCTAACATGGCTGGGTTTCATCTTGGCTGCCGCTGCAGGTTAGGCCCTTAGCTCTAACATGGCTGGGTTTCATCTTGGCTGCAGCTGCAGGTTAGACCCTTAGCTCTAACATGGCTGGGTTTCATCTTGGCTGCCGCTGCAGGTTAGGCCCTTAGCTCTAACATGGCTGGGTTTCATCTTGGCTGCAGCTGCAGGTTACGCCCTTAGCTCTAACATGGCTGGGTTTCATCTTGGCTGCAGCTGCAGGTTAGACCCTTAGCTCTAACATGGCTGGGTTTCATCTTGGCTGCCGCTGCAGGTTAGGCCCTTAGCTCTAACATGGCTGGGTTTCATCTTGGCTGCCGCTGCAGGTTAGACCCTTAGCTCTAACATGGCTGGGTTTCATCTTGGCTGCCGCTGCAGGTTAGGCCCTTAGCTCTAACATGGCTGGGTTTCATCTTGGCTGCCGCTGCAGGTTAGACCCTTAGCTCTAACATGGCTGGGTTTCATCTTGGCTGCCGCTGCAGGTTAGGCCCTTAGCTCTAACATGGCTGGGTTTCATCTTGGCTGCAGCTGCAGGTTAGGCCCTTGGATCTAGCATTATTGTGCTGTTTTATTTTGGCTACAGGTTGGCATGTTCAAGATCCATCCTGAGATCCCAGATTCCATGTCAATGGAGGCCAAGGCCTTTATCCTACGCTGCTTTGAACCCGACCCCGACCAGAGGGCCACCGCCCTGCACCTGCTCACTGATGAGTTCCTCACCGTCACCAGCCGCAAGAAGAGGGGCAAGAGTGGCTTTACAGGTAGCTAGGACAATGCGTCACCGGTTAATCAATGAAGTAGTTCGTAGAATATAGACATATCTGAGTAGAAAGACAATTGCTATTAGATACTTTATGTTTTAGATACTTTTTTTGTTGTTTCTGCACAATTCATATCATGTAATAAAAAAATTGCTGTTTGTCTCCTCAGCTCTGACACCAGGAGGTTCAGGTGAGTTAATTTGAGCGCCTTTCTGAGCTGCTTCCTCTTTAGAGCACACTGAGTCTGCGCCTAACGACATTAGGCTAAACCAATTGTCATGTTGACTACCCTACTTTGAGATGATTCATTCATAATGTAAAAGAACCAAAAAGCTCTGGTTTTCTTTGTGTAACAGTGGTGTAACTGTGCCCGCCTGCCTATACCTTTCTGTGCCCTCAAGAGTACCTGCGCAGCATCTCTCTGCCAGTGCCTGTGGTGGTGGAAGACACCAGCAGCAGCAGCGAGTACGGCTCCGTTTCCCCTGAGAACGACCTCAACACCAACCCCTTCAGCTTCAAGCCCAGCACCAAGTGTTACAGTGATCGGGACGTCAAAGCTACCCGCTCCCTGTTCCTCAGGTAACACAACATACAGTCAGCACCATATGTATTTGTGAAGCTAGCATTTTCACTCCAGAATTGTGTGTTTGAGATCAGAAAAGCACACTAACACTGCACCTCTGCCATCTCAATTCATCTGACAAAAAGCAATGCCAAAAAAACTCAATCTGGAGGAAAGAGATCAACGCTGACTCTCTGTACATTATCTGGAAATAATGGACAATGTAGGTATCTTGTACATCTACGGAGTACATTAGTTCCAGATAATGTACAGAATCATTTATCCCATTTATACCACGATGCCAAAGAATGTCATGTAATATTTGGAACTTTGGTGTTTTCCTGTATAATTGTTTTTTTTTTTAAACCTGAGGTCTCTTTAATCTAACCTGTGTTCCCCACCAGTATCCCAGTGGAGAACTTTGAGGACCACAGTGCTCCTCCATCTCCTGATGAGAAGGACTCTGGCTTCTTCATGCTGAGGAAGGACAGCGAGAGGAGGGCCACTCTGCACTGCATCCTCACTGAGGACAGAGACAAGGTGGTGTCCAACCTTGTGGAGGCTCTCAAACAGGTCAGTAAGCATCTAGTCTAGTAGTGGACAGGGTGAGGGGTAACCTGGGCCCAGTTCTGTTTTATTCCCTGGTATGTCACGCAGCATGACAATGACCATAGTAGTTGGCAAGACAGCACAAACAGATCTGGGACCAGGCTAGATGAGGGGCTTTCTCAGGGTAAAACAAAACCCTTATATGTACTCCTTTCTTCACCCTCCTCTCATCACCCCTCTCTCCATCCGTCTCTCCCCTGTCTGTGCAGGGTTCTGAGACATCGGACACTAAGTTGAGACATCAGCATATCTCCACTCTGGTGGTCAGTCTGGGGGATTTTGTGCGCATGGCGGACAGGAAGATCATAGCCAACACCCTCTCCCAGCTCAAACTAGAGCTAGACTTTGACAGCACGGCCATTAGCCAACTACAAGTGGTGCTATTTGGGTTCCAGGATGCAGTAAGTGCCCTTTCTTCACCTATTAGTAGGTATCTCTATAAGCATTACATGGCCTATGATAATTAAAATATCCCATTGTCTATTTGTCCACTGTGAATGGGTTGGAATTGAAATTGTCCTTGTATAGACCAAAGGCTCTGGAGACATTGAAGTATGATTCAAGGAGGTTTCGTAAACTGTTCACAGCTGAATTATGTCACCATGCTGTTGTTTAAACAAACAGTTCAGACAATTGACTGTGAAACACTTTTGACCTTTAAGAAAGGGTAATAGAAGGGAAATGTGTCAGCTTAAAGCACATCATTTAAAGAGGCTGATTCTGTCCTCTGCCTCTCAAATACAATTATGCAAATGAAATGACACTAGCCTGTAGCTGCCTGTGTGAGGCAGAGGTTGAAGCTGCCTCAGTCAATACTGAGCTCTGATTCCCCCTAGTGGATACATATGAAACCAGCTCTGGTCTATAGGGTACATTGTCTGCGAAAGATTACTATCAATTCACGATACAAACTTGTTTTTCACACTTGGATTTTCCAGAATGCATGGCTTTTTATAAATGTCTGTCGCTCTTTTTTCTGGGAAATGCTGTTTCCATAGACTCATTATATAGGGGGATATCTTAGATATCTGCAACCACCACACGCAATGTAAACAGACACCCGCTGGAGTCAAGCCTGTTTTCCTTTCCACGAATGCGTGGATACTGGTAGATGTGGATGCATACATATCCGTAGTAAATGTGTAGCTGTTTATTAATGGATGGATTGTCTGTCTGTCTTTCTGTCTGTCTTTCTTTCTTTCTTTGTGATTGATTGACCAATGCGTCGCCAGGTAAACAAAGTACTACGAAACCACAACATCAAGCCCCACTGGATGTTCGCCCTGGACAATATCATCCGTAAAGCGGTGCAGACTGCCATCACCATCCTGGTGCCAGGTAATAGCTGTGCCTCCAGCCGCAGAGTTTTAAATTACATTTTAACCAGGACACACACTGGTTGCCAGCTAAACATAAGAGTATGACTTTGAACAGTGCCCCAATCTAATCATAACATATATGTGTAACCTTGGATACAGAAATGCACTAGATACTATGTAAATATGGCATTTAACAAGAATATGTGTCTACCAGTTAGATGTCATTATAACAATTGCATTTAAAGATTATTTTAATCATAGAGGGATCTTTATTGAGGCTTGTGATGTTGCTGTCTTAATCTTTCATGTTACCTCTTTCAAGGTGCAGTTTAGCTGTTGGATATGAACTAGTTTTCATGATATTGCTAGTATTGCTGTAAAGGTGTAAAGATATATCACGTGTCCTTGCCCAGAGCTAAGGCCCCACTTCAGCCTGGCCTCGGAGGATGACCCGGCCGACCAGGATAACGTTGACGATGACGTGGAGCCTGAGGATAACTCCGCCCATCAGTGCAGAGCCCCTCCCAACACTGCCCATGACAACACGGTTGCCACCTCCGGCGTGAGCACGCTCAGTTCCACCGTTTCAAACAGATCCCATAATGCCCAGTGCTCCGTCACCATGGAACTAGGCAGGATGAAGCTGGAAACCAACAGGTGGGTCATCGTGCTGTCATAACAATGATAATGACTGTCAGACACAAAACCAGAGATTTATTCCAACAAGTCATGAACAATCTTTGCTACTAACTCCACATCTGTGACCAATCAGTAGTAGATATTGCCTGTAGCTTCACATTATTTCCTCCCCAATGTAAATTATGTTATGTAGAAGGGCCCTAACACAGGGGCCTAAACACAAATATGTTTATTTTCATCATGGCGCCTGCAGTAGCCGTGTTTAGTAGTACTGTGTTTCCTCATTGAATGACCCTGTCTCCCCCTCCCCTCCTCTCTCCCTGCTGTGTCGCCCCAGGCTGATGGAGCAGTTGCTGGCGAGGGAGAGAGAGTACCAGGCTGTTCTTCAGCATGTCCTGGATGAGAGGGAACAGGAGATCAAACTACTGAGGATCCGCTCAGAACCCATCGGTGAGCACATCCCAACATACACTAGTACACACCTTTATCTGAGAGCACAAGAGCATTAAAAAGGACTGCTTTTTAAATGCCTAATGGAATTATTTGTACAACACAAACATCAGGAAACATACAATATATATGATTTGATATGTCTACTATGATTAGTTATAGTTGTACTTATGTGTGTGACAGATATGCCTACATCATCTGTGAGCCAGAAGAGCCGGTCCACTGTGAGCCATGGTGACCCAGAGCTGATCAAGTGGCTGAGACTCCATGGGGCTGACGATGACTCCATGGACAGGGTAGGTCCTGAGGAAGCCCCGCCCCCGGCCACGTCTGTTTTAAATGGGTACATTATGTGAACAAACTCCCGTCCATGTAATCCTATACTAAAGTAAACAGTGTGCATTGTTGTAAAGCTGTTAAAACTAATGGCCTGGGTGTACCTGGAGGCTATTCATTGATTGTTAGTACTCTTTATGCATACTGTATGTGTAAAACCTTTATAACAGATACACAGTTGAGCACCATCTATTGGCCGAGCTTAATCTCTTTAAGGTACCAATGATTTTACCCATGATCCATCTTCCATTTTGTAGATTTTGACCGAGGATTACACTTTAGATGACCTTCTCCAGTATGTGATGAGAGACGACCTGAAGAGTTTGGGATTAAGGTATACAACATACAATACAGTATTCTCTCCTACACTGTCAAATATCCAGCCATGTTAAATACCTGATTGAAACACTGTAATATCTCAAGTCCGTCTTCATCTTTCTCTTGTTTTCCTCCTCAGAGGTGGGATGCTGTGTAAGTTATGGAAGGCCATTACAGACTACAGACAGAAACCAGTGTGAGGAGTCCTCGTGTGGAGTTAGCTACCTCCACAGTACAGGATCTTCACCACAAGCACAACAACAACAACTCAGTATTCTCCTCAACACTCACCACTGCACTTTAATCTCAGTATTTATCAGACCAAGACTCAGTCCTGATAAGGGACAGTTCCAGTGTAGTTTATCATTTATTGAGTATTGACACATGAGTTGTTTTTTGGAAATTCCTATTTTCAAATGGAGTTAAGTGCCACCGGTTATATAATGTTCAACAGTTATGACACCTGCGCCAAGATTTACAGGGCAAATCATGAAACATATCTGAGAATTTAACCTTTAAATGTTATTTGGTTGTAGAATTTTCTCCTTACTATCATGTGTTTACTGTCATGAGATTGACCATTTTCTAAAACAAGCCTGAGAGACAAAATACAACGTAAACTGATGTGTTTGAGCTGCTGTACATTATCTTGATAAACAGCATTGTTATTGCTAGTGGCTTCTTATCACTATTTGATTTAAATGTGTTTTATGGATATGCCCTGCTCTCATTGTCATCACTGCATGCCTGCCCTTTTGTACTTGTTTAACTGGTGTTGAAGGCTTTTAAACATCATAGCTCTTGACTTTTGTTCAAGTCATTTTTTTTACGTAATTTACAATGTTAGGTATATTTTGTTATTTTTGGGGGTAAATTATGCAAATATATAGCACATTTTATTGACAGTAAATGACTATTTTCAGTGACACAATTTACAAATGGCTAGATGTCCTATCAAATATATAACGCAAATTTGTGTTTGGAGGTTCACAGCAAAGCTGGTGCTGTTATAAGCCTTCTCACTTAAACCCTCATATCCGCCGCCCCGTTTGACCTAGAGACTTTAAACTTTGTAATTAGCTGTCTTTCCTCATGCTGAACAAATTTGCCTCAAGGACCCATAATATGCGTCAGGATAGATTTTTTTTCCAACCTTGAAACTTATTCACATGAACCATAGGACCGCATTTTTGTTGAAATGTGTCCGTTTTGTTTCATATTCATGATAGATTGATGACATTATTTGTGCAAAAACATATTATTGTGTAAACAAAAATGTGTCTTGAAAACTTAACTGTGAAATAAAGGGTAAACTGAAATAATGCTTAGGGACTATTATGGCCCTTACATTTCTACAACTGAACACAAATAATGTGTCCTGGTTTTAAAATGTTAACAGGTCTAGTAGTCTAATATTAAATAGACGTTCAGTTCTTCTTAATCCTGCAGATATCTCTCTATCATAGGGAGATGTATAAAACCAAAACTGACTGAATGTGAAACATCATCAATGCTAAGGGATTGGTAAAAAGATGGCTGAGTTATTGATAAATCAGGAAATCGGAATGACATGTCCATTTAAACAACTGTAGATCCACTCCACAGTGGCCTATCAACGTGAAACGTGTCATCACTATCATGGACATCCCTAACATGAACCACACTGAATTTGGTGTTGATATTTCAATAAACAAGGAAACTATTAACAACTCATTTTTTGCATATGTAATGCTAATGCTCAAAATCATCTTCCCCTTATGAACCATATGTCAGATTAACTCCAGATGTTGTATTTAGACTCATGGTTGCACATAAAGGTTCCTACATGACAGAGTGCTTGCTTTGTTACCCAACCGATCGTGTCCTTTTGGTCATCCCGTGAACCCTATCTATCCATTGCTGCTTGCAGCCACATTTGATAGATTTTATTGATACTGGCAATGGAACAAAATTATGTCGGAGGACCCAATTAATATTTTACTCTGTAAAATGTATGGAGTTTTATTTAGCCTGCTTTCATTTGTAGCCTATATATTATCTTTAAAAATGCAAATGCTTTAAATCAAATGTATATGTTTGAATGAAAATCATAACTGAAAACCCATGTTCATATTGTTATACCACCAACCTGTTCCTTTTTTATTTAAAATATTTCTGTCAGAAATACATGTTTTGTTCAAAGGTTTCCGTTTTGTTTCATATTCATGATAGATTTATTACTTTACTTGTGCAATAACATATTGTTGTGTAACACAAAAATGGGTCTTAATGTAAATGTGAAATAAAGTGTCAGCTGAAATAATGAACTGAACACAAATAATGTGCTATGATTTCAAAATATTCACAGGTCTAATAGCCAAATAATAGTGAGTAAATATAATTTTTATTACTCTTGCAGACATCTCTGTCATAGGAAGTTGCATAAAAGCAAAACTGACAGGTGTGCAGATACTGAACACTGTGACGTCAATTCTTTATTTTGGCCTCCAATCGCTGTGGATGTCCTGCGCTACAGATGCTGCGCAGTGTTATCATGATACGGACAAACGGCCTTTAGCGCCGCATGTTTTTTAAAGAAGCAAAGATGCTCGCCTGTGATTCAAGATGATTGGATATGAAACAATATGATGCTTTTTCTTTTGCGTTATATTTTTTCTGTGTTAACGCCTCTCATCCGGCGTGAAAATAGCTGAGAGGGATGCCATTTAACTGCGTAAACATAATGGCTTTGGCTCAGCATCATCGACTCATTACGTGTATGCTGCTGTCCTGTATAGTGACTAGCATTCAAACCCGGTTCTCTCAAACATTAGACTTGAAATCTAAAATATCGGGGGTGGAGGAGCTCTTAGAGGAATTCCGCAAGCAGCTCCAACAGGACCAGACGTATACCAGGGAGGAGGAAGAGGTAGTTGACGTCTGTCTGGCTAATTTCAACGCCGTAGAGGAGCACATCATCCGAGCGACTGCCTCCATTGAGCAGGGAGCCACCTTCCTCTCGGCTCCTGACCGGGTGTACAGTTGGAAAGACTGTCTCCATGCCTGCTGTGCAGACCCTCACTGCACGGTGGCGGTGGTCCAGGAGGACATGAGACAATCGGACGACAGCCTCAGCTGCTATTTGTTCAGCTGCACCTATAGAAATAAAAACGTTTGTTCATTCGCAGCACAGGCAGGGTTTAGCACCTACAGTCGGGCTCACAATACAACAGGACACCTCATGTCCTCCAGTGGCAATGGAGATGTGAACAAATTGGTCAATTTGATTAGGAGACCTGAGGAAAACCCTAGAGTAGATGATGGCACTCAAATGCCAGGTGAGGTTCTGTCTGCTGTTAATTATATTGAATATAAATCACAGGTTTTCAATAAGATACAATATAAATGCATGTGTATTGCTTATGACAAATCATTCATAATACATAACTGGTTGCTGGTAATTCTGTTCTCACAACCACTAGCAATTATCAGACTGGTGTATGGTTTGGGTTAATAATTTGCTATTGCCCCCTGCTTCTAAAATGAGATTTAATCTGAGTGAGTCCAGGTGTGTTTGACAAGGTTAGTTCTGACTGGGCTGTTTCCAGACATGGACGAGCCGCCCCGCAGTAATGCCGGCCAGGATGTAGTTATCCAGCTGCCCACTGACTGTGCGGTACTGGACGGCCGGGACAGTGTGGACGACTATGGGGTCACCCGCTACGAATGGGCCCTGGTGAAGGGTGAACCGGCCATCAACATGAAGGTAAACACTAACACTGAAGAGTGCACTGAAAACAATGAAGCAGGTGTCATTGGTTAAAAATGTGAGGCAGGTAGCCTTGCAATTTAGAGGCTATCCAGCAGCCGGAGCGTGGCCCGGGTCTGCCCAAAAAAATTGCCGGCAAGTGAGCTGGCAACTGGAGGGTTGCTGGTTTCAAATCCTAGATGCCATTGCCTGCCGGTGTTCCCTTGAGCAAGGCACTTAACCCCCAACAACAACAGCTCCACGGGCGACCAGTTGCTGGTAACCTCCTTTCCAACCGGTATGCCGGTATGCATGTGTGTCCTGTCTGAAGATGGATGACGAAGAGGAGACCTGTCTGACGATTGTGGCACGTTTTGTGAGAATGGAGATGCCAGACTAGTAAATTGGGCTAACAAACAGAAGTTAGGTTTTGTAGAAATGCCATCAGTGCATGTTCTGCAAACAATACCGTGGATGAAGGCGCGGCATGAGCGTGGTGAACAGATAGACGTGGTTATGGACAGCGAGGAAGAAGGAGAAGAGCTGAGTGGAGGGAAGATGTGTGTTGAGGAAGAATGGTGCCAAGTACAACAAACCGTACTCTGCTGATGGCTCCGTAATTGAGCCTGACGAAATGAGGATGAATATCTGCGGTGGCAGGTGTGAAGAACTCTGAGTCTGGGACTCGTCTCGATGGTCATGCAATGGATCATTCTGGCCCAGTAGGAGCGAGATTTTGTGGGGAAGTTGATCCCTGCCTTTTGGCTGACCCATATGTAGTCTCAGGCTGGGTAGAAAACAAATTGGCTACTGTTAAATCGGTGAAGGTAGCTTGAAGTAGACTTGTGATGATTTAAAGTCTTTCTTCCGCCTAGAGGGAGCGGGCGCTTCGTGTCACACGCCTCGTGACAAGACCTGTGACTTGCTTTGCTCTCCAGAGCAGGGCGCCTTTGAACGGAGTGGTTACTGGGGTGGCGTTAAGTGTTGAGGTGGAGTTACTGAAATGGAATATTCCCTGTGTGTGATGCCCGCTGTTTGGTGCGACGCAGGCGAGCGTGGTGGAACTGAGAAGACACTGTCTGTCCTTTTGGGTTTTGAAGCAGAGCCTTTACCTGAGAAAGCCATGTTAGTATATGTCAGTTATCCATTGATAGCATTTATGCCGAACCCACTAATGTATTTCAGACGCCAAGCTTATGGTCATGTTGCAGTGGTGTGTAGGAGGGAGATTCCGAGATGAGCAGTATGCAATGGGAGGGCATGGGACAAAGGAATATGTAGTAAAAAACAGTGTGTGCCAATGTTGCTGGGGATCAGAAATGACTGGTGTGAGAGAGACAAGTTGAGGTTGCCAGTGTCAGAGTAGAACAGAAGGTGTCGCATACTGAGGCAGTGAAGAGAGTAGAGGATGATGGGTAAAGGGTGAGTAGTAGGCCTAAGCCGATACAGAGTGGTATGGCTTCTTAGCATTCATTGCCATGGTTATCAACTGTACTGCAGAATCACAGAGAATAGATGATGTGGTGGCAGCTGCAAAGACTTGGGTGTACAAGTATTACTGCAGAAGTTACAAGGTGTGTTGAACGAAAGTAGTGGAATGGGTATTTTTTTAAATAAAAAATAAAAAACTAAATAGTGATATAAGGGGTAAGGGGTTTGTTGGTGCAATTCTTCCCCTTTTCATTTTTGTATCACAAAATGTAACGAGGTCGACCACACACTCCCGCTCAGTAGATGGCGACATGCACAAACAAATGTGCCAAAGCCATGATACCAAAGAAGACGTGTACTTCTGAGGGCTTGGGATAAAGCAGAAGTCACGTTTCGGTTAGGACCTTGTGTACAATTGACCAATAAAGTGATCTTCATCTTCATCTTAAAAGATGGGAAAACATAGTTTAGAAGAAAAACGTTCTCCTCAGAGTTGTAATCTTGAACGTCATAATGTTGCACTGTAGGTAGCTCTGACATGGTAGGTCTGAGAATCACGGCTGTCTCTTTGTTATAAAGTGAGCCATACACTTGAGGTATAGAGTATGGATACTGTGTTTGCAATAGAAAACCGAGGTGTAGGCTAGGCTATAAAACAGGTCTAATTTAGAACACACACAGTTAGCAACTAACCTGATGTGTTTAGTTAGTCATGTGCAGTTAGTAGTTAGTCTACATGGATGTTTGCATGGTGCAACCAGAGATCCATAATACACTGCTGCATATATGCAGATAAGAGGTTATTATATCCCAACCTGACCCAGGGACAAGAGCCCTATTGTGGGCTGAGAAGTGATGTGAGTTTTTAGTTATTGTGGAAAACTCGTCATAAACATGACTCTCTTAACAAACTTGGCTCCGATAATTGCTTTGTGTCGTTATGACATGGCGTCCATGAAACCAGCCCAATGTTTCCAGTAGACTGTCTTTGCTTTCTGTCTAACATTTGATCCCTTTACCTCTGTAGGTGACCCAGCCAGGGTTACTGAAAATCAGTGATCTACAGGAGGGTTCCTTTACCTTCCAGATGACTGTCACAGACACCGCGGGACAGAAGAGCTCAGACAATGTCACTGTGACAGTGCTGGCTCCAGAACACCAAGCTGAAGGTGACAAACACTTCAATCTCCTCTCTCACTGAAAGATATTACCAGCCAGATGTGCCTCATGTTCATCTATCATTAATTAGTGGATCTCGCCTCATTTCTGGCTAACATCAATAGCAATGTTTTATTGTTGTGGTAAAATGTATTTGTGCTTTTCTGTGATCCTGTTGCCTGTAATAAGTACGAATGCATTACAGACAAGGAACTTTGCACTGCAATTAAATCCTTGCCTCCATGGATTGAATCCATTGGATAATGAAAGCGAGTCTGCTATTTAGTGCTCAAACGAATTGAGCAGTGCTCCCCTAGTCAAATGTCTGGCTGCCTGATATGGCCATACCCATATGAGCAGGCAGGGAATAATTGTAATCTATTCACTGCATTGAGGGGCCATGGATGAGATATGCACATATGGATGAGATAAGAAACTCAGTCTGGCATTCAACTTACTCTTGAAAGTTGTAATAGTAGACAGCACAAGGTGCAATTTCGAAATAGAGACCTATTTAAACTTGTTAGAAATGTCCATATCAACTAGCCCATGTCAGCTAACGTTTTTCAGCTAGGTGTTTTAGCCCATTTTGTTGTAATGTTTGAGTCAACGAAATATCACATGAACACACACAAGACATGACAAAATGTGTAGAATTGCAGGAAATTAGCTTTAAAACTTGTCTGGAGCTGTAGATCACTGTCACAAGGCCTATCTATGTAAGATGTGTATAAACCTATAAACCATGAATATCCTCAAAGACAGATGTTACAGTAACGTAATGGGTACAATATACTATTATTATCAATTTTTTTCTGTCTTATCCCGAATTCCAACAAACATAAGATGGGTGACCTATTGAATACACAGAACAGCACTTTAACAAAGCATCCATAGGAAGGCTTTCAAGTATACCTGGGGGACTGTCATACCATGACGGGAAGCAGAATTGTCCAGAACGCTCTGATGAGGATTTCTGCCAGAGCTGTGAGTCACTCAGTCTGTCTTCCTCACATGGATAGCCACAGGGAGGCAGGAGCTCCTGGAAATGGTTGACTTCACTGTAAAAATAAAGGTTAACCCTGGGAATTGGCCCACATGGATAGGGCTAAACTGAAATGTTTCTTAAAGAATAAATATGAAAAGCATATGCATAACCATGGTAGCAATAGAAAGGGAACAGTTTGGAGAAAATGGGGAAATTATTAGACCAAAGGAGAGGACACAACAGTTCACATGACGCAAGTGTGCATTTTACATTTACTGTACTTTTTTCCCACATTTGTTGATAATGAAATCTTCTGGGTACATTCAGTAAGATGATAAGACAGTTCCTGGAAAATGTGGGATAGGTGCAACATAAGACCAAAAAATGACAAGGGTTTGAGTGAGAGGACAAACTGGTGTCTCTATGTGGCCTCTCCACAGTGTGCACAGTTCCTAAGTCATTTCAATGCATTTTATGACTCAAAGAAGAGTTTTCAACTATAATGTTCTTTTTTTGAGCTCTCCTAGCTGTGCCGTTGAGGAACGAGAGCAAGCACACTTGTAGTTGCTTCGTTTGGAACACAACCCTGCATCCTCCACCATCACATGATTGTTTACGCAATTCCCCAAAACTTTCCATTATAAATTGCAATCTGGGTCAGGTGGGCATGCTTTTAAAGCTTGTTCTATTGTCAACATGACTAGCTAAGTTATACAATACAATCTTACAGTGTTAGGCTTTCACAGGGCAATTCAGAGAAACAGGTCATCATTTTGGTGCACATAGAACGAAGTCATGCATGCATTCAGGTGCGTGCATTCAGGTGCGTGTATTCAGGTGCGTGCATTCAGGTGCGTGCATTCAGGTGCGTGTTCCATGGCAAATTTTCTTCACAATAAACAAACAGGCTCATTCTGTTCAGAACAACCCAGTATGACGACATGTCATCTTGTAACTGTACATCAAACATAGTGATCATAAACGTTGCCACTGTATATGACATGACTTTTATGATTTGGAGATGTGAAGAGCATATTTGGAATCAACGGTGGTCTGGCTTGCTTGTATGACATCAAAGCAGTATTTATTATAATCCTCAACATCTCATCTTTCAAAATACATGGAGTCATCTTAATTTACAGCATTTCCCTCAGACCAAAACAAAAGTTGCCCTACTACCGGGAGGGATGTGGATAACTTGTCGCTAGAGGTGTTCAAGTTCAGAACATCTGTCACTCAAAACCCACACAGCAGCTGTCAGTCAAAACCCATGTTCCCGTACAGCCACTGCGTTCCAATTTAAGCTCTTATTAGTGCCTAAATCTGCCATTTTCAACCCGTATATATGGATACCAGTGTAAAGGGCTACATAAATGAAACGTTGATCATATTGTAATATAATAATACAAATAATAATAAAATAGAGGGCTGTAGGTTTCCTGTGTGGACTTGCGTGTACTAGGTTGGATTGTAGTTTTCAACTGGATCGTACTAAGATGGAGTGTAGTTTGAGACTTGAGTGTACTAGGATGGATTTGTATGGATGCTGTACAGTCTGGAATATCAGAGCAAGGAGGGCTGCAGTAAATTAATGATGAGCAGGTGAATGTGTGTTAATACTGTGTCTGAGAGCCCAAGATGACCCTACCCTGTCCTCTACAGTTGATGGGAACAGGAAGTCAATACCCCCCCCTCCAGGTCTACCCAGCCCACACAAGCCTGTGGCCCAGCCAGAGGAGACTGAGGACCACTCCATGGCCCAGGGTGGGCCCAGGAAGACCATGGAGGAGGCCAGACCAACTCCACCACAAGCCCCACAGACTCCACAGTCTAGTGACTGGAGCAAGGCAGTGCCCCGAGTCCTACCACTGCCAAGTCACAGTGAACAGGAGAGCCCTGTCCATCAAGGTGCTGTCATTGTGTAGCTATTATCTAGCTAGCTATTGTGTATTTACTACCTAGCTAGCTATAACCCAGTAGGCAATTCCATGCACATCAAAACACCATATAAACAGATTTAAACACAAACCTGTAATGGTTAACATGAACTACAACTGTGAAGGAATTAAATCCATTTGGCATGTCTGCACATCATTCTGGTTGGCCAGAGTTTTGTCTGTGCTAGCGGAGAGCGGAAGGTTCTTTGTGTGACAGTAAGTGCAGAGAGAGGCAGATTCTCCCCTGCAGGCAGCCATTGAGCCTCCCCCCACCACCAAACACACAAAGCTGATCTGGAAACTTTGGGGCAAAGCAGAATGCAGGCCACAGGGGCAATGTGAGACATGAAGGGCTGGGACAGGAGTGAGCCTGACAGGGGTCCTTCATTCCCATGAACCCCCTGAGCGGTGGAGCAAAGCACTCCTCTGTCCTCTGATCCCTGGGTTAGGCTAGCCTGAGACAGATGAGGCAAGGTACTTCTCATTTGACCTTATCACAGACCACCTGCCAAAATCTCTCCCTCCCTCTCTCTATGTTCCACTTGACCAAATCACTCCCTCCCTCTCTCTATGTTCCACCTGAACACATCTCTCCCTCTCTCTATGTTCCACCTGAACAAATCTCTCCCTATGTTCTACCTAACCAAATCTCTCCCTCTCTCTGTTTCACCTGACAAAATCTCTCCCTCTCTCAATGTTCTACCTAACCAAATCTCTCCCTCTCTCTATGTTTCACCTGACCAAATCTCTCCCTCTCTCTATGTTCTACCTAACCAAATCTCTCCCTCTCTATGTTTCACCTGACCAAATCTCTCCCTCTCTCTATGTTCTACCTAACCAAATCTCTCCCTCTCTTTGCTCTCTCTATGTTTCACCTGACCAAATCTCTCCCTCTCTCTATGTTCTACCTAACCAAATCTCTCCCTCTCTCTGTTTCACCTGACCAAATCTCTCCCTCTCTCTATGTTCTACCTAACCAAATCTCTCCCTCTCTTTGCTCTCTCTATGTTTCACCTGACCAAATCTCTCCCTCTCTCTATGTTCTACCATACCAAATCTCTCCCTCTCTCTATGTTTCACCTGACCAAATCTCTCCCTCTCTTTGCTCTCTATGTTCCACCAGACCAAATCTCTCCCTCTTTCTGTCCCAGCAGAGCCCTGTGCAGCGCCCCCTGCTGTGGGGCCATGTAAAGGCATCTTCCCACGCTGGTTCTATGACCCTGTGGCTGAAGAGTGCAAGCACTTCATCTACAGAGGCTGCAAGGGCAACCACAACAACTTCCTGCAGGTGGCAGACTGCGTCAATGAATGTATAAAAAAAACAGGTGGGATTTTGCTAGTAGAGTAAATTTTTGAAGAATTATCTGGATTCTGATGTGCATCATCATTACATATTGTATGAGGTGTATAAAATATAGGAATATAATTATACAAATGAATAATGGAAACAATTATTCAGGTCCCGCTAACAAGCAAACGACATTGGCACCTCCCCCCACCACCAAACACACAGAGACAGGTACATTTAATTATCTTGTGATAATTACTCCTGAACATGATCATTCATGACCTTAATACAATCTCTCACCTGTTTCAGTCTTACCCAGTACATTTCCTGCGGAGGCCCCTAAAGTGACAATGAAGTGGCCAGAGATCAAACCACTACCAGAGCGTGACATGCTCCCAATATCCAAACCACATTCAGTAATGGGAGGACACCCAGGGCCTGAGTCAGGTCTGTTCAGCACCTGCTGCTTATCTGTTGATCTTTATTACAAAGGCTGTTTTGAATTCAAATTAACATTTTACCTACACACTGAAGAAGGCTGTAAAACCGAAACGTCTGTATGCTATCCCTGATGCAGTGAAAATAATTAAAACATTGAAAACAAAATAACGAAGGAACCTTTATGCAACATCTTCTTGAGTCCGAACCCATTACATCCCTTTGTTTGTCTGTATTGGCGGGTTTTACGCACCAGCCAAGCTTCTGGGAGAGCGCCATGGTTCTCTTCTGATCTGTTCTTCATCCTTATCAACTTATTATAACTCTGTAATATTATGTTATACATGCAGAAATACAGATCGTATATGACAGTGTCTGTGACTTGTCTTTCTCTCTCTCTTCTCCCATGCAGGTGCTATACTGCCATTGGCTCTAGGCCTGATCATCACGGCTTTGCTGCTGCTCATGATTGGCTGTCGCCTGCGGTTGGTCCGCCACAAGCTGAAGAAGGCCCGACCCCTCACCACTGAGGAGTCTGATTACCTCATCAATGGCATGTACCTGTAGCAGCATAGACAGGGATGAATGCTCCACGGAACTAGAATGAGAGGTTCCAAGTCCCTTCAATTCATTCTATTTATATGGGAAACCCCAACACTGTCAGTCAACTGTTGGCCAGGTGGAGTCTTCATGATTACCGAACAAACTTTCTACATCACGACTGTGTACGACTTCTTCAGGTGCACTCGATTTAGATAACTCGACGTGCGAGGTAGGCGGCGATCACTCTTTGGAATGGTCCCAAAAGTGCAAACTCTACCCACACAGCACTCGAGGTGAGCTAAATCAAACACAGCTTTTAACAGGAAATACATGTTTTTGCCACTTTTGTACACTCACTTAGTGTACAAACTGATGGTTGTCTGCACTTAGGTTTGGAAAGAGATGCTTTCCTTCTTCTTTCATAATTTCTTTCACCCTTAAAGATGTTATTTTAATATTACAACAAAATGTCAGTCATGGATGTATATTTTCGTGGAGATATATAGTACTTCATCCATTATGTAATACTCTTGCCACTGTTGTGCTATGATGCTGTATATCTATTAGACTTGGCGTAGAATTAAACATTTTACCAGACTACTTTGAAATATGGGGATAGCGAGATATGTAATTTATTGTAAATTCCAATCATTACTGAAAATTATTTTGTTAGAAAACCAAGTAATTCCAGAAAAGCCCATATCAAGCCATAAAGCATTCTAGGATGTGTCTGATATGGTATGTTGTTTTTCTTTATCATCTATGTAGTTTCAATGTTGATGTGTAGATAGATGTATCTTAAAAGTCTGTATGCACACAGTTTGTGTGAGATAGTAAAGTTAACTCTTGATCAATGTCTTGTGATTCTGTGCCAAAGGCTTAGGAGTATTTTAAATTGGTAAGAGATGCAATCTGAATATACAATGTGGATTCTTCCATCTCTGTTCAGCTATTATATTCCACCTTTTGCCACTCCTGTCATTTGCCGAAGATGTGGCAAGAAGTGGAACGTTAGCTAAAAAGTCTGGTACACAGACTAAATTCTTCCTGCTCTACCATATATTTTTTAGAATGGCTAGGAAATGGCAGTATAGAAGCCGTCTTCAACAGCATAGACAGCTTGTAGCAATAAACACTCCATAGCACAAAAACATAAGCATATTTTTATTTTCATTTTTGCCATTCCAGAAATTGTGAAAGCCATAGCTCATCCAATATTCAATTTTTTTAAACAGACATTCAATCGCTTTGCATTAAAATGTATTTTGGCAACGCACCGGCTACCTTGTTTCACACTCACTCACACACACACACACACACACATATATATATATATATATATATATATATATATATATATATATATATATATGGCTCTGCTTAGTTTAGTGTCGGCAATCAGTAAAGCTTGCAGTCTTGTCATGGACACCAGAGGCAGCACACAATAAATCATGGGGGAAATCACAACCCTGAATGTGTGCACGTGTTCACATGTGTATATACACACTCACTCCCATATGTAGTTGGACAGTGACACTAACATTTTAAATGTGGCTCTGTACTTCAGCATTTTGGATTTGAGATCAAATGTTTCATATGAGGCAACATTATAGAATGTCACTGTTTATTTTAGGGTGTTCTCATATTTGTTTTACTAGTTTAGAAAGGAAAGCACTATGTATCTTGTCCCCCATTTAAAGAAGTCATAAGTATTTGGACAAATGGGCTTATAGTGTATTATGGTAGTCAAAAGTTGAGTATAATTCTTAACGCTTGACTACATTAAGCTTGTGACTCTACAAACCTGTGATGCATTTGCAGGTTGTTTTGGTTATGTTTTGACCAATAGAAACTGAATGAAGAATGTCATTTTCTTTCAAAGTGAGTAATGAAGATGTTTCTGAACCCTTCTGAATGAATCCTGAATGAATCATGAATGAGAAGGTTACAAAGGCTGCAACAAAACAAAACATGCTAATCTCTCACCATTACCAATAACAGAGGTTATAATTTAGGGGTCTTTGTACCTGTAAACTTCTCACTCATCACTATTCACAATTTGTTCAAGATCACCCATAACATCCACATGAATGTAGAATTGTTAAGAAACATCTTCTATTCTTACAATAAATGACTCATAAATAACCCAATACATCATTGCCCATTCACTTCCTATTACGCGACGACGCTGATATATGTTAGCAGAGCAGCAGTACAGACATCTACAGTCAGATCTTCAGATGCACTCTAAATTAAGTGGCTGAATAATCTCTTCATCTCAGGCTTTCCTCATCAGAACAGTCTTTACATTCAGCTTTGTTTGGAGCTGAAATGCATTATTGTGAAATGGTTGATTTGCAAATCAAGATGTAACCACAAAAACTCAATCTTGCAGCAAATCAAAAGGAAAATTCACAACCCAAAAAATGCAGGCCAATATATATATATATTTTAAACAACCCCCGACACATTCTTCTGTTCAATCTCCAGCAGTCGTTATTCTGACCTCAGGGGTTATTCCTCAGCATGATACTCTAGGTAGAGTTAAACGAGAAAAAACAAAATCACCATGGTTTGTTGTTTTCAAAGAAATCCAATGGCTGTTGTTGGAACCCAAAGTAGTCTCCTCCAGGTTCACATTGAAATGTGGAATATGGACAGTCTGTCGCCTCAAAGTTCATCCCTGTGAGAAAGAGGCAAAACATTAAGAAATGGACATAAAGAGGAAATACACTATGTCAAATCATATCCACCTCCTCTTGTCATGCAACCATAGGTTAGAGTTAGACACTTCCATGCACAAACTGTTATAGAATGCCCCACACCATGTGCAAAATCCAAATGTCCCTATGGTTATTTGATTTCTCCATCTCTTCAGATTTAACCAATGAATAACTAGTATATTATGCAGTAGGGGAGAGTGGGGTAAGTTGAACCATTTTTTACATTCAGCATTACTCTGTCAAGGGGAATATAGTATTCTTTCTAACAAAGATATATATCTACATATATTTCAGGATGAGGTTTCCCTGGAAATAATCAGCATATGTAAACAAAACAGTTCTGAAAACATTGCTTGTTCTTTTAGCACAACTTACCATAGATATGGGGTTAATTCTGTACTGAATAAAATATTACCACTACCTTTTAAAAAAAAAACTCTTTATTTCACAAACGCAATTCAACACAATTGCTTTTTTGTCTTTTAATCATTTTAAGCATATTTTAAACACAGGCTTATATTCTACCTCATATCTTAGTGATAATGCCTTGCATTAAACCTGGGAAGTAAACACTTCAATTTGCTCAACTTTCCCCAAGGAAAACGTTTTGACTATATTAGCCCACACAGCTACAAGGATTGACTTTCATGCTAGGTTTAGATTCTCATATTGTAGCTTATATAGACCCCATCTGATGTATAGATTGTTAGGGGTGTCATGATGCTTGTATCTAAACCAGTGTAGGTAATAAATAAAACAAAGGAATTAGACATTTTTGGACCTAACATGCTTACCACTTTTTCCATGTGGTTTCTTCCTTCAGACTCCATGAAATTATGACCTGTCCTAAATATTTGGTCAAATTATACATTTTGTGTATGGTTTCCTTAGAAACAAGGGTGACTCAACTTACCCCACGCTTTCCTATAATGAGGCTAAATGTCACTTCCCCTCAAGAACAAGGATGATACAATTGACATGCTCTCATGCAAGAAGTATCATTGCTAAATACCAACCATCAAACATATCAAATAGTATTTAAATGAGATTTCAACTCAGAGAATCCATTGATATAATTCCAAAGTATCCACACATGGTTTGTTTCACACCACACGTGCTTAGCTGAACAGCTTTAATAGCATACAAAACAAAAATGTGCAGCCAGTTGCCATAGTATGGAAGAATCAAATAACGATGACAAGAAGGAAACTCAGCCCCATGATGTACTCCAGGCCACACCATTTCACCGTTGCCCACTGTGTGAAGGAGAGGGAGGGGAGAGAGTAGGAAGTCACTTCCACCTGGACCACTGCTTCTCTTTGTCTGTTAAAGGCACGTAAATCACCCCCATCAGGGGCTTCATCTTGGTGCTGCCGTCCTCCAGCTTGTCGTACTGCTCCAGCATCTGGTTCCCTCCAGGCGGCCCCACGGGCAGAATCAGCCTGCCGCCTGGCTTCAGCTGGTCCAGGAGCTGGGAGAGGAGATTTAAGGACACTCACTGGGTCAGAATAAGATACCCTCCAAGGCAAAACATTTCAAATTTCCCACCCCATCAGACTAGTCTTCTCAGACATGCTGTTCACATTAAAGGGCGGCTGAAATGACTGATTTAGCCCCGATTTCAATCCTGACTTACTGAGAACGAGATTTACAGTTGAAGTCGGAAGTTAACATACACCTTAGCCAAATACATTGAAATGCAGTTTCACAATTCCTGACATTTAATCCTAGTAAAAATTCCCTGTTTTAGGTCAGTTAAGATTACCACTTTATTTTAAGAATGTGAAATGTCAGAATATTAGTTGAGAGAATTATTTATTTCAGCTTTTATTTCTTTCATCACATTCCCAGTGGGTCAGAAGTTTACATACACTCCATTACTATTTGGTAGCATTGCCTTTAAATTGTTTAACTTGGGTCAAACGTTTCAGGTAGCCTTCCACAATAAGTTGGGTGGATTTTGGCCCATTCCTCCTGACAGAACTGATGTAACTGAGTCAGGTTTGTAGGCCTCCTTGCTCACAGACGCTTTTTAATTTCTGCCCACAAATGTTGTTTATAGGATTGAGGTCAGGGCTTTGTGATGGCCACTACAATACCTTGACTTTGTTGTCCTTAGTCCATTTTGCCACAACTTTGGAAGTATGCTTGGGGTCATTGTCCATTTGGAAGACCCATTTGCGACCAAGCTTTAACTTCCTGACTGATGTCTTGAGATATTGCTTCAATATATCCACATCATTTTCCAACCTCATGATGGCATCTATTTTGTGAAGTGCACCAGTCCCCCCTGCAGCAAAGCACCCCCACAACATGATGCTGCCACCCCTGTGCTTCACGGTTAGGATGGTGTTTTTCGGCTTGCAAGCCTCCCCCTTTTTCCTCCAAACATAATGATGGTCATTATTGCCAAACAGTTCTATTTTTGTTTCATCAGACCAGAGGACATTTCTCCAAAAAGTACCATCTTTGTCCCTATGTGCAGTTGCAAACCATAGTCTGGCTTTTTTATGGCGGTTTTGGAGCAGTGGCTTCTTCCTTGCTGAGCGGCCTTTCAGGTTATGTCGATATAGGACTCGTTTTACTGTGGATATTGATACTTTTGTACCGGTTACCTCCAGCATCTTCACAAGGTCCTTTGCTGTTGTTCTGGGATTAATTTGCACTTTTTGCAACAAAGTACATTCATCTCTAGGAGACAGAATGCGTCTCCTTCCTGAGCGGTATGACGGCTGCGTGGTCCCATGGTGTTTAAACTTGCGTACTATTGTTTGTACAGATGAACATGCCTTCAGGCAATTGGAAATTGCTCCCAAGGATGAACCAGACTTGTGGAGGTCTACAATTTTTTTTCTGATGTCTTGCCTGATTTCTTTTGATTTTCCCATGATGTCAAGCAAAGAGGCACAGTTTGAGGGTAGGCCTTGAAATACATTCACAGGTACACCTCCAATTGACTCAAATGATGTCAATTAGCCTATCAGAAGCTTGTAACGCCATGACATTATTTTCTGGAATTTTCCAAGCTGTTTAAAGGCACAGTCAACTTAGTGTATGTAAACTTATCACCCACTGGAATTGTGATAAGTAAAATAATCTGTCTGTAAACAATTGTTGGGAAAAATGGCACTGTGATAGACTGTATCCAGTTTGCTGAGTAGTGTTGGAAGCTATTTTGTAGATGACGTCACCGAAGTCGAGGATCGGTAGAATAGTCAGTTTTACTAGGGTAAGTTTGGCGGAGTGAGTGAAGGAGGCTTTGTTGCGAAATAGAAAGCCGATTCTAGATTTGATTTTTGATTGGAGATGTTTAATATGAGTCTGGAAGGAGAGTTGACAGTCTAGCCAGACACCTAGGGATTTATAGTTGTCCACATATTCTAGATCGGAACCGTCCAGGGTGGTGATGCTGGTCGGGTGTGCGGGTGCGGGCAGCGAACGGTTGAAAAGCATGCATTTGGTTTTACTAGCATTTAAGAGCAGTTGGAGGCCACGGAAGGAGTGTTGTATGGCATTGAAGCTCGTTTGGAGGTTAGTTAGCACAGTGTCCAAGGAATGGCCAGAAGAATACTGAATGGTGTCGTCTGCGTAGAGGTGGATCAGGGAAAGGTAATAAGGTGGATCATACCCTTATCTCGCAAATATCAGTTTTAGACGAGACTGACTTTATGACAAAAATGATCCTACCGTAAATTAATAGGCAGAGCGTTTAATTGCTTAAATCACTGAACAGGCGCATATTATAGAAAGGCTTCTATTTGAGCCAGGCCTCTATTTCCTTAATGTCCAGAGCTTTTGCTTATTTGCATAGTTAATTGTTTCCTTCCAGCATTTGAATCCATTTCTTCATTTCCTGCACTAATGTGTTATCCTTTACACACCGTGTCACGTTTCTTTTGGGTTAGTATGCCCCCATAAAATTGTATTTTCAGTAGTTCTTATTTTCACCACTAGAGGGTGATCTGCCAATTTCTAGGGTTCTGTACTCCCAAAATTGTTGACTGTTTTTGTGCGTGCCAGTTAGATAGCAGTTCTCAGCCCATGGCAAGCAGTTTCTTACTGGCTATAAAAAGGGATGATAGCCATAATTTTTTATTTAATGCAACAAATCAAACCTCGTAAACAATTCATGGTAATCTTGTAAACAATTGATTTAGACCAAGCGTTGATTTACACATTGTAGTAAATTGAGACAGTAGAAGTGTTTTTCCGACTCATATCGATACCACCGTTTTGAAACAGAAAAGTTGGTTTTCCACTCAGTCGCTCTTTAACATGCAATGTCTAGCCTGAGTAGCTACAACTAAATAGACCAGGGGACTGTTTGACAAAATAGCACAGTATAGAGCACACCAACATTCCCTGAGACCGACCGACCAAAGCCCACAATCACAAATTGACATGTTTCATCTAACAGAGTTAGTCAGTGCTGTTGTTGATCTCTACTCTGAACACAGCATTCCTAAGGATGGTGGATTTAGGTGATGTGGCTTCTATTAGCCGGGACCCCTTTGATTCCTTCAATTGTGTTTTTCTGTGGTCTGGGAACTTACTGCTAGTGGCACGTTGGGTGCTGCCGCGCCCACGTGGATGGCATCATAAGGCGCCTCCTCTGGATGGCCCATCCGCCCGTCTCCCACTGGAACACAACAAACAGTCACCAGCTGTCACTCACATGCTGCCAGCCACCCCGCAGTGCCAACATTATAGCTGCCAAGCAGGCCACACACTGAGAATCAGAATGCCAGGGCACACAGCAGAGCTGTGAGATGACGGCTCGGCCTCGTCTCTGGCCTATGAGGCTAATGCTGGTTGACTGCAGGGCACGCTCATTGACTGCAGGGCACGCTGGTTGACTGCAGGGCAGGCGAAAGCAGACACTCTCCTTTCAATAATTTAGCAGAGTGCTGCACCCACATCAATTAAGCTGCTTTGTGTTGCTCTCCCAAGGAATGACCAATATTCATTAGACTCCTTTGAAACATTCCTTATTTTACAGTCAGTGCATCGCCAACCCTGTTTTAAGCTTATACAGTGTCTAGTGGAAGTCTACATTTTAAAGTAGATTTAAGTCAGAGAAGGTTTGAATAATGCTGCCCATCAATGATTCTCAACCAAATTTACTGATGTTTTTGACAAAAACAATGGATATATGTTGCCCTAAGAGTTGTGCAAGGTTGGTAGAATCTTATTCTAAATGATTAAGAGCTCTAATGGCTGCCAATGGTTCTTCCACCAAGTGTTAATTATAGGGTGTGGAAGCATATGCAATCAATACATCTTCATTTTGTATTAACTTGGAACCTTTTTCACTTTGAAAAAATGTGGAGTAGGTTGTGTAGATCGGAAGGACAAATATCAAATAGAATCCCTTTTTAGAATAAGGCAGCAAAATGTGAAGACTATACAAAGGGGTGTGTAGGCTTTCACTAGTGATTATTTTATATTTAACTGACATATTTGTACAATACATTTTAATAACCCAACAATACAAGTCACCAAATTAGAGAGAAAAATGTCCATCTTGCTTTGTTGCTTTTGGGACTTACCTATTAGTTTGACTCGACCAGATGTTATCAAGCTGGGGTCATCTTTCTTTACATTGTTAATAGAATCATCTACCAGTTCCTTGATGTGGTCAATTCCTATCACCTTGCCTTTGGGACCTACCTGTTAAATACAATAAATTAGGAAGGTCTGTGCCATCGAACATGACACAGAACCCAAAATATCCCCAAAACCTGAAATGGACAATTTACCAACTGTCCCACCAGAATACATTACCTAATATGTTATGCGTTTACCCATCATCATGTGTAGCTCACCATTCGTGCAAAGCATGCAGATAGGATTCCACTGCCAGACCCAACATCCAGAGCTTTGGCCCCATCATACAGCTGATCATGCAGTAGCTCCAACGCATAGGCGTGCTGGGGGAGAGATCAACATACAACTGCATCAGCACTGTACTTGTAAACCTCTGGGTATTGCTCAGTTGGAATAAATGATAAGAGCAAAGCGATCAATGTTTGATACGCAACAATTTATAAAAAATATTAAAATTAAAAGCTAGACCTACCATGTGTGGCGCACTGATGGTTGCTTGATAGCCTTTGGGTGCAAAGTGAGGGATAGTTAGTTACTAACATTCATCAATGGCTGGGTTATTGAATTTGCACTACACTACTTTATTATACTACAAGAAATAGGCACACACCTATTGACTGTGGGGAGTCCATGTAGGGGTTGCTTCTGGAGAAATGGCCTCGGTCTGTGGCCAACATGACTTCATAGACCTTGTCTGACTTGATGATCCCATTTTCTGAGGACACAGGAAAACAGTGTGATTCTCCACAGTGGACAATGGAGAGTCACAGACTCACAAACACTGCAGTGCCTTCAGAGTAGACTAATCCCCCCACAGGAGGCTCCACTGACAACTGGTACAAACACTAGGAAGTGCCCGCGACAGCCGGTGCTGCTGCTCTCATTAATACTCCCCCAGACCCCAGGCCCCAACCTTACCACTATGTTGCTCAGTGGTCACAAGGATACATTACACCTGCATTCCCAACAGTTTTAGATGAACAAGTAAGAATTCTGTCCCTTTAACTTTTTGCACATTTTGTTATGTTACAATCTTATTCTAAAACCTTACCAACCTTACTCATCAATCTACACACATAATGACAAAGCAAAAACTGGTTTGTAGAAATGTTTGCAAATGTGTAAAAAAAAAAACAGAAATACCTTATTTACATAACTATTGAGACCCTTTGCTATGAAACTCAAAATTGAGCTCAGGTGCATCCTGTTTCCATTGATCATCCTTGAGATGTTTCTACAACTTAATTGGAGTCCACCTGTAGTAAATTCAATTGATTGGACATGATTTGGAAATGCACACAACTGTGTATATAAGGTCCCACAGTTGACAACGCATGTCAGACAAAAACCAAGCCTTGAGGTCAAAGGAATTGTCCGTAGGATTGTGTTAAGGCACAGATCTTGGGAAAGGTACCAAAACATTTCTGCAGCATTGAAGGTCCCCAGGAACACGGTGGCCCCCATCATTCTTAAATGGAAAAAGTCTGGAACCAACAAGACTCTTCCTAGAGCTGGCTGACCCGGTCAAACTAGGCAATTCGGGGAGAAGGGCCTTGGTCAGGGAAGTGGCCAAGAACCCGATGGTCACTGACAGAGCTCCTCTGTGGAGATGAGAGAAACACTGCAGCACTCCACCAATCAGGCCTTTATGGTAGAGTGGCCAGACGGAAGCCACTCCTCAGTAAAAAGCACTTGACAGCCCGCTTGGAGTTTGCCAAAAGGTGCCTTGACCATGAAAAACAAGATTCTCTGATCTGATGAAACCAAGATTGTAGTCTTTGGCCTAAATGCCAAGTGTCACATCTGGAGGAAACCTGGCACCATCCCTATGGTGACGCATGGTGGTGTCAACATCATGCTGTGGATATGTTTTTCAAAGGCAGGGACTGGGACACTAGTCAGGATCGAGGGAAAGATTAACAAAGCAAAGTACTGAGCAATCCTTGATGAAAACCTGCTTCAGCACGCTCAGGACCTCAGACTGGGGCGAAGGCTCACCTTCCAACAGGACAACGACCCTGAGCACATAGCCAAGACAGCAAGTCTCCGAATGTCCTTGAGTGGCCCAGCCAGAGCCCGGACTTGAACCCGATCAAACATCTTTGAAGAGACATTAAAATAGCATTGTGCAGCAACGCTCTCCATCCAGCCTGACCGAGCCTAAGAGGACCTGCAGAGAAAAATGGGAGAAACTCCCCAAATACAGGTGTTCCGAGCTTGAAGCATCATACCCAAGAAGACTCAAGGCTGTAATGACTGCCAAAGGTGCTTCAACAAAGGGTCTTGAATAATTATGAAATGTGATATCAGTTTTATAAATTTACAAAAATGTCTAAACCTGTTTTTTGCTTTGTCATTATGGGGTATTGTGTGTCGATTGAGAGGGAAAAACAATCATTTTTAGGATAAGGCTGTAACGTAACAAAATGTGGAAAAGGTGAAGGGGTCTGAATACTTACCGAATGCACTGTATATGCACACAATCGGCTAGTAGGTTAATGTTATGTTTTTTTATTCACTTGAAAGACCAACTCTTACAAAAACGTCATGTTCTGAACCCACGGTGTGTGAAAATCATCGTTTAGCTCAGAGAAACCCTGGAGGATACAAAGAACACTAAAGTCAGGAATTAGCATGCATCGTGAGTTTGACCCGTTTAAATCCGGCTTAGGCTAACTTAAGGTTTGCAGCTGGTGAGTAGACCTAAATGGGTCAGCATGCACATAACAGGGGAGGATGGGTGTTGCTAAAAATTTACCCAGAACTCAGCTTTTGGGAATAAAATATTCCACCACTTCAGCATCACATTTTACCTCATGTTTAAGTATCCCTGGATGCAGTGTTGTGCATGTTATGTTCTCAACATGAAATGTGTCCCCTTTTATGTCTATACAATATCACAAATGTAAACAAGGAACAATAAGGTGCATGTAAACCCAAAGGGATTTTGGCAAAACCAGCCCTAGTACCAAAGTGTCTGCTGCAGTGCTTTGCTGGACACTGACTGTAAATATAGCCAACTAGATATGCTTGCCAAATCATGTTGGACACAAATATAGGCAAGCCAACCAGCTGCTCTCCGCAGTCTGCACCAAGTCTTCAGATCTCTCGTTTTTTAACAAAAATATCTTCCTAGTAAATGCGTGATTTTGAGCAATATGTTCTTATCTATTAGATTTCAATCTAAATCAGCCAACTTTCAATGAGCTAATCCACTTCCTTGCTGTATGGCACACACACAAGAAAACAGACAGACATTCGAAAAACAAATGTTAGCTGGTTCACAGCAAGATTAACTACCACAGTGGTGTGTCAGGTGTGACTACAAATTGAATGAAATATTGCACAACTACCTAGGAGTGCTGAGTGTGACCAGTAGTAGTAGTCTGTTGTTATAACAACAGGGTGTGATCATGCCGCTCTCCCAAGGAATGGCATATCCTAGCTTGTTCGCAAACTACTACACTACTCTCCATCTTCGCTTCTGTTGTAAAAACATATATACACAGTCGAACTTCCCATGTATGTAGTTAGTAGGCTAGCTCACTAATAAACGGTTTCAGGATTCACATTTCTCCACATATGCCATACATATCCCATGAACTGGCTAGCTAGCAAATTAGCTGTTTTTTTTTTGGTTTCGCAACACTGCTGTTGTAGGTAACAGCAGGTAACTAGCGTTAGCTACTACCAAGCCAAAAGAGGTTGGGGAAAACAATAATGTACATTATTGCATTGAAGGCATATAAAATATCGGAAGCTCTATAAATACGACTGCCTTGAATTAAATGAAGCCACTAGTTACTGTTGACACGCAATTATTAACTAGTATACTGTGCTGACAGGTGCAGATTTGCCAACACCCGCCTGATATTACTGTAGCGTGACTACAGAGGAACACATTGGCTGTGGTAACTAATGGAAACAGTGTGGTGTCCCAACGGCTAGCTAACGCGGTAAAAACTTTAGTAGCCTCCCATTTCTAGCCTAGCCCGACCGTTGCCACCATGCTTTGGAGAAAGCAGCAATTCTTCTTTCCCCATTAGATCTCTAAACCAAAATGCTTAATTATCCACTTTATATAATGAGTAAACTTACTGCGAAGGTTGTTTACAAGCTCTGCGTGGCTGGCTCCTCCTGATTTCCAGGCCATTATTACACACACTGCGGAGCAGGTAGAGAGCCTCTGTCAGTGCCGCGCCTGCGCCAACTCCTTTGCCTACGAAACTGACAACCTCCTAAAAAAGATGGAGGGGAAACGTCACGCGACATAATTCGCAGTGTGCAGCTTTTTCCACACGGTTAGTCCCTGAATAAATTGTGTTGACATATTAGTTAAAAAATACGATATTTAATATAAAAAAAAAAAATTGACCACTCAGATATGATTGCCGGAGCATGTAGCTATCTTCCACGTTCACCCACTAGAGGGGCGTGAGAACTTAACTCATAAATGAATTAGTGACGTGTTTACAAGGCGTTTAACGTTTACTTTAGTTGAGTTTGTCCTAATGGGCCACCATATGAGACCTGGCGGGATTCAGGAAAATTCATGTTAAGGGGACTTGTTTTAATTTAAAAATTAAACAGAAGTACAAGTAGCTACGTTTAAGATTATTATGATGGAGGGTATCAATGCAAAGTACGTGTCACAGAAAATCAGTAAAACGAGATGGAGACCGGTCTCATCTTCGTCTTTACAGCAACCAGACATCTTTGCTACTGGGTCTTGGGATAACGAGGTGGGTTTGCTAGCTAGCCAAACCGCTAACTTTACCGTTAACTAGCTACTGTCGGTACTGTCAACACATAACGTTAGTTTGCTTTATTATTCTCTGTAAATAATAACAAACATGTCACTTTACTTCCCTACATTGCAGAAGCCCAGTGTGCTGCCACTAATGTTAGGGCAATTTGTGCATAGCTAACGTTAGCTACTAGCTAACTAGTATACTTAGCTACCATCAATCAGCTGTTGAATATGTATTTTTGTCTGATTGCATACATCTCTTTTTAAGGACAACAAAATTTCCATTTGGTCCATCGGGGAGAATGGGATCTCCGGTTTGGACGATGAATTTGAGGGAGACCCCCAATTAGTATGTGAACACAAACATAATGGGGATGTTTTGGATCTTCAAGTAAGTTTATCAACTATGTCTAGGATATTAGACTGACATTGTTGTACTTGGTCCTTATTTTCAAAATATAATGCCATAATTGAATGTCAATCTTACACTTTTAGTTTCTGGATCAAGACAGAATTGTAACAGCATCATCGACTGGAGCAGTGATCATCTTTCGGCATCACCACAACAGCCAGGTATGGATGTTATTTCACAAGACATCATCATAATGAAGATACACCAACAATCATGGATACACAATTACAAATGTCAAGGTAGCTTGTGGAGGACCTTGTGTTCAATAGCACCTGTATTCTCTTCTCAACAGACATTGTCTGTTTCTCAATTGTGGGAAAGAGCACATCATTATCCCTGCGACAACGCTCCATGTACTGGAATTGTGTGTAACAGCCCTGAGATTGTCACGGTTGGGGAAGATGGAAGGATCATCCTCTTCAGAGCGGACCAGGAAGGAGTGCTGCGCACTATAGGTCTGAGAATGAAACAATACTTTAGTAACAATACCTCATAGACAATTGAATTCTCCCCGGGCAGTGGACATTGTTTTCATCAAGGTTGCATTTTGAACTTGCAATGAATGGCCTACATGCTAATTTCCAAAAGTCATGAACTGGAACTTCAAATAAAATCCCACCCTTTAGCCAAGATAATGCTGACAAACTATTTTTTTCTTAATTGTCAGAAAATGCTGATAGTAGCACAATCCATGATGTGACTTTCCTAAGGACTACGGAGATCCTTACTGTCAATTCAATTGGCCAGCTCAAAATATGGGACTTCAGGCAGCAGGGCAATGAACCATCGCAGATTCTTTCACTGTAAGCTGTTTAAATATTTGAAGAGCAAATGCAAATCAGTTTTTCTGGTCCTACAAGTTTGTTGTGTAATGTCCTTTATGTATTTTGTTTTGCCTGCAAGAACTGGGGACAGAGTCCCACTGCATTGTGTGGACAGGCACCCCAACCAACAACACATTGTGGCCACAGGGGGGCAGGATGGCATGCTCTGTATCTGGGATGTGAGACAAGGCAACATGCCCTTTTCACTTATGGAGGCACACTCTGCTGAAAGTAAGATATTTATGGAAGTCATTTATTTACTAAAACAGCAAGTCTATCTTTGGTTCACAGGTTAACTGTTTTTTTTGTGCTCAGTGTGGGAGGTCCATTTTCATCCATCAAACCCAGACCACCTGTTCTCATGCTCAGAAGATGGATCACTGTTGCATTGGGAGACTTCCTCAAATTCAGACACACCATCCTTCTTACAAGGCAAGTCATCAGAAAGATGTTTTAAAGGCTCACAGAGCAGGATGGTTGTGTTTATTGCCAAATGGTAGTATTTGATATATCAACATGTTTATTTGGCAGGATAACATTATTGTAACACCAATCATTCATCATCCGAATTTGACTTTTTCTGTTCACCAGGTGGACGGAACACGAGCATAGTTTCGCGCAGTGCAATAGCCCCAGCAGGTGGGAACCAGTCCCTCATCAGTTCCTGGCTCACTGGAGACTCAAGTAAGGGACGCCTTGAGACCACTCACATGCTGCCCAGCCAGACCCTGTCTGTGAACAGTCTGGATGTGCTGGGACAATGCTTGGTGTGTGGAACGGACGGAGAGGCTATTTATGTCAACAGACGGGTCCCAATTTAGAAAAACGTTTTGCTATTAACATTAATAGACATGCTGGCTGGACTTAATTTACCTTTAACTGATTGTTAAAATCTGTTTTCAGTAAAAGGTCTCGCTTCTGAGGATTAGATAACCTCAATCGGGTGAAATTGTTTTTGATAGTCCTGAAGGAGTTTGAAGAAATTGTAAGCATACAGAGGTCTTTTATTACCACTCAAATATTACTATTGTACAGGAAATTGTGCTCTGCTTGATTTGTGGGGAAGTCATATTGGTTGTGTTCATGTCATTTAACTCCGGTGTTTTGAAATAAAATGTCTGCATAAAAAATGTTCTCTCTTATCCAATTATGTGTCACTTTTCATAACAGACAAGATATACAGTATGACAAAGAACCATTATATGGACCACATTTTAAGTCTTATGAGAGATTATTTATAGAATCCATGTTGTTTATATGTTGTACTTGGAGGGGGGGCGCTATCACAAAGGGTGGTGGTGGTGGGGGGGGAACAACCCAGTGAACCAGCACATCCGGGAAACTTGTCTCTGTCAGACATCACAGGAATATTCAAGGCACAGTTGGGACTAACACGGAGTAGCATTAAAGTTAATTACTTTCAAACGTCTAAATCAGTAGATGTACTCATAGTTGATCGCACTTTCTAGTTGATTTGAAATCTGGAAATTTGATTAGGAGAATAACACTGCTGCCGGTAAGTTCATTGACAACAACCTGCTAGTTATAGCTAACTTGGATGGCTAGTGGTTGTTTTGCGACGCCGACGGCCGAAGACAACCCGCAGTAGCCGGGCCTTGTTATATCTGTGGTCGGGCTTTGCTGTCTTGTTTAGCCAACGTTAGCTGGCTGGCTGGCTAGCTATTTAACTGAAATTGAGTCAGGTAATAGTTACTTTTTAGCGTTAACTAGATAAAACATTGAATTGTATTCTTCGGTTACTTTTTGTTTTGTAAATTAGCTGTCTGGAAAACGAATCCACTTACATAACATTCTACAGTCAGTAACGTTTATAGGTACAGGTTTAACCATATTTGGTTGCTAACGTTAACTATTGTAAGCTAGCTAAGTTAGCCACCAACACCATTCGTTAGTTCCATTAATAAGGTTGTAATTTAAAGCTACAAAAGTAAACTATTACACTTATCTTACATAATGATTTGTCTGAATATATTAATTGACCATCTGTAGGGTCATTTCACTGCTTCAGTATCTACTGAGAGGTTGCATTCATTACTATTAGCTAGCTGCACCATGTTTATGTTTTGTCATCCCCAGGTACTCAGCAGGATGCAGATGTAAAGTAATTCGTCTTGAACCATCTCTTGGCCCCAGATAACCTCGCAGTGACACTGCTGTGTGCTTCTATCCTGTTCTTTCCTTTGGCTGCCAACCTACATGTTCTTACATGAAGAGAGGGGAGAAACCCGAAGGATATCGACAGATGCGACCCAAGACTTTCCCCGCCAGCAACTACAGTGGCAACAGCCACCAGATGCTGCAGGAAATTCGGGAGAGTCTCCGTAACCTTTCCCGGCCTTCTGACCTCCCTAAGGTAGACATGGGGGGCGCTGGAAAGGTGATGCCTGAAGATCCCAGGCAGCAAGGGCGCTGCAGCAACCCCAAAAACCCCTACCACAAGGCCTTGCAGGAGATTCGCAAGTCCCTGATGCCTTTTGCCAATGAGCCCAGCTCTTCTGGACGGACTGCAGAGGTTAACAAGCAGATGCTGCTGGAGCTGCTGTCTGCTGGTTTTGAGGAGGTAAGGAGGAATAATGTAAAAGTGGAAACAGTACTTCAGCTAGGTAGCATGTTAGTACTGTGTAGTAAATTAAGTTATTTTAATTTTAATGAATATAACTAAAATAATTCAGATGTTTAAAATCAGTCAAGCAACGTCCATACTGACAGTTGTGGAATAATCTGAATACCAGTGTTTCCCATTTATTCGTTTAAATCGTTGCCACCATTCTAACAAATGATTATATTTTAGAATATTTTTTATTCGGATGGTGCAACACTTTCAGTGTAAACTTAAAGACTAAAACTAGATATAAAGTATGCAGAAAAGATAATGGCGATATATGTATATATATAAAAACAAAGAGAATCTTTGACAACTAACATTCACCAAATTAAAGACTAGACAGTCAGGGAGAATGTAAAATTCCAAAAATGTCTTGGCATGGAGCCCCCATTCATTTTATGTTTGAGTCACTCAGATAGCATAAGAACACAGCATAAGCCATGGCAAAATATGTAGAATTTCATGAAATTAGCTTTAAAACAGCAACATTTTGTCTCTGCGAGCAAGAGAAGGAACTCAAAAATGTTTGCCCGGGGTTCACGCTATTGTCCATTACCACAACCCCCCCCCCCCCCCCCCTACACACACACACACTATGCTAACTTTGCCACCGCTGCAGCTATTGCACAAAATGAGTTATTGCAGAATGTTTTCCCTTTGTTGGTGGATGACGGGAGACTGATGTGAAATATGAAAGCTATGCAATGTGGAATGACCAGCTTTAGCTGCATGCTCAGGGTGTCATGATTGTCTGTGACTTTTAGTCACTAACTCTACCTACATGTACATATTACCTCGACTAACCTGTGCCCCCGCACATTGACTCTGTACCAGTACCCCCTGTATATAGCCTTGTTTGTTGTTTTACTGCTGCTGTTTAATTTTATTTGTTACTTTTATATTTTTTACTTAACGTGTATTTTTTTTTTTTCTTAAAGCATTGTTGTAAGTAAGAATTTCACTGTAAGGTCTACCTACACCTATTGTATTCGGCGCATGTGACAAATACATTTGATATTCAGCCCTGAGGCAGAGATCAATGAAACCAAGTATGTCAAAAAGCTACTGATATGTCTGGTTCTTAAACATTTTTATATATATATTCATATTCCATTGTATTTGAGAGTTGTGGGTAAGTAGTTTCTGTAAACTTGATATGTTTGTCTAATAGCGCCTCGAGAAACCTTTTATTTCAGGTATATGTAGTAGTATATGAATTGTGTGCAGGAAATGGTGATCCGTGCTCTGAAGCAGACCAACAGTCGCAGTGTGGAGGCAGCCATAGAGTACATTAGTAAGATGAGCTACCAGGATCCTGTGAGGGAGCAGATGGTGGCTGCCGCCGCCCGCCCTGTCAATGCAGGCATGAAATCCCCCGGTAGGTGTCTGTCCTCTGGGACCAAACCACTCCTTTACCCATCGTTGTTCACGGAAACCTGGCTACCATTGTTCCAGGATCTATGACTTGGCTATACTATTTGTCTCTGGAGATACAATCAATTGTCAATGAGGAAACAATATTGTGTTGTACAACTCTGGTTTGGGGGAAGGGCGTGTGTTTCAAATGAGAATGTTGTACAAGGCACTGGTTTGCTTTCTTTTATATTTCAGTAATGTCTATCGCAAACATAATTATTCATTTTTATATGCTGCCATGACCTGTAGTTTTTCTTCCCATCATTGCAGGCTCATCTCACATTCAGCAGCCTGTGCTGAGGAGGCAGAGCTGGAAGGGTTCCAAGGAGTCTCTGGTTCAGAGACATGGCCCCATGATGGTGGAGGGGATGATTTACCATTCAGACAGCCCTGGACCCCAGGGTGACATGGCAGGACGAGGCCCACCCCCAGCCTTCCCACAGGGTCACCCTGGCAACAACCAACGGGTCAACCCTCCCCTACCCCCTCAGGTGCGCAGTGTCACCCCTCCCCCAAACAGAGGTGCAACCCCGCCCCCACCTTCCTGGGACAGTAACCTCTCCACTAAGCGCTTCTCTGGCAACATGGATTACCTCGTGCCCCGCATCTCTCCTGTTCCCCAAGGGGCCTGGCCTGAAGGCTACTCAGCCCCCCAGAACCAGAGGGGCATCAGCCCAGTGCCCATGGGCCGTCAGCCCATCATCATGCAGAGCTCTGGGGGTAACAAGTTCAGCTTCCCCTCTAGCTGGTCTCAGAACGGCTCCACTCAGCCAGACTACATGGGACACCAGAGTGGTGGCAGCAGACAACCCCCTCCCCCTTACCCAGTGAATCAGAGCAACAGACAAAGCCCAACTGCTCAACAGATGCAGGCCGGAGGACCTGCCTCCTCCCCATCCTACATCAACGGGGGTAACCTCCCCCAGTCCATGATGGTGCCTAACCGGAACAGTCACAACCTTGACATGTACAACATGGGCGTGCCTCAGTCCTGGTCCCAAGCCCCCCCTGGCCAGCCTCAGTCCTCCCCAAGTAGTAGTAACCAGGACGTGTCCCCGTCATGGCAGCAGCACACCATCCCTGTCCGATCCAGCTCCTTCAACAGCCACCAGATGAGCAACAGGCAGGGTCACCCGGCCAGCTCCCAGCCCTCTGCCACCACAGTGACAGCCATCACCCAGGCCCCCATCCTGCAGCCTGTGAAGAGCATGCGTGTGCAGAAGCCTGAGCTACACACTGCCGTGGCCCCCGCACACCCACCCTGGATGCATCAGCCCCCTGCACCTCCCACTACCTACCAGGAGCCGCTACCACCAGCACCCATGCCCCAGGTACCCATGCCAGTAGCAGAGGTGCCCAGTTACCAGGGTCCTCCACCCCCATACCCCAAACACCTCCTCCAGCAGCCTGTTGCACACTGCCCTGCCTATGACCCAGGGCCCAAGCCCAGTTCTGGGAGAGAGGAGGCTGCAGAGGAGGAGGATTGTAGCAGCACTGCTAGTGACAGGCCAGAAGGCCCAGACTTTGCTGCTGTGGAAATAGAGAAGGAGAATAAACAGATCACCACATCTCCAGTGCCTGTGCGCCGGAACAAGAAAGACGAGGAACGACGAGGAGACCCCAGAGTGCCTCTCTACTCTCCCCAGGCCTTCAAGTTCTTCATGGAGCAGCACGTTGAGAACATCCTGAAGAACCACCAGATGAGGATCCATAGGAAGAAACAGCTGGAGAGTGAGATGCAGAGGGTGAGAGTACACAGTCACTGCTTATAATGTCCCTGTGAGTTACATTTGGTCTAAACAATGGTATAATCTAAATACATTTGGTCTATTCAATTCGGAGGAATACAGGATATTTATTTATTAGCTGAAAGGCCTACATTTTCACTGTAATGGATTTGGCATGTCCAATCACAGTCAACCTTAAGATTCTGGCACCCTCTTCAAATATGTTGTCATGCAGTCCTGGCTTTCAATCTTCCTGATTCTTTACTATTTATTTCCTGTTTTATATTTTCATTCTTTTGAATGTTATATTCTTCCCTTCTGCTTAGCTGTCTCTCTTTCTCTCTTTTTCTCTCCCTGCTGTCACTAACAGCTGATGTAGAAGGTAAAGGTATCTCCTATCAATGCTGTGTCCTGAATAGTCCACACAGATCAGTGACCAAGTAAGCAGCTGTTGAAAGATGGGCCACTTTAATTGAACAGCATGATGCCCTCTGCTGACTGACCGCATCACACCAACTCCTTAGAGAGATGCATGCCTTCCCATCTACTTTCCATGTTTAGTGCTCCGTCCAGCTTAAATTATACTTGCCAAGACAACCAGCCTTATTGAGAACGTCTGCTGTATCTCTTTGGTTGTTTTTTATCTCTTACCTTTCTAATGTGTTTTTAATGCTTACTATTTTGTGTTCCTTGACCTGGGCCAGCATTCTGCCAGGTTAAATCCATTGCTTTGCTAATACATCTGTGGTTGTCTTATTTTGTGTCTAATTCATGTTCTGTGGTTCTCTTAAGTAAAAGTAAAGTGAATGTAAATTGTCATATTTTGCAATTTAGGTCAAGTTGTCAGGGGATGCCCAGGAGCAGATGCGCATGATGCTGTCTCAGAAAGAGTCCAACTACATCCGACTGAAGCGGGCCAAGATGGACAAGTCCATGTTTAAGAGGATCAAGACCCTGGGCATCGGCGCCTTTGGAGAGGTGTGTCTAGCCCGGAAGGAGGACACTGGAGCCCTGTACGCCATGAAGACGCTGCGCAAGAAGGACGTTCTCCTCAGGAACCAGGTGGCCCACGTCAAGGCAGAGCGAGACATCCTGGCTGAGGCTGATAATGAGTGGGTGGTGCGGCTCTACTACTCCTTCCAGGACAAGGACAACCTGTACTTTGTGATGGACTACATCCCCGGAGGAGACATGATGAGTCTGCTGATCCGCCTGGGCCTCTTCAAAGAGGAGTTGGCTCAGTTCTACATCGCTGAGCTCACTTGCGCCGTGGAGAGCGTGCACAGGATGGGCTTCATCCACCGCGACATCAAGCCAGACAACATCCTCATAGACCGGGACGGACACATCAAGCTCACCGACTTTGGCCTCTGCACCGGCTTCCGCTGGACACATGACTCGAAGTACTACCAGAGTGGTTAGTATGATCCATGTTTTATGATTCTTGTTGCTGCTTCAATCCAAGAGGATGTTTTGGTCTTTAGGGTAACACTGTTCTCCCCATTTTCATTGTCAGTAAAGCCAGGCAAATCTTTGTGTCGTGTCTCTCTGCAGGAGACCATGTTCGGCAGGACAGCATGGACTTCAGTAAGGAATGGGAGCAGGACCCATCTAACTGTCGATGTGCAGACCGGCTCAAGCCCCTGGAGAGGAGGAAGGCAAGGCAACACCAACGCTGCCTGGCTCACTCCCTGGTGGGGACACCTAACTACATCGCTCCAGAAGTGCTGCTAAGGACGGGTAAGCCTGTGAAAGGGAACATTTGAATCCGCTCTGAAGTTGAAAATATTATCGGTGATGTTTGAATGACCAGTGCAGGAGTGGAATTTTGAAAGGTTATTATTTGTCTCTTGTGCATCATGTTATTGTGTCTAACATGTGACTGTGTTACCTCACTGTTCAAGGATACACCCAACTGTGTGATTGGTGGAGTGTTGGTGTCATTCTGTATGAAATGGTGGTTGGGCAACCTCCTTTCTTAGCAACTACACCCCTGGAAACCCAGCTCAAGGTAAATCAACCAGTTAAAAACTGAGCATATCTCATGTTGGCCTGGTTTGTTAAGTGCTGTTGTCCTCCGCTCTGTTTAAAGCTCTGGGTCGTTATTCTACCCAGGTGATAAACTGGCAGACCACCCTGCACATCCCCCCTCAAGCAAAGCTGAGCCCAGAGGCATCAGACCTTATCATTAAACTATGCCGTGGCCCTGAGGACCGCCTCGGCAAGAACGGTGCCGACGAGATCAAGGTGCAGCCCTTCTTTAAGACCATCGACTTCTCCAACGACCTGCGGCAAATGCAGCCGGCCCCCTACATCCCCACCATCGCTCACTGCACAGACACCTCCAACTTTGACCCGGTGGATCCAGACAAACTGTGGAGCAGCAACAACGAAGGTGAGGGCAACCACAACGACACCCTCAATGGGTGGTTCAGGAACGGCAAGCACCCCGAGCACGCCTTCTATGAGTTCACTTTCCGACGCTTCTTCGATGACAACGGCCACCCCTACAGCTGTCCCAAGCCCATTGGCATAGAGTATGAGGAGGGTTTTGATGGGGACGAGGCAGACTCTGAGGCCCTGACACAGGAGGAGGGAGACCAGGAAAAGAGCAGCAGGGCACAGGGCCGTGATTTGGTCTATGTGTAGTATCGTTTAAGAACATGTTTGTTCTGCTGGACTGTTTGCACATAGGTCTGGGAAACAGGTTTCTGGTTTGTCAGAGAGCGAGTCAGGATGTGTGTGTGTGTATTCAGTGGCATATTCTGTGGGGCAGAACAATTGGGAACAGATATAATTGTACCATTCAAGCAAATACACGGTACATATAACTACAGTATAGTCCCTCTACACTACAGTCTACAAGAGGAGGGTTTAGTCTTTTCACACTACAAGTGTATTCATGGGGTTGAACATGGTAAGGTTCATATGTGTTGACTCTGAACAGACTTAAATGAATTGAAAGAAAATATCAGGGTTTTCTTCGAAAGAATTACAAACCCTGTTTTAAGCCTTAATTTATTCAAGATTTTATAAACTGGTGATGCTAGTTGATATAAGTATGAGATTATTTTTTGGGGGAACTTGTTTTTATTGGAAATGTTCCTAATTTATATTTGAAGGTATTGCAATGGGGATATTCTGTAGTAGTGATATAACTGGTAGGATTTGCAGGGATAAGTAACTCTTGAATTATTAATTCCTGTGCCTTTGATCTTCTGCTCTTTCACCAAATACTGTATATGGGACTGCCATTTCAAACTAGACTAGCCTGAGTTGATTGAACTCGGATTGTGTGTATTTTTTTAATTTATACATAAAATGTATTTATAAATGTATAAATATTTTCTCTATTCTGTTGGTTAGTTGATATTCATTAGGGCAGGCCCTCTTCATTATTCCCCTCTAAAATCTCTTTCCTCTGTAATTTTTGTCATTCCACAGTGTTTATTTTGTTTAATGTGGCCTTTCAGCACCAAGGAAAATCTGAAAGGTACCTATTGTTGGAGCCGACAGGGTCTGTTATGCTATGTACAGTAAATGTTATTCTCTTTCATTCACTTCATCTGCTTTCATCACTTCTTTCATTCAGTCTCTCAACCAAAGCACTAGGCTACGCTGTGTATGAGCTCACTGACATGGCTGACCTGTTAATGAAGGACTGACGCTGTTGTAATGGGAAACTGGATTATGAACAGGCACTCTTTAGTAGCTCATGGTGGATGGATGGGTCTCCACTCCATCCCATCATTTAGCCTTTTATGTGTTTTGGAAAGCTATGAATGTAATTATGGAATAGGTACACTGACATTGCTGCACTGGTTTTGATTACATAATTCGATTTTAGTGTAAATGTATTTTGGGGAGGTTGGGTGCAGGGAACGGGAGTGATTAATAAACAATGTAAAGCACTTCCACGAATTCCATTTTATTGTCACATTCACACCTGACACCACTGGAACTATCCAATATACAGGCTGGCTCTACTAGCTATACAAATCAACAATGCCAGTATCTTCACCCAAATGTGGAGTCTGGTGAAGAGGGTCAAAGCCCATGAAATACAATTTACAGCCATATTATTTACACTTTTGGTACATGAGGGACAACAGTAGTAGTACTGCTGCCGCTATTGTTCTGAATTCAGTTCAGGATATGACGCTTTCACAGCGTCAAACATTAGAGGCAGCTTTGGTGTGGTTGTTGTAGCTGTCTTGTCAGACGAAAATAAACCATATTTATGTAGCTACCAGTATTGTATATATTTGAGCCATTGGGGAAACCTTGGGGATCAATTTGTGTTTCCGTCCGTGGGTGCGGTTCTACACTTTTTTTTGTCGTATTTTACTTTCCCATCAACAATGCAACAGGTGGGTCTAACTAGTTAACGTTAGCACTAGAGCTAACTAGCATGCTAAAGACGTTTGGGAGCTAGTTTGAAGTTGCATTTTTATGTGCCAGTAACGTTGTGACAAATACTTTTGCCAGTTGTATTACTGGTATTGTTTTTCTAAATCGCGGTGCTGTTTGCTCGTTCATCTGAAACGTGTTGGCTAGCTAGCTGAGTTAGTTAGCCAGCTAGCCAAGTTATGTTAAGTAAGCTAACATTCAGATAGAGCTGGCACGTCCTTATGTCCGTTGATGTTTTGTTTTTACAGAGATTCTGTTGTCATCCCTTCTGGAGAGAACTGTACTAACAACTAATGTTCTTCATCACCTAGAATGAGTCTGCATGAGATAAGTGAAAACGTGAAACTTGCTCGAGAGTACGCCTTACTTGGGAACTACAGTTATGCTATTGTTTGCTATCAGGGAGTACTTGAACAAATTAAGAAACACCTTTTTCACATTACGGGATAGTAGCTTCCAACAAAGATGGCAAAAGGTAAAATATAAGACGTTTCACTTTCAAAACGAAGTTTAATTTAAACCGAGTTTTGGTCAGACAATGTCTGCAAATGTCACTTCGACCCTTGCTCTTGACATCTCTTACAGGTATGGCAAGAGATAAACGAAGAAAACAAACAGGTTGAATAAATAATGACAACTCTAGAAAATTTTAAACTGGAGACCACCCCAACCAAACCACCAAGTAATAAAGATGGCATTAGTGACAAATGGCCTGTACAAGTAGAATGCAGGTACTGTATGGACTCATTTCTCACACATTCCTATTCTATTGTATAGATTTACTGGCCTATTCATAAGTGGATATTGCACTTTACTGGGAAAATATATTTAAACTGTTTTCAGGTCTTTACATTAGTATCTGATTGGGTGTGTAGTTTGGTTAGTAAGCTGTTTGTCTGAATAAAATAATGAGTGGGATTATTGCTTTGAGTACCTGATAGTAAGTAGTCTGCTCTCTTTCTTGCAGTGCTAAATGTTACCTTTTTAGTTTTGGCCTACAAAATAGCTGAACATTAATGTATTATTTGGAGTGCCACCCGGTACTTAAATCTGCACAATAGAGACTGGCAGTAGTCTATGTACATAGTCATTGAACACTGGTCACTTCAATATTGTTTACATACATAACTACTGCTGTGCACACCTTTTCTATACATCATGTACATACTTTTGATAATGTAGTGTATGTGGACACCTGCTTGTTGAACATCTCATTCCAAAATCATGGGCATTAATATGGATCTGGTTCTCCCCTTTGCTGCTATAACAGCCTCCACTCTTCTGGAAAGGCTTTCCACCCGATGTTGGAACATTGCTACAAGAGCATTAGTGAGGTCGGGCACTGATGTTGGGCGATTAGGCCTGGCTCGCAGTCGGCGTTCCAATTCATCCCAAAGGTGTCCGATGGGGTTGAGGCCAGGGCTCTGTTCAGGCCAGTCAAGTTCTTCCACACCGATCTCGGCAATCCATTTCTGCATGGTTCTCTCTTTGTGCACAGGGGGATTGTCATGCTGAAACAGGAAAAGGCCTTCCCCAAACTGTTGTCACAAAATTGGGAGGACAGAATTGTCTAGAATGTCATTGTATGCTGTAGTGTTAAGACTTCCATTCACTGGAACTAAGGCGCCTAGCCCGAACCATGAAAAACAGAGAAACAGACACCTTTGGGATGAATTGGAACACCGAATTGGAACACCGACTGCGAGGCAGGACCAATCGCCCAACATCAGTGCCCGATCTCACTAATGCTCTTGTGGCCTGCAGCAATGTTCTAACATCTAGTGGAAAGCCTTCCCAGAAGAGTGGAGGTTGTTATAGCAGCAAGGGGGGGACCAACTCCATATTAATGCTAATGATTTTGAAATTAGATGTTCGACGAGCAGGTGTCCATATACTTTTGGCCATGTATTGTATATCTACGCAACCAATAAGATGTTATTTGATTTGCTTAGGTTGATCGAGTAGTATTCCCTTCTTTCCTCAAAGATCCTCGCCTCTTCCGGTTAGGGGGCCCCCGGTTCCCTACAAAGAGAGTAAACATCACAACAACCGCCTGTATGTGGCTGGTGTGCGGGCTCCGCATCGCCAGTCACCACGCGGGCCCAATGTTGACAGAGCCAAACCTTTGAAGAGCAAGGAAAAGAAAGAGGCCCTAGCCACACCAAAAGACGACAAGGTGAACAAAGTACCATTAAGGATTAAAATATGGATGGGAAGGTCCTTTGTTACACCCTCCTTTCACATAATACAGATTTAATTCTCCTAGATTTTCTTAGGTTTACAATTAAAAATATATATTTTTATTGTATTACTGTCCCAGGAACTGGCACAGGGAAAATGCTTTGCTGGCATTACCCTATCTTAACTTGAAAACTATTTGCACTGTAGACCAAAAATTTGTCAATCTTCTTGTTACCTAAAATCATCACCTGGTTCCTGGCTTAGAAAAAACCTCTGCCACGCGGCTGCATTGAGCCCCTCAAGACTGACAAATAATCCTTTGTTTGTTTTGCAGAACAAATTGGAAGTTTCTGAGAAAGATGTGAAGAAGTTTGATGGGCAAGGATATGACAAAGACCTTATTGAGGCCCTGGAGAGAGACATCATATCACAGAACCCCCATGTTAAATGGTGTGTGTGACTGGCTATGATTTATCAACTGTCCTGAACAGGATAATTCTAAAAACATACAAAATGTTTCTCTTTGTAAGGATTGTCTAACAGGAAATACTTGTTTGTTTAATGCCTGTAGGGATGATATTGCAGATTTGGAAGAAGCAAAAAAGCTTTTAAAAGAAGCTGTTGTGCTACCCATGTGGATGCCAGAGTTTTTCAAAGGCATACGAAGACCATGGAAGGTATACATGGAAGCCCAAGGACCACTTGATTAATAAGTTATTTTCATTGGAAGAGTTGATACGATGCCTTGCTAATATGTGGTGTATCTATGTGCAATATTTTCCTAGGGAGTGCTGTTGGTGGGTCCTCCAGGCACAGGAAAGACTCTTCTGGCCAAAGCCGTTGCGACAGAGTGCAGAACCACATTCTTCAATGTTTCATCTTCTACTCTCACTTCCAAGTACAGAGGAGTCTGAAAAACTGGTCCGCCTTCTATTTGAAATGGTAAGATCCTCGTCAGCTTCCCTGCCCAGGCGGAATATTTTTTTCCTAGAAGAAAATCTGGTGGTATCAAATTACATGATGTGAAAGGGTGGTGTTTTTTAGGTGTTGTGGCTCTAGTCAGTGTTTCTTTTCTCCTCTGGACAGGCCCGGTTCTGTGCTCCCACCACCATATTCATCGATGAGGTTGACTCCATGTGCAGCCGCAGAGGAACGTCAGAGGAACATGAGGCTAGCCGACGGGTGAAGGCAGAGCTGTTGGTCCAGATGGATGGTACACAAACAGCAGCTACTCTGCTTATAGAAGGCCAAATTAATTACATGCACAATTCATGTCTATATAAAAATGTTTCTTGCCCAATAAATTATTGTACCCTAAATACATAGCAGTAATTGAATTTTGCTATAGTTTTTTATGCTATCGTTCCTAGGATATTATGCTGTTGTTTAGGTGTGGGAGGAGCATCAGAGAATGAGGATCCCTCTAAGATGGTGATGGTGCTGGCAGCCACTAACTTCCCCTGGGACATTGATGAGGCTCTGAGGCGACGTCTGGAGAAAATAATCTACATCCCTCTGCCTTCAGGTCCACAAACACTGCTCACTGTAAATCGTCTATCATAGTCCAAGACATGTAGGCATATGGACAGCAGTATTCTAGAATATTTGTCTGTTGGCTTTCATAATTTTTGAATTCTCAAGCAATTTATCCAACTGTCAACACATTCAAATGAATAGAGGACGCTTACCGAAACTGCATTGGTTGGGAATCATGGGGAGGTGCGCGTTCGGGCTGTGCGTTCCCCTTTGGATGGGTGCCTCAGAGCCACGTAGCTATGTCACAATGGGACACCGGACTATCACGTGTCAGTCTGGACTATGATAATTTACACTTGACAGTGCTTTCCAGTTAAACATCTAAAATCTTAAAGTATATACATATACACACACACAGTGCTTTCGGAAAGTGTTCAGACCCTTTGACTTTTTCAACATTTTGTTACATTACAGCCTTATTCTAAAATTGTTTCAATAAAATTAAAAACTCAACAATCTACACACAATACCCCATAATGGCAAAGCGAAAACATGTTTTAGAATTTTTTGCACATTTTAAAAACAGAAATACTTTATTTACATAAGTATTCGGACCCTTTGCTATGAGACTCGAAATTGAGCTCAGGTGCATCTTGTTTCCATTGATCATCCTTGAGATGTTTCTACAACTTGATTTGAGTCCACCTGTGGTACATTTTATTGATTGGACATGATTTGGAAATGCACACACCTGTCTTTATAAGGTCCCACAGTTGACAATGCATGTCAGAGCCAACAAATTGTCCGTAGAGCGCTGAGACAGGAGTGTTTCGAGGCACAGATCTGGGGAAGAGTACCAATTTTTTTTGCATTGAAGGTCCTAAAAGAACACAGTGGCCTCCATAATTCTTAAATGGAAGAAGTTTGGAAATTCCTAGAGCTGGCTGCCCGGCCAAACTAAGCAATCGTGGGAGAAGGGCCTTGGTCAGGGAAGTTTCCAAAAACCCAATGGTCACTCTGACAGAGCTTCAGAGATCCTCTGTGGAGATGGGAGAACCTTCCAGAAGGACAACCATGTCTGCAGCACTCCACCAATCAGGCCTTTATGGTAGAGTGGCCAGATCGAAGCCACTCCTGAGTAAAAGGCACATGACAGCCCGCTTGGAATTTGCCAAAAGGCACCTAAAGGACTCAGACAATGAGAAACAAGATTCTCTGGTCTGATGAAACCAATATTGAACTCTTGGCCTGAATGGCAAGCGTCACATCTGGAGGAGGCCTGGCACCATCGCTATGGTGAAGCATGATGGTGGCAGCATCATGCTGTGGGGATGTTTTTCAGCAGCAGGGATTGGGAGACTAGTCAGGATCAAAGCAAAGTACAAAGAGATCCTTAATGAAAACCTGCTCCAGGGAGCTCAGACTGGGGCAAAGGTTCACCTTCCAACAAGACAACAACCTTAAGCACACAGCCAAGACAACGCAGGAGTGGCTTTGGGACAAGTCGCTGAATGTCCTTGGGGCCCAGCCAGAACCGGACTTGAACCCACTTAAACATCTCTGGAGTGACCTGAAAATATCTGTGCAGCGACGCTCCCCATCCAGCCTGACAGAGCTTGAGAGGATCTGCAGAGAAGAAGGGGAGAATCTCCCCAATTACAGGTGTGCCAAGCTTGTAGCATCATACCAAAGAAGACTCAAGGCTGTAATCACTGCCAAAGGTGCTTCAACAAAGTACTGAGTAAAGGATGAACAATGGAAACAGGATGCACCTGAGCTCAATTTCGAGTCTAAATACTTATGGAAATAAGTACATTTGTTCTCTAAATTTGTAAACATTTCTAAACCTGTTTTCGCTTTTTCATTATAGGGTATTGTTTTACATTGAGGATTTTTATTTATTTAATCCATTTTAGAATAAGGCTGTAACAAAATGTGGAAAAGGGGAAGGGGTCTGAATACTTTCCGAATGCACTGTATATATTCATTCACAATGGCGTACGTGATGTTTGCTTGTTTTCTCTGCAGCCAAGGGCAGAGTGAAGCTGCTGAAGATAAACCTAAAGGAGCTGGAGCTGGCCAATGATGTGGACATGGCCAAGATAGCAGAGCAGATGGAGGGCTACTCAGGAGCAGACATCACCAACGTGTGCAGGTAAGGCCTTTTACTTTTTCAGGTTAGTTTTTTCTTCAACAAATAGAAACCAGTCACAAATAAACAATAGATTAGTCAAGTATGTTAGTTCCAATAACTCAGCGAAGACTATCACTGATTTGAAAATGAGGTGCCTCTCAAATAATGGAATAAAGAACCACTCTTAACCTAATTGTGGAAAGTAATGTTATTTGTGTTTCATTGCCTGGAGTGAACCCTCTCTCCATGACGTCTGTAGGGACGCCTCTCTGATGGCCATGCGGCGAAGGATCGAGGGGCTGACGCCAGAGGAGACCCGTAACATCTCCCGAGACGAGATGCACATGCCCACCACCATGGAGGACTGAGTCTTCTCTGAAGAAAGTGTCCAAGTCTGTGTCAGCTTCCGACCTGGAGAAGTATGAGAAGTGGATTGTAGAGTTTGGCTCCTGCTGAAAGTTAATCAGGAAGCCTGCAGCACCTCAAATCTGCAGAGGAATTAGTAGGAGGCTCAGTATATATTCTGGGAACAATACTTTAACTCATGTCTTCCTTTTCTTTGTAAATGATTAATATTTTAGGCTAGGTGATTCGACATGCTTTAAAGTAGGGTAACCAACTGCTTCTCTTGGTAAATGTCTTCCTGGATACAGTCCATATACCACACCCAGAGGTGCCTTGTACTGATTATAAACAGGTTATCAACATAAATAGAATGGTAAACATTTATATTTATGTCATACCGGTGGTATAGTCTGATATACACATGGTTGAAATGCTGTTTCAGCCAATCAACATCCAGGACTCAAACTACATGGTTTACAATATGCAATTAGTCAGCCTCGTGGGCATAACAAAATTGGTAGAAAACATATACATGCATAAACACTAAGAATTTTGTTAAACAAGTTTAAAGTAAAATATGACTTGCATTGACAAGGCTTCCATGTGCTTTGTGTAGACTTGAGTGAATGTCACAAGAACATTTACAGAAACATTTTTATTGAGCAGGATTTGGGAATTCAATGTACAGTTTGATTTGAATGAAAATACATGATGCACACATGCCATGCTCCCATGCGTTTAGTAAAACAAGATTGAAATTGAATTGAGGCACCATAGAAGCAAAATGTAAAATAACTAAGTTCAAATCAGCATGCAGTTTCCTATTATGAAGTTGTTTCATTGACAGCTAACTGCATTCCATACTATGGCTACTAAGTCAATGTCCCAGGGCCCCATCTGTCAACCATGAGCCTAATCTTGAGAATCACATTGATACAATTTTATTTTGCTCATGCCTAGCCTGCTTTGAGGCAAACCAGCCAATAAGCTATTGGGAGAGGAGTAGGTTTGACTATTCTTAGACTAAAGTGTATAAGGTCCTATTAGTGTAGCTTCAGATGTCTATGTTGACAGTGCACGGCCATTGCGACTAATTCACATTGCAGAGAACATCCATTGTCATTCACTCATATTGCAAAACATCCAGTAACCATATTCATACATTTCAAGGCATAAAGCAGGAGTATATTCAGAGTGAACAGAAATGGACTGTATAGACAGGACACTCTAAAGCAGTTGTCTGTTCTATACTTTCCAGGTCTATCTGCAATGTTCTGTGACAGAGATCATTCAGCTACAGGAACTAACTGCCATCTGTCTCTATCAATTGAAATGGTTGGAATGAGATCTTCTATTTGCTCAGTCTCTGTTCGACACTGCACTCATAATGATGGGTGCAAGACTAGGACCACCTGTCCTTTAATGAACCTAAGCGCAGGCCCGTCAAGTTCAGACAAAATGTAATACCAACGTAAAAATGTTTTGTTGACATTTTACAACAAATGCATTGGTGAGGCTCTGACAATGATGCACTGGTTCAAATACAGTAAATAAACAGTTTGTCTTATGATTTAAAGTTGCATGCAAACAAACACCAAATCCTCAGTTCAATCCTCCAGTCAGAATGATAAAATATGAAATGAGCAATCAAAAATAAACCAATAGGAAGTCAGTATTTCATAATGCAAATTAGAATGGTTACAGAGGCACTGTGAGGTAACACAATCATAATATGAAAAATAATGCAGTATGCAGCTCTGCTTCCACTAGTAACATTTCAGATTCCTTCTTTGAGAGGAGGGTATAATGTTTGAGAAATAAAGCTAAACATGTTAATGCATGTGTAATAAGTGCTACAAAGAGATTATGGTTTCTCTAACCACATAATGCCTTGTGTTTTCAACAGATGCAATCAGACTCTTCAGTTTTCAATGAAGGCCTTTTCACCTCCTCTACCTCTATTTCAATGTTCTCCAGCAGGGTGTGTTTCTCATCTTCCGGCATCAGAGTCACAGGATTTAAATGTAAAATTCCCCTAGAGGAAAAGTACATTATCATGAGCATCACAGTTAAGAAAAGATGAAAGAACAGATGTGCCTAATTAACTGGTCTTGGCACCAAGGTAAAAAAATACTGCACACTGACCTGGCAGTGTTTAATTTCATTCTACAACAATCATGTAAGCAGGTTCAACAGGACCTGTGTGAAAACGTACTTGTGTTCGCATGTTGGGAAGAACATGTCCAGGATCTTGACAATGACCGCTGACCCAACCACACCAATCACTACCACCCACATGACCAAGAAGAACAGGGGCAAGGACTCAGACCAGAAGCGTCGCAGGCGGTCCCTCACCTCCTCCACCCATCGACACATGGCCTGCAAACAGATTTTAAGTCCAGAGCACATTGTAGTAGAGGAATTTTGCAATATTCGATTTGGATCCAATGTCCAATTTACTTACACTGTAAGAAGAGAGAGATTCTTTCAGTGGTGCCTCTGTCTGCATCTGATCAGACAGCCCTCCCAAGTCATCACCCTCATTGTTATCATACAGCAGGTCTGGGTCCATGCGGAGGGGAGTCTCCGGGAGCTTGCCTGGGGCAGCAGTCTCCTCCTGGGTGGTGTCCGCATGCTTCAGAGGGTAATGACTGGTGGTCTGGGACATCACTTGGTATTCAGCTGAGCAGAAGGAAGTGGATCATTATCATTCACAAATTGATTTAGGAACATTGCTTTAGCAATGGAATTCAGTTATCTTGTCCATTTCATGTGAGAGTATGAAAAGTGAACGAAAATGGCTGTTCTTGCATACCTTTTTTAGGATTTGTTGGATCTGTGATGACCACATCATTTTCCCTTGGGATCCTGAAAATCTCGCTGTGTCCAATGGGATAGGTGTTGGTATACTGCGCAAGCGTCTGGAAATTGGGGCTCATCAGTATCTTCACTTCACACATTTCTGGCTGCTGGACCTAAATGATAGAAAAGGATGCACAGATTTTCCATCATTGTACCACCATGGTGCAAATATGCTCATTTAGCTGTTACATAAATATCCTAACACCATTATTCTATTATCCTTTTCTCAATCAACTAACTGTACCTTTTTCCCCTCTATCTCGATGACCTCGCTGAACACTTGGAGAGCCACCACCTCTTCTGAATCACTCCACAAGCGATTCTGGCTCACCATCACCCGGGTGACAGTGGAGACATAGTCACCAGATTCAAATTCACTTGTGCCATTGGTGGTATCCACTGTAAACAAAGTGAAAGGCTGTTTTACATCAGGTGCAGAATGCTGTGCTGTAGCTAAGTTATATGCACCAGAAACATTTTCACTACTCACACAGCAAGGCTTGGCAGTTCAACCTGGTCACCCCTGACAACTCCACAGGGATGTCATTGATGAGCACCTGCTCTTCATCCACTGAAATATTCAGGTTGATCTGAAAATTAACATGTGTTGAGCTATACGTTATGTTGTTATTCAATATAATTCTGACAGGCTTAATCATGGACCACTACATCATAGTATAGCTTACCTGCAAGTTGTTGGACTCCTGCACCTGTGTATCATTCAATGTCCCTGCTGTCACATTGATCAGAATAGTTTCCTGTGTGAGAATCAAGAATAGGAAAGCGGTCATTAATTATTATGATCATGATATAAGTTAGCTAATGTGGTAGGCAGCAAGGTATTCACCAAAACATCAGAACATTCGAGAGTGACATACTTGAGCGCATTCTAGCTTGCTAGTATTACGCTCATGCAACCTGGCTAACAACATAAACATTAGCTAGCTGCAATGAGTCAGATAGCAACAAAAGGTAACGTTAGCATCCATTAGCCAAATAACGCTAGCTAGCTACCAAGATTAGCGTTACTTTTATTTATTTTGTACCTTTATTTAACTAGACAAGTCAGTTAAGAGCAAATTCTTATTTGCAATGACGGCCTACCGGGGAACATTGGGTTAACTGCCTTGTTCAGGGGCAGAACGGCATATTTTTACATTGTCAGCTCCGGGATTCGATCTAGCAACCTTTCGGTTAACTTACTGGCACAACGCTATAATCACTAGGCTACCTGCCCCTCAAGTCATGTAGCTATCTAGTGGTAGAGTAGTCTCCTACCGTGTTCAATTGTCGAGGTGAAGACTCAGCGAAAATGAATGACATAAATAGTACACATAGAGTATAAACTGATGTTCGTTTCATCGCCATCTTCTAGCTGTCGTATGATCGTGGAGGAAACAACACCCCCGGCCCAAGTGACACCGAAATCAATCAAGAGCGCGTGCGCAAGCCTGGCGGTTCTTCTTGAAACAACATTTGGTGATATAGTCATTGATTTATTTACCGAACGGCCTAAAAGTAAGAAAACATGCACCAACGTTAATGTCTGGTTACACACAGCCTACATTTGATAATGACATTTGCTCAAATTAAAATATCAACTGTTATTCTACTGCTAGCAAGATTGCTAACCATTGCCAATCTATAGCATATTGCTAGCTAGCTAGTAAAGCTAAATGTTAGCTAACTTGTTAGTATTATATTTCAGAAACATAGGATTGCCATGGATACGCTTAATATGACAGTTTACTCAGTGTTGATGTGGTGGATCATTGAAACGAAGGCCGGGAGAGAATTCCTAGCCCAAAACAACCAAATTCTCAAACTAAACGTGAATCAATTCTCAATTGCGGTACGGTTCTAGAAGTTTATAACGTAGGTGCACACGGGTCGAGAGAAATATTTGAGGTGACAGACAGTTGTAGTAGGATGTCCATACTACACAGTGGTGCATACTCTTGCCTGCATCTAGTAGGTCTAGGCTCTGGTGTAGTTGTCATTAGTCCAACAGTTGTAAACGAGAGTTTCTATTGGACAAATTCATATGTTTATCCCCATTTCGTTCCGTTTACGAAACGTTTTTCAACCGAATCGGCGGAATGAATACAGCCCTGATCGCGCACAAACTGTTCACTTTCATAGCCACATACAAACAGCTTATTGTATTCGTTATCGCATCTACGTGCTCTCCTCTCACATTTCCCCGTTGCTTGTGGACTTCAATGCACAACACATCAGCTGCCTGTGACCTACCGAAAACTTTTCCATATCATAACCGCTACATCGTTGTCACCATATTAGCTAAAGTAGCTTCATAGTCAACATAGCTAATAACTAACGCGTTAGTAAACCCCCTACAATCATGCAGTATAGTCAGTAAACACTTTAGCGGTTAGACCGGTGGCAATACATTTGTAACACCAAAAGCTTACCTTGACTTGGAAGAGTTCCACCGAGGTAAAAAAAAAAACAGTTTCAAGTTGGATATTCGCGCTTTCAAACCACTTGAGCCACAGACTCCAAATAAGTGTCATGATGCTGGAAAAATTGCGCACAACATTGCACAGGTCTTATTTTCACGATTTGGACATTAATTCGCTTTCCAAAACTAATAAACATGTGGAAATGTGAGTAGCATTTTGTATACCCAGTTGAATTAGTTAGGGAGTGTAAACAAAATACAAACTTGTTTACATTCGAATTTCAATAGCTCCTTGGTCATGTGACCTACTTGACTCAAACAAGGTTCAGAATGTCCACTGACTACCCTTCTATATTGCACACCCTTTGGTTCGTTCATTTTCGTCTCACACGTTCTTACATGAATTTTTCTAAATTTCAATAGCTCCTTGCTCATGTGACCTAACTTCCAACAAGGTTCAGAATGTCCACTGTGGGCCTACACATTGCACACCCTTTAGTTTGTCCATTTTCATCTCACATGTTTTTACATTAAATGTAAAACATTTACAATTTCAATAGCTCCTTGGTCATGTCACCTACTGACTTCAAACAAGGTCCAGAATGTACACTCACTGGGCCCACACATTGCACACCCTTTAGTTTGTCCATTTCCATCTCACTCGATTTTACATTAATTTTTCAGAATTTAAAACTTCAATAGCTCCTTGGTCATGTGACCTACTGGACTCAAACAAACTTCAGAATGTCCACGGACTAGCCTTATATATTGCACACTCTTGTTTGTGTTATGTAAAATCAGACAGCATAACATACATTTTTTATAGTTTTAAATTTCAATTGCTCCTTGGTCATGTAAATTACACACCTAAGAAGCGTGCAGTGGATATACACCCATATTGCATAACCTCTAGTCATGTATCTTCTATATTGTACATTAATATTAGTTTGACAATTAGTGGGTTCAGTGTTGTGTTAACCCTTTTCTTTAATATTTATCTATAATAATTGGTAGTTCTAAATACTTATTTTCCCTGTTTTATTTTTATTTTGCCACAGTATTTAACAACAGTACACAATAGGAGAGAGACAGATAATATCTCCTTTCATCGTTAATATCAACCATAGAGGAAAAGGGCAAAGTACGAGAGTCATGTTATTAATTGTCCAAAGCAGGGATGGAGAGTGAGCTAGTGAGATAGGCTGCAGTGGGTTTGCTGGGCAATACATATACTGAAGATGTAACCACAGTAATAGTGGCCAGAAAATCAATGAATGAAAATTGAATATTGAAAAATTAAACAGAAATTGCAGACCTCTAATCTTTCTAACATGTCAACAGACACTTTACTTCAAATAAGTACAAATCATTTCACAGTGTTAACTTTCTCTTTATCCCTGGTTGATGTACATTACAGAGCCTCTTCAGTGTGGATGGGGTATAGCATACATTTTCAACAACACAGACAGCACTTCCAGTTTGTGTTCTTCACTCTGAACTCTTTTGTCTTCATTTCTAGGCACAGCACATGGAACCACCGTTGGCATGCAAAACATTCAATCTAAAACAAAGCGTAACACGTTATAAATTATATCAAATATCCATGCAGTATGACGAATTAGCCATCCATTGTGTTATATAATAAATTGTCTTGCATGCCGTCACTGTTGTCAAAAGATTATAAACATGTTAAATAAAGTTATGAACCCAGTCAGTCTTTGGGCCACATGCAGGTTCTTTGTCAGTGGCACACATGAAACAGTTGTTGGCTTTGTTGAACTCTGAAATCATAGGCATGAACTGAACATATGGCTGTCCCACACAACTACATAAAAATAAAGAATTTACATTTACTTTGAATTAAATGTCATTACATACCAGACATTTTTAGTAAATCCTCAGCCATTTCTTTTCGCAGATGCTCCATGTGTTTTTTGTGAAGGTTCTATATCAATTTGGTAGGGGATGTTGGGGAAGTTCTGTGCAACTTCCTTGGCCATCATCAGTGTTCTCTTTTTTATGTAAACATAATGGAATTCTGATTAGTAATAGGCAAATAAATACGCAGGCCAAAAATGTATGCTGATTTCCTTATCAATATAATCTAAGAGGTAATTTCCTTTTTACCCCCTTTCTACACATAGCCTAAATTATAGGCACTGAACCATTTACAGGAGAATAATAAAAGTAGCATATAGGATCCAACCCTATCACAGAGTGAATAAATGTAGAGCGTTTGTAGGCTTTAATAAAAAAAATATTAAATGACAGTTTCATCAGTACGTGCTTAAAGAAAGTCATATCACAGATCACAACTGACAGTTTCCAGTCTAAGTCTGACAATCGAGAATGAATTGTAAGCACCAAAGTGTGTTAAAGTGTGTTTGTCAAAATAATATCTGAAAATGACAGTTGTTGAACATAGTACTTCTATTTGCAATAGCAATTTATGATATATGCAGTTGAGGAATATTACATGTACCAACACTACATGTAGGACGGACATAAGACATCCCACATACAGTAAACACATGCATAGAGGCATTTTTCAGCTATGATTTTACCACTCAGAATCCAGAATGGATATGACAATGGGGCCAGCACAGGACGAAATACACCCTTACAACAATCTACTTTTTGATCTTCTTGACTTCTTATTTGGTAAACTGTTACTGTATGTCAAGAAAATAGCCCCAATTAGGGGTTAGTGTACTCCAGTAAAAAAGGTCTGGTTTAGATTAAAAACTATTGCCCTGTGTCCCCGTTCATAGGGAAATGAGAGACTAGTCAGTGGTAGAATTGGCAAGATATAGGCAAGATGCAGTAGATGGTATAGAGTACAGTATAAACATATGAGAAGAATAATGTAGGGTATGTAAACATTATATTAAGTGGCATTGTTTAAAGTGGCTAGTGATATATTTTGTACATACATTTTTCCAATATTAAAGTGGCTGGAGTTGAGTCAGTATGTTGGCAGCAGCCACTCAATGTTAGTGGTGGCTGTTTAACAGTCTGATGGCCTTGAGATAGAAGCTGTTTTTCAGTCTCTCGGCCCCTACTTTGACCTCGCCTTCTGGATGATAGCGGGGTGAACAGACAGTGGCTCGGGTGGTTGTTGTACTTGATGATTGTTATGGCCTTCCTGTGACATCGGGTGGTGCAGGTGTCCTGGAGGGCAGGTAGTTTGCCCCCGGTGATGCGTTGTGCAGACCTCACTACCCTCTGGAGAGCCTTACGGTTGTGGGCGGAGCAGTTGCCGTACCAGGCGGTGATACAGCCCGACAGGATGATCTTGATTGTGCATCTGTAACAGAGTGCTTTTGGTGACAAGCCAAATTTCTTCAGCCTCCTGAGGTTGAAGAGGCGCTGCTGCGCCTTCTTCACCACTCTGTCTGTGTGGGTGGACCAATTCAGTTTGTCCGTGATGTGTACGCCGAGGAACTTAAAAAATACTACCATCTCCACTACTCTCCCGTCGATGTGGATAGGGGGGGGGGTGCTCCCTCTGCTGTTTCCTGAAGTCCACGATCATCTCCTTTGTTTTGTTGACGTTGAGTGTGAGGTTATTTTCCTGACACCACACTCCGAGGGCCCTCACCTCCTCCCTGTAGGCCGTATCGTCGTTGTTGGTAATCAAGCCTACCACTGTAGTGTCGTCTGCAAACTTGATGATTGAGTTGGAGGCGTGCATGGCCACGCAGTCGTGGGTGAACAGGGAGTACAGGAGAGGGCTCAGAACGTACCCCTGTGGGGCCTCAGTGTTGAGGATCAGCGGGGTGGAGATGTTGTTACCTACCCTCACCACCTGGGGGCGGCCCGTCAGTTGCACAGGGCGGGGAACCCAGGGTCTTGAGCTTGATGACGAGTTTGGAGGGTACTATGGTGTTAAATGCTGAGCTGTAGTCGATGAGCACCATTCTCACATAGGTATTCCTTTTGTCCAGATGGGTTAGGGCAGTGTGCAGTGTGATTGCGATTGCGTCGTCTGTGGACCTATTGGAGCGGTAAGCAAATTGGAGTGGGTCTAGGGTGTCAGGTAGGGTGGAGGTGATATGGTCCTTGACTAGTCTCTCAAAGCACTTCATGATGACGGGTAGTCGTTTAGCTCAGTTACCTTAGCTTTCTTGGGAACAGGAACAATGGTGGCCCTCTTGAAGCATGTGGGAACAGCAGACTGGGATAAGGATTGATTGAATATGTCCGTAAACACACCAGCCAGCTGGTCTGCGCGTGCTCTGAGGACGCGGCTGGGGATGCCGTCTGGGCCTGCAGCCTTGCGAGGGTTAACACGTTTGAATGTTTTACTCACGTCCGGCTGCAGTGAAGGAGAGTCTGCAGGTTTTGGTAGCGGGCCGTGTCAGTGTCACTGTATTGTCCTCAAAGCGAGCAAAGAAGTTGTTTAGTCTGTCTGAGAGCAAGACATCCTGGTCCACGACGGGGCTGGTTTTCTTTTTGTAATCCGTGATTGACTGTACCCTTGACCTGTATGTGGGACGGCAGGGTAGCCTAGTGGTTAGAGCGTTGGACTAGTAACCGGAAGGTTGCAAGTTCAAACCCCTGGCCTGACAAGGTACACTGTCTGTCATTCTACCCCTGTTCCTAGGCCATTATTGAAAATAAGAATTTGTTCTTAACTGACTTGCCTAGTTAAAATAACAAAATTAAAACTGTAGACCCTGCCACATACCTCTTGTGTCTGAGCCTTTGAATTGCGACTCTACTTTGTCTCTATACTGACACTTAGCTTGTTTGATTGCCTTGTTACCATAAATATGTGTTTATGATGGGGCCGGCAACAGAGTTCCCATTGACTAAGCACCGCGGAGACCAATCAGGAGAGAATACATACAGGTCAAGGGTGCCAATTGAAAGTCAAGGTGGGGGATGCCGTCTGGGCCTGCAGCCTTGTTCCTTTTGGATTACTCTCTCTTTACAGAAAACCCCTGTGGTTCAAGTCAAGAGCTTTCAGTCTGCTCTGCGCATTTCTGAAAGTGACAGAGCCAGCAGCCAAGAGAGTTTTTCACAGTATGTCATAAGAAGTTATTACAGTTATTGCGCCGGTATGTCCCTTGAGTTTTCAATCTCTAGACTCATTGCACAATATGTAAACAAAGCCGAATGTAACTGAACGTAGTTGACCAAAGCATGTTTCCTCATAATCAGCTGGAAGTGTTTGCTGTCTGTGGTTCGGTTTGTCATGTGCGAATTGCAACAGTATTGAAAATAAAACCGGATACAAACCGATATACAGACCAGTGTACTGAAGGTCGGGTTGATAGCATTTCCCTGTGGATCTTTATATCAGATTACTTCCGAAATAGGGAAAAAAATCTGCGGAAAAAGTTAGAACAACATTCTGACTTGTAATGGGACTGTTCGGCAATGCTGAGCCTACATGTTAGCGACGAGTGTGTAAGCTCTGGATAAGAGCGTCTGCTAAATGACTAAAATGCAAATGTATTGATGTCTTTTCTATACCCTCAGTAAACTCTATGGAGACCAGGCCAGTTTATTTGATGCGTCATCTCTCATTTATCACAGTGTTAATCTGCTAAATTGTAATTATTCGCTCCTATGGCCTATTTACTGCCTACCTCCTCATGCCTTTTGCACACACTGTATATATACATTATTTTTTTCTACTGTGTCATTGACTTGTTTATTGTGTTATTGGCTTGTTTATTGTTTATTCCATGTGTAACTCTGTGTTGTCTGTGTCACACTGCTTTGCTTTATCTTGGCTGGGTCGCAGTTGTAAATGAGAACTTGTTCTCAACTAGCCTACCCGGTTAAATAAAGGTAAAATAAAAAAATCATGGTTCTCAGGTTGGTAAAACTGCCATCCAACTCCTCAGTATTTTGGGCTCCCAAGTGGCGCAGTGGTCTAAGGCACTACAGACACCCTGGTTCGAATCCAGTCTGTATCACAACCTGCCGTGATTGGGAGTCCCGTAGGGCAGCGCACAATTGGCCCAGCGTCGTCTGGGTTTGGCCGTCATTGTAAATAATAATTTGTTCTTAACTGACTTGCCTAGTTAAATAATGGTTCAATTTAACTGCAGTTTGAAAACAACAAAGTTAGCCTACTGGTTCGAGCAGGATAGCAAGCGTCTGAAATCTCAAATGTTCAGGTTAGCTTTCTTATGCTGTAACAATCTCTTTACCCCCCCAGTTCTTAATCACAACTGGTGAGGTCCACACTGTGTTCGGTGAAGTGTCAGAGGGTATTGGCGTCTTGGATAAGCTCAATGACACCTTCGTTGATAAGGTCTTCATCCCTTTTCAGGATATCAGGCCAGCAGATTTCATTTCCTCGAACCATATTTAAATGCAGCAATGTTAGGGGTAAATTAGAATATAATTGAATACACTTTCGAATTTCCTCATGAATAGCTCCCATACAGAGGTGTAGATGCAATGACCTACTCAGACATCCCAGTATAAAGTGAGAAGAGAGGTGTGATACTTGTTTTGTGTCATTGCAGGATAAACCACACTGTGATCCTGGAAGACCCTTTAGATGACCCTGCTGACCTGCCTGTGCCGAACCGTTCCCCCGAGCCTACCAAGGAACAGCTGGATGTGAGTGACTGGGTACTTTCAGGTACCATTTGAGGTCAAAGCAATGCATATCTCACATTTCAGAGCAATTTAACTTTTCATAAACTTTCTTAAAAAGCCATAAGTTTTAATTTATAGTTTCTCTGTTCATCAAAGGAAAGGTGAATGATTTTCTCAATACCTGAACAAAAGTAACTGTGATGTTACTTTAGATTTTTTGATGTCATGTACTGTACACCTTTTGTTGATTTGCAAAGTCAAACCCTCTTTGGTGTGCAGAGTGGTCGTATTGGAGCAGAGGAAGTGATCAACGACACAGATGGTAAGGAGGCTGAGGAGCTGGATGAGCTGCTGAAGGAGGAGGCGGCCAAGACCCAGGCCATCCTTCTGGAGATGGTGAGATGGGGGTCTTGTGGTTCTGTCCACCTAGCCTTGTAGAGGATGCGCATACTTTCAGGCGCAATGGCAGAGCAGATTTTGTAACACTCCACATTACCACTTTGTGTACTGATTGATGTTGAAGAACCCAACACTAGTTAATTAGCTGGTAAACATATTAGTGTTGTAAAGATTATATGGTGGTTTTATGAGAGTTTTGTGGTTTGAGACGTTGTCGTGTGTATGTGCTTGTGTAGGTGGGTAATCTTCCTGATGCGGAAGTGAAACCTCCGGAGAATGTTCTGTTTGTGTGTAAGCTGAACCCTATGACTATAGAGGAAGACCTGGAAATCATCTTCTCTCGCTTCGGACTTTCACCCTGTCTATTTCAACATACTGGCCTCCATGACACTACTATACATATTTCATTAGAAATAGACCTAGTCCTAACCATTTAAAAATTGAAAGGAGACTTGGTAGAATATTGGTGTATTATCCTATATTAACGTGTTCTTATTTCTGTACAGCTGTGAGATCATCAGAGACTTGAAGTCAGGAGAGTCTCTGTGCTATGCTTTCATTGAGTTTGAAAATAATATGTTTGGTTTTCACTTGATTTCTATATGTACCATGAGTTAGCATTTAGTAATTTTAGCCCTCTTTAAACATTGAACAATGATCCACTCATATTCACAAGTCCAAATCAAGACTAAGCTAAAAAGAGATTAATTTTGGAACCGTTTAAGTGCAGTTATGCAGAGTACAAATAGAGGGCACCAGTTAGTCAGAATTGAGAGTACACATTAATTCACTTGAAAGGGTTTTGTTTACTGAATTGATAGGTTGTTTCCTTATTCACTATACCCATAAGGGCTCAGTTTACCCTCTTAGATATAATTGATGTAATTTCTCTCCACAGGAGGGGGACTGTGAAAAGGCCTTCTTCAAGATGGACAACATGCTCATAGATGACCGACGCGTACATGTGGACTTCAGCCAGTCTGTCTCAAAGATGAAATGGAAAGGCAAAGGTAATCACTTATTAAAACAACTCATTAACTTCCTTTTAATATTTTGGGTTTTTCAGTATTTCCATTATATATATATACTTTCAGAGACTTTAAGCCTCAATCAGGCACTTTAGCTAAAGGATGTGCCTTTTACCTTCTCTTCTAAGTAGAGAAATTAACAAGGTCTTTTTTGGTTTTCTAGGTGGGAAGTATACAAAGGATGACTTCAAGGCCTATGAAAAAGAAGTGGGATACAAATGAGCTCTTAAGGATAAAGTCAAACCCAAGCCAGAGTATCCTTAAATGTTTTTATATTTGCTATTCATATGAAGTGAAAGATAGGGGTTAGAACCGTGTAAAATAACTAAACTGTGCACCATTTCACATAGCAATCAGGTTAGAGAGGTCAACTATTGTAAAGATGTTTCTGTTGGAGGAAATGTACATTTCTCTGGAAGAAAGGGTTTCTCTTTGAAATGTTGTCTTGGCAAACCTTTTAAAGAATTACTCTCTTTACTTAAGTTTTACTTAATGGTCCCAAAAGCTCCAAGTACGACCTGCTTTTAGAGGAAGAAGGAACAAGCCATTGGCATGCTGAGAAGAAACACAAAGACAAGAAGCACAATCACTCAGACAACAAGGACACCAGGAAGTCCAATAAATCCAAGGTTGACTGAAAATGTCTCCCCAACTCATTGTTTGTGAAAAATGTCCTTTGTTTCACAATAATGTTCAGTCAGAGCAATAAGAGTAAATATATGAGTAAGCATGGCTCATGTGATTTGGGTATGGCCTATTATTTCAACAGTTGTGACACCAGTCACTCCAGCTACACAGTCATTCCGCAGAGTATAACTTGGCTGTGTAACTCCAAAGATTTCTATCTAACCTTTCTCAAATCTCTTTCTCTCCCATGTTATACCTACAGTGGGACAGGGAGGAACCCCGGCGGGAGAAAAAGACAGACTGGCACCATTCTCACTCCAGGGAAAGAGACGACGGCGATGACCACCATAAGCACAGCATGTCCCATGAAAAGCACCGCCCGGAGGGCCTTGACAAGGGCCACAGGGAGAGTAGCCGTAGTCACTCACCCAAGAAGTCTAAAGACGAGGAGAGGAGCAGACACCGACGATGAGAGAGGAATGGGATTGAGGTCCGTTCCATTTCAACTTCCATCAATTATGGAATTGTCCGTTCTTTTCATGAATTGACTAAATTTAAATGGAATTGGTCCTCCCAAATACCTGCCTCTGTGGCCCCTACTACCCTACCACCACCACCCATGTGTGGGAGAGCAGAACCAGGGACTCATCATGACTAAAACCTTGGCAGTTAGTACGGTTGTGTAAGTATATTTGTTTTTAGTTTGACTTATACCTACCCCACCTATCTTTCTCTGTTCATCAAAGGGCGGGTGAATGATTTTTTTCCCCCCATGTTTGTCTTTGACCTTTTACTGTAGTTTCTTACTGATTTTTGTAGAGTAAATTAATTAAGTGGGCATGGAAAACATGAGTTGTGTTTCTGAGTGAGTGCACTGCAAAGGGAATTCCCTGTGTAACCCTCTCCACGAGGTCGGCCAGTGTGATATCACTGAAATAGCATGATATCTCACCTTCCACCTCGCTGAGTGAAAACAAGTGGGAGGAAGCTATGCTAGCTGAAAGTTGTGTGGGCTACATCTCTAAATGAGGGATCCTCTTTTGGCGACAGTTTTAAATGTTTTGGGTCTGTGTATCTTGGCAGTACAGTCAGAAAGGGTATCAGTTAGCCCAACCTGAATCCTGTGTTGAAGTATATTGGGATGTGAGGGGAAAACCAAAAGAGAGCTAGGCTATATGTAATCCGATACAGTCCTGACCAAAAGTGTTCAGAATAATGTTTTCAGCCTTGGCAGTCATAGAATAATAGCACAGTGAGGGTTAGTGTGTGCAGCTAGCGAACAGTCGTTGAGTTTTCCACAGGGCCTCTCCTTGTGCAATGCTGTGGGCCACCACTTCTAGCCCCCTCTGAGTTCCCTGAATTAAAGCACGAGAGACCCAAGTCAACATTCACCATATTTGGTCTGTTGACATTTGGAATCATTTCACATTTGGTTATTTCTCAGAATGAGATGCCATTTTGAAGCTTCCCAAAATGGGTTGTTTTTAACTTGTACTGAGTGTGGGGGTGGGGTGGTGGTGGAACCAGATGGCTGTTGGAGGGAAGCCGGTGAGGTTTAGCGTGGTTCAAGTTGCAAAAAGACTGCAGATAGACAGAGGTATGTTTTGTTTTCCACCCCCATATCTAACCACTGTCTGACTTCCCCAACAGCCCACAGTACCTGAGTGAGAGCAAATTGCACTTGACAAAAGGAGTGAATATTATGGCACTGTAGAAAGCTTAATCATGAGCAGACAGTTGTAGGATCCCACGGTCAGAAGCTGATTCCCATCATTGACCAGAATTAGGAAGAACTTGGGACCAAGGGAAGTGAACAGTCAGTCATGCATTCTGTTCTAGAGACAGCCGGGTGTACAAAGTGAAATGTCTCCCCACTGGGCACACACTGGTTGACTCAATGTTGTTTCAACGTAATTTGTTAACGTATTGTGATGTGGAAGCATATGTGGAAAATAAATTGAAAACAGTAGTTTGATTGGATTTCAAAAAAAGTTCTCTCATTTCAACCAGCATTGTAAACACTGAAATTAGGGTAAAACTTAACAGGTTGTTACATCAATGTATTTAAGTCAGTCAATCTAATTCCAACGTAATCATCAGAACTATGTATACATTGAAATTGCGTTAAATACCACGAATAAACGTTAATCTTTTTCATACTATATTGGGTGGTTGAAATGGTTGAATTTCATATTTGATTTGTCATATTTTATTTGGTCATATTTTAATAGTAAAATGGTATGTTTGAATCAACGTCATTATTTTAATGTCATGCCAACAACCTAAATAAAGAGATATATTGAAATAAAATGTGAAGCTACAGTCCAACAGTTCCTGCCAGAACATTGCCTCCTACTGGTACATGAGGGGTAACGCACTTCAGTGAGAACAAGTCTACCATCCAGATGCCGACATCTATGTACTAAAGCCTTGTTCACACTGCAGACCGTAATGCTCAATACAGTTTTGTTACAAGTGACCAACTCGGATTTGTGTTTGTTCAGACAGCAGTCATTTGCTAACATGGCTACGCTAGTTGTCATAGTAATGACGGATATTGTGCACAGTGATTTAAGCTGATTGGTGGTGCTCATGCTTCCTATCACTCAAAAGTTCTGTAGAAGACTAAGGTGACAATGCCTGCCATGGATGTTGCTTTGAATGTTCAAAAAGATATGAGCCAACTTTCAAAACTAGTCATTTTTGTCTAGCCTCAGCAATCAACTAGTTGTTTAGCTTTTGAGCACATTTACTAATTTGTTTGTAAACAGTTAACAAGCTAGTTAGCTACCACATGTCCCTAATATACAGTGCATTCTGAAAGTATTCAAACCCCTTGACTTTTTCCAGATTGTTACGTTATAGCTTTATTAAAAAAATTGATTAAATACTTTCCCCCCGTCATAAATCTACACACAATGCCTCATAATGACAAAGCAAAAACAGATTATTTTTGCATATTTAAAATAAATGCTGAAATCCCATTACATAAGTATTCAGACCCTTTACTCTGTACTTTGTTGAAGCACATTTGGCAGCGATTACATCATCAAGTCTTCTTGGGTGTGATGCTACAAGCTACGCACACCTGAATTTGGGGAGTTACTCCCCTTCTCTGCAGATCTTTTCAAGCTCCGTCAGGTTGAATGGGGAGCATCGCAACACAGCTATTTTCAGGTCTCTCCAGAGATGTTAGATTAGGTTCAAGTCCGGGGTCTGGCTGGGCCACTCAAGGACATTCAGAGACTTGAAGCCACTCCTGCGTTGTCTTGGCTGTATGCTTAGGGTCGTTGTCCTGTTGGAAAGGTGAACCGTTGCCCCAGTCTGAGGTTCTGAGCGCTCTTGAACAGGTTTTTTATCAAGAATCTCTTTGTACTTTGCTCCTTTCATCTTTCCCTCAATCCTGTCTAGTCTACCAGTCATTGGCGGTGAAAAACATCACCGCATGTCGCTGCCATCACCATGCTTCACCATAGAGATGGTGCCAGGTTTCCTCCAGACGTGACACTTGGCAGTCATGCCAAAGAGTTTAATCTTGGTTTCATCAGACCAGAGATTCTCCCCCGATTGCTCAGTTTGACCAGGTGGCTATCTCTAGGAAGAGTCTTAGTGGTTCCAAACTTCTTCCATTTAAGAATGATGGAGGCCACTGTGTTCTTGGGGACTTCCAATGCTGCAGAAATGTTTTGGTACCCTTCCCCAGATCTGTGCCTCGACAATCCTGTCTCGAAGCTCTACGGACAATTCCTTCGACCTCATGGCTTGGTTTTTGCTCAGACATCCACTGTCAACTGTGGGACCTTATATGAACCGGTGTTCACAATGTGATTTTCTGGATTTTTTTTCTCATTTTGTCTGTCATAGTTGAAGTGTACCTATGATGAAAATTACAGGCTTCTCTCATCTTTTTAAGTGGGAGAACTTGCACAATTGGTGGCTGACTAAATACTTTTTTGCCCCACTGTATGTATGTATGTATGTGTGTGTGTGTGTGTGTGTATGTATATATATATATATATGGTATTTCTGTTTTTATTTTTAATACATTTGAAAAAACTTCCAAAAAATCTGTTCACTTTGTCAGTATGCGGCATTGCTTGTAGATTGATGAGAAAAAAAACGTAACAATTTTAGAATAACGTAATAATCTGGAAAAAGTCAAGGGCTCTGAATACTTTTCGAATGTACTGTAAATGAAAACCGTACCGGTTGATAAGTTTTTGTTCAAATTCAATGTATTTTCAACGTTGATTCCACATCCCAATACTTCGAAGGAACGTTAATTCAACCAGTGTGTGCCCATGCAGTGAGTGGATCAGTTGTAAGAGCTAGGAATGTATTTGTGCAGTTAGGCCTTTTGAATAGTAGTTAAAGATAAGGCTAGACAATAACGTATTCGATCAACAATAACAAATCTGCTTAAATGTTAGAAAAACTTCACCCACTTTCAAGATGTTCTTTTCCACTTTGTTATACAAAACCCGTTGTAGAATAAATGGCCTGATATCTATTGTTTCTTATGTGCATGACTGTGCATGAACTTGGTGATTTGGCATCTGATGTTTTCTAGTGTTGATATCTACTGTGATACAAAGTGTTTGTCAGTTCCAGGAAATGTATCAGGTTCTTTTTAAAGGTTCCACCCTCTCACTTATTTCCCCTGTTATCAAATAAATATCAAACGGCTCAGTGAAAGTGGCGAGGGCGGGTCCTCCTGAGACGTAGAGCCAGTGGGTGAGTAGGAGGAATAGAGCTCTCATTTGCTTTGCCTCCACAACTGTCAAGTGATATTTGATTGTCACGTCTTGAGGTTAGTCACAACCACGGTGCGTCCTTTATTGAAAGGGGGAGATCAAGCTGATCCTAACTGTTATAGGCCAATTTCTATTTTGCCCTGTTTATCAAAAGTGTTGATAGTCTTATACTCAGCTGGCCCCTCCCAAGATGTTGTGTTAATCGCTCTACAACAAAGCTTTCTTAGTGTCCAACAAGCTTTCTCTGCCCTTAACAGTACTCCGAACACCTCCAAAATAAAGGTAATGTGGTTTGGTACAATGCCCCTCTCCCCACCGGTGTGATTACTACCTCTGAGGGTTTAGAGCTTGAGGTAGTCACCTCATACAAGTACTTGGGAGTATGGCTAGACGGTACGCTGTCCTTCTCTCAACTGCAGGCTAAAGTTAAATCTAGACTTGGTTTCCTCTATCGTAATCGCTCCTCTTTCACCCCAGCTGCAAAACTAACCCTGATTCACATGACCATCCTACCCATACTAGATTACGGAGACGTAATTTATAGATCGGCAGGTAAGGGTGCTCAAGCGGCTAGATGTTCTTTACCATTCGGCCATCAGATTTGCTACCAATGCTCCTTATAGGACACATCACTGCACTCTATACTCCTCTGTACTGGTCATCACTGTCATACCCTTCGCAAGACCCACTGGTTGATGCTTATTTATAAAACCCTCTTAGGCCTCACTCCCCCCTATCTGAGATAACTACTGCAGCCCTCATCCTCCACATACAACACCCGTTCTGCCAGTCACATTCTGTTAAAGGTCCCCAAAGCGCACACATCCCTGGGTCGCACCTCTTTTCAGTTTGCTGAAGCTAGCGACTGGAACGAACTGCAAAAAAACACTCAAACTTGACAGTTTTAGCTCCATCTCTTCATTCAAAGACTCAATCATGGACACTCTTACTGACAGTTGTGGCTGCTTCACGTGATGTATTGTTGTCTCTACCTTCTTGCCTTTGGTGTTGTCTGTGCCCAATAATGTTTGTACCATGTTTTGTGCTGCTACCATGTTGTTGTCATGTGGTGTTGCTACCATGATGTAACAGTATAGAGTTTATGTCAGTCCCCTCGCCCCGACCTGGGCGCGAACCAGGGACGTTCTGCACACGTCAACAGTCACCCTCGAAGCATCGTTACCCATCGCTCCACAAAAGCCGCAGCCCTTGCAGATCAAGGGGAACCACTACTTCAAGGTCTCAGAGCAAGTGACGTCTCCGATTGAAACGCCACTAGCGCGCACCCCCGCTAACTAGCTAGCCATTTCACATCGGCTACACTGTGTTGTCATGTGTTGCTGCCATGTTATGTTGTTGTCTGTGTTGTCATGTGTTGCTGCCATGTTATGTTGTTGTCTTAGGTCTCTCTTTATGTAGTGTTGTGGTTTCTCTCTTGTCGTGATGTTGGTTTTGTCCTATATTTGTTTTATTAGATCTTTTTTGTAGGCTGGCATTGTAAATAAGAATTTGTTCTTAACTGACTTGCCTAGTTAAATAAAGGTTAAATTACTCGTTCATACGCCTACAGCTCAATGTGCTCAAGCCGCCCATATGAGTCATGTGATGATCATGTTGTAGCCTGTTGTCGATGGTGTCACACGTCATGATTACCTGCTGTGTTCCTTCTCCATTTCACCAGTGTGTGTGTGGAAGAAAAAACATAGCTTTAAAGGAACTGAAAGCACAAAAGTTTTTTTTCTTTCTCCAATGGTCTAGATCTTACTCACTCACTGTGTATTTACAGTACCTGATTGAAAGTACACCACGAGGATAGACCAGTAATCAACCTGGGAGGCAGAAACCTATGTTTAGATAATGTACTAAACCTTTATCTTTGTAAAGACCAAACACTTGAAACTGAACTTAAAAAGCAGTCATTCATTCCCTTTATAGATTATCCATCAAAATAAACCAAATCTACTTGCTCTGTAAAATGAACCCTCCACTTATTTGATTTAGATTAGATTTATTAGGATCCCCATAAGCCAATGGCAACAGCTAGTCTTACTGGGGTCCAACACATAACGAAAAATACATTACAGACAAATAACTTATCCACTTATTCTCAGTGCATGCAGGTAGATAAGGAAGTGTAAGACACTTTCCTAAGAATATCTACCAGTTTGTTTAACTGCTGTATGTGGGAACTGTTCCTGAGAAAACCGCTGTCATGCATGGCCTACGAGGATGCCTCACCCCAACCAGAAATTAATTAAAATTTTTTTTTAAACATATTCACGAAAATATTCTGTAAATATATCAATCATCAAATGTCTTGTTTTGTCATTAAGTATCTCAAGCATCCACATTAAGAGGTAAGTAACCTATTGTATTGTATCACAACGCAATTTTAATTAGCCGAATAAGGTTTACTGTACATTGAGCGTTATGCTGTGCTTTAAGCATGCATGCAAAATATTTTAACTTTAGCTTGGGTGACCATCATCTGTTGTCCACCCAACTCCTTTGTAACATGATACTATATTGTCCAAATACATGTTTTCAATATTTGTCATGCGTTTTAAGTCTCATGCAAATATGTAGCCTGGGTGTTTTTGCATATTTATGTGTACTGAATAAATATAATGTCCTTGATTCTAAACCTGTATGGCCAAAACATTTCATTTAAGAGCAACTTGACTCTCAGGGGGAGGGTTTATGGTTCTGGCTGTTGCCAATCTCATCTGTCAGTTGAGCTACAGCCACGACTCAGAGAGTAGGTGAGTTCATTGCAGGAGGAAATGGTATCTGGCATTCCAGAGGGAAATACGTAGTAGTATCAGCCTCTGTGTGTGTGCTGTATCACAAGAAAGACAAGCTCTAGATTTTCAACTATAGACTTTATTTTGACAGACATACCACTATGGCATGTTATGCAAATTGAATTATATTTCACCGTTCCTTAAAGCTATTCTTCTTGTTTCAGATTCAAAATTATGTGTGTGGTAGTGTGTGTACGTCAGTGGAGGCTGCTGAGTGGAGGACGGCTCATAATAATGGCTGGAACAGAGTAAATGGAATTTGATATCATTCCACCTATTCTGCTCCAGCCATTACCACGAGCCCATCCTCCCCAATTAAGGTGCCACCTGTGGTGTATGTTGGGGTTATTAAACGTCCGCTCTTACGATATGAATCTAATACAAGCTGCTCATATTTCAAGAACTAACCTCATATTCAATAGAACTTCACCTACTACTGAACAATATGTAACAGTACAAAGTAAGAACAGTGCCGGGTAACTGGCTAGGTACAGTATCAAGTCTCAGGCAGTCCCACTGTGTTGTAATGCCACACCAGGAAGATCAAAGAAAGACGGGAAGGGGCTTACCTATAACAAGCTGCATTCTGACCCAGACTCTGTATTGGGCTCAGATGAGGAAGTGAAATGATTGCATTTGTCTTTTGCTTCCTTGCTGGCATTGGTCTGAGCAAAGTCTCTGGAGACTTCCTCATATGACTAATAAGAGTACACACAGGTTCTGTCTCTCCATGAGATTGACGCTCTCTCACACACATCAACAGGTTCTCCACCAGACAAGCAGGCTGATTGATGCTCCTTCTAACTGCCACCTACTGGAACTGTAAGTAGAGAGAGAGATGGAGCAGAATTAGCACACAATCCACCTAATATCCAAATCTTGTTCAGCTGCAAGGGTTTACTGTATGTAAATGTTTAACTTCTTAGAGCTGATATCATTTATTTGGGTAGTTTTGGTTTCTTTGATAGTTCACTAGGATTGTCTGTATGTTGTGTGCTTGAGAGTTTGGCAAGTGTTCATTTCAACTACCACACAGTTCACAGCAAGTGAGACACGAAGTGTGTGATCGTTGTAAGACAGGCGTGGGAAGCCTCATACTCTGCATTCAGGACTGTGTCTAGTCTTGTAGAGGTGGTGCAGAAAGAGTGTTCTGGTTTGAGATGCAGCGGTGAGAGAGGATGTGGTTAGAAGTAGATTGTTCAAACTATTCAGAGGTAGAAGATCAACAACCCTAATCTCACTTTTGTCACGTGCAAATGAGTGGGGGTGTGGGGTATCGTAACCCATATTTATCTTGGAATTATCACCCCTATATAGTTGTGCATTAACTGGCATGGTATGCTTCTCTATTAGAGTTTACTTGTAAACTGAGCAATGTTTGTCTTAGCCTGACATTTTCTTCCTTATTCTCCAAGAGGCTTTTATGATGTATCAATAAACATTAAACACGTCTCTTATCAAACTCCTGTCAGGACTCTGTCTGTTGAGTCTACTCTGTCTAAGGTTGTCTGTCACCTGTTGTATTCGGCGTATGTGACAAATAAAATTAGATTTGATCTTGAAAACACCAGTGCCTTTCAAATTTGAATGCGGTCGGGATGAAAGGGTGCTCTTAGGAAACAGATAATGGGGCATACAAACGTGTGTGTGTGTGTGTGTGTGTGTGCATGTAACACTGCATGTTAAAGTAGAGATGAGGAGTTTCAATTTGTGCTTGTTCACTGTCACCATGATAGTCCACGATTGGTGAAAAATACATTCCTGAAGCTTTTAACACTTTCTAAATATGTTGCTATTCTTAGATATAACCTCAACATTCCATAGGCCTACCCAGAATAGAAGGTAAAGGGTGTGGTGAAGGTATGCACAGCATGTAACTTTTCTACCTTTTATACTCAGTCATTGGTAGAGTCACTTTGTAAAATAATTATTGGGGTTTTCCAGACCACTAAATGGAGGATGTGTCTGACTGGACTGATGTAAAGTATTTGCGAAACAAATATCATAAAACATTTCTGTTTTGGTTCAAAGAGAGGAATATCCTCATTAATTCCGGTGGTCTATATTTGTTATGACAACGGGCGCTAGTTGTATCAAACACTTTATTTAAGTTCACCTGAGCCTATAGGGGCTTTCTAGACCAGTATGACGTGAGCGTCTGCGTGCAGTCATGAGACTGTGGCGGCGCGAGCAGCCGATTCTATCCTTGTGCAGTGTGCACCTAACCACATTGAAAGTATTTGAAAGCCCCGTGACCTCCACCATGTTTCTTCATGTGTTTACAGAGTTGAGGTTGCCTCACCTCACCCCCCCCCCCCTGGCCTTCCTGCACCTGTCAGATCTTCCAAAACTGATGCTGTTGTTGTGGAAACCGTGATGAAGTGATAGAAAAAGGAGACGAGGAGGATTCCCCAACAGACAGTCCTGACAGGAGCCTGGAAGGATACTAATACTAGACACTGACAGACCTGAGGCAGAGTGTGCCACACTGAGCTGAGGACCAGCAGCATGGACCAGCAGAATGGAAAAGTGGAGCGCTTCCTCAAGCTGGGCTACTCCCATAGTGACATTGTGCGTGTGCTAGAGAGCCTGCGTCATGACGCCGAGACCAACGAAATACTGGAGGAGCTGATCAAGACCTGCCAAATCACCACTACAACAACCACCACCACCCCATCCATACCAGCCAGCCGCTCAGCCCACTCCAGCCCACAGCTGGTCCCTCGAGGCTGCAGCTCTCCTCACCCCAGCCAGTCCCTACGGCCCAGCTCAGCTACAGACAGGGATCCCACTTTGGGATTCAGACCGGTGGTAATTGATGGAAGCAATGTGGCCATGAGGTGAGAGTACTACTTAATTTTGGACTATAGGAATTTTAGCATTAAATAGATAAAGACAGAGTATTAAATGAAATGCTGGCACTAATTAAGCTAATGTATGTACTAATGAAAACATAACCACAAAGCGATTTATCTGGTCACCCACAGCACCTGTATTGTCAGATATGTTATAACAATAGTGAAAAACACATGCTACAAATACTTTGAAATAATCAACAGGTGACAGAAGTAGGTGTTGACACTGCAGCCCGAAACTGAGAGGAACAAAACGAGAAGTTCACTTCTCATAAATCAGATGTTATTTTGTCCAACACAGATCACGTGTCTCAAACTAAAGCTGGGGGGGTGCTAAACTTTGATGGATTCTACTTCTCAGGCAAACTCACTCCTCTTACTCAAATTAACTCTGGCATAAATCTCAGTGACAAGTTTGCTTACAAAGCAGCCTTTGATTACTCAAGTCCTGAGTTTCCTTGTTCCTAAAGGTCTCTGTCCCTAAAGCTTTAACTCCAAAACACTACCTAAACTTTTAAGCAAAGTACATCTTTATACTAATCATTGTGTATATTCTATAACCTGTGCTATTGTTGTTGGGTTCGGTGCCCTGCCCCAGTGGCTTTATAAGGCAACAATGTCTTATCTTTGGTGTCCTGTTATGCAAAGTTGCCTACCACTTCCTGATGGTTGAGTGCAGGGAAACCCCACGTTATATATAGTGCTGTCTGTATAGGCAAATGATCCACTCCCTGTGATCAGCTGCCAGTCAGGGTCTGGGAGGCCTTATAGCATTTTAGGTCTTAGGCCTGTCTAAAGTATTGCTGGAGACATCGCACCACTATTAGGATGCTGCAGCTCACATGTTATACAAGGTTACAGAAGTGTGACATTATATCTTCTCCAATACTTTCTGTTATTCCAGTTTTTGGTAATTTGGGGAGATAGTTTTCACTTTAGACTTGTTTCTGGGATTAAAGGACACACAACAGTCTCTTTGCTGGGGCTATGCAAAAGAGTGAATTGGAGTAGGTGAGTCACACAGCTAGCTGGCTTCAGTCGTTTTAGAACTGAAAAAGGGAAGCTAATGTTCTACTGTGGCTCCTGTCTTTGCAGCCATGGCAACAAGCAAGTGTTTTCATGCCGGGGGCTGTTGCTGGCAGTTAGGTGGTTTTTGGAGAGAGGTATCCGTGACATCACAGTGTTCGTGCCTCTGTGGAGAAAGGAGCAACCCCGTCCTGAGGCCCCCATGACAGGTAGGACACACCTGTTATACTATCTGACCAGGGCTAGATGGCACTGTGGAGCCACAGGTCACCAACACACTGAGCACCTACACCATGCAGTATTGATGGCCTTTTATAACTGAGAATTGTGGTTTACACCCTGTATGCTGTGCACTACTTTCTTGTCTTTTTAATGATTGATATGATACAATCCATCAAGTCTATGGAACTCTAACCTCTCGTCACGTGACCCTGCAGATCAGCCCATCCTCCATGAGCTGGAGAAGAGAAAGATCCTGGTGTACACCCCATCACGCTGCGTCAACGGGAAGAGAGTGGTGTGTTACGACGACCGCTACATCATCAAACTGGCCTACGAGTCCAATGGCATCGTTGTGTCCAATGACAACTACAGAGACCTGCAGATAGAGAAGCCAGAGTGGAAGACGTTTATAGAGGAAAGGCTGTTGATGTACAGCTTTGCCAATGACAAGTAAGTCCCAACACTAAGACTTACAGCATCTAAGAGGGCATCTGATGCAGGGCCTATAAGGAGGATATAAACCATTTTAATTTGGGGTTGGCATATGAGAGATGGTATACCACCTGTTACACCACCTACAAAATCCCTCCTGCTTATATACTTGTAATACATCTGTAATGAAGACTTGACTTCAAGAGTTTTGGGCATCATGTTTACGTCTTATTCATATGACTTTATATTCAAGGTTCATGCCTCCTGATGATCCTCTGGGAAGGAATGGCCCAACGATTGACAACTTTCTGAGAATAAAGCAGTGGACCCCAGAAAACAAGAAGGAGCGTTGCCCATATGGTTGGTAGATATTTTACAATACACACTTTTATTTTCAGTTTCCTACATCATTCACCTGGGGGTTTTGACTGTAACTCATCCAAAGTGAGCCAGCTGAGCAGGATTTGATTTGTAGTTTGTGACTAGTAGTTGGGTCGGTTGTAATTCCATTTGGCTGCCTGTCAGTCGGCTGTTGGCAATGGGGGAGCAGCACCACTCCAAGGCTACAGCACAGCGCCACTCACAAACAAAATACCTTATTATCAACACCCAGGATAATAAAGCTAACGGCAGGCCTGGGATTATTCCTGTCAGAGGAGTACAACAGACCCTCATAGCACTCTGCCGTGTACCTAGTGGAACAAAAACAGGCTGGAGACTAGACATATTTTGTTTGCTTTGCTAAGTGTGTTTACAGTACTAAAGAAGGGTGGAAGAGGGCTTTACAGTGAGTGCACTCAGACAGACACACATCCTAGTTGACAGTCTCTTTAAAGAGTTACAGGGTTACATATGTGAGCCATGTTTTTGAAAGCCCATAAATATTCCTTATATGTTTCTTTCCAGGGAAGAAGTGTACTTATGGAGTGAAGTGCAAGTTCTACCACCCAGAGCGCTCCAACCAATCGCAGCTGTCTGTAGCAGATGAACTTAGAGCCAAGAGCAAACCTGCTGCTCAGACAGACAGGGAGTGGTCATTTCTCCCCTCAGGCCTCGGCCAGGAGGGCCATATCTACACATCCCTTTATGAGCCGGATCACACTACTAATCATCTACACAGATATCCTTCCACACCGCCTCACCTTAGAAAAAATGAACATTCCCATTCCCACAGGGCTTTGCCAAGTGATCAGTTCACTAGCCAGAGAGAAACAGGCAGCCCAGTTCTACAGCACAAATCCAGCCACCACTTCTGCCCCAGCCCAGACACTGACGAGGCCTTTGGCTCCTTGGAGACCTCCCTGTCCGGACTATATGTCCAGGACCAGACAAACAACCCCAAGGGGCCCGGGGTGTCTTACACATACAGCAGTGGGGTGGCCGGGTGCAGCCAGGGCAGTGGGGACGTCTACCCTTCCAGCACTTACAGCAGCCACAGTTACGGCAGCAACACACAGAGGCTCAGCCTGGGTGGTCCTTCCTCGGGAGTCCACTATGCCCACCAAAGACTGCTACAGTGTGGCTGTGACCACTCACAGAGCTGTGAGTGCAGCCAGTGCATGTACGGCCACCAGCATCTCCAGCCACAGCTAAGAAAGAGCTCCTATGTTGTTCACAGTAACCCCATCCATTTCACCGAGCAGCAGTACTTTCAGAGTCCTCCCCCACAAAGGCAGAGTCACAGCCTCCCAGAACACAGCCTGGGACAGGGCCTCTCTGGCGAGAGAGTGGAGATGACCAGGTCCAATGGCGGTAAAGCTGCAGATAGTGAGCAGAGGAGGAGTGTGAAGAACCAGCTCAGCACCCTCTTCCCCCCCAGCATGGTAGACTATGTGATGAGTCTGTACCCACACACCCTCAACAAGTCAGAGCTGGTTCCTCTGATCCAGAGGTTCAGAACCAGTCACGTTCCCTTCTAACGTGCAAGATCTTTCTCTGTAAGCATTAAACACAGTAGTTCCTCAGCAGACTAGAGACAAGCTTGAAAATGTAGCAGTCTGTGCTGAATTTCCTATGTATGTATATAGGTCAAGTGCAATGCACTACCATCTCCTGAATGATGCTAGTTCATTTTGAATCTAGCATTGCCTTAAAGATTATCAAAGCAGCATGTGTTGTTTTAACATGTAGCCTCAAACTGAGGGAAGCTATTTGACAAAATGGGTGTTAACCTGTACGGTATGCAGAATAATACTGTCCTTGTCATTTGTTTGTTGTCCATATTAAAAATAAGTCCTTGAAAATTGTCTGATGATCTGTCTCATTTACCAATTTACACTGCCAAGCTTCCTGAACTTTATCATACCAACTATTTTAGGTCTCTACTGCCATCTACTGGAGTGAGGAGATGTGACAATGCAAGCCAACAACCAATGGAATGGAATCTAAATGTGGAATATCTAGTAAGAAATCCAGAATTTCAGAATAGATTTTTTTTTATTTTTACAAATAACTTATCTGTTACAAAGACAGTTTCCCAGCTAAAATCAAAAAAACACTTTAGTTATCCAAATTAGTTTTTTTTAATGAATAAAACATTTATTAACCGACTTCACACCGAGCTGCAGATAAAGCTGAACAATTTGTTTCTTTGGGGTTTTTACAGAAAAAAATGTTATAAGTGCTTAAGAGACAACTAAGAATTTGGCTTCTACCGAATCAGTTTTTGACAATACTAAGCTTGGTAAAAAAAAAAAAAAAGACATCGTAATTTGTGACTGCATAGATTGTCAATACAAATGCCATTCTAAGGCAGTAATGTGTGGCAGCATTTCACAATGTGAAAAACAAACAATAATAACCCATTCCACAATTAAGGTAAAATCATTACAATGGTAAACTTTTAAACTATCCTCATAAAAAAAAAGCTTCACAGGACAAATTTAACCAAATAAAAACATGATTATACAATGAGGACAGACACTATTTTGTCTCACTTTATTGGAAATATAACAATGGCACTGTCCTTATTGTCTTTTATTAGAGGAGATATTCTAAACTTCTGGCCAGGGGTAGTAAAGCACATACCTATATAAATATCTGCTGATTTGAAAGAGGAATACTTTAAAACATATTCATTTGGAACACTTACCCAATTTATACTGCATAGCAAAATATTTTGATTCTGAAAGCCCTCAGGAAACAGTCGCCTTCCACCAAGCTGTACAAGGGCCTTAACACCTTAATACAATTACCAAAGTCCGTCTTTCTTTCATCCGACTCGAAAGCTTCTATTCTGATGCAAGTTTTAGGTGAACTGTAAAATTCATGCATCTCTTGGCACTGAGGTGTAAAAGTCCCCAAATATTAAACCTACATTCCAGTTGTCAGATAAGATGGCAGTTTGTCATTCTGCTTATGAGCTTTTTTCACCTGTCCAAGAGCTCTTGCATCCTAAAAAAAAACTCCTCCATCTTTCTTTTGACTTTGCTGCATCTGCAGATCGTACACAGGGAATTCAGCATATACACAAGCGATGAACGACAGACTGAGCAGAAGAAGCTTCATGACTGCATAGTTTTCATTCAACTGCGCCTCTTTTTTCTCACAATGCTTCAATTCTCACAGAAATCAAGTAAAAAGCTTAAAAGGGACAGCGTACTTATTGGTTTGAAAGAAAATGAAAACAAAACAAGACAAAACAAAGTAAATAAAGTCTATAAAGCTATACTTACAGGAAATACAAGTGATTCATAGTGAGGAAGAAGGCATTTAAGGCACAATCATAAATGATGTACAGTAAAAAGCACAATGGTATTTCCTCCCTCCATGTACTGTACACATAAAGCATGCAATTGAGTTTCCGTTCTTTTTACTCTAGATTGAAGAGACGCAGATTGATAAGGGACATTACAGAAGACGAGAGAAAAGTTTTGGTGGCAGTTAAGTTTCCCCCTGTCATCCTCTAGAAACAGCAACCAAACAAATTGTCAACAAGTAGTCTGTTAGTTTTCCCTTCAGGTGTGAGGTGACGGCTGACCAAAGTTCCCATTCCTGATTAGAATCACAGAAGAAAAAAATCAGCAAATGCACGTTGGCACCCATACACGTGTTTGTGTGTGCCAACACACTGCAGGACAACTTGTTAATACTGTATATGGAAAAGGCGAGGCACCCCCAGGGGTAAAGTCGCCTGCCGAGCGTTGAGCAGGAGGAGGGAGAGGGGGGTGACCCCACGCATGCAGAGACTCCAAGGTGAGGTATCATCCAACTCTGCTGGCTTAGTAAAGTAACACAACCTGTAAACACTATCCAGTCAAGCCTTCAGTGGATAGCATTCTACAAACCTTGGAGGAGGGGGGAAAGAAACAGTCCCAAAATGGAAAAAACTACAAACCTTGGAGGAGGGGGGAAAGAAACAGTCCCAAAATGGAAAAAAAACTACAAACCTTGGAGGGGGGAAAGAAACAGTCCCAAAATGGAAAAAACTACAAACCCCTGTCCATTCATTTTCTTACCACTAGAAAAAGAAGGGAAAAAAACAGTATTTTCTAATGTAGTTTCCTTGATTCGCATTGAAAAGTGATGCGGGTTGTTGGTATTGTTGGCGTCTTTGTGGCTCAGAAGTGCCGTGGGAACTCGCACTGTTCACAGCGGTTGAGGGCGGGGTGGTTGAGGAAGGTGCAGGCCGTGCAGCTCCACTGCGTCCCCTCGTCTTCCTCCTGGTCTGCTACAGTCTTAACGCTCTTACTGCTCGACTCTGGATGGAGGGAGGGAAGGAAAGAGAGAGCGGTAGACAGAGAGGAGTTAGTCACCCAACAGACTCCAGAGATAAACACACAGACACACAGTCAGCTGTAGAACATCAATCAAAATGGGGTCAGACTGTCAAGGGTTGTTCCTTCAAATTATACCCTTGAATATTAGGGGTGTATCTAGCTATCACCATATACAGTGCTGTTTTGGTTTCTGCAATAAAACTGGAATATTGTCCTTGCATCACTGATGGGTTGAATTGGCAGTTGTTGGTAGTTGGTGAATCACTCTGGTTCTTTCACTCTCCAGGATGTGTATTGCACAAGAAAACACTTAATGCTAAGGAAGTATCAGAGTGCTAGGAGAATCCTATCAAATGTTAAAAAAGCAACAACATGCAAACCTCTCATCGACAAATGTCAATGGTGCTTTCTTTGTGTGAAATGGCAACATTGTATGTGAAGGTCATCTGTTGTAAGATTGTTAGGAAAAGGTGTGCAAGGTGGCTTTGATAAACATTTAGTATTTGACCTTTATTAATCAGGGGAAACCCATTGAGACCAGAGGGAACAATAAACCAACATGATCCATCTCAATACAACACTAAAAATGTACAATTACACATTCAAATTCAAAAGCAGCAGATAAAATTACACATCAATCAAAACAAGTGCATTTCTCCTTCAGCACATTCCTCCTCAAAGTCCTGAACTGACCATTCGAGACCAGCGAGTCAAGCATCAAAGTGGCCTGCCGGTCATTCCATGCTACAGGGGCACAATTACTAAAAGCAATCTTCCTGAACTCTATGGAGATCTGCAAATCTTCTAGAACCAGTCAGTCTTGAGAGCGAGTCTGATGTTGGCTGGATTTCCAATTTAGAAGTGAGGTGAGGTAGTATGGGAGTTTCTCGAGAACTGCTTTATATACAAATAGCAGCCAATGTTGTGCCCTTCTGGTAGTCAGAGACTCACAGCCAACAGAACTATATAAAAGGCAATGATGTGTATGAAAATTGCCTCCAGTGATAGACTGAATCTAAAGGTTTTAAAACAGAGGCTGCTGGGTGCATGTAGATTATATCATCATAGTCAGTACTATGCTTGTCAGTACGATGCTTGAACAATCTTCCTCTCATTTTCAAAAGTAAGGCCAGATTTTTTTCTATGAAGGAAACCGATCTTAAGTCTCTGCTTCTTTGTCAGTTTTTAAATATGTGTTTTAAAGGACAGCTTATCATCAACCCAAATACCTAAATACCAGCGGAGACTGGTGGGAGGAGCTATAGAAGAACAGGCTCATTGTAATGGTTGGAACGGTATCAAACACATCAAACATATGGAAACCGCATGCTTTACACCGTTCCATTCATTCCATTCCAACCATTACAATGAGCCCATCTTCCAATAGCTCCTCCCACCAGCATCCACCTCTAAATACTTATTATGAGGGACTTGCTCAATTTGGGCTCCCTTCAAGGTGCAGATAAGCAGGTCTTTAGGGTCAATTTTACCTGGAGAACAACATAAACTATTTTTATCAACATTTATCACTGATTGAAGATAGGTGAGGGACTCTTGAATTGAATCAAAGCCAAGCTGAAGGTTGTGAATGGCCTGCTGCACTGAGGGGGCACAGGAATATTACTGTGTATTACTGTGTCATCTGCATAGATGTAGGCCCCAGTTATTATTATTCAGGGACAAACCAACAGTACTAATGTAAATAGTGAACAGTAAAGGGCCTTGTATTGAGCCTTGTGGCACTCCTTTGGTTATGTTAATTAAACTGAACTCCATCAGCAGATATACATAGACTTCTGTCGTGCAGGTAGTTGTTTAACCAGCTGCTTGGTCAAGACCAATTTCAGATCGCCTCTATAGCAGAGTGCATGATTAACCATATTGAATGCTTTCGACAGATCAATATAAAGCGCAGCACCGTGCTGTTTCCTGTCTAGTGCGTTAACTGCAGTGTCTTCAGAAAGTATTCACACCCCTTGGCTTTTTCCACATTTTGTTGTGTTACAGCCTGAATTTAAAATGGATTAAATGTTGATTTTGTGTCACTGGCCTACACACAATGCCCCATAAAATCAATGTGGAAATATGTTTTTAGAAATGTTTACAAACTAATTAAAAATGAAAATGTTATGAGAAGCCTAATTAAGTTCAGGAGTAAAAATGTGCTTAACAAGTCACATCAGTTGCATGGACTCACTCTGTGTGCAATAGTAGTGTTTAACATGATTTTGAATAACTACCTCATCTCTGTACCCTACTCATACAATTATCTGTAAGGTTCCTCAGTCGAGCATTGAGTCTCAAACACAGATTCAACCACAAAGACCAGGGAGGTTTTCCAATGCCTCGCAAAGAAGGGCACCTATTTGGTAGATGGGTCGTAATAAAAAAAGCAGATATTTAATATCCCTTTAAGCATAGTGAAGTTATTAATTACACTTTGCACGGTGTATCAATACACCCAGTCACTACAACCACTCAGGGATTTCATCATGAGGCCAATGGTAACTTTAAAACAGTTACACAGTTTACTGGCTGTGATGGGAGAAAACTGAGGATGGATCAACAACATTGTAGTTCCTCCACAATACTAACCTAAATGACAGAGTGAAAAGAAGGAAGCCTGTATAGAATAACAAATATTCTATCAACATGCATTCTGTTTGCAATAAGACACTAAAGTAAAACTGCAAAAAATGTGGCAAAGAAATTAACTTTATTTCCTGAATATAAAGCATTTTGTTTGGGACAAATCCAACACAACACATCACTGAGTATCACTCTTCATATTTTCAAACAGTGTGGTGTTGCGTCATGTTATGGGTATGCTTCTCAATGGCAAGGACTAGGGAGTTTTTTTTAGGATAAAAATAAACAAAAATAGAGCTGAGCACAGGCAAAATCCTAGAGGAAAACCTGGTTCAGTCTGTTTTCCAACAGACTCTTGGAGACAAATTCACCTTTCAGCAGGACAATAATGTAAAACACAAGGTCATATATACACTGGAGTTGCTTACCAAGACGACATTGAATGTTCCTGAGTTGTCTAGTTAAAGTGTTGTCTTAAATCAGCTTGAAAATCGCTGGCAAGACTTGAAAATGTCTCTAGCAATGATCAACAACCAACTTGACAGAGCTTGAAGAATTGTAAAAATAATAATGTGCAAATATTGTACAATCCAGGTGTGTAAAGCTCTTAGAGACTTACCCAGAAAGACTCACAGCCAAAGGTTATTCTAACATGTATTGACTCAGGGGTGTGAATACTTACCGAGTGAGTTAAATTAGATATTTCTGTATCTCATTTTCAATAAATGTGAAAAATATTCTTAAAACCTGTTTTGCTTTGTCATCATGGAGTAATGTGTGTAGATGGGTCAGAAAAACAATCAATTTAATCCATTTTGAATTCAGGCTATAACACAACAAAATGTAGAATAAGTGAAGGGGTATGAATACTTTCTGAAGGCACTGTATGTCCTTTATGACTAGAGAAGCAGCCGAGATGGTGCAGTGTCCTGGCCTAAAGCCTGACTGGTGAGAATTCAGAATACAATTGTCTAAAAAGGACCACAGCTGAGAATTTACCAAGAGTTCTAATATTTTCGCTGAACAATCTCAAGTTTTGAGATTGGGTGATAATTATTAAGATGTCAGGGATCACCACCTTTGTGGATGGGAAGAACACAGGGCCTACACAGTATGAAGGAGGAAAAGGAGATGTTGGACAACTGGGACAGACACATGGATATACAGACAGATAGACAGAGCTACAGGTACCAACCCAGAGGGACAGACAGACAGAGGAACAGGCAGAAAGACAGATGACAGGCAGAAAGACAGACAGCTAGACAGACATACAAAGAGACAGACAGACAGCTACAGGTACCAACCCAGAGGGACAGACAGAGGGACAGAAGGAAATACAGAGGGACAGGCAGATAAGACAGACAGAAAAACAGACAGAGAGACAAACAGACAAGACAGACAGAAAAACAGACAGAGATACAGGTACCAACCCAGAGGGATACAGAGGGACAGGCAGACAGACAGAGGGACAGGCAGACAGAGCGACAGGCAGACAGAAGGACAGGCAGACAGAGGGACAAACAGACAAGACAGACAGAAAAACAGACAGAGATACAGGTACCAACCCAGAGGGATAGACAGAGGGACAGGCAGACAGACAGAGGGGCAGGCAGACAGACAGAGGGACAGGCAGACAAACAGAGGGACAGGCAGACAGACAGACAGATTGACAGGCAGACAGACAGACAGAGTGACAGACACATAGAGGGACAGACAGACAGAGGGACAGACAGACAGACAGGCAGAGGGACAGGCAGACAGAGTGACAGACAGAGTGACAGGCAGACAGAGGGACAGGCAGACAGACTGAAAGACAGACAGAGTGACAGGTACCAACCCAGAGGGAGAGCAGCAGGGGGAGGAGGGGCAGAGGAGGGTTCCATGGTTAGGGTGGAGGTGACATTAAATGTTCTCCTGTCTTTCCCCAGGCCCTCTGGCTCTGACAGGTCCCAAGCACAGGATGAATGGAAGGAAGGAAGAGATTGAGGAGAGAAATGGCAGGGAATCAAAGATGACAGATGCAGAAAAATACAGCATTTATGAATGAAAACCCTAACAGACATGAAAACAGTTAGGATGAAAGAATACATGATGTAATGAGAATTGACCAGGATAGAAATAAATACCTGTTAGAAACCATCACAAGTACCGATCTAAAGCCCAAGTACTAATAGATATTAATTTATAACAAAGTTTAAAATGACAGATGGTAGTGGAAGCAGAAGAGGGTCTGGTTGTCCAGAGGCGACCATGCAACCTTTTCTAAACTTACCAACAGATAAAGTACCTTTGGGTTTGGGTGGGACAGGACCTAGGAATCCAATGTTGTCATAGAAGTTATGAATGGCGCTGGGATTAAAGTGTGGTCCTGCAACAAACCGAAACAAGGGATTGCAATACAGGACAGAGACTGCACCAAAGCCATCCTAAGCTAAATTGAAATAGTGAGCATCAGTATAGCATATGAACATACATACACCAGTCACACATATGACCCAAGTAAAACACTGCAGTCAAACACCTTAAGTTTTGGCCTATATCACAAAAACAAATAAACTTAGAAAACAAACCCATAACACTTTACTCCTAACATATTTGTCTGTTGGCTTCAGTAAGAGGCCATATTAATTTCTGAGCCACTTTTGTTTCTCCGTATTTCACCTGTGTGACTGTGCAAGCTGGTGTATTCATCCTGTCAACCATGGAGAGCTGCCAGGGGGCCTATAAATCACGTGTTACCAACTAGCAACAGGATGCAATTCAGGAAACAACTGGTGGTTAACATTACAATGGCAGCACCTTGACTGCGTGTGCCGAGGGGATGTGACCAGACTAGGCCTGGCAGATGCAGACCTACTGCTACTACTACAGCTGTACTGTACACTCCACAGGTCATTTCCCCCTCTCTGCCTCGCTCTGCTACGCAGTACGCTCCCCATTACAGAATACACAAACACTACTAAACATGAAATGAGCACCAGGCTGAACCTGAACCTTCCTTGCATTGCAAAAGACTGCATGTTGAAACACCACAGTACACCATAAACACACTGGACGTACAAGCACATGTATGCACATCACACACAGAGAGCTGGTGTTTCATTCATCACAACACTGACAAGCGCACCCAGCAAAACCAAATGAGCCTCCTACCTTTTGTTTGAAGGAGATCGATTTCTTTAGTTAAGCAGTCAATGTCGATCTGCAGTATCCTGTTGTTGCATCGCAACTGCTGCATTTCCTCAATCTGATAAGAGAGAATGAATCAGGTTCATATAAACCACCATTTACAGACAGACAGGCAGCACTGTCTGCTGAAGAGACACAGTGGAGGAGTAGAGAGAGTGACAGCCTAGGCACAAGCTGTACAGTACTGACACACAACACAAGCCTAGCCTATATTACGTCAATGGAGGTGCAGGGAGCCAAGTGGGCTAACACCGCAGAAGGAGAGTTCTCTCCAGATCTCTCTGGCCTAGTGAATACACAGAATACACAACTCAAGAGCTACTGAGCTGAACTCCAGGCTTTTAACTTGACCTTCCATGTCCCCTTTTTCCTCTCCTGACTAACACACTGATAGCTGACAAAAACCGAAAACTCAAAGCACCACTTGATTTTGCATTCTGATATATTTCAACAAACTCACAGCTGCACGCTTAATGTAAACATGACGTTGGGTGAAAACATGGAAGTGTGTGTGCGTTTTGAATCATGGATTCCTTAGAAACATACAGTAAATACACTATGTGACTTAGGAGTGAGTTATGAAGTCAAATTGCCATGGATCTACTAAGACTGAGCAACATCTCAAACATGCCGTACCCATTTGAAGTAATTTCTTATCAAGTCGGATATCTATGAAGATAATATGCAGTTAAATCTGTAGTAAACAAAGGTGACCAAACTAAACGCATGAATACAGCACAGGAGGATGCTGAGGGGAGGACGGCTCATAATAATGGACGGAACTGAGCAAATGGAATGGAATTACATACCTGGGAACCATGTGTTTGATGTATTTGATACCACTCCACTGATTCTGCTCCAGTCCTTACCACAAGCCCGTCTTCACCAATTAAAGTGCCACCAACCTCCTGTGACAGTAGCTAGGAGAGTAGTGTCTGTGGGGACTTACCGAGGGGATTTGGGACTGGGAGTTGGATCGTTCTAGCCGTCTCCTGGTCAGATTGTTCTCCATCTCGTTGACTTCCTCTTTTAGCTTCTCCAGCTTCTTCTTCTTCAGCTCCAGCTCATGCCACAGCCGGTCCATGCGGGCCTTCTGGTGAACCAACAGGGCTGCAAGATACATAGTACACATTAACACAAAACAACTGACATGGGGGCAGACTGATGGCTTAGACCAGTGCTCTCCAACCCTGTTCCTGGAGAGCTACCCTCCTGTAGGTTTTAACTCCAACCCTGTTCCTGGAGATCTACCCTCCTGTAGGTTTTAACTTCAACCCTGCTCCTGGAGAGCTACCCTCCTGTAGGTTTTAACTCCAACCCTGTTCCTGGAGAGATACCCTTCTGTAGGTTTTAACTCCAACCCTGTTCCTGGAGAGCTACCCTCCTGTAGGTTTTAACTCCAACCCTGCTCCTGGAGAGCTACCCTCCTGTAGGTTTTAACTCCAACCCTGTTCCTGGAGAGCTACCCTCCTGTAGGTTTTAACTCCAACCCTGTTCCTGGAGAGATACCCTTCTGTAGGTTTTAACTCCAACCCTGTTCCTGGAGAGCTACCCTCCTGTAGGGTTTTGGTATTTTATTAGGTTTTGAAAGCCACAGCTACTCTTCATGGGCTCCACACAGAACATTAAACATAACATAATACACAAGATTAATAGACAGGAACAGCTTCAGGACAGAACTACATACATCTAAAAATGGCACACATAGCCTACATATCAATATATACACACAAAAGATGGCCTTGTGCCGTGAGGTGTTGTTTTGTCTGTTTTTTTTTAACCAGGCTTGCTGTTTATTTCAGCAATATGAGGTGGAAGGGAGTTCCATGCCATAATGGCTCTATATAATACTGTACACTTTCTATGATTTTTTCTGGATTTTTGAGACTATGAAAAGACCCGGTTGGCATGTCTGGTGGGATAAGTGTGTGGGTGTCAGAGCTGTGTGTAAGTTGACTAAGCAAACAACTTGGAATTTTCAACACGTGAATGTTTCTTATGAAAAGAAGTGATGCAGTCAGAATCTCCTTAACTCTTAGCCAAGAAAGACTGGCATGCATAGTATTTACAGTGACTTCGGAAAGTATTCAGACCCCTTGACCTTTTCCACATTATGTTACGTTACAGCCTTATTCTAAAATATTCAGACCCTTTGCTATGAGACTCGAAATTGAGCTCAGGTGCATCCTGTTTCCATTTATAATTCTTGAGATGTTTCTACAACTTGATTGGAGTCCACCTGTGGTAAATTCAATTGAGTGGACATGATTTGGAAAGGCACACACCTGTGTATATAAGGTCCCACAGTTGACAGTGGATGTCAGAGCAAAAACCAAGCCATGAGGTCGAAGGAATGTCCGTAGAGCTCCAAGACAGGATTGTCGAGGCACAGATCAGGGAAGGGTACCAAAGCATTTCTGCAGCATTGAAGGTCCCCAAGAACAGTGGCCTCCATCATTCTTAAATGGAAGACTCTTCCTAGAGGCCAAACTGAGAAATCGGGGGAGAAGGGCCTCGGTCAGGGAGGTGACCAAGAACCTGATGGTCCCTCTATTAGAGCGCTAGACCTTCGCTGTGGAGATGGGAGAACCTTCCAGAAGGACAACAATCTCTGCAGTGCTCCACCAATCGGGCCTTTATGTTAGAGTGGCCAGACGGATGCCACTCCTCAGTAAAAGGAACATGACAGCCCGCTTGGAGTTTTCCAAAAAGCTCCTAAAGACTCTCAGACCATGAGAAACAAGATTCTCTGGTCTGATGAAACCAATATTGAACTCTTTGGCCTGAATGCCAAGTGTCACATCTGGAGGAAACCTGGCACCATCCCTACGGTGAAGCATGGTGGTGGCTGCACCATGCTGTGGGGATGTTTGTCAGAGGCAGGGACTGGGAGACTAGTCAGGATCGAGGGAAAGATGAACGGAGCAAAGTACAAAGAGATCCTTGATTAAAAAAACTGCTCCAGAGCGCTCAGGACCTGAGTGGCTTAGGTACAAGTCTCTGAATGTCTTTGAGTGGCCCAGCCAGAGCCCGTACTTGAACCCGATCGAACATCTCTGGGAGACCTGAAAATGGCTGTGCAGCAACGCACCTAATCCAATCTGACAGAGTTTGAGAGGATCAGCAGAGAAGAATGGGAGAAACTCCACAAATACAGGTGTGCCAAGCTTGTAGCGTCATACCCAAGAAGACTCGAGGATGTAATCGTTGCCAAAGTTGCTTCAAAAAAATATGGATTAAAGGGTCTGAATACTTGTGTAAATGTGATATTTCAGATATATATTTCTTTATACATTTTCTAAAATGTCTAAAAAACAGTTTTTGCTTTGTCATTATGGTGTATTGTGTGTTGTTTGATGAGGAAAAAACTAACAATTTAATACATTTTAGAATAAGGCTGTAACATAACACAATTTGGAAAAAGTCAAGGGGTCTGACTACTTTCCAAATGCACTGTGTATTATCCCACTAATTACAATGAAGAACAAGATGTGCTGCTCTGTTCTGGGCCAGCTGCAGCTTAACTAGGTCTTTCTTAGCAGCACTTGACCACATGGCTGGACAATAATCAAGATAAGACAAAACTAGAGCCTGCAGGACTAGCTTCGTGGAGTGTTATGTAAACAAGCTGAACATCTCTTTATTACGGACAGACCTCTCCCCATCTTTACAACCATTGAATCCATATGTTTTGACCATGACCGTTTACAATCTAAGGTAACACCAAGTAATTTAGTCTCCTCAACTTGTTCAACAGCCACACCATTCATTAACAGATGTAGCTGAGGTCTACAGCTTAGGGAATGATTTGTACCAAATACAATGCTCTTAGTTTTAGAGATGTTCAGGACCAGGTTATTACTGGCCAACCATTCCAAAACGGACTACAACTCCTTAAGAGTTTCAGTAACTTAATTAGCTGTGGTTGCTGACACGTACAGTCATTGGTAAAAAATATAAAAAAGTAAAGGTGCCTAGAAAACTACCCTGGGGTACACCACACCCTATTTGTTTGACATTAGAGAAGCTTCCATTAAAGAAAACCCTCTGTTCTATTAGATAGATAGCTCTGAATCCACGATATGGCAGAGGTTGAAAAGCCATAAAACATATGTTTTCTCAACAACAGGTTACGATCAATAGTATCCAAGGCTGAACTGAAATCTAACAATATAGCTCCCACAATCTTCTTATTATCAATTTCTTTCAACCAATCATCAGTCATTTGTGTCAGTGTTGAGTTTTCACGCCAACCCCAGTTGTTAACCTAATTCAGCTTATTAACCAGCTAATTCATATAATTAGGTGTGCTAGATTAGGGTTGGAGTGAAAACCTACAGGAGAGCCCTGAATCTCTGAGAGCTGAAGGGCCAGGTTGACAACCAAATTTACAGTACAGGCTTACCGCTAAATGCATTTCCCCTTTCGGAAATATCCGGTACGTGCAGTGGGCTGAGTAAGAATCATACATTGAGTAAAAATCATACAGTTCCATAATTGTTCTTCATTTCATGGCCTACTTCAGAAATGGATTTTGGGGGAGTCAACATTGATCCTGGGAAAATGTTGCTTATAACGCATCATAAGAAGTGTTATATTGTCTTATTACGCATTCATAAAATGCTATTAGCTATGCGGAAATGAGCTGTCCCTGCTTTTCTAATTGTAACATACAGTGACAGTCTCGGCCTACATGTCATAAACCTTTCACCTCAACAACTACTACTACCATGCACAGAAATAACAAAGTAAAGAACGAAAACAATACCAGGCCAAGCCAAACTGGGAATGACATGTGAGCCAGAGAGGAATGCATGGAGAGGGCTGCCTGCAGTGAAAGATAAGGGGCAGAAGACCTAGGCTCAGGGCCGTGGAGAGAGAAGAGAAGCCCCACAGTAGTCACAGCAGCATGAGTGAGTGCCTAGCAAGACCCACAGGCACTGACTCGCACGTAATCCAGTCAAAAGTCCAAAAAAGGAAACACTGCGCTCCAACACATTTGACTCACACTGCCGCAGTCAAAGGGCTGTCAGTGTAAATCCAGCATTATTGCAGCCGACTCATGCTGTAATCACACCCCTCTCCACGCGAGTCACCTTTAAGAATGTATCTATCTACTCCCTCAAATCAGGCTTAGATGAAGCAGGGTTTTAAGACCGATAGCTATTTAATGAGACCAGCGTCTACACAATTTGGCTTTAAAAATGCATTAGTGTCATCATATGGAAATCCAAGTTAAAACAAGGCATAAACGATAAGCAATAGTCAAATTACTTTCTTGGCAGAATGCAGTGGAAAAAGCATTTACTACTGGTGGACAAAAGTGTATACTATTCCTTATTGTTATGAGGGCAAGTTACTCTCTTCAAAATTCCTGAAGCCTCTTTCAACCATTATACTTTGTAAGTGGATGTTATATCTCTTTGGCCACTTGACTTTTGTTGCACAACTTGATCTGCATGTGACTGAGGGATACTGTTGTTCAGCCTAAGAATTGCACAATGAACTGTATCCTGGTGTGTTTATATAATTCCATAGACTGTGAACGTCGACAATGCAAAGCAACTAACATATGAAAGAGTTTAGGAACCCTAATCTGGTCTCACCTTGTGTGTATGCTGCGTCATCTGAGCCCATGCTGAGTCTGCGTGGCTCGCTGGGCCTCTCCCTGTGTACAGACAGTGGGTCTGAGAGATGATGTGGGTCAGGCTCCACAAAATGGTGTTCCGAGGGGAGGCTGAGGAGGTTGGTAGCCTCAAAGGTGGGGGACACGACGCCGGGGGACACCGCTGGGGGCTTGTTGGGGGACACGGTGATTTTGAAAGTGTACTTGGTGTTGGGCTGGGTGACCACCACTCGGGGCGAGGTGGCTGTGCCTGCCCCTCCCATAGACGCGCGGGACTTGGGTGGGTGGTGGTGGATGTAGGCGGGGCCCATGCTCACCTGGCCCCCCATATTGCGGGGCCCCTGGGACCCGTGCGGAGGTGGTTGAGCAGAGATGTAGACAGTTGGAGGGTTTCTGCCCCCACCATCATCGTTATTAGCAGTAATGTAAAACTTGGGCTGGGAGCGAGAGCCGGATGAGGCCATGTTGGCCTCTTCAGAGGGGGTGGTAGCAGCAACAGTGGGCGGGCTGGCAGAGATGTAAACAGTGGGCTGGCTGCGGCTCAGACCTGGGCCTCCGATGGACAGGGGGGTGGTGGTTGGGCCAGGTGCTGCCCCGACAGAGGAGGAGGATGAGGGGCAGGAGGAGGAGGTGGAGGAGTTGGAGCGGGGGCCACTGCTGGTGCGCAGCACGGCCGTGGTCGTGGTGGAGTTGCTCCTCTGAGGAGATTCAAGTTTGATCTCTATCTGGTTCTTGCGCGGTCCGGTGGAGATGTTCTGGATGTTGTACTGGCTGAAGGAGGACATGCCTAAGGGCATGCCAGAGGAGGAGGCACCAGAAGAGGAGCCCTGACCTCCAGAGGGGGCCTGGAGGATAGAGGAGGGGGCCTGTGGGTTGGTGGGGGAGCTGATGGGCATGTAGACATGGGAGGTCTGGTGGCCCTGTGACTGGTGCTGTGAGGTATGTGAGGAGCCGTGCTGGTGCTGCTGGGAGGAAGGGCCTGTCCAGGAGCCAGGCAGTGAGGTGGGATGGGAGATCTGGTAGATCTGCTGCTGGGGTTGGGAGGTGGGGCTGTACTGGGCCCTTCCTGCCTGCTGCTGAAGCTGCTGCTGGCTTTGCCGGGTTGTACCGCTGGGCTGGGTCACGTAAGGCCTTATGTAGATAGAGTTACCCTGTGGACTGCTCAAGCCGGACTGTGTATGGGGCCCGCCGTGTATGTGCAAAGAGGTGGGGGTGTTGCGTCCCGTCTGGATGTTGGGGGCCAGGGTGACGGTGATGGGGTTGAAGCGGGGCATCTGCTGGCCATGTTGGCCCATGGATTGTCCTTTCCCCCCCAGCTGGTAGAGTCCCAGGTGCTGGGGCGGCTGGGTCTTGCGCGTGGGCTCCATCACGCCAAACACATTGAGGCTGGCGGGCACCTGCACCGGGGCTGACTGGGGCTCCTGCTGGAAGAAGTCACTATTCGGGGGCTGTCCTGTCTGTAGGGGCCCGTCACTCAGGCTAAGACTGTGGGACAGTGTCCTGCTGCCGTTCATCCTCAGGCCGTCCCTTCCCGGGGTCGCATGCACATTCTGAGACTGAGACTGCAGGCCCAGGTTCAGCTGGGTCATGGGATTCCGGAACCTGATGAAGCTGGGGTCGTCAGTGTAGTTGAGTTTGCCTCCTTTGCTGTACAAGTAGCCTGGGCTTACTTGAGACAGGTACTCACAACAGGCGTCCAAATTGTTGTTATTCTGAGGAAAATAGAAGGTTCAAATCAGTCATTTGTGATGAGAACTGGTGTTACAATATATATATATATATATATATATATATATATATATATATATATATATATATATATATATATATATATATATATATATATATATATATATATATATATTTGTAACTAATGGATTGAAAATGAGGAGACACCAGACTCACATGCAGAACACACTGGGAAACAACACCCTCTGGAACTTCAGGGAACTTCTGGCGCAGGTCGTGCAAAACCTGAATGTCAATCTGGTGGCTTCCCTGGGCCATTCGTGTATTGCCAGGTCAAGACTGCTCTGCTTGCTCCGTTCAGCACACTGACGATGCCTCAGTGGTGGCAGCACCTCAGCCACAGCTTGAGCATCTTCTGGAAAACAAACACAGAGATGCTTAGGCTAGCACCCAGAGTTGTAACACGCACACACACTGTTTCATACTCGTACTCTCTTGTTCTAAACACAGTAAAGAGACAGTGTGTACTGTATGTGTACCAGTCTGTGTTCTGAAAGGATGTTAATAACAAGGTAGGCGTATGCGTGTTGCAGTGACAGGAAAGCAGGGAGCACATACGGGAAAGAGGAAGGGGGGATACCTAGTCAGTTGTACAACTGAATGCCTTCAATTGAAATGTGTCTTCCGCATTTAACACAACCCCTCTGAATCAGAGAAGTGCGGGGGGCTGCCTTAACCGACATCCACATCTTCGGCGCCCGGGGACATAGCAGCCTAATCAAACTTCATACTAGTGATAAACACCCGTCAGACATTTTAAAGTCGCCTATTTCATTATGGTGGTGAGCTTTCAAAACAATATTTCAGAAACCCTTGTAATATATAAAATACATTCATTTCACAGCCCTTCCCATCCCCAAAAGCCTCTTAATAAAAAAGTAGGAAACCACCTTGGACTATTGAGGAAGCAAAGCCTTTCAAACCGATCTTAACGTCAACATTCTATTATTAAGGACAGAGAAGACCCAAACAGTAGTCCCCAGTGTTGCAGCAATCTGCACATAATCATCAGTTAAGCCTCAAAGTCAATACCACCACTGCAGTGGAGCTTTGAGGCAAGCAGAAACACTGCCTTACTTCTGATAGACTAGCCAGAGAACGGAGAAGCAAGGCCACAAAGTGTGATGCTGACCTTCAAGAGCACGGAATTGCTGATCAAGCTCTGTGACAATTTTGGCCTAAATTGAACTTCACGAGTTAAAAGCACATACTTGACCTAAATCGGACTTTACAATGAGTGAGGATGAGTATTTAAGTGAAAAACGGAATCAAAGAGAAGATACTCCGCTATGACAAACCATCAAAGCGTCAATACAGGACTAGGATTGAATCGTACTAAACCGGCTCCGACGCTCGTCGGATGTGGCAGGGCTTTTACGGACTACAAAGGGAAGCACAGCCGCGAGCTGCCCAGTGACACAAGCCTACCAGAAGAGGTAAATTACTACTATGCTCGCTTCGAGGCAAGCAACATTGAAGCATGCATGAGAGCACCAGCTGTTCCGGGCGACTGTGTGATCACCGATGTAAGACCTTTTAAGGTCAACATTCACAAAGCAACAGGGCCAGACGGATTACCAGGACGTGTACTCCGAGGTTGCGCTGACCAACTGGCAAATGTCTTCACTGACATTTTCAACCTATCCCTGACCGAGTCTGTAATAACAACATGTTTCAAGCAGACCACCATAGTCCTTGTGCCCAAGAACATCAAAGTAACCTGTCTAAATGACTACCGACCCGTAGCACTCACATCTGTAGCCATTAAGTGCTTTGAAAGGCTGGTCATGGCTCACATCAACACCATTATCCCAGAAACCCTAGACCCACTCCAATTTGCAAACCACTCCAACAGATCCACAGATGATGCCATCTCTATTGCACTCCACACTGCCCTTTCCCACCTGGAGAAAAGGAACACCTACGTGAGAATGCTATTCATTGACTACAGCTCAGCATTCAACACCATAGTGCCCTCAAAGCTCATCACTCATCACACAAACACCTCCCTCTGCAACTGGATCCTGGACTTCCTGACGGGCCGCCCCCAGGTGGTAAGGGTAGGTAACAACACATCTGCCATGCTGATCGTCAAAACACGGGGGCCCCTCAGGGGTGCGTGTTCAGTCCACTCCTGTACTCCCTGTTCACCCATGACTGCATAGCCAAGCACGACTCCAACACCATCATTAACTTTGATGATGACACAACAGTGGTAGGCCTGATCACCGAAAACGATGAGACAGCCTATAGGGAGGAGGTCAGAGACCTCTCCCTCAACGTGATTAAGACAAAGGAGATGATTGTGGAATACAGGAAATGTACGGCCGAGCACGCCCCCCATTCTCATCGACAGGGCTGTAGTGGAGCAGGTTGAGATCTTCAAGTTCCTTTGTGTCCACAACACCAACAAACTACCATGGTCCAAACACACCAAGACAGTTGTGAAGAGGGCACGACAATGCCTAATCCCCCTCAAGAGGAAGGCCCTAAAAATTGCCAAAGACTGCAGCCAGCCTAGTCATAGACTGTTCTCTCTGCTACCGCACGGCAAGAGGTACCGGAGCGCCAAGTCTAGGTCCAAAAGGCTCTTAACAACTTCTACCCCCAAGTCGTAAGACTCCTGAACAGCTAATCAAATGGCCACCAGGACTATTTGCATAGACCCCCCCTTCCCCACCACCCCATGTTTACACTGCTGCTACTCTCTGTTTATTATCTATGCATAGTCACTTTACCTGTACCTACATGTACATATTACCTCAATTACCTTGACTATCCTGTGCCCCCGCACATTAACTCTGATATTTTATTGGTGCTCTTTAATTATTTGTTATTTTCCTATTTTTATTTATTAACTCTTTTTATATATTTTTTTACTTCAGTTTGTTTTAGTAAATACTTTCTCAACACTTATTTTTCTTAAAACTGCATTGTTGGTTACGGGCTTTTAAGTAAGCCTTTCACTGTAAAGTCTACCTACACCTGTTGTATTTGGCGTATGTATTTTATTTGATATGTTCACAGTGTTTAAGTCGCTCACTGAGCCCAACTCCACGAGGTAGTAGAGGCCGCCATCACAGCCGAAACAGAGACGGCGGAGGTTCATCTCTCATGGCAGAACATTAGTTATTTCGACAAGAAACAACCCCATCACCTGGCAAAATGCAAACCTCTATCGATAGCTTGAAGGTTACTCTAGAGCAAAATAATCAACTGTTGACCCATATTGAAAAGAAAAATGAGGAACATGACGAAAAGCTAATACAACAAGACCAGGCTATTAACTACCTGATGGGCCCGGGAAAGGAATTGCAAAAGAAGGGAGACTTTTCACGTCGTAATAATTTTCAAATTTTGGGGGTCTAAACCAATGCAGAAAGGGGGAAGAATGTCTACATTTGTGGACAAGAAGGACACGGGAGTGAAGGACACACCTGCAGCCCAGGGTAGGCCCGGAGTGAAGGACACACCTGCAGCCCAGAGTAGGCCCGGAGTGAAGGACACACCTGCAGCCCAGAGTAGGCCCGGAGTGAAGGACACACCTGCAGCCCAGAGTAGGCCCGGAGTGAAGGACACACCTGCAGCCCAGAGTAGGCCCGGAGTGAAGGACACACAGAGGCTCAGCGCTATCATCGTGGCAATTACATATAGACTACCCAAGTGTAGGTTATTGAAAATATTTGCCTAAAAGGCTATGGGGCTATATTTCATAGTTTATAACGGAGTGCAGGGAATGCCTCATCCATGCGGGTTTGGTTATGGGCTCCTCCCCCTTTTTGTTTCATATTTATTTTTGCGTTCATGCTTCTCTTTAAACGATAGGTTGCTGAAGTGAAATTATCAAGTGATAAATATTACATCAGATATACTATAGGCCAAAATGTCACAGTTTCCACAATTGTCCCACTACTGGTCTAGTGAGGTACCCCCCTTTGTTTAAAGAACACCACACCACCAACCAGGAATGTGGCAGTTTTATGTGTTCTACTTTTAATTTCACTATTCGGGCTCCCTTCGTTCTAGTGGAGACACTTATTTTTGTGTTGATGTTCTTGTTGTTTCTGTGTGTGTTTTGTATTGACATGAAAAACAAAGGAGCATATCTGTCTGCAGTTATGGATACAAGGGAAAGGTCCATTCAAATCAAGGTCTGTAGTGTTTTATATTGACACTTTATACTGACAATGAAACCACTTAACGTTTTGATTTATTGCATGAAAGGTTTAAACCACGTTATTCATTGGGAAAAAATATTGAAACAGCTAAAAACAAATGGATTGTGACGTTGCCCCCCCTTCAGGAGACCGACCCACTTATCAGATGAGGAGCACAAAAAGCTTAATGGGAATGGGTAGGTCAGACTCCTCAAAATAAATGGTGTTTGTATACTGCTTAATAAGAGGTTGTCTTTTACATCGAAAAATAAGGTAACTGATTCAGAGGGTAGGTTTGTTACTATTTAATTACTATAATTTAGCATACCTTTTACTTTAGCTTACTTGTATGCACCAAACGATGATTCCCCACAATTTATGAATAGATGTTTCTTAGTGATTGCTGGGCATTCAAATACACATTGTGGAGGTGACTTTAATTGCATATTATCTACACATTTGGGCAAGTCACAACCAGGTGGTCCCATATTAAAAATATCTAGAGCAGTTCAATTTCCCTTTGAAGAACAGGGGTTTATTGATATTTTGAGGGAGTTAAAAACAGCAGCAAAATATTATACACTACCGTTCAAAAGTTTGGGGTCACTTAGAAATGTCCTTGTTTTTTTAAAGAAAAGCATTTTTTTTGTCCATTAAAATAACATCAAATTGATCAGAAATACAGTGTAGACATTGTTAATGTTGTAAATGAGTATTGTAGCTGGAAACGGAAGATTTTTGGGGGAATATCTACATAGGCGTACAGAGGCCCATCATCAGCAACCATCACTCCTGTGTTCCAATGGCATGTTGTGTTAGCTAATCCAAGTTTATAATTTTAAAAGGCTAATTGATAATTAGAAAACCCTTTTGCAATTATGTTAGCACATCTGAAAACTGTGTGAGATTTTCACGAGACTAGCATGGTGTAGCATGGCGAATGTCTTTCGTGCATGCCCCCACGCTCTTGATCTATTTCTAACCTCACTCTTTCAAAACTTCCTCTAGTGGGAGGCTCAGAATATGCCAGTGAAAACATTGTGACAGTAGCACACCCGTTCTCCATTCTGCTTCTAAACCTGCGCTGTAGGCCCGGAAAAGCCTACAGAGATCAATCCAATGTGGGTAGTGCTAAGTAGGAACATCCTGGATTCTCTCAGTTACAGGTCCCTTGATGGTAATCCAATCCATCAGATTAGACGTCGGGCCAAATGAAATCCAGAAGCGTCTTTAAGAATATTAAACTCAAAGTATGCTTCTCTGATAAGGGGCGTAAGACAGTGCAGATTCTAGGCCTTTTGTGCCAAGGAGATGACATAGCAAGTAGCAGTGCTGTCTTATCTAAGCTGTGATCATGTGTAAATGTCATAACTGAGGAGATGTAAATCTGGATGATAAACCATCCCACCAGAGCTGTTGATAACAGGGGGAGGGGCTACTGTCAGAAGAGGGAGCCCGCAGCAACAGGGCTCTAGTCCTAACAGGAACAGCCTGAGACTGCCTCAAACAAGACCGGCTGGGATACCTTCTGAAAACTGGAATTATATTCAATTGGATGGTACAATGAAACTAGCTTGATTGTGACACACTATTGAAAATGTGCACTCACATGAGAAAAACATTTAAATAATGTTTCAAAGTGAGACACTTTAAATCAAACATAATAACAGAGGCTGGTACATAATGTTCTTTCATCCCAGGCACTCAAACCATCAGTCAATGACTTCTTTTGTCCTTTGCAATACAAGGAAATGGAATGTTTTGCAATCATACCACCAGACTGAAGAATACATTTCAGTGCGTCAAAAGAAAGGATCACACGCTAGTGCTGAGTGATTAGTGCTTTTTGGGTTCGGTTCAGTTTGTTTGATTTTTCTATTTTTTATCCCGGTTTTCCCTTTCAAACATGAAATGCATTATGAAATAAGGACATACAAATGATTTTAGAGCTCCTCTCAGCCATCACATGCCTTCTTCCTGACAATGACAGCGGGTTGAATGCTGTAACAACACAGAATAATATGAATAACAGTTCATAAAGGTAGTGAATGCCCATTACCGCTTATCACTTATTAACCATAATGTATTCACATTACTTGACTTTAAGAAAATACTTCTGTTGTGTATATACATTCCTTTTTATTTGATACCTTTTTTATTTTTCATTCACTCTGTCACACCCTGACCATAGAGAGCCCTCAGGGTTCTCTATGGTGTTGTAGGTCAGGGTGTGACTAGGGGGGGGGGTGTTCTAGTTTTCCTATATCTATGTTTGTTTGGTTCCCAATTAGAGGCAGCTGATTGTCATTGTCTCTAATTGGGGATCATACTTAAGTTCTCCATTGTTCCCACCTGGGATGTGGGATATTGTTTTGTGTATGTGCATGTAGCACCACTGTTGTCACGGTTCGGTTATTCTTTTGTTTGGAAGTTTTGCTTTATTAAAAGATGTGGAACTTTAATCACGCTGCGCCTTGGTCCGTCTCTCATAACAGCCGTGACACCCTCATACTACCAACTGGGGTTATTTTGACCTATTTTTTTTATTATAGCCCAAAGGTTTATAAAAATCCTCACATTTTTCATGACTTTGTGAATCAACTTGTTCTTAATAAATCTAAATCACTGTTTAGTGTAGAGGTCGACCGATTAATCGGAATGGCCGATTAATTAGGGCCGATTTCAAATTTTTATTTTTTTTTACCTTTATTTAATCTTTATTTAACTAGGCAAGCCAGTTAAGAACACATTCTTATTTTAAATGACGGCCTAGGAACGGTGGGTTAACTGCCTCGTTCAGGGGCAGAACGACAGATTTTCACCTTGTCAGCTCGGGGGAACCAATCTTGCAACCTTACAGTTAACTAGTCCAACCCAATAACGACCTGCCTCTCTCTCGTTGCACTCCACAAGGAGACTGCCTGTTACGCAAATGCAGTAAGCCAAGGTAAGTTGCTAGCTAGCATTAAACTTATCTTATAAAAAAACAATCAATCATAATGACTAGTTAACTACACATGGTTGATGATATTACTAGATATTATCTAGCGTGTCCTGCGTTGCATATAATCTGACTGAGCATACAAGTGTCTAAGTATTTGACTGAGCGGTGGTAGGCAGAAGCATGCCCGTAAACATTCATTCAAACAGCACTCTCGTGCGTTTTGCCAGCAGCTCTTTGTTGTGCGTCAAGCATTGTGCTGTTTATGACTTCAAGCCCATCAACTCCCGAGATGAGGCTGGTGTAACCGAAGTGAAATGGCTGGCTAGTTAGCGCGCGCTACTCGCTCTGAGCCCTTGCTCTGCATGGGTAACGCTGCTTCGATGTGGTGGCTGTTGTCGTTGTGCTGCTGGTTCGAGCCCAGGGAGGAGCGAGGAGAGGGACGGAAGCTATACCGTTACACTGGCAATACTAAGGTGCCTATAAGAACATCCAATAGTCAACGGTTAATTAAATACAAATGGTATAGAGGGAAATAGTCCTATAATTCCTATAATAACTACAACCTAAAACTTCTTACCTGGGAATATTGAAGACTCATGTTAAAAGGAACCACCAGCTTTCATATGTTGTCATGTTCTGAGCAAGGAACTGAAACGTTAGCTTTCTTACATAGCACATATTGCACTTTTACTTTCTTCTCCAACACTTTGTTTTTGCATTATTTAAACCAAATTGAACATGTTTCATTATTTACTTGAGGCTAAATTGATTTTATTGATGTATTATATTAAGTTAAAATAAGTGTTCATTCAGTATTGTTGTAATTGTCATTATTACAAATAAATAAATACAAATCGCCCGATTAATCGGTATCGGCTTTTTTGGTCCTCCAATAATCGGTATCGGCGTTGAAAAATCATAATCGGTCTACCTCTAGTTTAGTGTATCTGTATCAATATGGGGGTCATTTTGACCCTAGCCAAAAACACCTAAATCCACCTATAGTCATTTGATAGATTGGATCTTTATTTGAATCTAGGTTTCTCTTGAGACTTAATAAAAAGTTATCCACACCACCAGAGGGTGGAGGGGGACCTGTTATCCATACCACCAGAGGGTGGAGGGGGACCTGTTATCCATACCACCAGAGGGTGGTTATTTTATTTGCCCCACAAGTTCTGAGCTCAGTTCCCAGTGATTTGAATTTTGGAAATCTGTTCCAAAGTATTCCCACTCGTAATAGAAAAATACTGTATATGTGATCATATAGAAAAGTACACAAGGTTTTTGTCCTGCAGCTGAATCGAGTTGATGGTCCCTGGCAGATGGCTTACATCGTTTTCATGCTCATCAAACCACTCGTGCCCTGTGGATGTGGGCATTGTCATCCTATGGGGGAAAAGCCATGGTAGCCAAAACAATGGCATACCCAGCATTTTATACATGACCCTAAGCATGATGTGATGTTAATTGCTTAAGCAGGAAGCACCTGCTTTCAATTCACTTTGTATCCCTCAAGTGTTGGCCTGCCCAGCAGAAACAAACGGAAGAGAGCTGAGCACAGGCAAAATCCTAGAGGAAAACCTGGTTCAGTCTGCTTTCCAACAGCTCGACAATAACCTAAAACACAAGGTCATATATACAATGGAGTTGCTTACTAAGACGACATTGAATGTTCCTGAGTGACCTAGTTACAGTTTTGACTTAAATTGTCTTAAATCTATGGCAAGAATTGAAAACGGCTGTCTAGCAATGATGAACAACCAACTTATAATAATGGGCAAACAATGTACAATTCAGGTGTGCAAAGCTCTTACAGATTTACATAGAAAGACTCACAGCTGTAATCGCTGCCAAAGGTGATTCTAACATGTACTGACTCAGGGGGTTGAATACTTATATAATCAAGAAATAAACTTAGCAAAAAAAGAAACTCTCACTGTCAACTGCGTTTATTTTCAGCAAACTTAACATGTGTAAATATTTATATGAACATAACAAAATTCAACAACTGAGACGTAAACTGAACAAGTTCCACAGACATGTGACTAACAGAAATGGAAGAATGTGTCCCTGAACAAAGGGAGGGTCAAAATAACAGTATCTGGTGTGGCCACCAGCTGCATTAAGTACTGTAGTGCATCTCCTCCTCATGGACTGCACCAGATTTGCCAGTTCCCGCACGTTTCTGGGGGGAATGGCCTAGCTCTCACCCTTCGATCCAACAGGTCCCAGACGTGCTCAATGGGATTGAGATCCGGGCTCTTCGCTGGCCAAGGCAGAACACTTACATTCCTGTCTCAATTCACGCACAGAACGAGCAGTATGGCTGGTGGCATTGTCATGGTGGAGGGTCATGTCAGGATGAGCATGCAAGAAGGGTACCACATGAGGGAGGAGGATGTCTTCCCTGTAACGCACAGCGTTGAGATTGCATGCAATGACAACAAGCTCAGTCTGATGATGCTGTGACACACCGCACCAGACAATGACGGACACTCCACCTCCAAATCGATCCTGCTCCAGAGTACAGACCTCGTAACGCTCATTCCTTCGACGCTAAAGGCGAATCTGGCCATCACCCCTGGAGAGACAAAACCGTGACTCGTCAGTGAAGAGCACTTTTTGCCAGTCCTGTCCGGTTCAGCGACTGTGGGTTTGTGCCCATAGGCGACGCTGTTGCCGGTAATGTATGGTGAAGTCCTGCCTTTCAACAGGCCTACAAGCCCTCAGTCCAGCCTCTCTCGGCCTATTGCGGGCAGTCTGAGAACTGATGGAGGAATTGTGCATTCCTGGTGTAACTCGGGCAGTTGTTGTTGCCATCTTGTACCTGTCTCGCTGGTGTGATGTTCGGATGTACCAATCCTGTGCTGGTGTTGTTACACGTGGTCTGCCACTGCGAGGACAATCAGCTGTCCATCCTGTCTCCCTGTAGCGCTGTCTTAGGCAGTGCGGACATTGCAATTTATTGCCCTGGCAGTCCTCATGCCTCCTTGCAGCATGCCTAAGGCACATTCACACAGATGAGCTAGGACCCTGGGCATGTTTCTATTGGTGTTTTTCAGAGTCAGTAGAAAGGCCTCTTTAGTGTCGTAAGTTTTCATTACTGTGACCTTAATTGCCTACCGTCTGTAAGATGTTAGTGTTTTAATGACCGTTCCACAGGTGCATGTTCATTAATTGTATATGGTTCATTGAACAAGCATGGGAAACAGTTTTTAAACCCTTTACAATGAAGATCTGTGAAGTTATATGGATTTTTACGAATTATCTTTGAAAGACAGGGTCCTGAAAAGGGGAAGTTTCTTTTTTTCTGAGTTTATTTGACATGTCATCTGTAATCCATGGCTCATATGGGCCCTGAAAGGAGACCTGTGGAACCAGTGGAGATAAAAAAAACAAAGCTCCTATTGCTGAGCTGTTATTCCCAGTGCCAGAGCTCTTACCTGCAGCTCCAGGCTAATTTCTGGAGGTAACAGCCCCTGCCAGGCTCTGTCAATGGACTGATTCACTCGGTAGGAGTGGGTGTAGCTTAAAAAATGTCCACATCAATTAAGGAAATGTAATGTGAATTAACGATCTACGCACGGGAGCCTTCGGTAGAGAGATTTTAACTAACTTCCAAACAAACAAATACTTAATCTAGGCCTGCATGTTCATATGGATATGATGATGAATGCAACTTCGTTACACTTACACAACCTGTAGCGTGTTACTTTCCTAATTTAGTGTGTAGCTGCAGTAGGTAAAGTTCACAGCTTCTATAAATGAGAGCCCGGAGGGTTGCAGTTCCAAGGTAACCCTATCTGTGGGGATCAGATATCATTATATATGGCCATTGGCCAGCAGATTTTCCTCTGATTGATAGAAAATAGAGGCCAATTACACAGGCAGCCAGGCAGCATTTTCCTCCTCCAGTCCCAGTGCCTAACACACCTTTCAACACCAACAGCCCCTTGGGTTAAACCAGCTGGTACATCTTCTGGCTATGCCATCAATACACCAGGGCCGTTACCACGGTGAAAACCATAAAATCCCACAGTCTTCAATCAGAGCAGTCCTCTGCAGCATCAGGCACCAGGCAGCCACACTGTGTGGAATGTCTAACTGCCTCGCAAATGTAAACAAATAAAGGGCCTAATTGGCAGTGGACGCTCCGAGGCCTGCTGGCAGGCACCCCAATCATCCAGCATGGCCGTGCTTATGCTGGAGTGTGTACACACAGACACACGCACGCTACTGTGCAAACACACATCTTCTGTGGGTCAAGGTAACATTCACTTCAAGTCTTTTCTTCTTATTGGTGTCTTTAAGTAGTGGTTTCTTTGCAGAAATTCGACCATGAAGGCCCGACTCACGCAGTCTCCAATGAAAAGTGGATGTTGAGATGTGTCTGTTACTTGAACTGTGTGAAGTGCAATCTGAGGTGCAGTTAATTGCCGATTTATGAGGCTGGTAACTGTAATGAACAGCAGAGGTAACTCTGGGTCTTCCTTTCCTGTGGTGGTCCTCATGAGAGACAGTTTCATCATAGCGCTTGATGGTTTTTGCGAATGCACTTTCAAAGTTCTAGAAAAACTTTCAAAGTTCTAGACATGTTCTGGATTGCTGACCATGTCTTAAAGTAATGATGGACTGTCATTTCTCTTTGCTTATTTAAACTGTTCTTGCCATAATATGGACTTGGTCTTTTACCAAATAGGACTATTTTCTGTATACCACCTGTACCTTGTCACAACACAAGTTGGCTTAAACGCATTAACTTCTTGAGTGTAGGGGGCAGTATTTTCATTTGAAACTGGGTACCCAAATTTCTCAGGCTCAGAAACTAGAATATGCATATAATTGTCAGATTAAGATAGAAAACACTCTAAAGTTTCCAAAACGGTCAAAATATTGTCTGTGAGTATAACAGAACTGATATTGCAGGCGAAAACCTGAGGAAAATCCAACAAGGAAGTGCTGTTTTTCCTGAAAGCTCTCTGTTCCATTGGATGCCTTGCCTACATTTAAAGGGATATCAACCAGATTCCTTTTCCTATGGCTTCCTCAAGCTGTGAACAGTCTTTAGACATAGTTTCGGGCTTTTATTTTGAAAAATGAGCGAGAAAGAACCCATCGCGTCAGTGGATGGCTGGGTGCCAGCAGCAGTTTTTCATGCGCAACGGCCCTTTTCTCTCTCTCGCCTATGGAAGAAGCTATATTCCGGTTGACATATTATCGATTATATATTGTAAAATCAACCTGATGATTGATTATAAAAAACATTTTACATCTTTCTATGCACTTTACAGATACTATCTGCGATGTTGTGACCGCTCGAGCCTGTGGATTTCTGAACATAACGCACCAAACAAATGGAGGTATTTTGGATCTAAAAATAATCTGTGCAAACATCCGAAGATCATCAAAGGTAAGCGATTCAATTTATTGCTTTTCTGACTTTCGTGACCAATCTACTTGGCTGCTAGCTGTTTGTAATATTTTGTCTACCGAGAGAGGTGTTCTTACATAAACACTTGTTATGCTTTCGCCGAAAAGCTTTATTGAAATCTGACACGCCAGGTGGATTAACAAGATAAGCTGTGTTTTGCTATATTGCACTTGTGATTTCATGAAAATTAAATATTTTTAGTAATTTAATTTGAATTTGGCGCGCTGCAATTCAGAGGATGTTGATGAAAATGATCCCGCTAACGGGATGGTGCGTCAAGAAGTTAAGGGAAGAAATTCCACAAATTAACTTTTAACAAGGCACACCTGTTAATTTAAATGCATTCCAGGTGACTACTTCATGAAGCTGGTTGAGAGAATGCCAAGAGTGTGCAAAGCTGTCATCAAGGCAAAGGGTGGCTACTTTGAAGAATCTGGGCTGGTTTTGACACCTTCACACTCATACATTAGGGAGGAGAGGAATCTCCCTCCTGCTCTTCAGTATCAACCAAAGTAATGCCTTTGTCCCCCAGAAGCCTTTTGCCGCCAAAACTATAACACCCAAAAAGTGAATACTGGAAAAATATTTCTAAGATGGGAATGTTAGAAATGGTCAGTGGGGATCTAAAGAATAATCATACCATATTGCTTGTCATTTTGTGATGTTATTAAAAAATGTATGAACCAAATACTGTAACTTAGGAAGGAAACCCCCTTTGGCTGTCATCCAATACATTGTAAATACAATATGTAGAACAATGAAACTATCTTTGTTAAGATAAGAATGTGATTTTGGTTTTCAAATGAGAATGGTTTTTCATGTCCTTTGCACATTAACCTCTCTGCGCACGGAACCCGCTAGCGGGCTGAAATTCCACAACATACGGTGATCGCTACATAAATAGTCATATTAAATATTCATGAAAATACAAGTGTCTCACATGTATCGAAAGCCTATAATCTTGCTTTTAAAAAATGATTTATTTCGAAAGGATACGATGCGATTATCTGAGCATAGAACCCCATAAAAAAAATAACTATTTTAAACAGCACAGACGTAACATAATCACAAACTGCATTAAAATAAATAGTTTACCTTTGACGATCTTCATCTGTTTGCAATTCCAATGCTCATTGTTACACAATGAATGATCTTTTGTTTGATAAAATCCGTTTTTATAGCCTAACACGAAACATTTTGTGAACCGTGTGTGTCGTGAATTCCGTCTTATTCCATTTTCGGCGACACATTCCAGGTAAATAACCCACACAGAACGTGACTTTTCCAGTCATGTTTGGTTTCACTGCAATCAACTGGTTTGTTTGTAACACAATCAAACGTGATGGGCCATTTCGCGGGACTGTTTCAGTATTGACTGAAAGAAACCGATTTGAAGACAACAAGTCATGACATCATTGTGCAACAATGATTTGCCCGCTGTTTCGTTGATTGACTGTCTTTTAACCCAATGACCACTGATCGTCTTGAAATCTATCTGGGTAGATAGCCAATGAGCTGAGCTAAATGGCAATACGCCATTGTTTATGTGTTTGTTGCAAGACCAACCCATGTAGTAAGCTTCAGCATAAAGTGAGTCATTCGCTATTGAAGTTTCATACCGGAAGAAGCTACGCATATTACGCACTGCAGTGTTTGGTGAATGCGCAGATTCAGCTGTTTATATATCAATCATTATGGCGACTAAGTCAGGGAAAGCTAAATCTAAGTCTAGATATACAGATGTACACACTATTTTAGAATAAATTGATTGGGAAGGTGAGACAGAGATTGTTGAAGGACGCTTCATTTAGCGATTGTGGAGGAATATTTTTTGAACGGGAGAGGACATCGTTTTGGACTGGTAAGTTCTTATCATGCTAATGCCCTTGCTTGAAATGAATAATATAAAATATTATTTGTGATTTTTTTAAAATTTAGAAGCAATATATAAACATGCAATGTCATGAAATGTGAGATGCGTGTGTCTGCCGCCCCACCCCAACCCACAATAGCCTATTTGAGGCTGTTGAGGAGAGGGCAGGACCACATCAATGGCCAAAGTGAAATGGAGACAGTAGATACAGCTAGTCTGTTGTAATATAATAAAGACAGTAGATCTAGCTGGTCTGTCATAATATAATAGAGACAGTAGATCTAACTGAAATGTCATAATATAAAAGAGACAGTAGATCTAGCAGGTAATAATAATATAATAATATATTCAACCTAATATATTCAACTTTCAACCTTCAACTCTCTATATATATCTGTTTATTATACCTGTTGATACAGGGCTCATATGTGAAACTATTCTAACTGAACATTTTCTTTCACAGTGACACTGACTCCGAATGGGAGTCTTATCCGGTGTCCTGTGTGAATTTAGGTATGCTCTCTCTAATTCTCTCTTTCTCTCTCTCGGAGGACCTGAGCCCTAGGACCATGCGTCAGGACTACCTGGCATGATGACTCCTTGCTGTCCCCAGTCCACCTGGCCTTGCCGCTGTTCCAGTTTCAACTGTTCTGCCTTCGGCTATGGAACCCTAAACTGTTCATTTTTACTCTTGAGGTGCTGTCCTGTTGCACCCTCTACAACCACTGTGATCTCCACCCGGCACAGCCAGAAGAGGAATGGCCACCCCTCATAGCCTGGTTCCTCTCTAGGATTCTTCCTAGGTTTTTGCCTTTCTAGGGAGTTTTTCCTAGCCATCGTGCTTCTACACCTGCATTGCTTGCTGTTTGGGGTTTTAGGCTGGGGCGATATTAATAGATTTGATATGATAGAGGACTGAGGGTCTTCCAAATATTGAAAGTGTGTAAATAGTTATCCATGTTATTTTGTAAATGTATATATATTATTTTTTCGACGGGGGGGGGGGGGGGGGGGTTAGAATACCATTTTGATATTTTGTATATAGTTATTTGTTTCAAAATGTATACCTTCACCAATTTGGCCACTTGGGTACATTTGGGCTACTTGTGTGGGACACCTGGGTGACTTCATGATAAATGTCATGTAGCACACTCATTTTGGAAGTTATCATTCTGAAACTTTACACAAGTACTGTTGCCCTCTTATATTTTTCACTGAAATTTTCCCCATCATCCTATCTGCATGTTTGTTTTATCTTGTTCATTTTAAAGATGATGATACAAAAATAAAAAACATGTTTTTTTTCATTGTTTTATCTAAACCAGATCTATTGTGTGTTATTCTCCTACATTCAATTCACATTTCCACAAACTTCAGAGTGTGTTCTTTCAAATGGTACCAAGAATATGCATATCCTTGGTTCTGTGCCTGAGCTACAGGCTGTTAGATTTGGGTATGTCTTCAGGCGGAAATTGCACAAAGTAGGGGGGGAGCTGCTAGAGGTTTTAAGTAGCCACGCCCCGAATGAGGTCAGAAGAGCGGGTCGGTGTGGTGGAACTGTCCTTTCTGACCAGAGTGCTTAAAAGGACTCGCTAAGAATTAACATACCATACCAGAAGACGTGAGACCGTGGTCCACATGTTGAAATGGTTGGAAACTCTGAAACTCTCAACACTAGATGAGAGGATAACCTCACCTACCAGACCAAAACATTGTCGGGTTGCTACTGTCGTGTAAAGTGGTCGGAAGGCTGAATAATTATTTTAGACCAGAAAACGTGTAGCTGTGTCTACACGGCTGAAAATGGTGAGAACTTTGAATCTCCACACGAGGTGAAGAAGATAAAGACTAGATCTTAACATTGCCAGTCTGCAGCTGGGCATGGAAAAGTGGTCTTCGAACTTTGACTAAAGACACAAGGTGGGAAGGAGAAAATCCCATCTCAGACAATCACAGAGTGTCTGTCCTATTTGAACACTCCACTACAAGACCAAGACAAATAAGAAGAAGGGCATTGTGACCTCTGGTGGACAATCAGAGCCTGACACCGAAGCGGAACACTAAAACTTCCCCATCGAAGGATTGATTGGTTTCAACAGAGAGACAACAAACAAAGACATCTACAAGTAAATGCATTCATGATCTCTTACCTAAACGGGTGGTGGTTCGTGTGCAGAGTAAATTATTACTTTGAGGGTAGCTTCCAAATGTATCAACGATAAGTTTGACTCTCATTGTCTCTCCCTATCTACCCCTCCCTCTTGTGGTAACCAAGCAGTCATGCTGTTGTTAGTCCACTAGGCACTTTACTCATGTGTTAAGTGTTTATGTTATTCTGTGTTATTATTTAGTTAGCTAGTAAATAAATAAATAATAAAGCTGGGGTTCTTGCTGATCCAAGGAGTATGCGATGTTCAGAATGAGACTGATATGAGGTAATGATTAATAAGTGACTGTTATTGATTATAACTTATATATCTTCTAGAATTTCATTCGGGAGATGGTAACTTGTTAAACAACTTCTACCGTGGGACTAGTTCTCCCTCTCTCTAACACACACATGCTCATATTCACCCACACACACACGCATGGGTGACACAGACATACGGGTGACACACACGCACGTGTGACTAGGGCTGTGACAGTCATGGAATGTTGGATAATGGTAATTTTCCAGCCAAATGACCGCGGTCATTGTAATAACCATTTTAATAGCAATAGACGCATGTGCTGCCATTACGGTTACACAATTCCAGGAACTTTCAATAAATTACCTGGTTTTCCCTAAATCCCGGATTGACTGTTTATTCCCTCCTGATTAAGTGAATCCCCCAACCGGGATTTCGGGAAAACCAGGGAATTTATTGCAAATTCCCAGAAATAGCTGCCATGAAAATTAAATTAATAGAACGATCATCCCCATTCAAGTCAATTATGGCATAATGGGTGGACAAGGCAGGCATTACGAGTATACCCATAGCATCACAATACCATGAACCATCACATCCTCCTTTTCACGCTCTCGAGGCTGGGCGTCTCAGGCTCTGCACACTCTTGGATTGCATCCTACCTGGCAGGCCACTCCTACCAGGTGACGTGGAGAGGATCTGTGTCTGCACTACGTCACTACTGGTGTCCCCCAGAGCTCAGTTCTAGGCTCCGTCATATCCTCACACGGTCTCTCCTATCATTGCTATGGGGATGACACTCAACTACTTTTCTTCTTCCCCCCTTCTGACACCCAGATGGTAACACGTATCTCTGCGTGCCTGGCAGATATCTCAGCTTGGATGTCGGCCTACCGCCTAAAGCTCAACCTTGACAAGATGGAGCTGCCCTTCCTCCTAGGGAAGTCCGCTCAAAGACCTGTCCATCACGGTTGACAACTCCACGGTGTCCCCCTCCCAGAGTGCCAAAAACCTTGCTGTGACCCTGGAAAACACCTGTCGTTCTCTGCAAACATCAAAGCCGTGACTCACTCCTGCAAATTCATGCTCTACAACATCCGTAGATTACAACCCTACCTCACACAGGAAGCAGCACAGGTCCTAATCCAGGCACTGGTCATCTCCTCTCTGGACTACTGCAATTCGCTGTGGGCTCCCCACTTGTGCCATCAAACCCCTGCAACCTACGGAGCAGCAAGATGAACTACACCTCCCTACCGTCAGGCTGTGTTCAAACCCTATACCCCAACCAAAGTACTCAGTTTTTACCACCTCTGGTCTCTTGGCCCTCCCACCCCTACAGGAGGGCGGCTCCAGCTCAGCCCAGTCAAAGCTCTTCTCTTCCCACTGAAGCTAGGACAGCAGAGTCCCTGCCCATCTTCCGAAAACCCCTGAAACACTACCTTTTCAAAGAGTATTTTAAATAATCCCACAGCACCCGCCTTCGCACCCCCACCCACAAAACAACCTTTCTTTCCATGAACTAACACTCAAACCTTTCCCCCCTACTAGCACAGACTTTACTGACAATTACTTTATTGAGGAAAAACGTACTTCCTATGACTGAGATTTGTGGCTGTACCACCTAGCTATCTTAAGATGAATGCAGTAACCTTAAGTCACTCTGGATAAGAGCGTCTGTGAAACGACTAAAATGTCAAATGTACCATGCAGCCATTGTGAATGTACTCATGAGTTTACCATTGAAATGGCCAGGGTTAGAGGTTCTAAGCCTGTTCTATTCATTCTATTTCCATGTGTGCTGCTGCTGCATTGTAGTTATTCAGTCAGCTGTTCGTTCGACAAATGTTATATACGGTGCCTTCGGAAAGTATTTAGATCCCTTCCCTTTCTCCAAGTTTTGTTACATTACAGCCTTTTTCTAAAATGGATTACATTTGGAAAAAATCCTCAGCAATCTACACACACCCCATAATGACAAAGCGAAAACAGGTTTTTAGACACAAAATACAACAACCCAGAAATACCTTATTTACATAAGTATTCAGACCCTTTGCTATGAGACACGAAATTGAGCTCAGGTGCATCCTGTTTCCATTGATCATCCTTGAGATGTTTCTACAACTTGCTTGGAGTACACCTGTGGTAAATTCGAGACAGCATTGTGTCGAGGCACAGATCTGGGGAAGGGTACCACAACATGTCTGCAGCATTGAAGGTCCCCAAGAACACAGTGGCCTCCATCATTCTTAAATCGATGAAGTTTGGAACCACCAAGATTCTGCCCACCCGGCCAAACTGAGTAATCGGGGGAGAAGGGCCTTGGTCAGGGAGGTGACCAAGAACCCGATGGTCAATCTGTCAGAGCTCTAGAGTTCCTCTGTCGAGATGGGAGAACCTTCCAAAAGGTCAACCATCTCTGCAGCACTCCACCAATCAGGCGGAAGCCACTCCTCAGTAAAAGGACACATGACTGCCCGCTTGGAGTTTGCCAAAAGGCACCTAAAGAATCTCAGACCATGAGAAACAAGATTCTCTGGTCTGATGAAACCAAGATTTAACTCTTGGGTCTGAATGCCAAGTGTCATGTCTGGAAGGAACCTGGCACCATTCCTAGTGTGAAGCATGGTGGTGGCAGCATCATGCTGTGAGGATGTTTTTCAGAGGCAGACACTGGAGACTAGTCAGGATCGAGGCAAAGATGAATGGAGAAAAGTACAAAGAGATCCTTGTTAAAAAACCTGCTCAAGAGCGCTCCGGTCCTCAGACTGGCGGTGAAGGTTCACCTTCCAACAGGACAACAACCGGTAGCCTACAGCCAAGACAAAGCAGGAGTGCCTTCGGGACAAGTCTCTGAATGTCCTTGCGTGGCCCGGACTTGAACCCGATCGAACATCTCTGGAGAGACCTGAAAATAGCTGTGCAGAAACGTGCCCCATCCAACCTGACAGAGCTTGAGAGGCTCTGCACAGAAGAAAGGGAGAAATTCCCCAAATGCAGGTGTGCCAAACTTGTGCCGTCATACCCAAGAAGACTCGATGCTGTAATCACTGCAAAAGGTGCTTCAACAAAGTACTGACTGAGTAAAGGGTCAGAATACTTATGTAAATGTGATATTTCAGTTTGCAAAAATTTCTATAAACCTGTTTTTGCTTTGTCATTATAGGGTATTATGTGTAGATTGATGAGGGGAAAAAACAATTTTAGAGGCTGTAACCTGACAAAATGTGGAAAAAGTCAAAGGGTCTGAATACTTTCCGAAGGCACTGTGCATGTATTTTTAACTAAGGTTATTTTATTTTCATGACGGCCTTCATCCATAAGCGTTGGTTATACAGTAACCGTTCCAGCACTGTGCTCGCACAGTATATCGTTTTGATTCAACAACACTGTGAGGAACCGCTAGCCTTTACCTTCCACTGAGGATTTTGAAAGCTTAAGCCTGGACGGAAACTTCACTGAGGTGCCTGGTCTTAACAGAGAAGTATTTATACAGCAAAAACATCGCACAGCCTCCCCTCTAGGAATCAAAGTGGTTTACCACTACATTAATGTCATATCGTTAAACAGAATGAACATCTAGGTAGACTTTAATAGACAAGTACGATCACATGACTGCATTTACAAAAACTTAAACCAGACTGTCTCATTTAGAATTTTCATCTAGAATTGCTTGCCAAAATAATATATCTAGTATGATTCGGCATTTATTCATTTTTATCTATTGTCACCTTAAATGTAGGCTTTTTTTAGTTTTTAGTACACATGCACAGTGCACACATGCATATCGTTTTAAATCTATGTCATTACGGATAAAAAAAAGATTAAAAAATACTGTATAACTTCACAAATGGATTAACAACGTATAGCCTAGACCTAAATGTACATGTTCTTATTTCACATGTATGTGAGTAACTGAAGTGCTTTAGTTTCAAGCAAGTTCTCCGAAACAGAAACAAACTTTACGTGCAGAAACCAAATTGCATTCAACTGTGCCATGAAGCTGGGCCTCATGCTGCACAGAGAACTGTGGGATTAGATCGGCTAGGCAATTCATTTGGAAGACAGGCTGAGCTTTTAGTTGCCTACTTTTGAAAACAGGGGTAGACGGCCTCCTCTGTGTGTGTGTGTGTGTGTGTGTGTGTGTGTGTGTGTGTGTGTGTGTGTGTGTGTGTGTGTGTGTGTGTGTGTGTGTGTGTGGACAGGAAATCAACAATTCTTCAGCACCACAGCCTGCAGCTGGTGGTTGATTGGAAGCAGGCAAGGGCACCAGCTCCCCAGGTCGACCAACCCCTCCCAGGGCACTGTGGGAAACTGGGAGGTCTCACAAACACAGAGGAACCTAAACCTCTACTCCACTTCTTGTCTTAGTGAGTACTCAAAGGGGTTGTCAATTTTCACTTTTTGTTTTCCTCTGTAAACACTGTAAATAACGGCCCGGCGGGTTGTGTCTTTCCTTACCGTATAAGGAATTAGCAGGAGGGGAAGAGGGGATTTAGAAGCGGTAAGTGGGTGAAGCTCTCTTCCAGGCGCTTGCTGCAGCTTGCTTTTCAGAGTGTGTGTGTGTGTGTGTGTGTGTGTGTGTGTCTCCCGCTCTCCTACCCACACAGGCTCACTCAGTGGTTCACTCCCTCCTTCTCCCTCCCTCCCTTTACTCTGCTCCTCCCCCACCTCTTTAACACAACATTTCTGTGGGCAACAAAATGCTGAGTTCACCTAGCAGCCACTTGGAAGTGGAAATGCTGTTGCATTCCATCAATGAATATGATAAATGGGTTAAACCTGCAGTTATCTTGAAACAAGTGGTAATTGGGTTCTGGGCAGGGTAATCTATAACATTGTATAAACTACAATCTTGATCCCTATGATAAATAAACCCGGTCAAGAAAACAATACTATATCAGAGCATAATTATGTTAAGACTTATTATGACAAGACATTGTTGGAAAAATAGAAAGCGGTTTGAACCATGTATTTTTGTCCTCTCTTTACTCAGCCCATTGGGTGATTGTAGATGTGGAGGTCAGGGGTTCACCCTACAGCTGGGCGTGACTAGATCTTTACTCAGCCCATTGGGTGATTGTAGATGTGGAGGTCAGGGGTTCACCCTACAGCTGGGCGTGACTAGATCTTTACTCAGCCCATTGGGTGATTGTAGATGTGGAGGTCAGTGGTTCACCCTACAGCTGGGCGTGACTAGATCTTTACTCAGCCAATTGGGTGATTGTAGATGTGGAGGTCAGGGGTTCACTCTACAGCTGGGTGTGACTAGATCTTTACTCAGCCCATTGGGAGATTGTAGATGTGAAGGTCAGGGGTTCACCCTACAGCTGGGCGTGACTAGATCGGTCTACAGGCACAGTTTATGCAATAAATAAAATAAAATAAATGTGTATCGGTCATGTACGTATATATAGCAATAGTTATAGCCTGGCCTGTGGCTTTAATCTCACTGCTCAACCCAGCCAGGCTGATAAACAAAGAGTCCCAGTTTGGTTCAGGTAAAATGGAGACAACCTAGATGAGGCTCTACTTCATGACTTTAGGCTTGTATAGCTCCCTCTTTACAGGCCTTGTGGTCAATAATCCACTGATTAACATGCTGGACATTCCTTGAGGCTTAGGCCTAGATAAAAACCAATAGGAAAATAACAATAGAAAAAACACAGGAAAAGGCCTGTTAAATGAAGCAGGCATCTATCTACCAAACACTACCACAATAATAGAGGATTCAACTCATTCAGCCAAACCCTGTCTTTTAGTTTTTATCAGACACTTCTTGGCCTACAAGTGATGAATCTTTTCAAACTCCATGTCAACACAGGCAAACAGATGACAAATCAACTATGGATAATTACAGAAAGAGCACCCAAGAGAGCTGTTGTATCTACCCAGTAAAAATTGTAAATGTATATACAGTGTTCCCGAGTAAATAAATAAACTCAAGTGAATGTACAAATGCACAGTCAACAGGACACATCTGGTCTACGTTAGTGGAATTACTGACAGAAAAATGAAATGAACATTTAACACCACCAGCGTAATTTCCAAGCATCTCTGCCCGAGAGGTTGTAAATAAGGCATTGCTCGGCATAATCGGGTGGTTTCGACTCTGCATGAGTAACATGGCTGTGGCAAAAGGTGAGAATGTTCTGCATTACTTCTGAATTAAAGAGAACACAGTACATATTGGATTTACACGCACACCAATCAAATCAAGGCACAATTACTACTGCTCTGACTGGGGTGAGCAATTTTCATGGGACACTTTTTCAGCCAACAACCATAGCTATACACTGCCAGGTTAAAGATTCAAAGAAATGAAAAAAACACCTACAAAATATAATATTAATCACAGTGCCATCAAAGGAATAAAGTAAAAATGTGGACTTAGTATTAATAATTGAATGCACTGATCACCAGTAAAAACTACAGCATCCAGCGTACCACTTAACAACCAGCCTTGCCAAATGTAATACATATATACACTGAACAAAAATATAAACACATGTAAAGTGTTGGTCCCATGTTTCATGAGCTGAAATAAAAGATCTCAGAAATGTTCCATACGCCCAAAAGGTTATTTCTCTCCAGTTTTGTGCACAAATTTGTTTTACATCCCTGTCCTTTTCAAATCGTTGAAATTGTTGCATGTTGCGTTTATATTTGTGTTCAGTGCATTAGGAAAGTATTCAGACAACTTTAGTTTTTCCACATTTTGTTAAGTTATTAAAGCCGTATTCTAAAAATTTTCCTCATCAATCAAAATGGATTAAATAAAAAATAAAAAAATGCCCATAGAGCTCTGCAGCAGGATTGTGTCGTGGCACAGATCTGGAGATGGGTACCAAAACATTTCTGTAGCATTGAAGGTCCCCAAGAACACAGCGGCCTCCATTCTTAAATGGATGAAGTTTGGAACCACCAAGACTCTTCCTAGAGCTGGCCGCACGGCCAAACTGAGCAATTGGGGGAGAAGGTCCTTGGTCAGGGAGGTGACCAGGAACCCAATGGTCACTCTGACAGAGCTCTAGAGTTCCTCTGTGGAGATGAGAGAACCTTCCGGAAGGACAACCATCTCTACAGCACTCCACCAAATCAGGCATTTATGGTAGAGTGGCCAGATGGAAGACACTTCTCAGTAAAAGGCACATGACAGCCCACATCTTTATATTTAATATAAATTTGCTAACATTTCTAAAAACCTGTTTTTGCTTTATGATTATGGGGTATGTCTGTAGTTGGATGAGGTGGAAAAAAAACAATTGAATCAATTTTAGAATAAGGCTGTAACGTAACAAAATGTGTAAAAAGTCAAGGGGTCTGAATACTTTCCAAATGCACTGTACATAATTATATAGGGGATATCCAATTTATATTTGTGCTTCCGCAATAAAAATGTATGAGTCAGTGCTTCAGACTGCTGAGTTGATTTCCATCACTTCATATTAGAGAAAATGAGAAGTCATAATCTCATAAAGATAGCCAGGGCAAGAGCTGCTGCTACAGCTCCTGTTGCTGCTGGAGTAAAACATGCTTTTATAAGCCCAATCATTGCACAACAATTCTAAATGCAATCGCGTGTTGAAAACAGTTTTGATGGTCACGATAAAAAATAGCTACTATTTTTATTTCTCAACTGGTAATTGAAGCACACTTCCCATTCGCTATTCAAGTACTTGGGCAACGGTAGGCAGGCTTCAGCGCGTCACACACCTCTTTGCAATGTGATCTGGAGGCAGTATGCCTTTTGAAAACATACTTAATTTAGTGAAATCTTAACGTTTTACTTCATATTGTGAGGCATGTCTTCAAAGTAGCCGAGTCAAAATCTGTTTCTTTAAACATGGAGGCAATTCTTTTATAAAGACTTCCAAATGCCATTGAAACCAGTAGTCTATTTCTCTCACGTTCTATTGGTTTTCAAATCAACTTTCTTTCATTGTCCAGACAGAATCCTAGTCATATAAGCAACCAATGCTAGTTGTTGCATCTTTAGATCTCCCATATTTCAACATTTCTAATGGATTTCTAATTTCCATCTCTGTCACATGAACCCGCTTTTTTGACAACAGTGTTTTCCCGCTAATTACATTGCTGCACAGCTAAAATGTGAAGAAATAATAGTTGATCAACATTTTAAGCTAAACGTTCTGATCTGTTGCATCAGCCTCAATGCTTTTTAATGTTATTTTGATGTACTGGTTGTATGAATTTGGGATATATCATCCCACAACTGTCCCAGAGTCTGTTTGAAATAGGGTATTTCTCGCACAGAACGACAAGCTGACCAATAGAATATGCCAACTTTTCTACTATGGCGATAGTAGATTGACAGGCTAGTGATTTTACTGTCCGCTACTAGTCTTGTTGGCAGAGGAAAAGTAAATGTGGACAGCTATTCTAGCATCTTCAAAGTGCGCATTGGGATTCGGTAAGAAGGACGCACACCTCTGCATCCCCGAGTTGCATGTTCTGTTAAGATTAATGACCATCTGTCACTCTAAGCACCGTGGGTATACACCATAATCAGGATACGTACCCAATGCATATGGGTCCAGTAAATTTCTAAAATGTCAGGTAAATTTAAATTCTGCCGGGTCAAATGTCCAGTACTATACTTTAGTAACAGAAATCCTGTGTCCAATATACTGTAGACTGAAACACAAAGAAAGGACATGCAAGGACAAGACCAATAATTACCATTAAACAAAAACTGTCAAATAAATATATTTTGTACAGCTATCATTATGGCGATTTGCATATCATTGTATCTCAGCATTCCACAATATTTACAGGCCCAGTCCCACGTCGGCTAAATTATTCCCTTTCATCAAGCATTAAAAACATAGGGAGGTGTAGTGTGCACCAGAATGCAGAGCTCTGGTAAGAGATTGTGCAACCATTCTCCACCTCTGCAACCGTGTGGCCTGAATGCTCCTTATTCCTGAAGACCCCCCCCTCTTCCTTCTCCTCCTCCTAAAGGAATTATATGTCAAGACCACAGCCTAATCTTAAAATAGAAACTTTAGCAACTTGAAAAACATTATCCTAAACCACTAATCTTTTTGTTTTGTTTCTGCCAAGAAGTTAAGGAAGTTTGAATTAAGAAAAGAGGTTGTGAGAAGACTGAGAAATGGAAATGTAAAAATGGATCCTAGCAACAACAGTCTTGACGGAAAACTCACTGCACTGTGCGCACAGTGTTTTTCTTACATTGTGGAAACATTAATTTTCAGCTGACAAGCCTCAACACAGACTCTCATTAAGCAGGTATAACGTATAGCCTAAGATTCCAAACTGAGACCTGAAAAAGATAGGCTACGTGATGTAGCCTAGGCAGGCTGTTTCAAGAGTTAAAACTATAAAACATTTGGGCATAGAGAGCTAACAGCTACTTACCGAACACAAGACCTTATACTTTCACACCTTATTAGGATATTATTCCTACGATGATGGATAGAGCCAGAGCTTAATAAATAGTGTGCATTAAATTGAGAAATAGACACATTCTTTGAGTATGGATACACTATTTCTGCAGAGCTTGGTGTGGAATTCAATTCACTGAACCAATTACATTTCTCATGAAGTGCCAAAACAAACCCTCAAAGTTGAAATGCAAACCCTAAACTACACTGTATAGTCCTATATATCAACCAGTTTGGTGCCTGGTTGCTTTGTATCACAGTATAGCACAAAGTCAGCAAGAGGATCCTAACCAAATGCTGAATAGCTTCTTTTAACGAAGAGCTTTCTGTTTCATATATTGTTATTTATTATATGCACCACAGCACATCTGTGCGGATCCTGTTATATTTGGACAGTGTCTCAGACCAAAAGCGTTTTTATCATGAGAAAATCCTACATAGTCCCACTCCAATCATTTTAGTGCATCAAAGACAGAATGAAAGGAGCTGAATAACACAGACAGTCTGAGACATTGAGCTCTGAGCAAGGAGATGGACCTAGTTGGAGTCTTGGAGAGCTTCAGGAACGAGGCCAGACCGATAGGAGTGTTTTCCGGTGGCTTCTACACAGAGCCCAGTGATACAGCTGGAGTCAGAAGTCTTTCCCCCAAATCCTTCAAACCCCTGAGGAGTCATCCCTGGCCTGAGAGATCCATACTGAGAGGTGATCTGGCCACACACCCTCAGGGAGAGCTTACACAGCAGGCCGGGGCATCCACAACAGTCAGTTTGCTTCTGTAGTAGACTTACGAAAAACAATGAAGAAGAGTTAAAGTGCATTCGGAAAATATTCAGACCCCTTCCCCTTTCCACATTTTGCTACGTTACAGGCTTATTCCAAAATGTATTAAATAACAAAATATCCTCATCAATCTACACACAATACCCCATAATAACAAAGTGAAAACAGGTTTATAGAATGTTTGAAAATTTATACAAAATAATAAACAGAAATACCTTATTTACATAAGTATTCAGACCCTTTGCTATGAGAATCGAAATTGAGCTCATGTGCATCCTGTTTCCATTGATAACCCTCGAGATGTTTCTACAACTTGATTAGAGTCCACCTGTGATAAATTCAATTAATTGGACATGATAAAGAAAGGCACACACCTGTCTATACAAGGTCCCACAGGTGACAGTGCATGTCAGAGCAAAAACCAAGCCATGAGGTTGAAGGAATTGTCCGTAGAGTGAGACAGGATTGTGTTAAGGCACAGATCTGGGGAAGGGTACCCAAAAATGTCTGCAGCATTGAAGGTCCACAAGAACTGGCCTCCATCATTCTTAAAAGGAAGAAGTTTGGAACAACCATGATTCTTCCTAGAGCTGGCCGCCCGGCCAAACTGAGCAATTGGGGTAGAAGGGCCTTGGTCAGGGAGGTAGGCCTCGGTCTGACAGACCTCCAGAGTTCCTCTATGGAGAAATGAGAACTTCCCAGAAGGACAACCATCTGAGCAGCACAACACCAATCCAGCCTGGAGGCCTCTCCTCAGTAAAAGCCACATGACAGCCTGCTTGGAGTTTGCCGAAAGGCACCTAAAGGACTCTCAAACCATGAGAAAAAATATTCTCTGGTTTGATGAAACCAAGATTGAACTCTTTGGCCTGAATGCCAGGCGTCACATCTGGATGAAGCCTGGCACCATCCCTACGGTGAAGCATGGTGGTGGCAGCATCATGATGTGGGGATGTTTTTCAGCGGCGGGGACTAGGAGACTAGTCAGGATCGTGGTTAGAGATGAACAGAGCAAAGTATAGAGAGATCCTTCATGAAAACTTGCTCCAGAGCGCTCAAGACCTCAGACTGGGGCAAAGGTTCACCTTCCAACAGGACAACGACCCTAAGCATACAGCCAAGACAACACAGGAGTGGTTTAGGGACAAGTCTCTGAATGTCCTTGAGTGGCCCAGCCAGAGCCCGAACTTGAACCCAATCGAACAGCTCTGGAGAGACCTGAAAATAGCTGTGTAGCGACGCTCCCGATCCAACCTGACAGAGCTTGATAGGATCTGCAGAGAAGAATGGGAGAAACTCCCCAAATACAGGTGTCAAGCTTGTAGCGTCATACCCAAGAGGATGTAATCGCTGTCAAAGGTGATTCAACAAAGTTCTGAGTAGAGGTCGACCGATTAATCGGAATGGCCGACTAATTAGGGCTGATTTCAAGTTTTCATAACAATCGGAAATGGGTATTTTGGACACAGATTTGGCCATATTTTTTTTCACCTTTATTTAATCTTTATTTAACTAGGCAAGTCAGTTAAGAACACATTCTTATTTTCAATGACGGCCTAGGAACGGTGGGTTAACTGCCTCGATCAGGGGCAGAACGACATATTTTTACCTTGTCAGCTCGGGGGATTCAATCTTGCAACCTTACAGTTAACTAGTCCAACGCTCTAACCACCTGATTACATTGCACTCCATGAGGAGACTGCCTGTTACGCGAATGCAGAAAGAAGCCAAGGTAAGTTGCTAGCTAGCATTAAACTTATCTTATAAAAAACAATCAATCAATCATAATCACTAGTTAACTACACATGGTTGATGATATTACTAGTTTATATAGCGTGTCCTGCATTGCATATAATCGATGCGGTGCCTATCTTTGCTCCAATGTGCACCTAACCATAAACATCAATGCCTTTCTTAAAATCAATATACAGAAGTATATATTTTTAAACCTGCATATTTAGCTAAAAGAAATCCAGGTTAGCAGGCAATATTAACCAGGTGAAACTGTGTCACTTTTCTTGCGTTCATTGCACGTAGAGTCAGTGTATATGCAACAGTTTGGGCCGCCTAATTTGCCAGAATTTTACGTAATTATGACATAACATTGAAGGTTGTGCAATGTAACAGAAATATTTAGACTTATGGATGCTACCCGTTAGATAAAATACGGAACGGTTCCGTATTTCACTGAAAGAATAAACGTCTTGTTTTCGAGAAGATAGTTTCCGGATTCGACCATATTTCTGTGTGTTAAGGCTCGTATTTCTGTGTGTTATCATGTTATAACTAAGTCTATGATTTGATAGAGACGTCTGACTGAGCGGTGGTAGGCAGCAGCAGGCTCGTAAGCATTCATTCAAACAGCACTTTTGTGCGTTTGCCAGCAGCTGTTTATGACTTCAAGCCTATCAACTCCCGAGATTAGGCTGGTGTAACCAATGTGAAATGGCTAGCTAGTTAGCGGGGTGTGCGCTAATAGCGTTTCAAACGTCACTCGCTCTGAGACTTGGAGTGGGTGTTCCCCTTGCTCTGCATGGGTAACGCTGCATCGAGGGTGGCTGTTGTCGTTGTGTTGCTGGTTCGAGCCCAGGGAGGAACGAGGAGAGGGACGGAAGCTATACTGTTACACTGGCAATACTAAAGTGCCTATAAGAACATCCAATAGTCAAAGGTTAATGAAATACAAATGGTATAGAGAGAAATAGTCCTATAATTCCTATAATAACTACAACCTAAAACTTCTTACCTGGGAATATTGAAGACTCATGTTAAAAGGAACCACCAGCTTTCATTTGTTCTCATGTTCTGAGCAAGGAACTTAAACGTTCGCTTTTTTTACATGGCACATATTGCACTTTTACTTTCTTTTCCAACACTTTGTTTTTGCATTATTTAAACCAAATTGAACATGTTTCATTATTTATTTGAGGTTAAATTGATTTTATTCATGTATTATATTAGGTTAAAATAAGTGTTCATTCACTATTGTTATAATTGTCATTATTACAAATATATATATATATTTTTTTTTTTAAATCGGCCGATTAATCGGTATCGGATTTTTTTGGTCCTCCAATAATCGGTATCGGTATTGAAAAATCATAATCAGTCGACCTCTAGTTCTGAGTAAAGAGTCTGAATACTTATGTAAATGTGATATTTTATTTTTTATAAATGAGCAAAAATGTCTAAAAACTTGTTTTTGCTTTGTAATTATGAAGTATTGTGTGTAGATTGAAGAGGATTTTCATTTAATCCATTTTAGAATAAGGCTGTAACGTAACAAAATGTGGAAAAAGTCAAGGGGTCTGAATACTTTCCGAATGCACTGTATGTGGTAGGCTAGAAGACTGTCTCCCAGTATGCCTGCCAGTACACAGGACTGTAATGTAATGTAACAAAAAGGTTATTATGTGGTATATTTGACAGGCAAAACAAATGATGAAACGGTTGTATGAAAGGTACTACACAAGTGCAGTATATTATACAGTAGCCTTTGGCGTAACACTCAAAACCATTGTGTAAAAGCTTTAGCATAACTGAACTTTGATTCTGGAGAGAATACCCACAAAAAAAAACTAAAGGAATGTGTGAACACAATGCGGCTGCCTGTCATGTCACAAAGAAAGACAGTGGTGAATTGAAGAAAGCGCACAAGTATGTGAAAACTGATCTGTGATAGCTGTGATAGTTCGGAGGACAGGGGTGGGAGGGGGCTAAAAAAAGGTTCAGAAACAGTTGGTTCTGATAGATTTTCCGACAGGAGTTTCAAAGGCTACTCAGCTTCACTGGCCCTGTGCCTAGCAACATATTCCTCTGCTAGATGATTCACAATTACAGGTTATTTGTTGGCTTGAGAGCCATGGAGACAACCCCCTGGTACTACTTTCTGGTCTTAAGACGGAACCGCCTCTTCCACTGATCGATTCATTAGGGATCACAACGCAGTCAGCCCTAAATTTAGGAACTCAGTGGTGTAGCCTTAGCTTAGCATCAAGGCGCTCCAGCAAATGGCATGCTATTACTATGGAAGGAAGCTTCCATAGAAACGCATCCCTCTTGGCAATATAATAAACTGACAGTCAAATATCACTGAGTTACATCTTCATGACTGTTATACACATGCCGTAGAGCTGGGAAAAGGCTCAGGGCAGTATCTCAAAGCGAACTGTGACCTGTCCATAAAAATCCATAAATACCAGACATATCTTTCATGTTAATCTCATACCACAGCCACACCTTCAAGAGGAAGTATCACACCTCCTTGAATGGAGCAACAATGGAGGCAAGCACAGAAAGCATGCCATCGCTCTGACAAGATCTCACCCTATATTTCCTACTTGGGTTAGGATAATTGCAAAACACCTGAAGGTCCCACTGGATTGAAAACTGTGGTACTGTGGTCGCCTTGTCCCATGTAGTGTTATTGTAACTGAACAATGAAGCTACTTGCAGGATGTTCAGCTCTGATATGCTAGGTATGCACAGGCAAATCACCCTTTACTGCCTTAGGGCATATCCATCAAAAAGGACCCATGAGCACTAACATGGGAAGTTCATAGCATATCAAATTGGGTGTCAAATGACAGCTAAGAGTCTATATTTTGGGGAAATGAAAGCATACAGTGCATTCCGAAAGTATTCAGACCCCTTGACTTTTCTACACACAATACGCCATAATGACAAAGCAAAAACACATTTTTAGACATTTTTGCAAATGTATAAAAATAAAAAAACAGAAATATCACATTTACATAACTATTCAGAGCCTTTACTCAGAACTTTCTTGAAGCACCTTTGGCAGTGATTACATACCTGAGTCTTTTTTGGTATGACTCTACAAGCTTGGCTCATCTGTATTTGGGGAGTTTCTCCCATTCTTCTCTGCAGATCCTCTCAAGCTCTGTTGGATGGGGAGCGTTGCAGCACAGCTATTTTCAGGTCTCTCCAGATATGTTTGAACGTCTGGGCTCTGGCTGGGCCGCTCAAGGACATTCAGAGACATGTCCCGAAGCCACTCCTGCGTTGTCTTGGCTGTGTGCTTAGGGTAGTTGTCCTGTTGGAAGGTGAACCTTTGCCTCAGTCTGAGGTCTTGAGCACTCTGGAGCAGGTTTTCATCAAGGATCTCTGTACTCTGCTTCGTTCATCTTTCCCTTGAGCCTGAAACATCCCCACAGCATGATGCTGCCACCACCATGCTTTACCGTAGGGATGGTGCCAGGTTTCCTCCAGACGTGACGCTTGGCAATCAGGGCAAAGATTTCAGTCCTTGTTTCATCAGACTAGAAAATCTTCTTTCTCATGGTCTGAGAGTCCTTTAGGTACCTTTTGGAAAACTCCAAGTGGGCTGTCATGTGCCTATTACTGAAGAGTGGCTTCCATCTGGCCACTCTACCATAAAGGCCTTGGTGGAGTGCTGCAGAGATGTTTGGCCTTCTGGAAGGTTCTCCCATCTCTAAAGAGAACTCTTGAGCTCTGTCAGAGTGACCATTGGGTTTTTCGTCACCTCCCTGACCAAGGCCCTTTTCCCCTGATTGCTCAGTTTGGCCGGGCGGCCAGCTCTAGGAAGAATCTTGGTGGTTCCAAACTTCTTCCATTTAAGAATGATGGAGGCCACTGTGTTCTTGGGGACCTTTAATGCTCCAGACATAGTTTGGTACCCTTCCCCGGATCTGTGCCTTGACACAATCCTGTCTCGGAGCTCTGCCATGCATTGTCAACTGTGGGATCTTATATAGACAGGTGTGTGCCTTTCGAAATTATGTCCAATCAATTGACTTAACCACAGGTGGACTCCAATCAAGTTGTAGAAACATCTTAAGGATGATCAATGTTCAATTTCAAGTCTCCTAGTAAAGGGTCTAAATACTTATGTAAATAAGATATTTCTGTTGTTTATTTTTAATATATTTGCAAACATTTCTAAAAACCTGTTTTCACTTCGTCATTGTTGGCTATTGTGTGTAGATTGATGAAAAACATTTTTTTATTTAAATCAATTTTAGAATAAGGCTGTAACATAACAAAATGTGGAAAAAGGGAAGGCGTCTGAATTCTTTTCGGATGCACTGTAGATACATTTTCAAACATTTTCCATCTTAAAAATGTAGCATAAGTAAAGGCGTAGATTTCTGGATAAACAGATAGAAAAGAGGTCTTAGAAAACATCCACCAGAAAAAGTTTGAAAAGGTATCAGAACACAATAATATTGACGTAAAGAACCCTGCCAACAAATATCAACAATTGTTTACCTTTGTAAGTTTAAGAAACATTGACTTGTGCCTTGTAATTCCATTACCAAAAACCCACATACCTTCAAATTAAGTTATAGTGATTTTACTGATCTACCTTTTGTTTATGTAATTATTAAGTGATTAAAACTAATAATTCCATTACCAAATTTGTAACGGAATTCCCAAAACATCTGTAACGGAATTACTGCAACTGAATTGGCTACAACGGGAAATCATAATAGTCACAAACCACAGTTGGGTCACCTGCTACTGTCCTCCGTTCTACTGGCATACTGTTATGTTCAGCTCACAACAGTTTTCTTTGTTTTTCTGTTGTCTGATGGTCAAACCAAGAGTGTAAAAACAGTCAGAGTCTGGACAACCCCTCCCTCTCTCTCTTTCCCTGCCTCTCTCTCTCACTCTCCCAGCTCTTACTGACACCTACCCAAAAGATCCCCCTCTTTCCATTTACTGTAACCAGCATCCTCACCCACTGAGCACTGACCGACACCGGACGTCCATGGACGATGAAAGGTAGTTGACATTTGGTCAGTCCACCCTGGCCTTGATGTCCACAGGCGGACCGGACTGGATCGAATCTGAACTTATCATAGATGTTTGGATAGCACAGTACCGTACAATACAGTACAGTGAGTAGAACACAGTACAATACAGTAAAGAAAAGTATAGTACAGTAGAGTACTGCTGTACTCTACTGTACTACTGTACTCTGCTGTACTCTACTATATTGTACTGCACTGTGCTCTGCTGTGATGTTCCACCTTGTGAAACGTGAGCAGAATGACATTCATATCCATAATTATGCATTTCTGTGTTTTACAGATCAGGGACCCATGATATAATTCCGTTACCGAGTACAAATCCACTTCACGTACTGTAGTTCAATAACGAAAATAGATTTTTCAAACTCAAGGTGCCAAGTCATAGTTGAGAACCAATTCTTTCTGCAGAGCTTTTGGAAAACCCAGAGGGAGATTCTACCATAATTCTGTTACCAAAGTATGCATTTGCACAGTTCTTCCACTAAATTGTTGTAAATTGTTGTATTTGTATTGTTGAAAGTAGTCCTTGCACATAGAGTTGTATGGTTTGTTAACATTTTAAATCAATAGTTTTTCTTTGGCATACAGTTCAAAGAGAAAAAAACTGAGTCAAAGTGTAATTCCGTTACCATGGAATTGCCCCTTAGGAAATACACTTATGGCGTGTCATCACGCTCCTTAGAGCAGCACATAGCCAGCAGGTTATTTATTAGTGTACCCTCTCTCCCTGTGGCTTTGGTCCATTCTATCACCTTTCTCTACCACACTGGGGTGTAAAATATGCCCTCTCACACTGAGAGAGAAGCCCTCTGTGAAGCCTGTGGATCTCTCCAGTTTATATTACAGTGTATCGCGGCAGGCAGGACAGACCTCCATGTGCTCCGCTAAGGAGAAAACCCTCCGCCGGAAATGCTTTCTGCAGCTGCTAGGAGTATTATTCCCCACCTTGAGGCCAACCAAAAGACAAATGGCAGCCAAGTCACATGACTCGTCCGCCGCAGGATGCCATTGGTAGAAAGACACTCTATTCCAGCCCTCTCTAAACATTCTAGCCATTCTTCTCTCACTGAGTGACTGTATTCACCCCACCACTGTAAATGAGTTGGGATGTAACCTGGTAGCTAGCTACTGTAGTCATGACTATTGATACATTGAAAACAGGCCAGTCATGACTGACAGGAATGCTTATCTATGATTAACTATATAACAATAAGTCATCTCTGTTGACAGTATGAACTTATGCCATAAGTGGCTCCGCTCCCCCAGGTGTACTATAAGACTGCGTCCATGAAGTCTGACCAAAGGGACCTCAGTGATCACGGATGCCGCGTGGATGTTTTTAAAATCATGAAATGTGAATTTGTCAGCCTCTTTCCCCACCACACCCACCAGGACTGGCTGTGTTGCGTGTGAAGGGGTATGGACTGGAAGCTCTACTGAGTGGCTCTTCTGGTGCCCACAGAGGACGGGAGGGACAGTGCCGGCTCTGCCCAGAATGGCACTGACAGGTGTGCCTGAGAGGGTGCCAGCGGCGGCCAGGCCTGATCCGCAGCGCAGACAGCAGCCAAACTACACACAGGACCAGGACCCAGGGTCCATGGCAGTACATTCCTCTGAGGAATAACCCAGCAGAGCCACAGCCACGCTGTTATGACATCTTCAACCTGGAGCAGGGACGGGGTGGGCCTGTGAGGCCAGAGGACAAGGAAAAAAGTAGTGAGGGGGTGTAGAGGGGGTGGTAGGGTTAGGTACCCCCTTCCCCCAGCTCTGCTGCCCCCCTCTCTATTCGCCAGCTTCAAAGTCAAGAGAAGTTTTCATGGATCAGCGACAAGGAACAAGGAAACGACCAAAACAAAAGGAGGCTCAGGGCAGCTTGGAAAAAGGAGATTCTCACGTAATAAGAGCACTGTGGCCCGCTTCCACCTTTACAAGCCTGCACTCAGCATGATCCTCTCTAAACTAACTCTGTGGGCACTTCGGGAAACATTTTTTCCCTCAGCATTGAACAAAAAGTAATTCTGATCAAAAACCAAGGGGGTGGGCAGAGGTTCCACAATCCACAAACTTTACTTTTGTGTATGTTTGCAGTGCTGTTGTGAAATATGTGCGTTGGAAAAAATATTGTCTCCAAGCTCAATGGCTTGTTTTCTTCCTCGGGGCTCAGGAGGTTGCATTCAAGATTCAAGAGTTGCAAAACATCGCCAAATGTAATTTAATAGACCGCTACTATTTCAGGAATTACAGAGAGAGATAGACCCACACAACAGCCAGTTGCCCTTGGCAAAGCCATACTAAACCACAACAAACAAAAGTGTTTCAACTGTGTGGACTTCACTGTCCACCACACCCTGACAAAATGTTTTGAGAGCGGGAGAGAGAGCGCTCCGGGGGAGGAGAGAGAGAGAAAGAGAGAGAGACTCAGAGAGAGAGAGAGAGTGAGAGGGCAATGGAGGGTGAGAGCCTGAGGCCCACACTGTGCTGATAGGGCTGTAGGACACCAGATCAAAGCCCTTTCACAGCATTAGTGAGTAAAAACCTGAAAGAGAAGACAATAGATGAAAGACAATCAGCAAACTGTGAGAGCAATGATGAAGGACAGAGTAGCCCTAGTCGTCTCTGCACGGCAGTAAAAACAGCACAGAATAACACAACTGGAACAGAACAGTCTCTCTGTCTACAGCCTGGGGAGGTCTACATGGACACGGGACAGTAATCTGCCCATAGGATAAGCAAAGTGAGTGGTGATAAGGCAACTGACTGTCTTGTGATATCTAGACCTCTCGAAACAAGCAACAGGCAGGTCAACACAATATGCTGACTCACTACGTGAACACAGAAATGTCACTCTTGTATTGTAGCACGAAGCAAAAAATAGGGTAAGCATAACTATTAAGTCCACTTCCATCATTGAATAAAAATAAATAAAAAAACAGTTTCAGCTATTTAATGTTTCAACCTATTAATCTGGTTGTTTTATCATAACAGTTTTAATTCTAAGAATCAGGTGTTTTATTATTAAGGTATTGCCCGTTGTGTCAGTTCCCACTTGTGGTCAATATCAAAGCAACAAAGACATGTTGGTGTTAAGGCTACCCTCAGATAAACACATTTTTCTGATATATTTATTACCGTCTAAGATAAGTTATCATACTTTATGTAAAATTCAGATATGAATGTACTGATATATGCACATGATAGCATATTTCATGGGCATTAATGACTACTTCTTGCCAATTGAAAATATGGGTTTTTCACGATAGCAGTCATGCCTGCATGTCACAGTCACACAGGAGCAAAATAACTTGATGAACTACAACAAAACAATAGATTTCAGGCATTTACAGCTTACATTTTCAAATGCATTTTGTCTGATTTTACTGTTAAATTAACCTTGCATTGTTATACATAGATTACATTGTTGTATATTGTACATGTATCTCGGGTGAGCTTAGAGGGTACAGTAGCAAAAAAAGGAAACTCCCTCTATGCAGAATGTAAATGGTAATAGATAAATATTGTTCAATACTAACTTAGCATAATATTGTAGTCTACAGTGTGGATATGTATACCCCAAACCATCGGTTTCCAAATATTGATTTTGCTATCTTTTTCACCATAAATCACTGTTGTTCCAATTAAGTTCAGTATGCTCCTATTAAGCTAATTTTGCACTGAAACCCATGGGGATAGTGTGTTGATATCCCTAATATTCAATGATTATGCATAAATTGTTTGTTTTTGGTTCAGATTTAAGTTGTTTAAAATCACACAAAAACTACAGTTATGCATATTATGCATCGAGCCATACGCCTTTCCCAAGATTAGAAACAATTATAAACCTCTGTACTCTCTCCGAGATGTTTGGAATGGTAGGTAGTTGTTGATGCAGAGAGAGAAGAATAAGACCAGGCTTGAGGGATAAAGGACCTACAAGTGGTGGACAAAAATGCTAGGGACATGAAGATGCACTTTTGGGTGGGGGCATTGTCATATTGTTGTCCTTCATTCATCCAGGTTATCCCATTTGTTGGTCCACCACCTATACCTTTGTAATACACAGTAGAGAGGGAGATTTGAAACAGTCTTCAGATAGGCTTTAGGAAGACAAGTCAAACTAATTAACAAGAAAAGCAGTACAGCAAATGTGAATCCGCTTTCATATAATTACTTACTGTGTGTTACTTGTGTGTGTTATGGTCTTTGTTGCATGGCCGGCGTGGGTGAAGGTTATTTTATTATATATTTACTTATCAAGCAATAACACACCTGAGTTAACTAATCATGTCTCGATTGAAGTCAATGATTAGTTCATTAGCTAAATCAGGTGTGTACTGGTAGGCAAGAACAAAAGCCTAAGTCCACTGTTATGAGTGCTACTTTCATAATGAAAAGTAATTATGCGTTTATTTTAATAACTTTAGGGAGATTAATATTATATAATTCAACATAAGAAATGTCCATATGTAAGTTTTGAACATTTGGAAATGTATTTAAATAGATGATCTAAAAGTGGGATTATTTGGAACAACCATGGGTTTAAAGGGTACATTCAGTAGGCACCAAATTAAGCCCAGTCCAGACTTTTCACATATTTTATCAAATCTTTTTGTTTTATAAAAAACAATTGTAAGTAAAGTCATAAAACTTCACATCATAAATGAATATTTCATTTTATCTGGACTTTCTTTTCTTAAATAAATTAGGGCAGAATATGTTAGAAATGTCTAAGCTTAGATTTTGGTAGGCTTAATAGGTAGACTTACCCTACTTGTTTCTAACACAATGTTTCTTATAAACTCAATAGTGAATCAGGAAGGTAAAAACATGTAGTTAGTAATGTATTATTGCAGCTTCTCATTTCAATGTCAAATTGCAGTGCAAGGGGGAAACAACAATGCCTTTTCTTTCCATTTTCACTCGTTTCCACAGTTTCACATTCTTCCTGGGGGTTTGGATGGCCGCCTGTACTAATTTAACGGAGAAAAATATTATTCAATCACAGCTGATGTCCCGTCTGAGAAACAGTAGGTGCTAGTGGTGAAGGCCTACATGGAGAAGGTGTGTGTGTGTGTGTGTATTTTGTACATTAATTTATTAAGAATCCCCATTAGCTGATCCCCATTTGCAGCTACTCTACCTGGGGTCCAGCAACATTAAGGCAGTTATATACAATTAAAAACATTACATGACATTACATTTCATAACACTTTTCACAACACATCAAGTGTGTTCACTCAGGCCTCCCAAGTGGCGCAGTGGTCTAAGGCACTGCATCGCAGTGCTAATTGTGCCACTAGAGATTCTGGGTTTGAGTCCAGGCTCTGTTGCAGCTGGCCGCGACCGGGAGACCCATGGGGCGGCACGCAATCGGCCCAGAGTCATCCGGGTTATGGGAGGGTTTGGCCGGCAGGGATGTCCTTGTCCCATCGCGCACTAGGGCGTAGTGCACGCTGACACGGTCGCTAGGTGTACGGTGTTTCCTCCGACACATTGGTGCGGCTGGCTTCCGGGTTAAGTGGGCATTGTCTGTACGGGAGTTGCAGCGATGAGACAAGACTGTAACTACCAATTGGATACCATAAAAAATTTTAAGCGTGTTCCCTCAGGCCACTATTCACGTATGTGACTCATTTCAGGAAACTAGTAGTATGTCGCGGGTCACTACTTCACAAGAGAGCCATTTGAACGTAAACTTTTTTCGAAAAATCTAAAATGCGTTTTTGAGCAGAAATGCAGAGATGCACAATATACCGGTGAAGACATCAGAATCGGCCGATATTAGCTAAAAATGCCAACATCGGCCTGCTGTCTAGTTTAACGCTGATGTGCAAAACCGATGTCAAAGCTGACATGCATACCTATATAAGGTACATGACGTAATGACGCCGCATAAAATGTTGCGCTACACGTGCAACACAGCATTCCTAACCTAGCCCACAATGTCTGCTGTGTGGATCAAGCAGTCAACAAGTCGAGCAGTCATTTAAAAGAGTAAGAACATCCATTAATGCCAAGATAATGGAATTCATTGCCCTTGACAATCAACCGTTCTCTGTCATGGGTGACGTTGGCTTTCGCCGACTGCTCGAGCACCGGTACACACTACCAAGTGCAATATTTTTCAGATGTTGCCCTACCGGAGTTTATTTTTGCAACAAAAATGTTTACCTTTATTTAACTAGGCAAGTCAGTTAACTTCTCTGGCCAAAAACCAGGGAAAATGCAGAGCGCCAAATTCAAATAAATTACTATAAAAATCAAACTTTCATTAAATCACACATGCAAGATAGCAATTTAAAGCTACACTTGTTGTGAATCCAGCCGACATGTCAGATTTCAAAAAGGCTTTTCGGCGAAAGCAAACAATGCTATTATCTGAGGATAGCACCTTCGTAAACAAAGAGAGAAACGCTATTTCAACCCTGCAGGCGCTACACAAAACGCAGAAATAAAAATATAATTAATGTCTTACCTTTGACGAGCTTCTTTTATTGGCACTCCAATATGTCCCATAAACATTACAAATAGTCCTTTTGTTCAATTAATGCCGTCGACATATATCCAAAATGTAAATTTATTTGGCGCGTTTGATCCCGAAAAACACCGGTTCCAACTTGCTCAACGTGACTACAAAATATCTCAAAAATGACCTGTAAAACTTTGCCAAAACATTTCAAACTTCTTTTGTAATACAACTTTAGGTATAATCAATCAAATTTAAGATGGGATGATCTGTGTTCAATACAGGAGGAAAACAAACTGAAGCTAGCTTTCTGGTCAAACAGTACACTTCAAGTGACCCTCGTTCAAGATGGCGGTACTTCTTCATTACACAAAGGAATAACCTCAACCAATTTCTAAAGACTGTTGACATCCAGTGGAAGCGATAGGAACTACAAGAAGGTCCCTTAGAAATCTGGATTCCCAATGAAAAGAGAGTGACCTCAAAAAAAGAAAAATCTGAATGGTTTGTCCTGGGGGTTTCGCCTGCTAAATAAGTTCTGTTATACTCACAGACATGATTCAAACAGTTTTAGATACTTCAGAGTGTTTTCTATCCAAATCTACTTAATAATATTAGAGGTCGACCAATTATGATTTTTCAACGCCGATACCGATAACGATTATTGGAGGACCAAAAAAGCCGATACCGATTAATCTGACAATTTTTTTTACATTTATTTGTAATAATGACAATTACAACAATACTGAATGAACACTTATTTTAACTTAATATAATACATCAATAAAATCAATTTAGCCTCAAGTAAATAATGAAACGTTCAATTTGGTTTAAATAATGCAAAAACAAAGTGTTGGAAAAGAAAGTAAAAGTGCAATATGTGCTATGTAAGAAAGCTAACATTTCAGTTCATTGCTCAGAACATGAGAACATATGAAAGCTGGTGGTTCCTTTTAACATGAGTCTTCAATATTCCCAGGTAAGAAGTTTTAGGTTGTAGTAATTATAGGAATTATAGGACTATTTCCCTCTATACCATTTGTATTTCATTAACCTTTGACTATTGGATGTTCTTATAGGCACTTTAGTATTGCCAGTGTAACAGAATAGCTTACGTCCCTCTCCTCGCTCCTCCCTGGGCTGGAACCAGCAACACAACGACAACAGCCACCATCGAAGCAGCGTTAACCATGCAGAGCAATGGGAACCACTACTAGAAGGATCAGAGCGAGTGACGTTTGAAACGCTATTAGCGCGCGCTAACTAGCTAGCCATTTCACTTCGGTTACACCAGCCTCATCTTTGGGGTCACTTAGAGGTTTGGGGTCACTTAGAAATGTCATTGTTTTTTAAAGAAAAATAAAGAAAATTGTCCATTAAAATAACATCAAATTGCAGATTTTTTTATGGAATATCTACATAGGCGTATAGAGGCCCATTATCAGCAACCATCACTCCTGTGTTCCAATGGCACGTTGTGTTAGCTAATCCACGTTTATCATTTTAAAAGGCGAATTAATCATTAGAAAACCCTTTTGCAATTATGTTACCACAGCTGAAAACTATTGTCCTGATTCAAGAAAAAATAAAACTGGCCTTCTTTAGACTAGTTGAGTATCTGGAGCATCAGTATTTGTGGGTTAGATTACAGGCTCAAAATGGCCAGAAAAAATTACTTTCTTCTGAAACTTGTCAGTCTATTCTTGTTCTGAGAAATGAAGGCTATTCCATGTGAGAAATTGCCAAGAAACTGAACATCCCTTACAACTCTGTGCACTACTCCCTTCACAGAACAGCACCAACTGGTTCCAAACATAATAGAAAGAGGAGTGGGAGGCCCCGGTGCACAACTGAGCAAGAGGGCAAGTAAATTAGTGTCTAGTTCGAGAAACAGATGCCTCACAAGTCCTCAACTGGCAGCTTCATTAAATAGTACCCGATAAACACCAGTCTCAACGTCAACAGTGACTCCAGGATGCTGGCGTTCTAGGGAGTTCCTCTGTTCAGTGTCTGTGTTCTTTTGCCCATCTTAATCTTTTCTTTTTATTGGCCAGTCTGAGATATGGCTTTTATTTTTATTTTTTTGCAACTCTGCCTAGAAGGCCAGCATCCCGGAGTCGTCTCTTCACTGTTGGCGTTGAGACTGGTGTTTACCGGGTACTATTTAATGAAGCTGCCAGTTGAGGACTTGTGAGGCATCTGTTCATTCCTGTGCTGTTTGTAACTACCCTGGTAGGTTGACTGGTAACCTGAACCAGATTGCAGGCACTGGTTACAGTTTGAAACTTTTTCTTGAGTGGGCAGCTTGACTTACTTCTCTGTTGATATCACATACATTATCAAGCATTTCACACATGTTTTCCAGATACTGACTGTTAGCACTTGGTGGTCTATAGCAGCTTCCCACAAGAATGGGCTTTAGGTGAGGCAGATGAACCTGTAGCATATTACTTCAACAGTATTTAACATGAGGTCCTCTCTAAGCTTTACAGGAATGTGGTTCTGAATATAAACAGCAACACCTCCACCATTGACGTTTCTGTATTTTCTGTAGATGTTATAACCATGCATTGCTACCACTGTATCATCAAATGTATTAACTAAATCAGAGATTGTCAGAATATGAATGTCATCTGTTACTGGCAAATTATTGTGTGTGTGTACACACAAATTGGGGGTGGCTACCACCCAGAAACGTGTGCAGTCAGCTGCCTGCAGAGGAAGCCATCACCAGTGTCCACGATCAGGTGCTAGCTACATTCCTCTAAACCATTCACTGTCACATCAGATAGATAGACAAGTTCGCCAGCACCAGCATATCTATCTTGGCTCAATTCCCCTCAAGGCTTTCCTGGCCTCCTCTCCTCTAAATAAATACAAGCTCAATGCCCTAATTCCACTGAATCCACCACCGCCATGTTGTCTTGTGTGGCTTCGGGTGGCGTTGTGGGGCCTCAGGGCTGCCTGAGAGCACAGCAGAGCATGTCACAGAGTAGTGAGGGAGGGACAACAGTAAAGGCACCACCTCACAACCCCTTACTGGTGCAGGATGAGACTCCATTCAAGACTGACCCAATATTACACACCTGGGGGAGACTCGGGAGAGAAGGGGGTTCACAGTGTCCTTGAGCTGCAAGGAGGAGGAATGGAATTAATTGTACAGACTGACTGATGCTAGTATGATAAACTGGCACCACAATTCATGAAAAACAAATATCTTACAATTTATGAGGACAAGCAAGCTATCAGTTAGCATCGTCAATGCTGCTATTATTTCTTTGGCATTCCTTCTGCATTGACAATGGAGTGTCTTATTCAGTGTAAATCAATATGAAGGGGAGGATGAGGTGCCAGTTGGCTAGCGTGAGAGTTGAGGTGGTTATCACAACTGTCCTTGACAAGAGGAAGTGTTTGTATGTCACACACACATATCCTGCCACAGTGTCTGGCTGCAGTCTCCTTAATCCCATGGTGTGCAATGTTATGGTCACTGCTGCTCTGTCTTCCTGTGTGTGCAACCTGTCATTCAAACTGTTTGAAAGAAGATGACAACAGAATGACGACAGATACAGCATATATCATAGCCCCCCTTTTCTCCAAAACCCACTGGACTATTCCAAGTCCATTGACCTACTGCTTGCTCATAAATGAAAACTGGAAAGTCATTGCTTAAAGGGCAATTCTGCCACTTTCAACCTCATATTCATTCTCTCCAGCACCATACCAGTGTCTACATACAGTGCCTTGCGAAAGTATTTGGCCCCCTTGAACTTTGCGACCTTTTGCCACATTTCAGGCTTCAAAAATAAAGATATAAACCTGTATTTTTTTGTGAAGAATCAACAACAAGTGGGACACAATCATGAAGTGGAACGACATTTATTGGATATTTCAAACTTTTTTAACAAATCAAAAACTGAAAAATTGGGCGTGCAAAATTATTCAGCCCCTTTACTTTCAGTGCAGCAAACTCTCTCCAGAAGTTCAGTGAGGATCTCTGAATGATCCAATGTTGACCTAAATGACTAATGATGATAAATACAATCCACCTGTGTGTAATCAAGTATCCGTATAAATGCACCTGCACTGTGATAGTCTCAGAGGTCCGTCAAAAGCGCAGGGAGCATCATGAAGAACAAGGAACACACCAGGCAGGTCCGAGATACTGTTGTGAATAAGTTTAAAGCCGGATTTGGATACAAAAAGATTTCCCAAGCTTTAAACATCCCAAGGAGCACTGTGCAAGCGATAATATTGAAATGGAAGGAGTATCAGACCACTGCAAATCTACCAAGACCTGGCCGTCCCTCTAAACTTTCAGCTCATACAAGGAGAAGACTGATCAGAGATGCAGCCAAGAGGCCCATGATCACTCTGGATGAACTGGAGAGATCTACAGCTGACGTGGGAGACTCTGTCCATAGGACAACAATCAGTCGTATATTGCACAAATCTGGCCTTTATGGAAGAGTGGCAAGAAGAAAGCCATTTCTTAAAGATATCCATAAAAAGTGTCGTTTAAAGTTTGCCACAAGCCACCTGGGAGACACACCAAACATGTGGAAGAAGGTGCTCTGGTCATATGAAACCAAAATTGAACTTTTTGGCAACAATGCAAAACGTTATGTTTGGCGTAAAAGCAACACAGCTCATCACCCTGAACACACCATACACCACTGTCAAACATGGTGGTGGCAGCATCATGGTTTGGGCCTGCTTTTCTTCAGCAGGGACAGGGAAGATGGTTAAAATTGATGGGAAGATGGATGAAGCCAAATACAGGACCATTCTGGAAGAAAACCTGATGGAGTCTGCAAAAGACCTGAGACTGGGACGGAGATTTGTCTTCCAACAAGACAATGATCCAAAACATAAAGCAACATTTACAATGGAATGGTTCAAAAATAAACATATCCAGGTGTTAGAATGGCCAAGTCAAAGTCCAGACCTGAATCCAATTGAGAATCTGTGGAAAGAACTGAAAACTGCTGTTCACAAATGCTCTCCATCCAACCTCACTTGAGCTCGAGCTGTTTTGCAAGGAGGAATGGGAAAAAATTTCAGTCTCTCGATGTGCAAAACTGATAGAGACATACCCCAAGCGACTTACAGCTGTAATCGCAGCAAAAGGTGGCGCTACAAAGTATTAACTTAAGGGGGCTGAATAATTTTGCACGCCCAATTTTTCAGTTTTTGATTTGTTAAAAAAGTTTGAAATATCCAATAAATGTTGTTCCACTTCATGATTGTGTCCCACTTGTTGTTGATTCTTCACAAAAAAATACAGTTTTACATCTTTATGTTTGAAGCCTGAAATGTGGCAAAAGGTCGCAAAGTTCAAGGGGGCCGAATACTTTCGCAAGGCACTGTATGTGAAAACAGCATATTTCTATGATCTGTGGTTAAAACGAAAGAAACGGTGATATTCAAAACCTGCAATGAGTTTTTAGCTAGAGGGAGGGTATTTTCTTACTCCCCATGTCACCATGAATCTTACAGTGCTTGAAAATCACAGTTTTTTAAATGTTTAAACTTTTGATTATGTAATTGGGTAGAACTTTTTCTACAAAAAGCAGAAATATCCCCTTGTCACATACACTATATACACAAAAGTATCTGGACACCCCTTCAAATTAGTGGATTTGGCTATTTCAGCCACACCTGTTGCTGACAGTTGTATAAAATCGAGCAGACAGCCATGCAATCTCCATAGACAAACATTGGCAGTAGAAGAGCTCAATGACTTTCAACGTGGCACTGTTCTAACAAGTCAGTCCGTCAACTTTCTGCCCTGCTAGAGCTGCCCTGGTCAACTGTATGTGCTGTTATTGTGAAGTGAAAACATCTAGGAGCAATAACGGCTCAGCCGCGAAGTGGTAGGCTGAGTGCTGAAGCACGTAGCGTGTAAAAATCTTCTGTCCTCAATTGCAACATTCACTACCGAGTTCCAAACTGCCTCTGGAAGCAACATCAGTACAATAACTGTTCGTCGGGAGCTTCATGAAATGGGTTTCCATCACCGAGCAGCCGCACACAAGTCTAAGATCACCATGCGCAATGCCAAGCGTCGGCTGGAGTGGTGTAAAGCATGCCGCCATTGGACTTTGGAGCAGTGTAAACGCGTTCTCTGGGGTGATCAATCACCCTTCAGCATCTGGCAGTCCGACGGACGAATCTGGGTTTAGCCGATGCCAGGAAAATGATACCTGTCCCAATGCATAGTGCCATCTGTAAAAGTTTGGTGCAGGAGGAATACTGGTCTGGGACTGTTTTTCATGGTTCGGGCTAGGGCTGGGCGATATGGCCAAAGTATTATATCACGGTATTAAAAAAAAAATAATAATTGTATAGCATGATCAACTGTATCAAAAGCCTTGATGAGATCAATAAAAAGTGAGACAGTGTTGTTTTTTGTCGATTGATACATTGATAAAATAGAGTTAGTATATAAAAACACTTTTAGCTGTTCACTCACAAGGGGTTCAAGTATTTTCACCAGGGGTGACAGCTTTGATATTGGCCTATAATTATTTAAAAGAGTTGGATCTCCCCCTTTTAAAAGTGGTGGAAGAAATACTGATTTGCAGATCTTTGGATTGAACAGATATGTAAGTGGTTCAGCTATGAAATCAGCTGCCAGATTTAAAAATCAGGGAACAAAAAGATCAGGACCTGCAGGCTTTCTCTGATCTAAGGATTTCAGGGCATTATGTACCTCCTGCACTGAGAATGGCAAAAAGCTAAAAGTTTGACCAGCTCTCGCTGGTTCATCCACACAGGGTTGTACAGAGACAGAGGACACTGAATCAAACAGCCTACCAGATGATACAAAGTGCTAATTGAAACAATTCAGCATTTCAATTTTGTCATTTACAGCAACAAAGTCCTTCAATACAGATGAAGGTAATTCATTAACATTACTGTTTCCAGACATAAACTTAATAGCCTTCCAAAACATTCTAGCGTCATTCAGGTTATCCAAGGTAAATGATTTCTGAGTAGTGAGAGATCCTAGGGTGGCAACACATACATTCTAAGTGATTTCAATGAGTTTTTCTCCATTCTGATTGTTCTATACTGTTCAATTCAACTTCAACCCCAAAATATGTCATAATTTTCATACATTTCTGCATTTGAGATCATTTCCACACTGTAATGTAGGGCTGCACGATACGGGCAGGCAATCTGGGCCTTATTTTTAATCACATGTTGCAATTTGACTTGCGATTTACAGCAAAACACTTAACTTTTGGAATCATGGGAATAGAATGTCTGTTCTAATTATATAGTTATAATATGATAGTGGGCACTTTAATACAGTGTTGTTTGACATGACAACGAATCAAAATGCCAGGGAGGACTTATTGTGACAGGGTAGGAACTAATGTGTTGATAGATTATAGGGACCCCTAGGAAACACCTTTGGCTACATTGAACGTTTTCTCTTAGCTACTTCATGTTGCTAACATATTCTTGCTTTGCGTTTACCTCTTTAATTTAGAAGACACTGTTGAACAAACAACATGCTGATTTAGGTCTACACCATTACTGGTATTATCAGGCTGTATAGCTAATTACGCTTGCTCTTACTCAGTACATTTATTAGCTGGCTAGCTAGCGATTAGCATTAGCGGCTAACAATCAGAGGCTAACAAGATTTAGGAACAACTTGCTAAGAAAAGACAAACTAGCTGTTTGCAGATGTATGAAACACAAACGAATCATGTGATTATAGAACGCTAGTAGATTTATATTAAGAAGCCACATGAAAACGGCATCATTGTCATCAACAGTGCTGCATATGCTGCATTGACCATGCAGACTGAATGAACGCAAGTGTCTCGTGGTTGAGGAACATCAAATGCGCTCCTTGAGTGACAGGGGACGCGGCTAGGTCTGTGTGGAAAGCGGTATAGAAAGAGCGGAGAGAGACGACTCAAGTAGCGAAGTAAACTATAAAAATGGACATTACACTCTGCATATCACATTTAACAAACCAAACATTCAAATACCATTATAGAGTGTAAAGTAAAAACCCAAACCGGTCCATGCATCCACGTTATACCGCCCAACCCTAGTTCGGGCTAGAGAAATCTTAACGCTACAGCATACAATGAATGACATGCTACAAGATTCTGTGCTTTTTGGCAACAGTTTGAGGAATGCCCTTTCCTGTTTCAGCATAACAATGCCCCGTGCACAAAGCGAGGTCCATACAGAAATGGTTTGTCAAGATCAGTGTGGAAGAACTTGACTGGCCTGCACAGAGCCCTGATCTCAACCCCATCGAATACTTTTGGGATGAATTGGAACGCCGACTGCGAGCCAGGCCTAATCGCCCAACATCAGTGCCCGACCTCACTAATGCTGTTGTGGTAGAATGGAAGCAAGTCCCCGTAGCAATGTTCCGGACATCTAGGAAAGCCTTCCCAGATGAGTGGAGGCTGCTGATGCAGCAAAGGGGGGATCAACTCCATATTAATGCCCATGATTTTAGAATGATGTCCACATGTGTCCACATACTATTGGTCATGTAGTGTATGTATGTGCTGGAGATAATGAAAATGAAGTTGAAAAGTGGTGGAATTGCCCTTTAAGTGCACAATACAGCATTTCTCTAACAATGCTAAATAAACATGTATCGAGACTTGCACTCCTGTCTTTCCAAACATCCCTTTTTAACACACAAGTCTGTTCTGTTTTTAATTACTTTAAATGCTACATCCAAAGAAACCCAGCTGAGGCACTCTCCTATATTTCTTTAATTGATGGTTGTGCTACTATCCTATTTCATAGCAGAGTTCCTCCTGGGTTGTGTCCCAAATTGCACCATATACCATATATAGGGCCCATAGGGCTTTGGTCAAAAGTAGTACACTATGTAGATACTAGGGTGCCATTTGGGATGTAAATGCAGCAAGGGAAAGGAACATTGAAAAACACTTAATTAGCAGAAAAAGCATGCTCTCTAATTATTCTTCTGTTTTCTATGCTGATTAAGTGCTTGTGTTGCTGAGGAGGGCTATTTTAGGAACATTGGTTCCACTGACTGAACTATTTACAAGTTTGTCAAAGTGTGCTTCCTAAATGACACCCTATTCCCTATATAGTGCACTACTTTTAAAATAGTGCACTATATAGAGGACAGGGTGCCATTTGGAACGCGCACAAAGACATTCAGCAGAACTAGACTATCTATAAAAAACATATGGTTCCCAAGTGGATACAGTACCTACTATAGGAAAGTTCTGGTTTGAATACGACATGTTACATTAGTGGCTCAGCCGACAGAATACAAACTGAAGGGAGCGCGTGCTGATTTCAGTTGAGACCAAACTAGGCTAATTTGAAAAAGAGAAGATGCATTGATTTGAGTAATGGGACTGATTTTAGGGGAAAACATACTGTCGTGATTTAAGGAGGAGAATGCAGACTGATTTAAGTAGTGGAAAATAGTACCCAAGGTCAAGCAGGGGGGCAGAGTGCACAGTCTCGCTATAGGATGTGGTGCACACTTCTCCCATTTCCTGAGGCAACAGATCCTAAAAAGGCAGCTATACTATAATAACACCTTTGACTGCACACACAGCATGTTGAGCACCCAGAGGCATGAAAACAGAACCAACAAAGTGTAACGGAATCTCTCACAGCATTTACAAAAGCAAAGTGGTTGGGGGGTGGCAGTACAATGGTTAATTGTGTTTTCACCTGATCATGGTATAGTTTATACATTTTCTAGGCTTGAGAGGTTGTCTGATCTACGCGATAAACCACAACCAAGGTTACTTCCTCCCTGTCAGTGAGCAAAAAGTTAATACCTCTCACTTCTTTGAAAACAGCTGACTACAGCATGTGCAGTAACAGGCAAATAGCGCATCCTTTATGCACCAAAATACATCCACAGAGAGGTTGAGCAAGTTCACTCACATAAACACATCAACAATTCTTGAGACATAAGCCTATACCTAAAGTTTCAACTATAACTAGTCCTTAAAGGTCAAATCATCACTTTAATACTTAGGAATTTTTGGTCCTATTCAATAATTAATGTGAATGCGGAAAGAGGAAAACAAACCAAAAGGTAATAAACAATTGCATTGCCTGAGTCAGAGATAAATATGTGATGTTCACATCAAACAGATCCTAGAACTGGCAGAATAGAACTTTTTTTAGTGTAATGTTTACTGTTTTTAATTTTTTTTATCACTTTTGTTTATTATTTATCTCACTTGTTTTTGGAATGTAAACATATGTTTCCCATGCAAATAAAGCCCCTTAAATTAAAATTGAATTGAGTGAGAGCCAGAGGCCCTGTGCTCCTGTCAACACCATATTCCCTACATAGTGCACAACTTTTGACCAGAGCCATTTGGGACACATCCAGAGACAGAGACACTGTGGTCCTGTCAGTGTGCTCTGGTAGAACAGCCTGGAGACGTCATGGTTGTGCTCAGTCACACAAAAGGAGCTGGCCCATTACTACTGATGACTGAGACCTTTCTTCTTCAATTCAAGCAAATGAAGGAGAGCAAAAAAATGATGCTCAGTGATTGTTTTGATTTTGCTAAAATCAGAGAGCTAACTAGATTAGCTGCTTTAAATGACACAGTTGTTAAAAACTATTTATTCTGACACTGTGAGGATTGTTCCGTCATAACCCTGTGTTACTCCCCAATTTCACGACTTAGTTATAAACCCCATTTCTTAAAAACTCTTTAGCAATGTCCTTCTCTTATCAAGTAAAATGTGTAAAAGTGTGGTGGTTCTACTGTTTTGGTTTATGTCATGTTACAATGTTGTGTTTACTGTTTTTTGTAAGTAAAAAATAAACTCTAACCACACTTCGCCTCAAGTGATTGGAATCCGTTGAACTGAGCGATTACTTGCAGCGGACCCTGCAAAATCTACCACACTGGTATTCCAACAATGTGTCAAATAGCCTTATCAACGTGTAATGATTCAGTAATGCAAAGTGCCTCTTGCAACTAGGCTCTAATGGTGGTGGAGTCAGTCCACGTAACCTTTGCAGTGTCATACTCAGTAGATGCATGCAATTTAACCACTGAACTGGAAAGTCCACCATGTGAAATGGGAGGATTCCATTTGAAGCTAAGGAGTTAGAGAGCTGCTTTACCAGGGGGAGGGAGGTTCAACTGAGTCTCTCTTCCTGACAGCCACACACAGGCCAGGGTGGGGGAGGGTTAAAGCCAGAGGCTCTGTCTCTCTCTTCCTGAGACAGACTGCTGCACTTGGCATAATGTGATGTATCCTTATAGTGTACTTACTATGTACTGCTCTCATAGAGATAAGGGAACATGACTATAACAAACAATATGAAACCAATCAATAAAACGTTAGTGTCCACCTGGTAGGGTAATTGTGATGCAACATTTTACCAGAACACTCCAACTACTTCACGATGTAGCTATTACTGATAAAACTATGAACAGGACAGAAAAATGCTCTGGTGGCAAAATCAACCAAATCCAGTGTCTGACAGATAGGAAGGTAAGCCAGCATGACTTCCTAAGTTAAATTTCCTCTGTACTGTTGATCCAAACAACTAGCACTTGTACTCAAGCCAGAATACTCATATAATTATCCCTCCCCCTGCCTAGTCAAAAAAAACAGCCCCTCTCTGACTGGGAAGGGGTTGTTGTGCAAATGATAAACCTCAAAACCAGTCTTTCAGGAGAGAGGATTCCAGTCTTGGCAATAATGAACCATAACATTTTGAAACACCATGCCATTAGCCTTAAAGATACAACAGCAACAGGAACTGACTATTAGTCCATGAAATAAAAAAGCACACAATGCATTTTCTTTGTTTTTCAGCTTTGGTTGACTAACATCTATCTACCTTGTCCAATGTGTGTTTGCAAACGGCACATTTGAAAACTAAGCAGGGAGACATTACTTTGACCGTGAGCTTGCAAACAACATCAAACAACTTCATTCTTATTCACTAACTCAACACTGTATACAAATGTTTAGCCTAACCTCCCTTCATTCACACTCACAAAACACCAAGTCATTGAAGAAATACTGTGCTCCCCTCACTGCACTTTCAAAATAATTGAAAAACTGAATGTACAACTTCATTATCTCTGATGAAGACCTACACAGAACATCCATCCACTCCAGTCATCGTCTTGTTCGAACTTGTGATTTTATCTGTGGATTAGCGCTTATCAGAGTAAAACGTGAGACTATCACCCCCAAAGAGTGGCAAATCAGCAGGGCTTTCTCAGCGAGCGACATATATTTGCCCAGCTACAGGCACACATGGTTTCAGTTAGGGGTCTGCACCTATAAACAGTTGGCCATGGCAGCTTATTGGTCAGGAAGTTCAATGTTGACTGCAAGTCAAGACAGGCACAAGCTGCTAATGAATAATACTCTACCCAAACCACTATCAGCAACACCAACACAACCATTGGAGACCAATAGAGAAGAGATTCTAGAAAGCAGTAATTTAGTAATTTAAGTAATTTAAATGGACCGCACTAGACCCTTTACAGCCAGGCTATTGACAAATCACTGTTCAATATTTTAACTTTGTAGCAAAGGGAATACCACAAAGGAACATTCAGGCATTTACTTTAATTACATGGAATATCAGGAATACCACCCAATTATTTGGAAGAGAGTTAAATCAAGAGAGCTGAATTAATAGCCTATATGGACAAAAATAGGGCAAGATAACAAGATGGTCCTTGTGTGCAGTGACAACTACTATGCATGGAGATAGTATACATGTTGTGTATCCATAAAGTTAGCGTGGTTGAAGGCTGAGGTTCATATTCCAATGATTGATTTGCCCTAAATATTAAAAAACAAAAGCCTTACAAGGGGAATATTGTTTAATTCCAAGTGAGCAACAACAATCTGTGGTTAAAACAGTTACTGGCTGACATGTAGCCTATAAAGGCCAGGGCACATGATAAAGTATTCATTATTTTGAAAGACACTATGAGCAAAGTGTGCACAAATAGCGAAATAGGCTACATTAAACCATTGCAAACAAGGCCTGAACCATGTATGTCTTTGTAGATAACAAACTATAATTAAGGTAAGATAGTAAATATATTATTATTGTAATGTGTCAAACCCACCTCCCACACATGCTCCCCTGCACCTATCCATATGAAAGCTGTCAAACCTCTCATCTGAAATACTCCTGAAGGGACATTTCAATATATGGGTCAAATCTGCTCAGATGATCAAACTAAGTGATTACATTCACTTTAACTAAGAAATATATCTGTATCACATAAGTGAGCGAAGAAACAATTATAAAATGATAAAGAATAACATATAGCCTAATTGAGAGAATGTGCAAACATATTTCATATAAGTTACATAGAAGGGAAGGAGAAAGTACAGGGCAGGCTACTGTTACTGCGTTTGACACCTCGAGGTAATTCGATTCGTGCAGCAATACAATTCATTACATGTAGTCTACAGGAGACTTTCGATTAGCCTACTTATTACATTGGGCCTGTGCTATGCCATTCGGAACTCCTAATATGTCTCTAGGCAATATTTGGGGAGGCCCATCAATGCAGCCGATAGGATAGACAGGCCATCATATAATTGTAAAGCAATGTTTTACACATTTAGATGCTGGCAACAACTGCAGCTAACTTGTTACATTTAGGAAGCATCAAACGTCCGGGTAAATTACCAGACCAACTATCGCTACTTGCGAGCTACTATGTTAGCTACGTTACCGAGCTAACTAACTTTTTGAAAACTATTTCCCAAAAATAAATCTAACTTATTTGAAGTCACAACACTTGATATAATCATATTGGCATTATAACGGCCGTGTTACAATTTAGTTGTGCACTCGGGAACACCATGGCTGACGAAGAAGTTTTGCAAGAACTCTCAATGGAAAAATGTAGCTACTATAGTGTAGCCTTTATAAACTACAAAACATGCACGTCAGCTTTAAAATGAGCGGACTATAAATGCAAGGTTTACAGCTAAATTTGATTACAAATGTGTAATAACATATGCATGCTGGACACAACAAATCGCACATAGCTAAACGAAATAGCTCACCAGATGCAGTCAAAAACTTTTTCACACCTGAAAAGCCGACAACAGAAAGTTTGTTCTTCGTTTTCTACTTACCAGAGGGATGTGCTCGCACATACATTTCAAACATGTTAGTAGCGAGTTGTTAGACCGAATTTCCATTTACAGTAACTCAACTACAACTTCAACCACTTCTGGTTCTGGGCCTATTCTGAAGCATTCGCTTACCGTCTCCGCCGCCGCTCCCCGGGCCACCTTCAACACCCGAAACTCAACCACCGAATCTCCCACAGGGCCGTGGTGCTGAAAGAAAAGCGGCGAGGTGGACTTCGTAGACGGAGTTTCTACGGTACCCAGGCCTTCTCTGTTTTGACCCGAGTGGGGGGTTACTACAGCCCCCGATGTTTCAGAGACACGGGAATTCTTTTGACAGCTCTTCTTCTTTACCCCCTCTACTCCCCCTTAATTTCTCTTTTCTTACTTCCAACAGATACGAATCAAAATACTTGTCACAGAATATGGCGGCTGCACAAACGAGCGCCTATCGCGAGACTTTAATTTTTCCTCCTAGGGGAAAGTTATGTTAGGGGAGAGGAAGTATGATTGCTAAATCCTCTGTAGAAGCAGAGACAGAGAATTAACAGTTTGTGGTAATATTATTGGAATGGAAACTATCAACAGACGTGTGGGAGGAATACAGGTGGGGGTTAGGTCTGTGTCACTCTGAGTCTCATGGAACAACAGAGAAAATTAGGTCACAATAGTTATGTGCTGCTAGAGTAAAAATACTGTAAATTGGTAAGTACACACCCACAATGATATCTCACCCATAATAACAATAATACACACCCATAATATCTCAAAAAAGGTATCCAACAGACAAAATGGATTGTAAGTGATTTTGTAAACCAAAAATGATGTCCAGAATAACACCTTCTAAAAAAAACTGCTTGTTTCAGCTGGTGGTCAGCTGTAAGCAGGTCCTCCCCTCAGAGGACAGCTATACTAAAGCTGGGAGCCAGTGGGAGGTTATAATGGTCATGTGGGTAGTCACTGTGTGTTTTTGACCCCCAAAGAGAGGAGTTCCGGGGGAGGCGAGAGCTACAAAAGAGCAAGGAAAAAAACAAATCTAGCACGGTGTTCTGCGAAGGGTTCACTTCAGTGGTTATTGATCTAGTACTAAATAACTCTTATGGACATAAACATCTTGCTTTACTGTAAGTCTGTAGGTATTTCTATACTTTTTGATCCCCACCCTATTTATATAAAAACATATATTTTAGAAATTTAGCAGATGTTCTTATCCAGAGCGACTTACAAAGGCAATTAGGGTTATGTGCCTTGCTCAAGTGAACATCGGCAAATACTCAGGGATTCAAACAGGCGACCTTTCGGTTACTGGCCCAATCACCAAGCCACCAGCCGCCATTCCTCATCAGGCTTACCCTCGTGACATGATTTTATGTAGTGAGAGCATTCACACATCAAAGATGGAACAAAACTATTCAGTGTTAACATAAATTTAATGACATGCCAAACTCTCCCATAATTGAACTGGGAAGTGGTAGTGGGGATTTAACATTCCTGGTACCTGTCATGGTTAATGAGGACATATGGGAGTGAGGAGGAGGTCAATAGGGCTGTGTGGCTTATTAGGGTTCACTTTGGGCAATCAAGTGTTTAGGGGGCATCATTCACACATTGGGCTGACTGCATTGCAATCAGCGACTGCCAACTAACTGATCTACAAATCACATTGCATCATAAATAACTACTCATTATTATTTGTAGATCAGTCTGTCAGTCATAATTTACTCACGATTCATCACCGATTTCATGCTCTGGAACACAGCCCCTCACTCCTTCAGAGAAGAACATGGATGGCAGCTACAGATCGTTATTTGATCAATCTTTTGTTCCTGATCATTTTCTGCACAGCAGGAAATTCAAATCTGTAGTGTACTCAAGGTTTAAAAAGGCTTCTAAAGTTTGCAATTTCCACTTTTTTAACGTCCAACTTGATTTGCATCAACCCCTACTGTCACGGATCTCTCCGGAACTTTCATTATGCACAACTGGCCTCTATTCCCACTGATTGTATTTGTATATATGTGCCCTTTGTTCACCATGGTCTTTTCGATTATTGTTTCAATGTCCGTTGGTGCGTGAGTACCTGTGCTGTGTGTTTTGGCTTTCGTGCCATTGTGGATTGCGCAGATGATTACTTGTCTCGTCCCATGTGTTAATCATTGTGCGCTTGTGTTATTTATTCAAGGTACTCCTCGTTCTTTTGTTTGGGTTTCGACCCTGTGTTTTGTATAGTGTATGTTTGGTCTTCGTCCCCGTGCCTTTACATGGCACGCCATAATTTGGGTGTAATGAAAAACCCTATTACACATTCCTGTGCCTGTCTCCCGAATCATTCATACCAGCGTGACAGAATAATCAACCATTAAGGGAGACAGCGGGAATGGCCCGACCGACGACGCTTGACTGCTCCGTCTGGCGTCACCGCAACTTCAGCAGCTGCAACTGGCACGTCCGACGACGACGCAACTTCAGCAGCTGCAACTGGCCCGTCCGACGACGACGCAACTTCGGCAGCTGCAACTGGCCCGTCCGACGACGACGCAACTTCGGCAGCTGCAACTGGCCCGTCCGACGACGACGCAACTTCAGCAGCTGCAACTGGCCCGTCCGACGACGACGCAACTTCAGCTGCTGCAACTGGCCCGTCCTACAACGACGCAACTTCGGCAGCTGCAACTGGCCCGTCCGACGACGACACAACTTCGGCAGCTGCATCTGGCCCGTCCGACGACGACGCAACTTCAGCAGCTGCAACTGGCCCGTCCGATGACGACGCAACTTCAGCAGCTGCATCTGGCCCGTCCGACGACGACGCAACTTCGGCAGCTGCATCGGGTCCTGATTGACCCTGATTGATTCCTGTACTCGTCCGCCAGCGCAGGTGTTGTCCCCCTGCTGGTCGAGGGGGGGGGGGGGGGGGGGGGTACTGTCACGGATCTCTCCGGACGTGTGTCATTACGCACACCTGGTCCCCATTTCCCTGATTGTAATTGTATAAATGTGCCCTTTGGTTCACCATTGGGCTGTCGATTATTGTTACAATGTCCATTGGTCGTGTGAGTACCTGTGCTGTGTTGTTTTGACTTTCGTGCCACTTGTATTGTGCAGATGATTACGGGTCTCGCCCCAATGTATTTATTCAAGGTACTCCTGTCTCTTTTGTTTTGTATTACATGTTTGTTTGGTCTTCGTCCTTATGCCTTTACATGGCATGTTGTAATTTGGGTAAATAAAAAGTCCTATTACGCATTCCTGCACTTGTCTCCCGATCCCTACATGACACCTACAAAAAATGTCCATTAAATATAATCCACATAATAATTCACATTTCCTGTTAAGATCCTACATCTGTATGACAGGACTGGGGGTCACATCTATAAATCATCATAGACTGTGTCACCCTCCTCTCCTCCCAGTAGATTGTAAACACATCTATACAGGACAGGTCCTCCTGGGTGAAACTACTGTTTCCACTTTCTGGGTGCTCTATGTGCTGTTCTGTGTAAATTTAGTCTGCCCTCAGTGTTAAATTGTATGGTTGAATGTGTCTGTGAGGACGTCATAAACAGGTGTCCCATTTAATTTTTTTTACAACTGAATTGATGTGGACCGAGTCTATTGCTCTGTTGCATTAACCCACACATGGGGTAAGTGGGAAAACAGACGCTTGGTGAATCCTCTCGTGAAAAAGGACGGCACATTTGTTCTTCAGTGGACTGGGTGGAAACATATGGCGTCTCGTGTGTCTGCGTAATGCAGTGACTCACACACACTCACTCAGTCTTACACGGCACAGGCACATACACACACACACACACACACACACACACACACACACACACACACACACACACACACACACACACACACACACACACACACTGTGGCCCCTGTTATCTGCACAGACCATGACCTCCTGACTCTGGGGTCTGAGCGAGTGGAGCCAACTGAGCTGAAAGCCCTGAAGCACAGACAAAATCCTCCCTCTCAGCCCTTTCACAGAGTATTCATTTCTGTTAACAATGGCTGATACACACATCTCTAAGTCCTCACCCCCCATGTGTATGTCAAAGGGGAGGAGCAGTCCGTGAGTCAGCAAAAGATTATAAAAAATACTTTAAAAAATGTGGGAACGTTTTAAAATGTCTTTACCAGTTTAAGCAGTGACTTTGTCTCATTCTGTAAGTGCCATGCGTGGGATGCAGGTGGACACTGTACACTGCATTGGCAACTCCCAGTCAAAGACCCAGAGGGAAGGGAGTGGCCCTGGCTGTCTTCCCTGGCTGTCGCCCTGCCTCGCGTCACAGTGAAGAATGTGTCACAGAATGTTATAAGAAGCTTTACACTGTTACCAATCACTCCCTTCTCATGCACATGCTGTACTGGTTTGAAGCACACAGATTATCACAGTGACAACTTGATAGGGGGGCAGGAGGGGAAAAGTGCAACTCATGCCGAAAAATACTGTTTCTGTCCCAAAAAAATACTTTCTGTCCCAAAAAAAAGCCACACCACTACATGTGGTGGTGCTATGTGCCGTGTCGTGCTTCTTGGGAAATTAAGCTGGCCACCCACATTCCTGGCATGGAAAGAGGTCCTTTTCTCACGGTCTGAGGACAGCCTGTCATGGGTCAACAGTGGAGATTTAGATTGCAGCGGCAGCGGGTCTCCACTCATTGTTCCGCTCCAAGCAAACTTTAGGCATCCAATGTGCCAATCCAGTGTCCACTGACCTTGCAGCAGGTATAGTTGCTCTCCTACTAACAAGTGTGAAACAAGGCTTGAGGAAGAGTGTGCTTAGGGGACGGAGGGCATGTGGGTTGTGTGTGTGTGTGTGTGTGTGTCTTAAGGGGAGGCGAAGGGGGAGGTGGGGACAGGAATGTTACCCGGTCCTCTTCAGTGATCATCAACACGAGGGGGTGTAGGACGGAACATTCTAAGCACAGAGAAACTGACACCCTTGTAGCTTGCTCAGAATTATCCCTTAAGAGTTTTACAGAGCACAAACAGTACTTATAGGTATAGTGAGAATTTGCACTCCATATCAGTTTTCAGTATCTAACCAAGCAATAATACAGTATGCTTAGTAAGTGCCTGATGTTGTTATAACAATGTAATAAGATATCACCAAATATCACCAGACCACCAAAAATTCCATCCCTAACTACAACATTTTCAGACAAGATAGAACGGCCAAAGGGGGCGGTGTTGCAATCTACTGCAAAGATAGCCTGCAGAGTTCTGTCCTACCTTCCAGGTCTGTACCCAAACAATTTGAACTTCTACTTTTAAAAATCCACCACTCTAAAAACAAATCTCTCACCATTGCCGCCTGCTATAGACCACCCTCTGCCCCCAGCTGTACTCTGGACACCATATGTGAACTGATTGCCCCTCATCTATCTTCAGAGCTCGTGCTGCTAGGCGACCTAAACTGGAACATGCTTAACACCCCAGCCATCCTACAATCTAAGCTTGATGCCCTCAATCTCACACAAATGATCAATGAATCTACCAGGTACCACCCCAAAGCCGTAAACACGGGCACCCTCATAGATATCATCCTAGCCAACTTCCCCTCTAAATACACATCTGCTGTTTTCAACCAAGATCTCAGCGATCACTGCCTCATTGCCTGCATCCGTAATGGGTCAGAGGTCAAACGACCTCCACTCATCACTGTCAAACGCTCCCTGAAACACTTCAGCGAGCAGGCCTTTCTAATCGACCTGGCCGGGGTATCCAGGAAGGATATGGATCTCATCCCATCAGTAGAGGATGCCTGGTTTTTTTATTTTTATTCCTTCCTCACCATCTTAAATAAGCATGCCCCATTCAAGAAATTTAGAACCAGGAACAGATATAGCCCTTGGTTCTCTCCAGACCTGACTGCCCTTAACCAACACAAAAACATCCTATGGCGTTCTGCATTAGCATCGAACAGCCCCCGTGATATGCAACTTTTCAGGGAAGCTAGAAACCAATATACACAGGCAGTTAGAAAAGCCAAGGCTCGCTTTTTCAAGCAGAAATTTTGCTTCCTGCAACACAAACTCAAAAAAGTTCTGGGACATTGTAAAGTCCATGGAGAATAGGAACACCTCCTCCCAGCTGCTCACTGCACTGAAGATAAATCGACTATAATTGATCATTTAAATTATTATTTCAAGCATTGTTCTACGGCTGGCCATGCTTTCCACCTGACTACCCCTACCCCGGTCAACAGCACTGCACCCCCCACAGCAACTCGCCCAAGCATTCCCCATTTCTCCTTCTCCCAAATCCAGTCAGTTGATGTTCTGAAAGATCTGCAAAATCTGGACCCCTACAAATCAGCCGGGCTAGACAATCTGGACCCTTTCTTTCTCTTTGCCACCCCTATTACTAGCCTGTTCAACCTCTCTTTCGTGTCATCTGAGATTCCCAAAGATTGGAAAGCAGCTGCGGTCATCCCCCTCTTCAAAGGGGGGACACTCTTGACCCAAACTGCTTCAGACCTATATCTATCCTACCCTGCCTTTCTAAGGTCTTCGAAAGCCAAGTCAACAAACAGATTACCGACCATTTCGAATCCCACCATACCTTCTCCGCTATGCAATCTGGTTTCAGAGCTGGTCATGGGTGCACCTCAGCCACGCTCAAGGTCCTAAACGATACCTTAACCGCCATCGATAAGAAACAATACTGTGCAGCCGTATTCATTGACCTGGCCAAGGCTTTCAACTCTGTCAATCACCACATCCTCATCGGCAGACTCAATAGCCTTGGTTTCTCAAACGATTGCCTCGCCTGGTTCACCAACTACTTCTCTGATAGAGTTCAGTGTGTCAAATCGGAGGGCCTGTTGTCCGGGCCTCTGGCAGTCTCTATGGGGGTGCCACAGGGTTCAATTCTTGGACCAACTCTCTTCTCTGTATACATCAATGATGTCGCTCTTGCTGCTGGTGAGTCTCTGATCCACCTCTACGCAGACGACACCATTCTGTATACTTCTGGCCCTTCTTTGAACACTGTTAACAACCCTCCAGGTGAGCTTCAATGCCATACAACTCTCCTTCCATGGCCTCCAATTGCTCTTAAATACAAGTAAAACTAAATGCATGCTCTTCAACTGATCGCTGCTTGCACCTGCCCACCTGTCCAACATCACTACTCTGGACGGTTCTGACTTAGAATATGTGGACAACTACAAATACCTAGTTGTCTGGTTAGACTGTAAACTCTCCTTCCAGACTCACATCAAACATCTCCAATCCAAAGTTAAATCTAGAATTGGCTTCCTATTTTGCAACAAAACATCCTTCACTCATGCTGCCAAACATACGCTTGTAAAACTGACCATCCTACCGATCCTCGACTTCGGCGATGTCATTTACAAAATAGCCCCCAATACCCTACTCAATAAATTGGATGCAGTCTATCACAGTGCCATCCGTTTTGTCACCAAAGCCCCATATACTACCCACCACTGCGACCTGTACGCTCTCGTTGGCTGGCCCTCGCTTCATACTCGTCGGCAAACCCACTGGATCCAGGTCATCTACAAGAGTCTCCCCTTATCTCAGCTCGCTGGTCACCATAACAGCACCCACCTGTAGCATGCGCTCCAGCAAGTATATCTCTCAGGTCACCCCCAAAACCAATTCTTCCTTTGGCCGCCTCTCCTTCCAGTTCTCTGCTGCCAATGACTGGAACAAACTACAAAAATCTCTGAAACTGGAAACACTTATCTCCCTCACTAGCTTTAAGCACCAGCTGTCAGAGCAGCTCACAGATTACTGCACCTGTACATATTCCATCTATAATTTAGCCCAAACAACTACCTCTCCCCCTACTGTATTTATCTATTTATTTTGACCCCTTGAACCCCATTATTTCTATCTCTACTTTGCACATTCTTCCACTGCAAATCTACCATTCCAGTGTTTTACTTGCTATACTGTATTTACTTCGCCACCTTTGCCCTTATCTCACCTCATTTGCTCACATTGTATATAGACTTATTTTTCTACTATATTTTTGACTATATGTTTGTTTTACTCCATGTGTAACTCTGTGTTGTTGTATGTGTCAAACTGCTTTGCTTTATCTTGGCCAGGTCGCAATTGTAAATGAGAACTTGTTCTCAACTCGCCTACCTGGTTAAATAAAGGTGATTAAAAAAAGAAAAACGTTTTTTTTTTAAATCTATTAGAGTTTATTAATGATAATGAATTTGGGTTTTAATTCAACAGCTTTGAACTGGTTTCTAAAATCTTTGTTCTTATGTCAGCTTCAACCAACAAAACCAATAAATTGGCAGACTTTGCATGAGTTTAAATGGGTGTGAGAACATTTCTGTTGTCAAACATACCCACCAAGCAGTACAGTGCCTCTGCAAACAGCGGAGTGGAGTGGCTGAGATCCAGACTTAGATCTGCTGCGCCCCCCAACGAAGTCAGCCTGACCCTCTGTAAATCAGCCCAGCATTCCTCCCTCCCAACCTGAGGAGACTGAGGAAACACACTCACAACTACCACAGACTGTTTCTTAAGAGGGCACACACAACCAGGAACCATTATCTCTCCCCTGGGATGTTCCCCGAGGTAAGGCCCCTAGCCAAGCCCCACTTGGCTAGTATGATCTTCCCCCAAACACGGAGGGAAATGTATTCTCTCTAGGTGACCTCTCCCTTCAGATTATTCCTCAGTGGCACTTCAAGCCGTGGACTCCACATCCATAACTGATGCCCATGTGGCTCCCTTATAATACATTCTTAGAAAAAAGGTGCTATCACAGAGGGTTCTACATGGAATCCATAAAGGTTCTACCTGAAACCAAAAAGGGTTTTACATGGAACACAAAAATGGTTCTAACTGGAACCAAAAATGGTTATCTTATGGGTACAGCTGAAAAAACGTTTTGGAGGCAGTAGCCTCTCCCCTGGTGCTGACACCACAGGTGTTTACTGCCTGTCTATCTTTTGGTCTATGCCTCATATGGGCCACTGAGCCTCTATAAAAGGGGCATCAGACAGTGGATGGGAGGAATGTGACCCATGTGTCCAGGGAGTCAGTGTTAGGCTGCTGTATGGCGAGTTGACCACTGCTGTGCTACTCAGACATTTTCAGTCTCACTGGATTGAGAATCTGGGGGAAATACGCTCAGCAAGCGGGGCTGTCCCCATAAGGGTTCTTTGGCTGTTCCCAGAGGAGAACCCTTTGAAGAACCCTTTTTGGTTCCAGGTAAAACCCTTATGGGTTCCACGTAGAATCCTTTCCACAGAGGGTTCTAGCTGAAACCAAAAAGGGTTATAGTAAAGATTAAAGATTAGTAAAGATGAGTAAAAGTAAAGATACCTGGCACACTCCAAAACTCAGACATAATTTACAAACTAAGCATGCGTGTTTGTTTAGTGAGTCCGCCAGATCAGAGGTAATAGGGATGACCAGGGATGTTCTTTTGATACATGCCTGAATTGGTCCATTTTTATGTCCTGCTAAGTATTCAAAATGTAGCAAATACTTTTGAGTGTCAGGGAAAATTTATGGAGTAAAAAGTACATTATTTTCTTTAGGAATGTAGTGAAGTAAAAATGTGTCAAAAATATAAATAGTAAAGTACAGATACCCCCAAAAAACTATTTAAGTAGTACTTTAAAGTATTTTTACTTAATTACTTTACACCACTGGTTCTACCGGGAACCAAAAAGGGTCACATTATAGGCGAACTATGGAGACAGCCGAAGAACCCATTTGTGTGGGAGGGGCACCTTAAGACAGAGTGGAAATGGGATCACATCTGTGTTAATACATTCTGCGGAGAACCCTCCAGCTCATACATTTCTCTAAGTGGTAGGACAAGTAATAAGTCAGGGGCCGGGGAGTTCACTCGGGTGTACTATAAATGCAATAGGGTGCTATCTAGGACTCAGCCTCTGTCTGTTCACCATCACTGCCTGATTGATATCAGTTCTCAGCTTGCCTGCCCTGCCTGCACTGGTCCCACTGTCGAGTCTCCAGCGGCTTCCAGCCTATAAAATTATCTTAAATGTGGCACCCATTTGACACATCTCATGGAATCCCATGCAGATAAATAACACAGTGTTGATAGTGAATGTGACAGGGCTTGATTTTTAAACACAGAACTATATAAAAAGTCTCAGGAAGTTTCATGAACAAAATGTATTTTAAACCATTCACAATTACCATATCTTCCCCTTTATCTTTCCAGGTGCTTGAAAAGGTACTGTGGGCAGACTCCAGAAAGTGGAATTAAAGCTGGTGAAATTTAGAGAAAAACATATTATTGCATTTGCCCTTGCTTTGATCATAGTTAGTTTATGCACGGCTTAAGATAAGGTGTCTCAAAACACCGTCCAGTCAGAGTATTAAAAATGACCCCATAATGACAGTTTTCATCGACACCGGGCTGGATTGCAGCTGGAAAATCACGCCATACAAATATACCCACTAATGACACCATGTGGGCAAACAAGAGAACACAACTTACGTATGTTTTCTCTTCATCTGAGGTGTACTGTATCTGTATGTGAGCATGACCATAGTTGAGTATTTCAATATCCAGAAATCAAGATACTAAAAATCCAGGGAAATCTAAACCATGGGTCTTCACATTTGAGCCATGCATTCCAATTGACACAAGCATCCAAATTAACATTATTTGGCTCAAAACAATAGGCTACGCTAGATTTAAATAGCTATGCCACAGATCCTGTGGATAGGGTCCAATGACACAGAGTTATCAGACAGTGTGACACTGACACATCTCTCATACTCTAGTTGCAAAAACTCAAACTCAGGACATTGGAATAAACCAGAGACTTGCTATCTGAAGCAAAAGAGATTTTATTACAATAGAGGATATAAAATAAATATACACAACTTGTATCTAATTTAACAGTCAATTTGTACAGTGAAATTAGGACAAAGTAGCTAAAAGCCGCTTAAGAAATGTATTATTTTTATTTCTTGCTCTGTGCCATTACCTTACTTATGAAAGCTATGGAACCACAATACATTTAGGCCATGTGTCTATTTTGAACGTCTTCTGTGTGCACACACACATTTATACACACACAAAATACACCGAAAATTCTTTAGAGTTGACAGACACCCACACCTGCAAAGTACTGTTGTTTCATGCCACGGAGCCTGGGGGATGTAGTGTAGAGAACAGAACAACAGAGTGGAACACTTCATGTCTTACTAAAACTGAGAGATGAGGAGAGCTCCGTGACATAAATATGTACAAACAATTGTGTTGCCTTTTGTCTTTCTGTGAGACTTAAACGGCATGGTGAGAGTATAGCCAAACAGATATTTTCTTTCAAAACAGGAAACGCATACCATAAATGCTCTGGTTAAATGGGTAAATTGGTTTCATCTTGGAGATCAGTGAGCACTAGCCTGAATACCAGTCTGTTTGTGCTATATTTCCAACTCCTTGTCGCTCATTGTCATGCTAAACAATAAAGTTGGAATGGCACAAACAGATCTGGTACCAGGCTAAGTGAGTGTCTCTCTCCATGTACAAGAGTCCTAAAACAAACATCTCGGAAGGCATTTTGATACATCACAGGAGCACTTTGCAAATGGAGTGTCTGTCTTTCTGTACATACTGTTGAGAAGGTGACAATAAGTGCTTAAGTTCTGGATTGGAAAAGACAGAAAGACATGCAACATTGGGTATTAGTTATACTGCGTGTAAGAACTCCTAAAAATAGCTTTATCTGGCTTATAACTTTCATTACCTGCCATATCTTTAGTGTCTAAAAAAGAACAAATATACTTTTCATTTACCACAAAATATTTCCGCAATAACAGTGCATTAAAAGACAATTAACTTATCAATATGATTCAATGACAAATTATTAACATGTTCGTATGTACAGTGTTTTAGTTTCAACAATGTGTTTGGACAATATTGATTAGAGGAGAAAATGCTAAATCATTCTACGCTGTACTTTTTGCATTCATTAAATTCGAGATCGGATACATTGAACTCAAAGCTGATATTTAACTGCTTGTTGCCAAATTTTGGAAATAACACATTTAGTAAATAACACACTACATGAATTTGAAAAAATATATATATATAGAACCAAACTCAAAGAACTCAAAGAAGGCGTAGGACAAAGAGAAATAAACATAGTTCTGAAGATTCCATCATGTGATGGCAACTTCAAACATAAATACTCAGACTAAAAAAGGCACTGTCCACACATAAAAAATGCATTGTTTCAGTCCTGTAAAACTTACGAGGTGGTACAGATGTGAGAGAAAGTGCACTGGACTTAATAGACTGAGTGTAAAAAACACAAACAATCCAAGCAGCAGCGGAGGCAGATCTGATCACACTGAGCAAAAACACAGCAAAGGAAACAAGCAAAAGAGACAATTGTAGCTCTAATTCCTCCAAATGTGTCAATGCCATAGTACATCAGCAACAAGATAACATGGCAATGCACTACTTGTATCACACAGTCAGTATCTAACTAGATATGATTATTTCATATGTTTATAGAGAAGAATTCCCTTTTAAAAAACTAGGAGCTATCAAGTTGACAAGCAAGTTTGTGGTAGAATGAAAATCTTAGTGATTCAGGTTCTGTTGAACAGAGGTGCCCATCTATATCTAGACATGGATATATATATATATATATTTTTTTTTATATATATATATATATATTTATTTATATATGTATAGTTGAAGTCGTAAGTTTACATACACTTAGGTTGGAGTCATTAAAACTTGTTTTTCAACCACTCCACAAATTTCATGTTAACAAACTATAGATTTGGCAAGTCGGTTAGGACATCTACTTAGTACATGACACATGTAATTTTCCCAACAATTGTTTACAGTCAGATTATTTCACTAATAGTTCACTGCATCACAATTCCAGTGGGTCAGAAGTTTACATAAATTAAGTTGACTGTGCCTTTAAACAGCTTGGAAAATTCCAGAAAATGATGTCATGGCTTTAGAAGCTTCTGATAGGCTAATTGACATCATTTGAGTCAATTGGAGGTGTACCTGTGGATGTATTTCAAGGCCTACTTTCTAATTCAGCGCCTCTTTTCTTGGCATCATGGGAAAAATCAAAACAAATCAGCCAAGACCTCAGAAACAAAATTGTAGACCTCCACAAGTCTGATTCATCCTTGGGAGCAATTTCCAAATGCCTGAAGGTACCACGTTCATCTGTACAAACAATACTACGCAAGTATAAACACCATGGGACCACGGAGCCATCATACCGCTCAGGAAGGAGACGCATTCTGTCTCCTAGAGATGAACGTACTTTGGTGCGAGCAGTGAAAATCAATCACAGAACAACAGCAAAGGACCTTGTGAAGATGCTAGAGGTAACAGGTACAAAAGTATCTATATCCACAGTAAAAAAAGTCCTATATCGACAAAACCTGAAAGGCCGCTCAGCAAGGAAGAAGCCACGGCTCCAAAACCGCCATAAAAAATCCAGACTACGGTTTGCAACTGCACATGGGGACAATGATTGTACTTTTTGTAGAAATGTCCTCTGGTCTGATGAAACAAAAATAGAACTGTTTGGCCATAATGACCATCGTTACAAGCCGGCTTACAAGCCGAAGAACACCATACCAACCGTGAAGCATGGGGTGGCAGCATCATGTTGTGGGAGTGCTTTTCTGCAGGATGGACTGGTGCACTTCACAAAATAGATGCCATCATGAGGATGGAAAATTATGTGGATATATTGAAGTAACATCTCAAGACATCAGTCAGGAAGTTAAAGCTTGGTCACAAATGGGTCTTCCAAATGGACAATGACCCCAAGCATACTTCCAAAGTTGTGGCAAAATGGCTTAAGGACAACAAAGTCAAGGTATTGGAGTGCCCATCACAAAGCCCTGACCTCAATCCCATAGAAAGTTTGTGGGCAGAACTGAAAAAGTGTGTGCGAGCCAGGAGGCCTACAAACCTGACTCAGTTACACCAGCTCTGTCAGGAGGAATGGGCCAACATTCACCCAACTTATTGTGGGAATTTTGTGGAAGGCTACCCGAAACGTTTGACCCAAGTTAAACAATTTAAAGGCAATGCTACCAAATACTAATTGAGTGTATGTACACTTCTGACCCACTGGGAATGTGATGAAAGAAATAAAAACTGAAATAAAACATTCTCTCTACTACTATTCTGACATTTCACATTCTTAAAATAAAGTGGTGATCCTAAAACAGGGAATGTTTACTACTATTAAATGTCAGGAATTGTGAAAAACTGAGTTTAAATGTATTTGGCTAAGGTGTATGTAAACTTCCGACTTCAACTGTATACATACCCATGTCTAGATAGATAGATAGAGATATATATATATCTATCTATGTATGTATGTATGTATGTATGTATGTATGTATGTATGTATGTATGTATGTATGTATGTATGTATGTATGTATGTATGTATGTATGTATGTATGTATGTATGTATGTATGTATGTATGTATGTATGTATGTATGTATGTATGTATGTATGTATATATATATATATATATATATATATATATATATATATATATATATATATATATATATATATATATATATATATATATATATATACATACACACACACAGTGCCTTGCGAAAGTATTCGGCCCCCTTGAACTTTGCGACCTTTTGCCACATTTCAGGCTTCAAACATAAAGATATAAAACTGTATTTTTTTGTGAAGAATCAACAACAAGTGGGACACAATCATGAAGTGGAACGACATTTATTGGATATTTCAAACTTTTTTAACAAATCAAAAACTGAAAAATTGGGCGTGCAAAATTATTCAGCTCCCTTAAGTTAATACTTTGTAGCGCCACCTTTTGCTGCGATTACAGCTGTAAGTCGCTTGGGGTATGTCTATCAGTTTTGCACATCGAGAGACTGACATTTTTTCCCATTCCTCCTTGCAAAACAGCTCGAGCTAAGTGAGGTTGGATGGAGAGCATTTGTGAACAGCAGTTTTCAGTTCTTTCCACAGATTCTCGATTGGATTCAGGTCTGGACTTTGACTTGGCCATTCTAACACCTGGATATGTTTATTTTTGAACCATTCCATTGTAGATTTTGCTTTATGTTTTGGATCATTGTCTTGTTGGAAGACAAATCTCCGTCCCAGTCTCAGGTCTTTTACAGACTCCATCAGGTTTTCTTCCAGAATGGTCCTGTATTTGGCTCCATCCATCTTCCCATCAATTTTAACCATCTTCCCTGTCCCTGCTGAAGAAAAGCAGGCCCAAACCATGATGCTGCCACCACCATGTTTGACAGTGGGGATGGTGTGTTCAGCTGTGTTGCTTTTACGCCAAACATAACGTTTTGCATTGTTGCCAAAAAGTTCAATTTTGGTTTCATCTGACCAGAGCACCTTCTTCCACATGTTTGGTGTGTCTCCCAGGTGGCTTGTGGCAAACTTTAAACAACACTTTTTATGGATATCTTGAAGAAATGGCTTTCTTGCCACTCTTCCATAAAGGCCAGATTTGTGCAATATACGACTGATTGTTGTCCTATGGACAGCGTCTCCCACCTCAGCTGTAGATCTCTGCAGTTCATCCAGAGTGATCATGGGCCTCTTGGCTGCATCTCTGATCAGTCTTCTCCTTGTATGAGCTGAAAGTTTACATTTGCAGTGGTCTGATACTCCTTCCATTTCAATATTATCGCTTGCACAGTGCTCCTTGGGATGTTTAAAGCTTGGGAAATCTTTTTGTATCCAAATCCGGCTTTAAACTTATTCACAACAGTATCTCGTACCTGCCTGGTGTGTTCCTTGTTCTTCATGATGCTCTCTGCGCTTTTAACGGACCTCTGAGACTATCACAGTGCAGGTGCATTTATACGGAGACTTGATTACACACAGGTTGATTGTATTTATCATCATTAGTCATTTAGGTCAACATTGGATCATTCAGAGATCCTCACTGAACTTCTGGAGAGAGTTTGCTGCACTGAAAGTAAAGGGGCTGAATAATTTTGCACGCCCAATTTTTCAGTTTTTGATTTGTTAAAAAAGTTTGAAATATCCAATAAATGTCGTTCCACTTCATGATTGTGTCCCACTTGTTGTTGATTCTTCACAAAAAAATACAGTTTTATATCTTTATGTTTGAAGCCTGAAATGTGGCAAAAGGTCACAAAGTTCAAGGGGGCCGAATACTTTCGCAAGGCACTGTATATATATATATATACACACACACACACAGAGAATTATGTGGACACCCCTTTAAATGAGTGGATTTGGCAAATTCAGCAACACCCGCTGCTGACAGGTGTATAAAATCAAGCACACAGCCATGCAATATCCATAGACAAACATCGGCAGTAGAATGGCCTTACTGAAGAGCTCAGTGACTTTCAACATGGCACCGCCATAGGATGCCACCTACCAACAAGTCAGTTCGTCAAATTTCTGCCCGGATCAACTATAACTGCAGTTATTGAGAAGTGGAAACGTCTAGGAGAAACAACGGCTCAGCCGTGAAGTTGAGAGCTTTAAGTTCCTTGGTGTCCACATCACCAACAAACTAGAATGGTCCAAACACACCAAGACAGTCATGAAGAGGGCACGACACAAGCCTATTCCCCCTCAGGAAACTAAAAAGATTTGGCATGGGTCCTCAGATCCTCAAAAAGTTCTACAGCTGCAACATGGAGAGTATCCTCACTGGTTGCATCATTACCTGGTATGGCAACTGCTCGGACTTCCAAACACAAGGCACACCAGAGGGTAGTGCGTACGGCCCTGTACATCACTGGGGCAAAGCTGCCTGCCATCCAGGACCTCTACACCAGGCGCTGTCAGAGGCAGGCCCTAAAAATGGTCAAAGACCCCAGCAACCCCAGTCATAGAATGTTATTTCTACTACTGCATGGCAAGCGGTACCGGAGTTCCAAGTCTAGGACCAAAAAGCTTCGCAAAAGTTTTTACCCCCAAGCCATAACACTCCTGAACAAGTAATCAAATGGCTACCCAGACTATTTGCATTGTCCCGCTCCCCCCCCCCCAACCCCTCTTTTACGCTGCTGCTACTCTTTGTTTATCATATATGCATAGTCACTTTAACTATACATTCATGTACATACTACCTCAATTAGCCCGACAAACCGGTGCCCCTGCACATTGGCTACCCGGACAATCTGCATTGTGTCCCGCCACCCACCACCCGCCAACCCCTCTTTTACGCTACTGCTACTCTCTGTTTATCATATATGTATAGTCACTTTAACCATACCTACGTGAACATACTACCTCAATTAACCCGACTAACCGGTGCCTGTATATAGCCTCTCCACTGTTATTTTTCACTGTCTTTTTACTGTTGTTTTTATTTCTTTACTTAACTATTGTTCACCTAATACCTATTTTTTACTTTAAAATCGCACTGTTGGTTAGGGCCTGTAAGTAAGCATTTCACTGTTGTATTCGGCACACGTGACAAATAAACTTTGATTTGATTTGTAGTGGTAGGCCACACAAGCTCACAGAAAAGGACCGCTGAGTGCTGAAGCACATAGCACGTAAAGATAGCCTGTCCTCGGTTGCAACACTCACTACCGAGTTCCAAACTGCCTCTGGAAACAACGTCACCACAATAACTGTTCATCGGGAGCATCATGAAATGGGTTTTCATGGCCGAGCAGCCGCACACAAGCCTAAGATCACCATGTGCAATGCCAAGCATCAGCTGGAGTGGTGTAAAGCTCACTGCCATTGGACTTTGGAGCAGTGGAAACCTGTTATCTGGAGTGATGAATCACGCTTCACCAACTGGGAGTCAGACGGACAAAACTGGGTTTGGCTGATGCCAGGAGAACGCTACCTGCCCCAATGCATAGGGCCAACTGTAAAGTTTGGTGGAGGAGGAATAATGGTCTGGGGATGTTTTTCATGGTTTGGGCTAGGCCCCTTAGTTCCAGTGAAGGGAAATCTTAACGTTACAGCATACAATGACATTCTAGACGATTCTGTGCTTCCAACCTCAACCACATCAAAGACCTTAGGGATGAATTGGAACACCGACTGCGAGCCAGGCCTAATCGCCCAACATCAGTGCCCGACCTCACTAATGGTCTTGTGGCTGAATGGAAGAAGGTCCCCGCAGCAATGTTCCAACATCGAAAGGAAAGCCTTCCCAGAAGAGTGGAGGCTGTTATAGCAGCAAAGGAGGGACCAACTCCATATTAATACCCATGATTTTGGAATGAGATGATCGACAAGCATGTGTCCACATACTTTTGTTCATGTCGTGTATATACTGTATATATATATATATATATATATATATATATATATATATATATATATATATATATATATATATATATATATATATATATATATACACACACACACAGTACCATTCAGAAGTTTGGACACACCAACTCATTCAATGGGTTTTCTTTATTTTTACTGTTTTCTACATTGTAGAATAATAGTGAAGACCTCAAAACTATGAAATAACACATATGGAATCATGTAATAACCAAAAAAGTTTTTAACAAATCAAAATATATTTTAGATTCTTCAAAGTAGCCACCCTTTGCCTTGATGACAGCTTTGCACACTCTTGGCATTCTCTCAACCAGCTTCACCCTGAATGCCAACAAGTGCTCAGCATATGTAGGAACTCCTTAAAGATTGTGGGAAAAGCATTCAACATGAAGCTGGTTGAGAGAATGCCAAGAGTGTGCAAAGCTGTCATCAAGGCAAAGGTTGGCTACTTTGAAGAATCTAAAATCGAAATTATATTTTGATTTGTTTAACACTTTTTTGGTTACTATATGATTCCATGTGTTCTTTTCATAGTTTATGTCTCACTATTATTCTACAATGTAGAAAATAGTACAAATAAAGAAAACCCTTGAATTTGTAGGTGTGTCCAAATTTTTGACTGGTACTGTCTACAGTTGAAGTCGGAAGTTTACATACACTTACACTTAGGTTGGAGTCATTAAAACTCGTTTTTCAACCACTCCACACATTTCTTGTTAACAAACTGTAGTTTTGGCAAGTCGGTTAGGACATCTACTTCATGCATGACAAAAGTAATTTTTCCAAAAATTGATTGCAGACAGAATATTTCACTGTATCACAATTCCCGTGGGTCAGAGGTTTACATACACTAAGTTGACTGTGCCTTGAAACAGCTTGGAAAATTCCAGAAAATTATGTCATGGCTTTAGAAGCTTCTGATAGGCTAATTGACATCATTTGAGTCAATTGGAGGTGTACCTGTGGATGTATTTCAAGGCCTACATTCAAACTCAGTGCCTCTTTGCTTGACATCATGGAAAAATCCACATAATTTTCCTTCCTCATAATGTCATCTATTTTGGGAAGTGCACCAGTCCATCCTGCTGCAAAGCACCCCCACAACATGATGCTGCCACCCCCGTGCTTCACCGTTGGGATGGTGTTCTTCGGCTTGCAAGCCTCCCCTTTTTCCTCCAAACATAACGATGGTCATTATGGCCAAACAGTTCTATTTTTGTTTCATCAGACCAGAGGACATTTCTCCAAAAAGTACGATCTTTGTCCCCATGTGCAGTTACAAACCGTAGTCTGGCTTTTTTTATGGCGGTTTTGGAGCAGTGGCTTCTTCCTTGCTGAACAGCCTTTCAGGTTATGTCGATATAGGACTCGTTTTACTGTGGATATAGATTTTTTTGTACCTGTTTCCTGCAGCATCTTCACAAGGTCCTTTGCTGTTGTTCTGGGATTGATTTGCACTTTCGCACCAAAGTACGTTCATCTCTAGGAGACAGAATGCGTCTCCTTCCTGAGCGGTATGACGGCTGGTGGTCCCATGGTGTTTATACTTGCATACTATTGTTTGTACAGATGAACGTGGTACCTTCAGGCATTTGGAAATTGCTCCCAAGGATGGACCAGACTTGTGGAGGTCTACATTTCTGTTTCTGAGGATTTCTTTTGATTTTCCCATGATGCCAAGCAAAGAGGCACTGAATTTGAAGGTTGGCCTTGAAGCACATCCACAGGTACACCTCCAATTGACTCAAATGATGTCAATTAGCCTATCAGAAGCTTCTAAAGCCATGACATCATTTTCTGGAATTTTCCAAGCTGTTTCAAGGCACAGTCAACTTAGTGTATGTAAACTTCTGACCCACTGGAATTGTAATACAGTGAACTATAAGTGAAATAATCTGTCTGTAAACAATTGTTGGAAAAATTACTATTGTCATTCACAAAGTAGATGTCCTAACCGACTTGCCAAAACTACAGTTTGTTAACAAGAAATTTGTGGAGTGGTTGAAAAATGAGTTTTAATGACTCCAACCTAAGTGTATGTAAACTTCCAACTTCAACTGTATGATTGTATAATGTATGGGTTGTTCCACCATCTCGGTGCCATTTGAGAAGTGTAACTTGGTCCAAATTTTGGGGGGATTTCGCCTAATTTTAACATTCTGTCATAGAGAGCACATGTTCAACTTTATAAAAAATCTGTTTTCCCAACTCAAGAGGTTAAATTTAAAAACAAATTTACTATAGCAAGTGCCTATTAAGTGCCAAATAAAGTGACACGGTTGACCGTAACATGGTTGACAATTTCATCTGAAATCAGCCATGAATCCCATCGTGACAGGCGGAATGGAATCATGTTGTGAGCATGTGGAGTGGCAATTAAATGCAAGCTTCACAAAAAAATAAGAAATTGCTAAAACATTTCTAGTCTGTATATCTACGGCTAACAGGGTTGACTTTTATGCTCGACAGCTCAGTTTCCCACCACAAAACAACAGAAAATGGCCAAAAAGAGTAGAACCAGCTCACCTGATTTTACACTATGATTTGACTATTAGATGTTCAATGTTTGTTTTGAGAAGGTAATAGTTTCACCACATTAAAAATAGAATTGAGTTCACATAACAGGGTTGACCTTAAAATGAGGGATAGACGTAAATGAATAACTAATCACATGAAATAAATAATAATCTTCAGAAATGACTTTGTCAAAGCAACAAAATAACTAGGGCTTTACAATGATGGTGAAATTTGGAGAAATGTTGCGATTAAGTGGTTTGAAATCTTCCTATAAGTGACACAGGGTTAACTGAGGGACCTGTCAAAATACAGGATTTTCGCACATTAGCAAGCCTTTATTCATATAATAATCAGATTGGATTGAATTCTACATGTGGTCTATATTAAAGGGCACTTCATTTAATATAGCAGGCTTTTAAAATTCAAAATTGGTGCACAATTTCTACTTAAAATATCCCAGGGACGCAAAAGGCACTCGTGGAACAACCATATACCATCCATATAGTTTATATTTCTTTACAATCTTTCATTTAGAGTACAATTAACAATGCTGTAAGAAACAAGTGAATGCCTTCTTCAATTACGATGTTCAACATTAGATTTACGATGTGGAAATGGATATCCCAATCGTTTTTAAAAACCCTAAGAAAACTCTCACTCTCTCATAGTAAAATTTAAGCATTGCACCATTCTCTTTGATTTTGCATAGGAACTGTTTAACAGTTATTTGCCCCACGATCACTTGTTGGAGCTGCACAATGAATAATACTTTTGATACCTCGCTTGTATAGAGAGCGATAAATTGAGAAACAGTATCTAATGTATTCTCAATGCTCTTCAACTATACTTCAGATATGCGCCAATAGAATAAAAGAGAGAAAAAAGGTTCAATAGCTGCTGGTTTTGTTCCCGAGTAAACACCACTGATCTGGGAAGGCTGTTGTTAATCCACTGGGCCTGTGTGCCTGCCAGATCATACGGAACATAGAAAAGAGAAACTCAAACCCAAACCAATACAGTTACAATGTATCAGCATCAAATAGAGAGCCAGTCCGATATGGAAAACATTCTGGGCGACTGTTAGGGACTCATCTTGAACAAGGAGGGAGCAGTCCCTTTTGTTCATCTAGTGTTTTGGCATTCACCACAACACACATAAGACATACTGTACTTCAGTAACCTGGGAGTGGTGAGAAAGAAATATGGTCTGTGAGGAGAGAGAAGGAGACAGACAGACAGACAGACAGATAGACAGACAGATGATGATCAACAGCAGATCTCTCAATCCACCTGTTTGACTGAGCCAGAGATGACAGACAAATCAAACACAGAAGAACTGTGCAGTATTACTGTCAGAAGCAAACAGCATCACAGAGAGCAGTATATCAGTTGTTCAATACATGTTAGTACCTTGTATTGTTGCTGTGAATATTTTCTTACTATAGAAAACAAAATAAGAGTCTCTCTCCTTTGGCTACAAAAGGACAGTTTTGATGACCATCATTATCATCATCGTCAACATATGCCAGTTGAACACAACTTGTGTTTCTGAACATCACAAAAGGCAGTTTAAAGAATCGTAATGCAAAGTCTTGATAAAGATTGCCTTGATCCTTGTGACAAACTGAACACAATACATGTTCACCATCACTAAACAAGAGGTCCCGTTCTGTCAATAGCCACTAGATGTCAATGTTTCCACATCCCTTCCCTAGTCACAGAAGAAGCTGAAGTGGCTGTCTTATCCCATATCCATCTACAGTCTCTCTGTTTTTGGGCACACACACACACACACACAGTGCAGATCCAGTCAACTAGTTCACAGGATAAGTACTATAAGAAAACCTTTTTCTACCTGGGTTAATACCAGGGGTGTGGAGTTGAAGAGGCTGGGGTGCAAGACTTCCCATATTTGTTCCAGGTCTTTGCAGATCCGTTCAGCAGTGCAGTCCTTTGACTGAATAAGAGGAAATACAAACATGTAAAGGGCAATAATGAAACATTAAAAGCTAGAAAAATACATGGAAAATAAAAAACTATCAGGCAGTAACCGTCTCAGGAACATACACACTGTTAGCTGCACTATATGATGTCACCTTCAGTGATGTCTGTGTCCATGGATAGACCTGTCAACCCAAGGTGTCCACAACAAGCATCTCACACACACTCAAACACCTCTGGCCAGAAAGGAGAACATTCAGATTCACCGACAAATGTTTCCTTGATGGACATGACTCATAGTAAAACAGTAGCTTGGTAGTTGTTATCGGTCAGGCGACATGGGGTACCTAGAGATGCTTACATAACTTGCTGCAGACTGAAGAAAGGCTGATAAACGGTTCCTTCCAATGCAGACTTTCAGACTACAAATCTAGAAAAACAAAAGGCTTAAAATGAGAAAACAACGTTTTTTATAACAAGATTAAGATAAAATGGTGTATTTCGTAATTCCCTGCAATCACATCAGCTAAAGAGCTAACTTTCTTCTGTACAAATGTATTTCCAAGCCAAGGGGAAGATCTCAAGGGCTATTTTCCTGTTTCATCCCATCTTCTTCTATATCGAACAATATTTACAAAAACATCCACAATCAAAGTAAACAAACTCTACATAGCAAACGAGCAAAAACAAGTCTCTTGTTAAACAAATAAAAAAAGGTATTATATAGTATATATTTATATATGAACAGAGCTGCAATTCTTCCTCTTGAAGAACATGTTTTTGTAAGTGTCATGGTTCATAGTCTTTGTGTTGTGTAGTCAGTTGCACCTGACGTGTTTCCTTCTTATCTAGTATCAATCGATTTTGCCACTTGATGATAATAGAAAATCTTGTCCTACCCCTCAAGGAGGCAGGGTTTGTTTTTGGTTCCTATGTTGAGTTGACCTTCATATTGCAGTGCCCTCGGGTGAGTAAGTGTGAGGACATTGGCTGGAAGTGAGGCCAGGGTCAGTCAGTGTAGTAGGGCTGACATGAAGGCGGATAATGAGTGACTGTTGTGTTGTTGGAATTATCTGACACATAATGAGGTTTGATCAGGATGAGGAGTCAGTAATACCTTGGCCAGAGGGAGGTGAGAAGTTATGCTAAGGTTTGTTTTTGGTCGAGGGTTGGTTTGGGAGAGGCCCCTGGCCTGTTCTAAGAGCCTCAGTAGCGGTGTGGCTGGTGTGAGTACTGTGAGCTCTGCTGGGATGACGATGAGTATCCCTGGGACTGAGTGGAACCTTGGATGTTGCTTTGGTAACCAAGGCGGGAGCTGGAGTGCTGGAGAAGAGAAGAATGGAGAGGAAATAGTAAACCGTTGGCAGCTAGAGACCACATTTGTCATTCATTCTTTTTCGGTCAACACCACTGGAAAAATACCATTGTTTATTTTGACCTTGCATGGGGTTTGGAAATAAAACCTGTACAACATAAATTATTCCATAACTTTACCTTAGGACACCTTGTTGGAGGGAAATTACTTTTGTTGGCAATGTTTGCAATTGTAAATCTGGCTGAATAAGTTATAGGTCAAGAACGAGTCAAATAGAAAAGCATGATGTACACAGCCATAGATCTGTAGTACTTATCAACATACCGCCACAGCTTTCCACTCTTGTTTACTTGGCATCTAAAGATGTGGACTACTTCTCATGGATTTCTCAATGTAACAGTATAGCTTCCGTCCGTCCCCTCGCCCCTACCCGGGCTCGAATCAGGGACCCTCTGCACACATCAACAACTGACACCCACGAAGCATCGTTACCCATCGCTCCACAAAAGCCGTGGCCCTTGCAGAGCAAGGGGAACCACTACTTCAAGGTCTCAGAGCAAGTGACGTCACCGATTGAAACGCTATTAGCGCGCACCACCGCTAACAAGCTAGCCATTTCACATCGGTTACATCAACATATTAGGCAGAGACTACCGACCCAATTCCAAGCTATTTACAGTACCATGACCTACAATTCTATATCCTAAAAAGTATACTGTATATCACACAACGGAGTAAAATAAAATCAAAAGTGGCTGATGCCAAAGACCTGGGGGTCTGAATGAATTACTGATCTGGGTTAAAGGGGACTGAGCCACACATCAATAGACGTCAACAGAAGGGCTAACTAAACACCTGGCCGAGACTCACGCTAACCAACTCAGACTGGGCCCAAGGCCAAATGTCCTCTTAGAAAGGCAAGAAAAGGCAGAAGTCCCTGGTCTTTAGATGATAAACATTTATTAGGCCCCGAGGAGCTACAGCTGGACTGGGACCCAAAGGGCTTGGATGGAGGGTTGGGGGAATAGGAGAAGAACATGGCTGAAACCCCTGAAGTACGGAGACATCGGCCAAACTAATTCTAGTCGCCGCCTGTCTAGGAGTCTATCTATCTACACTCACAGGCAGAAAGGAGGAGCGAGTTGTGCACATTAGGGTACTATAGCCTTGGGGAAAGTGATCAATGAGGGGGAAAGGGCGTTGAATGTGACGCCACAGACACAGCAAGCTAGCTCTGTCTGCCCATCCAGAAAGCAAGGGGATATTAATACATCTGTTCTGCTAAGGCTTGACTTTGAAGAGTCAAGCAGCTGTCCACATGCAGCCTCAGCCCCCTGCTAAATATAGCCTAGCACCTCGTCAGTCAGTCAGTCCAGAACCCCACAGGGTCCGGGCCTAGCCAGGAGGAGACACCTCTGAACAGAACACCATTGAGATCTGGACAACAGGGAGATCACCTTCATCTTACCTTTCTCATATGTAAAACACTCTCCTTTCCTCTGTACCATGATCTCCACTCTGTCACTCTTGCTCATAGTCCCTCTCTTTCTCACTTACTCACTCTTGCTCTAACTACAGCCTTTCTCACTCTCTCTCTCTCATTTACTCACTCACTCACTCTTGCTCCAACTCTGTCTTTCTCTCTCACCCAGTGATAGGGTCTCAGTCAAAGATAGAGCAGGCGCCAAGAGGGGGAACAACAATGAGGGCAGCTTTTTTTGCTGTCACCTTTATCAACAGGCTAGTGTGAACTGGAGGAATGACATTATCATTCTGATATAACATGACCTGCAATCCTACTAGCTAGCACAATACTCCACTCTGGTCTGAGTTGAGGGGGTTGTGTCTGTTCACTAACCGAGCACAACACGTGTTTTGCATGTCCCTGACATACTCTGCTGTACGCGTCTGTACGTGTTTTAAACCTTGAGGGCTCTTTGGGGAAAAGTTCACAGCCATTAATTTTTACTCCATAGTCAAATGAATCATTAATAAAGGAACACTGTTGATGGCACACGTTCTGGGTCCTCCAAGGGCCTATTTGGATTAAGCAAATTTGAATAAGTCAACCCTAGATAGCAAACATGCCATAGGTTATAAACTGTTGGTGACTGTCATCGCCTTCCATCTCCTTTCAATTAAAAAATGGACAGTAATACTATGGATGTATGTAAGGCTGTAAAAACTCAAACCTGGTGGATCCCAGTGCCTGAGGAGGCTCCTGAGGGCCCGGTGCGAGATTTCTTGTTGGGGGGCCCCTGGTCCTGGCCGTGCTGTAGGCCTCCCCCGGAGTTGGCTCCAGTGGCCCCTGCATTGCCGTTGGTCTGGGTGGAGCTCTGCTGGTTAGAAGCCTGCTGGGTGCCACTCTGCTGCTGGGCCTGGGCCTGGGCCTGGGCTGTCGTCTGCTGGTGCTGTTGGACCTGGTTCTGATGGAGGACAAACACATTCATGTTCAGTTGAACAGATACAGAGTAACAGATGGAGACTGCAATAATATTCATTGTGCACCAACATACTAACAGTTTCCTTGGTGTACAACTTTATTGTAATCTCCGATTTTGCACCAACACACTCACAGTTTCCTATCCATACAAAACATATTCCATACATGCACATTGTAAATAAGGTCTGCTAACTCGATAAATGGTATCAAGACAACATTACTGTTCAACAACAGCCAAATGTACAAATCGCTCACTGATCAATCATGGTCACTGTTTACAGTATTTAGGAACTGGGAAGTAGGTTCCCAGTATTGCAGTGTTTGTTTGGGCCTGGTAAACAGTGGGCTGAAATTATTGAACAAGAATTACGCTCCGAGCCTTCAGGCCAGCTTATCACTTCTCAACAGCTCCACGGCCACGAGGCTGAGACACGTGAAAGTTTGGGTCAGCTAAAACAATGAGTCCCTCTCATACCCTCTGGGCCCTGGTTGGCACAGAGGCCCTGCAGCCTTCTTGACGGCTGCTCTGAGGCAACACTTGTATCAGGTGTTGCCTACTTGACAACAGCTGCCAATGTGATGCAGGGCGGGGATTCGCAGAAACCGCTCAGTGGGAAGGGGACTGGTATTTCTCTGGCTGAAGCACATGCATACACTCCCCTTCACCTCAAACACACTGATTTGGCTTGGCATAATACAAGCACCTGCTTTCTATAGGGTCTGGTATATTCACAACATGGTGTTTGATACCAGCCAGCCGACAGTACATTATCAGTAACACTATGGTCCAAGTAAAGCCTCCTGCTATCAGGGGAACAACTCCACGTTAGTGACCTTTACCTCAAGTAAGATATGAAGTTTAGTGAGAGTTTAGTGAGATAAGTCTTGAGATAAGTCTCGAGAGCTTAGTGAGATACAATTTCGAGAGCTTAGTGAGATACGCGTGGAGAGCTTAGTGAGATACGCGTGGAGAGCTTAGTGAGATACGCGTGGAGAGCTTAGTGAGATACGCGTGGAGAGCTTAGTGAGATACGCGTGGAGAGCTTAGTGAGATACGCGTGGAGAGCTTAGTGAGATACGCGTGGAGAGCTTAGTGAGATACGCGTGGAGAGCTTAGTGAGATACGCGTGGAGAGCTTAGTGAGATACGCGTGGAGAGCTTAGTGAGATACGCGTGGAGAGCTTAGTGAGATACGCATGGAGAGCTTAGTGAGCTACGCTTTCGAGAACTTAGTGAGACAGGCTTTCGAGAGCTTAGTGAAATACGCGTCAAGAGCTTAGTGAGATACGCATAGAAAAAGTGTATGACAGAGAAGGGCTGGGGTTCCCTCTCAATTCATATCTCACTCATCCACCTGTATCCCATGAACTAAAGGCAACCACCTGACACACTTCTGAGTTTTACCTTCTGATTACTCATCTTTGTTTAGCTGATGTGCTATCAGGGGACGGGCTAACTGGAGTGACGTTATCCTCCAGAGGTGATTGGACCAACCCTTCTCCTGTGTTGCTGGCTGAAGCTGCTGCTGTTGTGCAGCTTGTCCTTAATCCTTATTATCCCATGGTATGTCTTTCTCTCTTCCCTTATTTTAAAGGATTGGGGCAGTCCCACTCCTCACATATTTTCTGTTTATTGGATAGGACAGAGGTATACAGTAAAGATGGGGCAGGAATCAAATCCATGCTGCTGCAGTGGTATATGTGGTCCGGAGGCAGTGGCTCAGAACACTTCATCACCCTAGGCCACAGACTGCTCATTTTCAATGGACCCTTACCCTGCACTTTCAATAACCTTATGAAACCCCTACTGCTGGGCTGACATTCCATTACTGTTTCTATTAAGGTATTTTGGGTCTATTTATTAAGCTGTTTTGCGTCTTTTTATTAAAGTGTTTTGGGTCTAAAAATTAAGGTATTTTGGGTCTATTTTGTAAGGTGTTTTGGGTCTATTCAGACAGCACGATGACAGTTGTTAATAAAAGCATAAGGACAAAGAAGGCTCAGAATTGTGGGGGATTCTTGATGCATATCCCAGGATTACACTTTTAGTCTATAGCCCAAAGCATTTCACCTCTGTTTACCTTCTCTGTTTTCTCATCTGGCTCATCTTCGTTTAGAAACTCTCGTTTTGGGTAAGGTATCTGACATCCGGCAAATACACTACAGGAGAGAATGAGACGAGGGATACACACAATCAGAAACAGACTAGCTGGGTGCTATGCGTACAAAGACCAATTATTCTTGATATACAGTGGCTTGCGAAAGTATTCACCCCCCTGGGCATTTCCTATTTTGTTGCCGTACAACCTGGAATTAAAATAGATTTTTTGAGGGTTTGTATAACTTGATTTACACAACATGCTTTGAAGATGCAAAATAATTTTTATTGTGAAACAAACAAGAAATAAGACAAAAAACTTGAGCGTGCATAACTATTCACCCCCTCTAAGTCAATACTTTGTAGAGCCACCTTTTGCAGCAATTACAGCTGCAAGTGTCACGGCTGATTTCCTCCTCTTCGTCCGAAGAGAGGTGTAGCAGGGATCGGACCAAAATGCAGCGTGGTTCGTGTTCAACATATTTTAATGAAAAACGAAAATGTGAACACTCCACTCCACAAAATAAAAATAACAAACGTGGCAAAACCGAAACCGTCCTATCTGGTGCAGAGAACACAGAGACAGGAAACAATCACCCACAAAGTACCCACAGAATATGGCTGCCTAAATATGGTTCCCAATCAGAGACAACGATAGACAGCTGCCTCTAATTGAGAATCAATCTAGGCAACCATAGACATACAAACTACCTAGAAAGGAAACAGACCCATAAACATACAAAAAACCCTAGACCAGACAAAACACATAAATCCCCCATGTCACACCCTGACCTAACCAAAATAATAAAGAAAACAAAGATAACTAAGGACAGGGCGTGACAGCAAGTCTCTTGGGTATATCTCTATAAGCTTGGCATATCTAGCCACTGGGATTTTTGCCCATTCTTCAAGGCAAAACTACTCCAGCTCCTTCAAGTTGGATGGGTTCCGCTGGTATACAGCAATCTTTAAGTCATACCACAGAATCTCAATTTGATTGAGGTCTGGGCTTTGATTAGGCCATTCCAAGACATTTAAATGTTTCCCCTTAAACCACTCGAGTGTTGCTTTAGCAGTATGCTTAGGGTCATTGTCCTGCTGGAAGGTGAACCTCTGTCCCAGTCTCAAATCTCTGGTAGACTGAAACAGGTTTCCCTCAAGAATATCATTGTATTTAGTGCCATCCATCATTCCTTCAATTCTGACCAGTGTCCCAGTCCATGCCGATGAAAAACATCCCCACAGCACGATGCTGCCACCACCATGCTTCACTGTGAGGATGGTATTCTCAGGGTGATGAGAGGTATTGGGTTTGCGCCAGACATAGCATTTTCCTTAATGGCCAAAAAGGTCAATTTTAGTCTCATCTGACCAGAGTATCTTCTTCCATATGTTTGGGGAGTCTCCCACATGCTTTTTGGCGAACACCAAACGTGTTTGCAAATTTTTTTCTTTAAGCAATGGCTTTCTTCTGGACACTCTTCTGTAAAGCCCAGCTCCTTGGAGTGTAAGGCTTAAAGTGGTCCTATGGACAGATACTCCAATCTCTGCTGTGGAGCTTTGCAGCTCCTTCAGGGTTTGGTCTCTTTGTTGCCTCTCTGATTAATGCCCTCCTTGCCTGGTCCGTGAGTTTTGGTGGGTGGAACTCTCTTGGCAGGTTTGTTGTAGTGCCAAATTCTTTTTTTCAATTTAAAGTTTTATTAAGTTTTCTTGTTTTTCAAATCAACCAACAGAACACATTCCACATTCACAGATGTGACAGGCTTTAAAAAAATAAAAAATAAAAAAATAATAATACTTTTGAAAAAATAAAAATACAATTAAAATGAATGATAAAGTCAAATAAAAGCATTTATTTTTCTTAATCTATATATTTTCCTTGGTACATATATATACATACATACATACATACATACCCACATACGTACGTACATACATACGCACATATACATACACACACACCTACGCACACGTACTCAAAAACTAAATTAAAATAAAAACACACAAAAAAAAAAAAAACATAACCCTTGCAGCAGCACTATCAAGGTTCTTATCAGCTATTTCAAGCATTCGCTGAGACGACGGGCCAATAATTCGTTTTTAGGTTTTACAGTACCTTACACAACATGTATCTGCGCATTTCCCTAGTCACCCCGTTCACTCTGTCCAGTTTGAAATATAGTTGAATAGTGAAGACCAGAGTCTATCAAACTTGGGCTGTCTCTTGTGGAGGTCATAAGTGAGCTTTTCAAGAGGAAGAAAGTCAACAATCTGGTCAATCCACATTTTAAATGTAGGAGGGGTATTTGAGGCCCACAATAGAAGAATACATTTCTTAGCAAAGTATGTAATAGTCATAAGCAAATTTTCTCTGTCAGGATCAAGAACAAAGTCCTGCTGGGCATTAAGAAGATAGATACACGGGGTCATATCAAACTGTACCTCTAGTATTTTCTGTGCAGCAGTATGTACAGATTGCCAGAATCTAGCAATCTCCCTACAGCTCCAAAATACATGCATATAGGTTCCACTTTCAGAGGTACATCTTTTACAGTTAGGAGACATATCTGTTTTCATTCTATGGAGTCTCAAAGGAGTATAATAAAATTTGTACAAAAATTTGTAATTAGATTCTTTCATTTTTACACTGGTAGAGGAGCAGTATACCCTGTCGCAAACCTCTGCCCATAATTCATCACTGATAGTCAGACCAAGGTCCTTTTCCCAGATTATTTTCAAAGGAGTAAAGGAGGAGCTTCCTTTCTCAGAAAGGAGTCTATAGATGTAAGATATTTTGCCTTTAATGGATTGTGCTGTGACAAGAAGGGTTTCAACTTCATTCAACTGAGTTCTAAACCTCCTCTTGGAGGTAAATGAAATGACATGTCTAATTTGAAGATATTTGAAAAAATGGGATCTTGGCACATCAAATTCACTGCAGAGCTCTTGAAAGGATTTCAGTGTAGTGGTTTTCTGATGAAATAGGTCTGAAAAGGTCCTGATTCCTAGAGTATGCCAAAGATTAAAGTTGGCATCCCTCAGGGCTTTTGGCAAGTCTGGGTTGCCTACTATAGGCGAGTGAGAACATATTTGGGAGGAAATGCCCAGGTATTTCTTACAGTCCCTCCACGCTAGTAGGGTGCTGTAAATCGCAAAGGTTTTGGCTATGTTGCCCACTTCACTAAAGTTATTAATGAATATAATTGAGCTTAAGGGCAATGAACCACAGGATTGGGCTTCTATCTGAATCCACGTTGACTCTTGTCTGTTTGTGATCCATGTTAGCATGTTGCGGATTTGGGCAGACCAGTAGTACAGTTGAAGGGAGGGAAGGGCAAGACCCCCTTTAGATTCAGGTTTTGATAAAGTGGAAAACTTGATCCTAGGTTTTTTATTGCCCCATATAAATTTGGTGATGCTTTGGTTAGTTGTTTTGAAGAAGGAAACTGGGAGATAGCATGGGAGCATCTGAAATAAGTAGTTTAGTCTAGGGAGGACGTTCATACGGATTACATTAATTCTTCCTACTAAGCTAATTGGGAGGGAGATCCAGGTTTGGAGATCGTTCTTGATTCGATCCAGGAGTGGAAGATAATTTTCCTTAAAAAGGCTATTCAGATCTGGTGTTATGAAGATCCCGAGGTATTGAAACCCCTGTGTTTTCCATTGGAAAGGACAAAGTGTCTTCATAGAGCTGGTGAGTGTAATATTGAGAGGGCAGACAGTGGATTTGTTGAAATTGATCTTATAACCTGAAAACTTGCCATACTGAGCAATTGTGTCTAAAATGAGAGGGAGGGATTTCTCAGGGTTGGATATGTAGAGCAAGACATCATCCGCGTAAAGCGAAATCTTGTGCTGCAGGCCGCCTGCAGAAACACCCATAATACTTGGATTGCTCCTTATCAGCTCTGCCAGAGGCTCCGCCCCCAACAAGTAGAGCAGCGGGGACAGCGAGCACCCTTGTCTTGTGCCCCGTTCCAGAGGGAATCTGTCAGAGTTCAGTCCATTAGTAGTCACCATGGCATTTGGATGAGAGTATAGTGATTTGATCCATTTAATACAATTTGGGCCCATATTGAACTTTTCTAAGACTGAAAACAGAAAGCTCCACTCCATCCTGTCAAACGCCTTCTCAGCATCCAGTGAAGCCAGCAGGACAGGGGTCTTTTGCGCGTTTACTTGATCAATAATATCAAAAAGACGGCGAATGTTATTAGAAGAGTATCTGTCTCTAATAAATCCAGTTTGGTCCGCTTTTATTATTTTGGGAAGAAGAGTGTTTAGTCTTTTGGCGAGCAATTTGGTAATTATTTTATAGTCGAAATCCAACAAGCTTATGGGCCGGAAGGACGAGCAGGATAGGGGGTCCTTGTCCTTTTTTAGCAACACTGTAATGCGAGCTGTGTGCATTGAGTCTGGGAGAACTCCGTTTTTGCAAAAATCCTCCAGCATTGGCATGAAGATAGGGCTGAGCTGGGGCCAAAAAGCTTTGTAGAACTCTCTGGGGAATCCATCTGGGCCTGGGGACTTATTAGGTGGCATGGAGGTAATTGCCTCCAGGATCTCCTCAGGAGTGAAGGGGGAGTTGAGATCTTCCTGGTCGGTCTCTGATAGTTTAGGTAGCGAGATTCCCTCTAGGAAAGAGTGGAGCTCTGCCTCCGTGTGTTTTCTCTCAGAGGTATATAGTTTGCAGTAAAAATCATGAAAAGTTAAATTGATCTTTTTTGGGTCATATGTGACCTCGTCCTCTGCTGTTCGGATAGCCATGATTGTACGCTCTGACTGCTCCTTTTTTAATTGGTAAGCAAGCAATCTACTGGGCCTATTGCTATACTCATGGTATTTCTGTTTAGTAAAGAAAACTTTTTTTTTTTATCTCCCGAGTGTAGTCCAAATTCAGTTTGGCTTTGGCTGCTTTAAGATGACTCCAGGAAGTGCTGTCTAGGGATTGTTTATGTATTTTTTCACAGCATTCCAGCTCCCTCTCAAGATCTAGCCTGTGTGCTTCCATTGCTTTTTTCTTAGAGGAAGCATATGCAATTAGATGACCTCAGTGTGGCTTTAGCAGCGTCCCACATTGTGGCCGGAGAAACAGGAGAATCTTTATTGTCTTGTGTGTAGTTGTCTATCCATGTAGTTACCAATGTATGGAACTCGTCATTTAATAGCATGGAGGTGTTGAATTTCCAGCTCTTTGACCTAGGGATGTTTTTGCAGAGGTCAAAGCGGAGGTGGACAAAGGCGTGATCTGAAAGTGCTATGGGTCCGATTGTACATGTGGCTGAATTTATGAAACTCTTTGGGATAAAAATGTAATCTATACGGGAGTAGGTGTTATGGACATTAAAGTAGTATGTATAGTCCATAGATGAGCTATTATTCTCTCTCCAGATATCTATCAGTCCCATCTCTTTAGTAAGAGAGTTCAACATCTTTGCAGATCTAGGATTTGTGGTGGGGACTTGAGATGATTTGTCTAGGGTTGGGTTAAGGGTACAATTAAAATCTCCAGCCACCACGCCAAAGGAGACACAATGCTCATTGAACAGGGTTATGATTTTTGACATGAAGGCAGGAGTATCTGTGTTAGGGGCGTATATGTTTAATATAGTAATTGGTTGACCATATAGTGACCCAGTTATCAAAATAAATCTCCCCTCCGGATCAGATATGTTTTTGTCAATTATGAATGGAACATTTTTATGGATAAGTATGGCTGTGCCTCTATTGTTTGATTTGAAAGATGAGAAATACACCTGTCCCACCCAAGCTCTGCGAGTTTGGCATGTTCAGCATCACAGAGGTGTGTCTCTTGTAATAGCGCAATGTCTGCTTTTTCCTTTTTTAGAGCACATAGTATCTTTTTTCGTTTTATTGCATGTCCTAGACCATGGCAGTTCCATGTCAATAGATTTAAGGTACTAGTCATCGTCATCGAGCAGCAATCGAACTTTAGTGCAAGTCATCGCTGGGTAAAAGTGGATAGTAATTACAGCTGCGTTCACATAAAAGGAAAATAAATGGTGTACATAAAATAAGAATCTCTGAACACCCCAGCCGAGTTCCCAAACAACTCGACACATCCCGTTGGATCTATTACCCCCCCCCCCGCTCAGTCTCAATTCTGTGTTCCGAATAAAACAAAAACCGGGAACAGTTAGCAACGCACAACGTCCCCCTCTCCCCACCAAATAAATGCCTCATCCTCTCCACCCCGCATTGAGTAAATAACACAGTTGCCCTCGTCCAGACCACAGTAAAAGAGGGGAGAAAAATAAAAATCAATAGCCCAGCCTACATATACCTCCCCAAGGGACATAGGGAACCCCAGGTAATAATAGCAACAACAACAAAAAACAGGGAAATAAAAGTAGGCTGAAACATTAGTAGGCCTAGGTTAGGCTATACAGCCCACCCCTCTCAGTTAAAGGACAATAAATATAAATTGGACGGCTATAATGACATTTAGGCGGTGGATCTCTGGATATCGGCTATATGTCGTCTTACCTCCTTTAGTAATGGCATTAATCGCATTTAGTCATTGGTCTGTTTCTCATTGGCCAGGATTGTCTTTCAAAAAACGTTTTGCCTCTTCGGGAGTTTTGAAGTGTCGCAAGGCTCCTTGGTGAAGAATCCTGAGCTTGTTTGGGTATTTGAATCCCCTGAAGATGCCTCTGTCAATGGAGTATTTCTTCACTTCGTCAAATTCTCGGCGCTTTCGGCGTATTCCAGCTGACAGGTCCTGGTGTAAAGCGAGTTTGGTGTTTCCCACTGTGATGGTGTTGTTTTTCGCCGCCTGTAGGACTCGTTCCTTGTCGGTGAATCTCAGGAAACGTATGGTGATTGGGCGCGGTGGTTGTCCGGCTGCTGGTGGGGGCCTCAGTGCTCGGTGAGCTCTCTCGAGTTCTATGGGCCTGTCGGTGGGCAGGTGGAGCCACTCGGGAAGTTTGTCTTGCAGGTAGCGGATCAGTGGCATGTTTCCCTCTTCTTTTTCGCCCAGATTGAATAGAACACAATTATTCCTTCGCCCCCTGTTTTCCAGGTCCTCTGTTTTCTCTTCCAGATGCTCGATTTTCTTTTTAGCATATGCTATTGTTTCCATAGCATCTGTCAATAAGTTTTCCATGGATAGGATTCGCCCCTCTGCCTCAACCATAAACGCGGGGCGCCTGGACATCTTGTTGTTGATGTCAGGCAAAGCGTTTTCCAGGATTGTCACCTTGCCCCCTATCGCACTGAGCTGAGAATTAATGGCATCTAATTTAGTGTTTAGTTCTGTACGTTGGGATCTCATCTCAGAAAGGATGTCTTCGACAGAGTGCGAGGTTGGCATTCGTTGTGCCTCGTGGCGGAGCGGGTTCTCTTGCTCTTGGCGCTAGTTTTTTCTGAAGCTAGCTTCTTCTTGGAGGCTTTTTCCCTCGCTAATACTCGAGTCCGGGTAAAAATGTCACCTGTAGTGTCGCCTTTTGTAGCCGCCATGACTTTTTCTTGCTAAAGCTAAATGAGTGTGAACTTGGGGTGGAGGTAAGATTAGGAATTGGAAACTACTTGTGCGGAGCTCTTAGTTCATGCGGCCATCTCGTTCAAGGGTCACGTGATCTCCCCAGTGCCAAATTCTTTAAAAAAAAAAATATAGAATGTTTTTTTATAACCCAACCCCTCCACAACTTTGTCCCTGACCTGTTTGGAGAGCTACTTGGTCTTCATGGTGCGACTTGCTTGGTGGTGCCCCTCGCTTTGTGTTGTTGCAGACTCTGGGGCCTTTCAGAACAGGTGTAATATATACTAAGATCATGTGACAGATCATGTGACACTTAAATAAAGTCCACCTGTGTGCAATCTAACTAATTATGTGACTTCTGAAGGTAATTGGTTGCACCAGATCTTATTTAGGAGCTTCATAGCAAAGGGGATGAATACATATGCACGCACCACTTTTCCATTTTTTTGAATGTTTTGAAACAAGTTCACTTCACCAATTTGGACTATTTTGTGTATGTCCATTACATGAAATCCAAATAAAAATGAATTTATATTACAGGTTGTAATGCAACCAAATAGGAAAAATGCCAAGGGGGTGAATACTTTTGCAAGGCACTGTATCTATGTTTTTTTAAAACACACACAACCAAGCCACTCAAGATAAAAACAGGAAACTATCAAATTCAAATACCAGACTATGACTATGAAATCAAATTGGAAGTGGGCTGTTTTTAGTTCACTGAATCAACAATCTCCATTGTTAGTTTATCAGACAGATGTATCATGGTGAAGATGTAACTGTGTTAATGTGTGGAGAGGATGACTATGATCTAGACTGTGTTTGGAAAATGAAGTTTAGTTGCTCTCACTCTGAGGTTGGTAAGGGATCCTCCAGGAAATATGGGTCCTGTAGTGCCTGTTCAGACGTAATCCTTTTAGTGGGGTCCATTGTAAGGAGTTTCTGGAGCTGAAAGGTGGTTAATGAACACTGGGTTAGTGGTGCCAAGCAAACCCGATCAGCCAGCCCAGGCTTATTGGTTTTACAGCACTAATATCTAGATTGGGCCTTGTTATCTTATATTCTCCATTATAAATTTGGTGGTTCGAGCCCTGAATGCTGATTGGCTGACAGCCATGGTATTTCAGACAGTATACCACAGGTATGACAACATTTTTTACTGCTCTGTTTACATTGGTAACCAGTTTATAATATCAATAAGGCTCCTCGGGGGTTTGTGGTATATGGCCAATATACCTTCGCATTGCGTCATGAATAAGAACAACCCTGAGCCGTGGTATATTTGCCATATACCACCCCCTCGTGACTTACATTTAGCTTAAGTATAAATCACCCTATGGTGTGGTTGAGTAGATACGTTAGCATGCCCTCCATAAACTGGCACCTATGTTCAAGCATCTAATGGTTACTACAAGGTGTGCTTACCAACAGGAAAACCTTGCTGTCAGGTTTGACTTTATGCTTCTCCATGTATTTGATTAGACTGCTATTTGCATACCTGAGAATGGGTGAAACACAGCAAAGACAAAAACCGACATCTTAAAGCAGGGGAATAGTCTCAACATGCTGCCTCCTTGAGAGAACGGTTGAAACGTGATGTAAGATGTGTGTAAAAGGTTCAGGTATCTTTTGACAGCCGAGAAAGCCCAGGTATGGTCAGAATGTCAAGCCACTCACGTCGTTCTCCTGAAGTCTTTCTGAAGGGTGGGGAACTCTGGCATCTTCCTGATGTCTTCCCAATCTTTATCTGGCCAATTCAAACAGAAAAACTTCAGTCACTTTAACCCAATTCTTATACTTGGACGAAGCACATGCTGTCTTCAGAGGATAATGTAATCTACTGTACATATTGTAGCTATGACAACAAGCACATGAGAAGGTCAAGGTTGATGATGACATAGTATACGTCATGACTTTCATGACCGTGTGTGTGTGTGTGCGCGAGCATGTGTGTGTGCTGGTCAGACCTGCTGGGAAGCCCATGACACTGAATATCCTGTCCAGCTGGTCGTGGTGGAAGGGGTTGCTGGTCTTAATGTCCTCCTGGCGACAGTGGAATATGGGCTCCGATGTCAGCAGCTCCGCAAAGATGCAGCCAATCGCCCAAATGTCTGCATCGGACAGACAAGCAGTTAGCAATTACACTCAAGTGGTCTTGGTCTATACCTTTGACCTTAGCAGGGGCGAACACAAAGACATCAGCCATCAAGGGCTATCTGTCTGTGACAATGTCTTCATCCTTCACTCTGTTTGGAAACTAGCCTTTTGTACCCATTATATTATATGTCCCATTGTGGAGAAACAGAGTGAAGGATTCAAATATCTGTTAGTGAGAATGTCTTTATCCTTCCCTATGTTTCTCCACTACAGGACACAGAAAACGATGGGTACACTGTGTATTGTGAGACACAAACTAAACTCCTCTAAACTCCTTTCAACAGTCACAGGCTGTAATGGATGCCTTGGGACTTAACGTGTTCAGATCTGCTACACTGTATGTATCTGTGATGACACCTCGAAGGGCTTGTTGGGTTTGGCCTGGAGGGCTCGATTGAGTAATATATGTCATTTATACTTGACATTCCCAGGCAAGGGTTCCAGGGATTTATTTTATTTAACCTTTATTTAACCAGGCAATTCAATTAAGAACAAATGTAATTTAAGACAAAACGGGCAACACAGACAGAAGATACTGGCAAAAGTACAAATACAACAGCAAACAAACAGTAAGTGTGTGTGTGTGTGTGTGTGTGTGTGTGTGTGTGTGTGTGTGTGTGTGGGTGTGTGGGTGTGTGTGTGTGTGTGCAGGCACGCAGGCATGTGTGTGGTGTGTGTGAAATAATACAATGAATCAGTAAAACAACATGCTTCCTTACATAAGGCAAAGCAAAGAGGTAACATCGGGTGATAACTACGTCTCAACAACCTGTACTTTTAGGTTTGGAGGGAATTCCAAGACCAGGGGGCTGAGTAATCAAATGACCTTTTTCTATGCTCGGTTCAAATTTTCGTAACTCTTAGCATAAAACAAGACTGAGATCTGAGCTTGTATGCATTTTCATTTCAAGCTAGAACAGAGGATAATTAAATGGCAGTATTCCTAAAATGGCCTTATAAATAGGAATGTAAGAGTGTTGGAGCCTGCGTGTTGCTAGGGATGTCATCTAGCTAATTATACACAAGACATACCCTTCATACAGATAAAGACCACGTATCACAATGCTTGTCAGGCCCTTGCTGTCAATGACACCCACATAGTATCTGTGAATGTCCACATATACTGAGTCTGACCAGAGCTGTATATTTGAGATTTTATTCATTTAGCAGACGCTCTTATCCAGAGTGACTTACAATAGTGAGTGCATACATTTTTCGTCCTTTTTCGTACTGGTCCCCCGTGGGAATCGAAACCACAACTCCGGCGTTGCAAGCGCCATGCTGTATCAACTGAGCCACACAGGACCAAACATGGCTCTGAGGCTGGCATAGAGTAACGAGAGTAAATGCAAAAAACTGTTTAAGTAAACAATCAAGGAGCAAAGTTCTACTGGCCTGTCTGTGCTGGTCGGTTTCAATTCATTTTCCATCTAATCTCCACGCTTTGGTTACAAAATAGGAAGCATGTGTTAGGTATGAAAATCACAATAACTTCTCTGAAACGTCTTTCAACGTATGTACCTTTAGTATGAAAATAATTCAGGCTACATAATAACTTCTATGGAAGGTCTTTTGATGTATGTACCTCTTGCCTTAAGGCTAACAACTCACCGATTGCTTTGGTGTAATGTCTGGCCCCTAGCAGAAGCTCAGGGGCCCTGTACCAAAATGTCACCACAACGGGGTCAAGGTCTGCCAGGGGTTTGAGAGGAGAGTTGAAGAGTCTGGCGAAGCCCATGTCAGCTAAAACGTGGGTAAAATAGTGTGGGAAACACAACATAGTATCAACGTATATAAGATAGTGGGGGAAACACCACATAGTATCAATGTATATAAGATAGTGGGGGAAACACCACATAGTATCAACGTATATAAGATAGTGGGGGAAACACCACATAGTATCAACGTATATAAGATAGTGGGGGAAACACCACATAGTATCAACGTATATAAGATAGTGGGGGAAACACCACATAGTATCAACGTATATAAGATAGTGGGGGAAACACAACATAGTCTCAACGTATATAAGATAGTGGGGGAAACACCACATAGTATCAACGTATATAAGATAGTGGGGGAAACACAACATAGTATCAACGTATATAAGATAGTGGGGGAAACACAACATAGTATCAACGTGAATGAATGACAATGAAACACAAGGCGGCCTGAACCCAAGGCTACTATTGATATGGATTATTATTGATAGTTGTACTGCACTGTTGAGGGAGCTGGCATGTAAGCCTTTCTCTGCACCGTTCATACCTGCTGTAAACTGTGTACATGATGAATAAACTTTGACTTGATTTCAGTGAGGGAGGTAGTGCTTGGTTGTAGGAAGGATCTCAGGCTCTGTTGAGCAAACCATACAGATGTGGGATCTTAAATTGAGCCAGTTTGTCACAGCAGGAAAATAATCCTGCAGCAACAGGAAATGTGAATTATTATGTGGATGACTTTTCCTTCAGCGAGACTGAAGATTGGTCTGAAGAATTGCATGACAAGATAAGCCTCAAGACGGTCCTGCCACCCCCAAAATCTTTTAAGAGCTCAATGCTGCTGTTCCTGTCTCTCTGCGGGTCTGGACTCACACGACTTGTTCCATTTGCTTGGGCCCAAAGCACGCCAGAGACGACATCCAGGACCCCCGGAATGCATCAGCTGCATCCTGTTATCCTCCAAGATGCGGCGGGAACAATTGGTGTTATCTCTGCACTCTCAGGGCTCTTCTGGAGATGATGAAACTGACGACATTGGGGATATGGAGGACGCCATTTTCAAAGAGCCGACTCCACTGACCCAAGCTCACGGCCTCCCCTCCCCCCGGGGAGGCTAAGTGTAGCAGTGACACCGAGGAGAGGGAAGAGTTCTCCGACCTCTCCTTCGGGAAAATCGTCTCGGTCAAGTCAGAGATACTGACATGATGGTGGGCGGGCCTCTGGCTCAGCGATGCAAAGTGGCGGAACCTATAGCTCCCGCCATGCCCTCGCTGAATAGGTATGAAGGAGGCTCCTGAGATGAAGAACTAATGGCAAGGGAAGCGGCAAACTCATATTTACCCTTTACCAGAGTGGTGGGGAAGGCAAGAACCCTTCACCATGGGAGAAGACGCTGGCTGCCCACTTTATTCCAGGCTACAGCCAATGGAACGCAAAAAAGCTTTAAAACAAAGTAAAGTCTTACATTTCTAAGTGGATATTACAAACTTCCGAAGCCTTTTTAAACCTCAAATACACTACAATTTGTACAATTTGAAATGGTATGTTCTCTTGAAACAGGTTGATCAAACTAAGATCCTACATCTGTACCATGATTAATGTATAGCTTGTCAAAGCAACCATGCTTGAATTCTACTGCCTTTTCTCTCTCACAAGAGCGGGGAAATCAAAATATACAATGCTTTATGGCTGGTGTTTATGTCAATGCTGTCAGTAAGTCATCTTATGGGCCAAGTCTGCATAGCACTGGAGTCAAATCAAACCTTATTTGTCACATCCCCCGAATACAACAAGTGTAGACCTTACTGTGAAATGCTTACTTACAAGCCCTTAACCAACAGTGCCCTCTTCATGACTGTCTTGGTGTGTTTGGACCATGATAGATTGTTGGTGATGTGGACACCAGGGAACTTGAAACTCTCGACCCGCTCCACTACAGCCCGTTGTTGTTAATGGGGCCAGTTCGGCACACCTTTTCCTGTAATCCACGATCAGCTCCTTTGTCTTGCTCACATTGAGGGAGAGGTTGTTGTCCTGGCACCACACTGCCAGTGTGTTTTGTAGTCTTATGGGAAGGTCTTCTGTTTTAAGTCTTATGGGAAGGTCTTCTGTCTGTAGTCTTATGGGAAGGTCTTCTGTGTATATGCAGCACCTGAAGTGAAGTTTGGTGGTCTGGTCTGGTATGTTGGGTGTCACACTGCCATTGACACCCATGCATCCCTGAGCAGCAGTTATCATGGGGGTTCAGTGACTCTAAAACAATAACTTAGCACTAATGCTAGACTCTCAGGATTAGGGTATAAATAGAGTCCGGCCGGTACTGCTGACCTGTGACATCATCCCAGAACAGTGCCATGCTGGGGAGTGGGTTATGCAATAGCGTGATCTGTGATGTGGCCATTTTAAGGCTCTCTGCCTGGTCCTGTGTCCCTGTGTTCAGAGACCCTCTCAGAGGCTGGTTGAAGGTTAAAGCTGCAACCATTGTCAAGTAAACAACCTCATCGATCTACAGTTGAAGTCAGAAGTTTACATACACTTAGGTTGCAGTCATTACAACTTGTTTTTCAACCACTCCACAAATTTCTTGTTAACAAACTATATTTTTGGCAAGTCGGTTAGGACATCTACAAGTCATTTTTCCAACAATTGTTTACAGGCAGATTATTTCACTTATAATTTACTGTATCACAATTCCAGTGGGTCAGAAGTTTACATACACTAAGTTGACTGTGTCTTTAAACAGCTTGGAAAATTCCAGAAAATTATGTCATGGCTTTAGAAGCTTCTGATAGGCAAATTGACACAATTTGAGTCAATTGGAGGTGTACCTGTGGATGTATTTCAAGGCCTACCTTCAAACTCAGTGTCTCTTTGCTTGACATCATGGGGAAATCAAAAGAAAATCAGCCAAGACCTCAGAAACAAAATTGTAGACCTCCACATGTCTGGTTCATCCTTGGGAGCAATTTCCAAACGCCTGAAGGTACCACGTTCATCCCACATTCATCTGTACAAACAATAGTGCGCAAGTATAAACACCATGGGACCACGCAGCCGTCATACCGCTCAGGAAGGAGACGCGTTCTGTCTCCTAGAGATGAATGTACTTTGGTGCGAAAAGTGCAAATCAATCCCAGAACAACAGCAAAGGACCTTGTGAAGATGCTGGAGGAAACATATACAAAAGTATCTATATCCACAGTAAAACGAGTCACATATCGACATAACTTGAAAGGCCGCTCAGCAAGGAAGAAGCCACTGCTCCAAAACCACCATAAAAAAAGCCAGACGGTTTGTAACTCCACATGGGGACAAAGATCATACCTTTTGTAGAAATGTCCTCTGGTCTGATGAAAGAAAAATAGAACTGTTTGGCCATAATGACCATTGTTATGTTTGGAGGAAAAAAGGGGAGGCTTGCAAGCCGAAGAACACCATCCCATCCGTGAAGCACGGGGGTGGCAGCATCATGTTGTGGGGGTGCTTTGCTGCAGGAGGGACTGGTGCACTTCACAAAATAAATCAATAGATCATGAGGAAGGAAAATTATGTGGATATACTGAAGCAACATCTCAAAACATCAGTCAGGAAGTTAAAGCTTGGTCACAAATGGGTCTTCCAAATGGACAATGACACCAAGCATACTTCCAAAGTTGTGGCACAATGGCTTAAGAACAATAAAGTCAAGGTATTGGAGTAACCATCACAAAGCCCTGACCCATAGAACATTTGTGGGCAGAGCTGAAAAAGCATGTGAGAGCCAGGAGGCCTACAAACCTGACTCAGTTACACCAGCTCTGTCAGGAGGAATGGGCCAACATTCACCCAACTTATTGTGGGAAGCTTGTGGAAGGCTACCCAAAATGTTTGACCCAAGTTAAACAATTTAAAGGCAATGCTACCAAATACTAATTGAGTGTATGTAAACTTCTGACCCACTGGGAATGTGTTGAAAGAAATAAAAGCTGAAATAAATCATTCTCTCTACTATTATTCTGACATTTCACATTCTTAAAATAAAGTGGTGATCCTAACTGACCTAAGACAGGGAATTTTTGCTAGGATGAAATATCAGGAATTGTGAAAAACTGAGTTTAAATGTATTTGGCTAAGGTGTATGTAAACTTCCGACTTAAACTGTATCTGCTATAGAAATAATGGTCACATTATTAAGCTGTTTTGCTCACATTCAAGTTTCAAATGGGAATACAAATAGTATGATGTATAATCAACCTACTGACAGAGTTTTAAGCTTTAAATAACTGAATCAGCAGCCCGCTCCATCAATCATCTACAGTGTATTGACTTCAGAGTGTACATTTAGCCCATCTTACCGATTTTCACTCGCCCTCGTTCTGAGCCCTCCCCCATAACCAGAATGTTGGCTGGTTTCTAGAGGAGAGAGAGACAAACAGACAAACATTTAATCATCTTGTTCTGTGTGTGTTTCAGCCATTAGGGAAGCCTCAGAGGCTCCAATACCAAGTAAGACAACACAACATAGAAATGAGGTTACACTCACTTCACAGGTGTATCACATATTATAAACTGGGTAGTTTTGCTCCTGGATGCTGATTGGCTGAAAGCTGTGGTATTTCAGACATTCTAAATTGTGTGGTTCAAGCCTTGAATGCTGATTAGCTGAAAGCCAATACCACGGGTATGACAAAACATGTATTTTTACTACTCTAATTATGTTGGTAACCAGTTTATAATAGCAATAAGGCACCTTAGGGGTTTGCGGTATATGGCCAATATACCACCAGTATCCAAGCACTCCGTGTTGTGTCGTGCTTAAGAACATCTCTTAGTCGTTGTATATTGGCCATATACCACACCTCCTTAGGCCTTATTGCTTAAATAGACAAAAATGCCATGCATGTCCAATGTCTTTTGGAGGGAAGTTTTGGTAATATCAGTGTAACATACAAATAACAGAGGCAGAGCATGCCAAATGGAAAGTGAATTGCGCTATTGACCTACATACTGCCAAAGACAAAAAAAGAGGTCAAACTACTATAAAACTTTTGTGAAAGATTGCTCTGTCAATGATTGTACTGATCATTGATATTAAGGTCTGCCATGGTTGTGAATCATGCCTGCTCCTTTGGGACACTGATTCCAACCACGCAATAACCTCTAACTTAGTCTGTGTTTTAGGGCTTTGGGGAGGAATTATATTATGATGCCCAGTATAGTTCTGTGGTTTCCTGCATGATACCAGAACCACCTAGCCAATTCAAATCCGGACATATGGAGAAACACAGTCTGTGTTCCAAGAACTCATCTTGCAGAAAACAAATGTACATTATACAGTGCCTTGCGAAAGTATTCGGCCCCCTTGAACTTTGCGACCTTTTGCCACATTTCAGGCTTCAAACATAAAGATATAAAACTGTATTTTTTTGTGAAGAATCAACAACAAGTGGGACACAATCATGAAGTGGAACGACATTTATTGGATATTTCAAACTTTTTTAACAAATCAAAAACTGAAAAATTGGGTCGAATCCTGAATGCTGATTGGTTAAAACCGCATTCCAGCCGGTGTCTATTCCACAAGTTACCACCGGCTAAATCTATGATGTTAAAATGCCTATTTACTGTGTTCCATCTGACTGCGCAATCCACTGTCTCATCAGCCCAGCCAAGCAATTTATAATCTCGATCTCCACTCCAAATCCTTCCATTGTCTGTTAGTCCCCTGAATCTGTGTGAACCAATTCAATTTGTTCAACAAACAGGTTCCTATAGCAAACAGGGTTTGCTCTAGGGATGCCACTTATAATGATCTCTATTATTCAAACACACAACAAAACACTGCTATCGGCAAACACTATGACGACTCACATGAGCAGGGTTTCTTTTCAAGCCCAAATGACTGGCACCGGCTCCTCTTTGAAATTCTAAACTGGGCTAATGGATTAAATCCAAAGACATTCATTTTCATTGGCCCAATGTTCAAAGAGATCATATTTTCATACAGGTAAACAATAACTATGAAAATACTCTCATAAAACACAGACTGGATGAACGGGCAATTAAAAAGTAAAATGACCATGTTAATGAGGTTGTAATGTTGCTGTGTGATATATTTTTTCTGCAAAAGTTTGGATTTGATTGACTCTAACATGTGTTTAGCTTCCCAGAAAAGTTAGGAGACTTTGTGCAGTGGGTCAGGAGTGGTAAACAGATATCCCTAAGTTAGCGTTTACCAAACTCGGTCCCCGGGACCCCAAGGGTGTAGTTTTGTTTTTTGCCCTAACACTACACAGCTGATTCAAAGCTTGATAATTAGTTGGGGGTCCAGAGGACCGAGTTTGGGAAACACTGCCGTAAATCCTCCATGGACAGAAAACGCAATCCCTAAGGAGGTGCCTCTCTTTTACAAAAAAACATAACAACACTGTCTTTACATGTACTGGGAAACATACAACAGTGCCATTATTAATTCAGCAGCTTTCTCCTTGCATTTCTCTGTAGTCGTCTTTTTTCAGATTAAGTAATGACCCTGTTTTTCTCGGCGCACAGGCGTTAACCACTTTACTGTCATAACCATGTTATAGCAGTGCAGGCCTGCCACAGCCCACTGCACACAGGATATAGAGGGCACCGGGCACATATATATTCAGACAAAGGACAGTTGGTGTGGATGCTATTTTCCTAGACATTTTCTTGTTGCGGACGTGGCATGTGACTGCGGGTAGCCAGGGATTACTCCAGCTTTGAACAATATTCCATTACGTCAGAGATAAGGGCATGTCCTTAGTAATCAATCATGACAACAACCCACCATTGGCCGGCAGGTGAGAGAGTGCAACCTAGCTATATGCTGCAGCTGAAATCTGACAGCCTGGACATATTGACTTTCAGGGGGGGGAGTGGGACCTGCAATCTGGGATCTAACTCTGCTGGCTAGTGGCTGGTGTGGGTTATATAACTTAGGCAGGAGATGGGGGTGGGACTGCCTGGTTAGCTGGAGACTGAGAATGGGGAGGAGCTGCCTGGTTCACTGGAGACTGAGGATGGGAAGGTGCTGCCTGGTTCGCTGGAGACTAAGGATGGGGAGATGCTGCCTGGTTCGCTGGAGACTGAGGATGGGAAGGTGCTGCCTGGTTCGCTGGAGACTGAGGATGGGAAGGTGCTGCCTGTCTCGCTGGAGACTGAGGATGGGGAGGTGCTGCCCGACTTGCTCGAGACAGAGGATGGGTACAGTGGTGAGGGGAGGCTGGTCTCTCTGCAGCGGTGCAGTGCCCAGCTGCAGCACAAGGTAGAGTGTTGCATAATAAGACAGTAGTGTAGGGAGCCGTGTGTAGGGAGCCATGAAAGAGTGGTGGTGGGAGCCATGAAAGACGTGCTACCCATGTGGCTGTTGATAAAGCACTGAGTCGCAGGAGTAACTAGCCCCCGAGGAGATTAGGAATGCTGTTTGCATTACTCACCCTTTAGCCTAAATCTAACACACCTCCCCCAACATGACTCGGGAGAAAAATGTCCAGATGGGGTGGAATGTGGCATTTTCCATTGAGTAGCAACATCTGAGGTACACGGCTATAAAGTGGTAGACAAAGGAAGTTGACTCTTTCATATTCAGGACAATTTCACAATGGAATGGCCAACAAACTCCCTGTGCAAAACAGACTACACATACCCACGTATCCCGATTCCGAACACCACCAGCTTGAGAGTGGAATTTCCACAATAGCAGGAAGTGCTTGCTTTGAGAAAACTGCAAAACATCAACCTTTATCTGGAATCAGACACAGAGAAAGCGACAACAGAGAAATTCACCCTGGGGCAAAGAAAATAGTTATTAAGAGCCGGAAGAATTGGTGTCCAGATAAGAGAGAAAAACAACGCTAGCTACTGTGCCAGTGTGTTTTAATTCCAGCAGTTGCTAGGTATGTACTGACCATGTACAGTAGTACTGACAGAGGCCTCTGCTTAGATACAGGCATTATTGTACAACAGGAAGGCAGCGACGGCAGCATATACACTTAGTGTTGAGGTCAGACATATGACATAGGTCAGACATATGAAATCAAAAACACAAGACCATTGTCCCTTCTGTTGTATCCTGGGTGATTCATTAACCACATCTATTGACCAGGCATTAAAGACCTGCTTAATCCTATAGAATCTCTAATCAGAATTAAAGAAATACGCTATTGATGACACACTCTCAACAAGTAATACCATGTCATAAACTGCTCAGCAATCACCATCATCAACGACAATATGATCCACTATCCTCGCAAAGTTATCAATCAACTCGGATTTCACCTCCAAAATAACCCCTACAAGGGACACATATTGAACAAGGGGCCATCAATGGCATGGCAGTGCAGTAGTATGTCTTCATCCCTGCATTACTCCACCTTGGCTGTTGGGGTATAGGCCGAGTTAGTGAGGCTGAGGCCCTGACTGATAGATCCCTGTGTATTTATATAACGGGAGTTAGCGTTGGTCCTCGTCGCACCATGCTGCCATCTGGGAGAGCTGAGAGAGATTACATGAGAGGGGATGGCCCGATGAAGGCCTGATAAGAATGCTGGAGCTGTGGGACTTGCAGATTCATTCATACTCTGCATTAGTCTCCAGAGACAGGACGGAAGTCACATCAACTGACTGACTTATACTCTGAAGTGTGCCGACTCAATTAGTGTGCTGGTAGTAAACACCAAACATCTGGGCACCAATGAGTTAGAATAGAATAGATTCCCTACTACCCATTCTTCCACCCATAGACATTTGTATTTATTATCGCAGCAGATAAACTTCCTGGGGTCCATAAAAACATTAAGGCAGTAATATACATTATAATACCAAACATAAAAATACATTTAACAACAGATTTCACGATACATGAAGTGTGTTCCAGGCCCCTACTCTACTACAATACACAACCCAGGTGTAATCAAATCAAAAACAATATCTCGATATGTAACTGTATCGATTTTCCCCCTATCACTAATAATAGTATATAACAGTAGGCGTAACACTTACCAACCTGCTGCTGGAAAGATATTTTCCTGATAACACACTCATCAAAGAGGGACTGTACGTGTGTGTATAGTGTGTATGTTATGTGTGTTTGTACCTGTGTGTGTGACTCTTCGTAGTCCTCGCTGTTCCATAAGGGGTATTTTTATCCGTTTTAACACTTTGATGGGTGTGTTATCAGGAAAATATATTTACAGCAGTCTCTACTCATTGCAATCATCCCCTGTGCTTACTGCTTGAAGAATGTCAATATAATGACACAGCTGGTGTCCTCTAATAGCAGCTGACTTCCCACTGGCTGGCAGGACACAAACGATTGTCTTTCCATCAGCTAGTTGGTAAGTGTTATGCTTCTGTTATATACTATTATTAGTGATAGGGGGAAAATCGATACAGTTATATATCGGGATATTGTTTTTTACGATATATTGTACCGTTCTGACAATATCGCATCATTTTTGCGCTAGTTGGCTGTACCTGCACCAAAACTCCAGTGTTTTGGTGCAGGTATAGCTTGTTCTCCATCTTCTTTTTAAATAAGGAGCCAATTTGTTTTCAGCACTTCTATTTCCATGACTGATCAAAACTCGTTCTCGTGGCTCTCTCTTGTTCCTCTGTAGCAGACATATGGTGAGCAATACGTTTGGAACATCGAATGGCAATAAAACCACAGTATCGAATTGCAATACATATACAATTGTGAGAATCGCAATACATATCGTATTGGCATCTAAGTATTGTGATAATATCGTATCGTCAGGTCCCTGGCAATTCCCAGCCATAAGTGTTGTGTCACTGTAATATAGTGTTATAAACGTTTAATATAGTGTTATAAGTGTAATGTAGAGTTATAACAGTGTAATGTAGTGTTATAACAGTGTAAGATAGCCCTTATCATGGAATGTCCAAGTTGCACCATAATCAGTTAAGTTTGGGACAATCAGAAAATAAAAAAAAGCTTCTCAACCAAAATAAAAGCTTATTTCTAAAAGGAACTGCAGAAAGAGATAAGAGAGAGACAGAGAGTGCTCTTGTGTTGAGAGGGGCCGTGAGGAGAGGAGGTTTCTACAGCCAGATAAGAGAGAAAACAATCCTGTGACCTCGTTCCAGCTGGGCCCAGGGCTGACCTTCCGCTACAATGAGCCCAGCAGAGTCAGGTGAACAGCCTGACCTTCCAGGAAAACACTGTGGGAAAGGTATGGGGGAGAAAGTCTCACAGGGGTGCTAGAGTACAGGCTGGGTGGTGGTGGTGGTGAGGGTAGGGGGGCAGAATTGACAACACTCACCAAGCCAAGACACTTTGCTCCACAGCCAAGGGCCTTAGAATCATAATAATAAACAGTTATAGGATATAACAGCACTTGTGCCAGACAACACAGGATTCAGTTAGCTGGCAAGAGGGTTGCTTTAATGATCCTTTTTGCAGTGAACACCACTCATTGCTGCTTCTAGATATGCAAACAAGTAACTTATTTGCATGCACCCTATTGGTTGAAAGCAGTTCATATCAGTGACCAATAGGAAAAGGACAGATCAGTGGATGAGGTGTCAGTGAGCAGGTGTAGCAACATTGTAAAGGGACACTGGAACTACAGTACAATCGACTCACCAGATCCCTGTGAAGCACCCAGTTGGCATGGAGGTAATGGATCCCGTCCAGAATCTGATACAGGAGAGACTTGACCATGCCTCTCGGCAGCTGTATGGGCTTTTTATTGGCCTTAGAGGCACGGTGGAACTTGATGATGTGCTGAAAGGAGACCAGGGGGAGTGGCATTGAGAAACTGATCAAGCAAGGGAATCAAACAGCTAGTTTCCACAACATACAATACATCATGTACCATACATGGTCCTTTACAGACAGGAAAACGTCAAGAACAAAGACGAAACAACTAAAACATCCAAACAAAAACCTAAAACTGGTCTTCTGACTGGCAGTTGTGATGAAACACTTACCCAGAGGTCGTGCTCAGCATAGTCAAAGAGGAGCCACACCTTTCTGTCACTGTGAGACAGGAAGACTTTCTGCAGGGCGATCACGTTGGGGTGTTTCAGTTCTCGTAACAGCTGCAACACACAGCAAGAGCTTCCATAAATCTCCAACAGAAAAAACACCTCTTTCAATGCAATTAATTAACACCTTCCGAATTATTGAACTGGGACAAGAGTCATTCAGTTTATTTGCAGAATTCTGACACGAAGTTGGAAACAATTACACTGCATTAAATATAACCATTTTGTACATGCTGTACTGGAGGCTATGTGCCACACATCTCTCATGTCTTATCCTCACATCAACATGTCAGATAAAGATTGGCAGCATATGGAAAACGAAACTAAAAGGAAGAGTCCTCTAGGGATGGGCATTTGAAATAATTGTACTATTTGAATAATATCATGAAACATCAGGATAGTCTAAATTACATTTTTGTTTCAAAATACCACTATTAATTTGACCAATCAGAACTGCGCAAATGTACATGCCGGACAGCCGACATGTTACTTTTCTCCGGTAGTTTGGCTAACAGCAACAACAGCTAAAGAGGAGTCTGTTTTTCACCATGATAGAACTGATTCTGTTACAAAAACATGTTCTGGTGCGAGTTCTGCATTGATCTATGTCAGGTATTGTGGAAACTTCATTAGGTGAGCACAGGTAATTGCCATTTCAAGTGGGGGAAATAGCATACCGATGTCAGGGCCTTTGATGGCTAAATGCGCAGAAGTAGCTCAACGCACCGTTATAAAAACTACAGGTACATTAAAAAATGTGTTGTTTTTTAAAATCAAGAATTTTAAATGTCATGATATATCATTGTAGGTTAAAATGTCACAAGGATAATTTCATTTCATTTAGACAAAGCTTTTCCATTGTTAAAAAAGGCCTCCAAAAATGAACACTCCCTCAAGTAATCAAATATGAACCTCCATTCGGATATCTAGATATTGAATTATCCATGCCCATAATAGTTTCCTCACAAATCATGAGGGATTTCCACACTACTCTAATCACATGAAGTGGGAACTCGTGTTGTAGTTGTTGTTGTTGTCGTTATGAACTCTCCATCTCACTCCAACCCTCTGCACCAGCAGACAGATGGACCACCAGGCTATGCAGCCAGCCCAGCTGTGTTTCCATGGATTTATTACATAAGAGAGATGCTCCCACCTGCGCTGTGTGCTTTAGTTTCTTCACTGAAACCTTGTGTGTCTTACCAATGGGCCCAAAGCAGATGTTCCAACATCAGTGTGGCAGGCAACACACAGACCCTGCACAGCTGAGGCTGAGAGACACGCCACTACAGTCTGCCTTCACTATACTGTATTAACATCAATACATTATATTTCTACACACTAAGGACTCTGTATTACTGCACTAAGATAAAGACATTATACTCCCACACAATCAGCTGTTTCTCTTCATGTTCATCCTCTCCCCGCTATTTTTGTCAGCGGAGGCACAACTGAATCCATAATCAATCGAGCCCTTTAGATAGACTACGATCTCTCTGTGTGTGTGTGTGTGTGTGTGTGGCTTTGTTGGGAAAGAGCTGAAACGGGCCGTAATGAATTATTCACTCATAGTGTCACCTGACCTGAAATCCCATGGAAGAATACCTCTCTGTGAGTGTCCCTCCCTGCGATCCTGACGACACCGTACACTAAACATGCAGCCAGGGCGTTGGCTCGAGCTAGGGCACAGTTGGCTGTCATTTCAGAGTGTCCGCCGACAAGGACAGACAGGGTTACAGCCAGGGGGGAGTGGCTCTCTGCATTGACAATGTACTATATCACACGCACACAACCATGCACACACACAGCCTGTCTCCCCCTTCGGTTCTACCCGCAAGGCAGGCTAGTACTGTAGTAAGAAGCTTGAAAAGTGAGGGGGAGGGGCAGAGACAGAGCAGGGGGAATAATGCTGTGATTGTATATGCCGCAAGTTTGATTTGGGCTTTGGATGGGGGAAATGAGGGGGGGTTATTGAGGTTAGTGTTTAATAACAAGCTAATCCCTGGGCTATGACACGGCATTGTGCTAATAAGCCCTGGGTTTACAGGCAGACCACTGCCTCTGTGATGCTGGCCACACTGACTGGAATCACAGAGCCACAATGACTAGCCACCCACACCAGACCAATTCTGGTATAACTGCTTTCTCGTAGTACCCCACAACGGTCGGCGTTCAGCAGTATGCACTCTTTATAATCGGCTAAACTAACAAACAGGGATCCCGTGCAGTCACATGACTTCTACAAAAGGTATAGAGGTAATTTCGTTATGGCAAATGCAAAGATGCACAATGTATTTATCCAGGGGGAAGGTCAGACTATGTAGCTCAGTTGGTAGAGCATGGTGCTTGCAACACCAGGATAGTGAGTTTGATTCCTGGGACCACCCATATGTAAAATGTATGCATGCATGATTGTAAGTAGTTTGGATAAAAGTGTTTGCTAAATGGCATATATTATCTATTATATTATACTGTACAGTAGAGTACTGAAAATAACAGTGTTGTTGTTTCAGCTTAGCATTTCAGTATAATACTCCTTCCACATTGACACAGAATCAATGAGCTTATTGCAGTAAATCCATCACAGGGGATGGATCCTTTGTAGAATCACTCCACTCTCAAGTGAATTTGAGAGCAGAGAAGAGGAGCAAAGCCAGTGTGGTGAAACAGACTTCATGTCATCAGGACAGTCTCTGTCTGTCAGGGCATCACCTCAGTCAAACCTCACTGCCGTGATCAGGTGCCCTTAATCCACTCTCTCTCTCTGGTCCACAGGAAGCAAGATTGCAGCTGCCCTAGGGGACATTTTACTGGACTGAGTAAATAAAAACTCTGACTCAGCCATTTCATGGGATCAAGATGAGATTATATCTATGTAGATTCTGGTTTTCTGCTCCACATAACACCCAGTGTGTCAATTAACGACTGCAGCAATTACCATCAAAAGGTCACGATTTATGGACTACCGTCATTGTAAAAAATAATTTGTTCTTAAGTGACTTGCCTTGTTAAATAAAGGTTACACACAATATCTGATAGATCCATAAAACATAAAAGTATTGTGCAATCAATATTTTGTGAAAGTGCTGTACATCCCAATGTATATGTTTCCTGTATCAAATCTACTTATCAAACCTGTTTGTCTGTCAGAAACAGCCAAACATATGTCAAAAGAAAAGACATGAAAAGAAAAGACAAAAAATAATTTGGCCATGACCATTGCACAGAACCCTCATTGTGAATGTGTGGCAAGATTATAAGAACAGAGCAGTTGTTCGTGGCCTGTTCTGGGAAAAATGGGTCATGTTTTTCAACAGCTTCACAGGGAAAGCTCTGGCTGGATATGGGCCAAATGTCAGCACAGCCTCTGTTGTCAGGACAGCCAATACACCTTTAAAGAGGCCACATGAACTTGGACCCATGAGGTATCGGCTTTCAGTTCACTAACCACCCCTGGCTCATATATATAACCCAACATAACACTTGGAAACTTAAATAGCTTGCAATTCAGTCTATTTCTATGGGCATTTAAGCCTTGGCAGTCATTACCACATTATACACATTTAGGGTTTTAGATCAATGTGGGTTTTGTATTACACTCATCGAGCACGAGTCAAAACAAGTCACAAATCTGGGGATAAGAGAGTGAGAGGAACCACAAGAAAACAGTGTCTCCCTGAGTTGGGCCTGGAGAAAGCTGTCTCCAAAATGGCACACCGTTCCCTGTAGTGCACACATATTTGACCAAAGCCCTATGGGTGCCATTTGGGATGCAGCTCGGGACTGACTAACGAGCTGGCGTTCTTCATGCGGCTACAGCGCACTGGGTCGATAAATCCAGAGCAGGCAGGCTGCTGTTGTGTGTTTTGGACCGAGAACCACTACAGGTCCAAGTGAAACACTACGGCTCTGTGTGTGGAAATGTGCATGCCAAGCTTTTCCCTGAGACTGAACAAAGGCAAGGCAAGCATTCTGCTCTCTCTGCTCAGCTGCCGCCAGACATTTGCTCTTGTTATTCTGTGTTGCCCAGAACATGCTGACTCTGTTAGAAGCTGTGTCGTTGAGTAACCATGGTCTGTGGCGCAGGGAAGATTAGTGTAGCTACTAGCAGCATATTCTCTGACAGAATAGATACCCACATGCAGGTTTTATTTGGCACGTATTAGAATGCCATTGAAGAATGCATGTTGTGGTTTTATGTGTGCTATATACTGAAGCAGAGCGCAATTCAATTAGAATCTCCTTTGCTTTTATATATCATCATTAAAATAGCTTCTCTCTATTTTTTCCTTTATTAACTTCTTATGAAACAAAATTCCATTTCTAAACTGGGTGGTTAGAGCCCTGAATGCTGATTGGTTGACACACATGGTATATCAGACCCTATACCAAGGGTATGACAAAACATCTAACTACATTGGTAACCCGTTTATAATAGCAATAAGGGCTTTGAAGTGTTGCGGAATGCCTGGATACAGCCCTCATCCGCGGTATATTGGCCATATACCACACCTCCTCGGGCGTTATTGCTTAATTATACAACTGTCTTCCTTATCTATTTACAGTACTAAGGATCTTCCCCTGCATGGACACACTGTCACTAACCTAAAACATATGTCATGACAGGCCTGATGGAAACAAAAAAAAATTTGGTAACCTTTCCAAATGTCCACAAAACTAAATACACTAGGGCTCTTTTGTGACGGTAAAATGAATTATGCGAAAAATGTCGGTTTAAACGCTTTTATGCGTAAATATTTATATAATAACCATGATAGTCACTAGATGACATGTTGTGTGGTCCTCCCACTATGACTAATCGGGAAAGCATGCAATTTATTAGGTTACAGATTAAATCAATTATAATTAACTTCAAAGGGTGGTGAGAGTGCAAGGTGATGAGCTTGATGCTCATTTCCAATAAATATCGAGGGTCTTATTCTGGTGACATGATAATCGATGCTTGGCTGCTGTTTGACAAATAAAAATTAACAAATGAATTAAGTCTGGGAACTGGCTCGGCAGACAGCGCTGTTGGCTGAAGCGCACGTGCCAATACCAGTGAGTGCACACTCACAATATAACGCATATTTTGGTGAGAAAACCATCAGTAGAGTTGAAAATGCGATGTAAACCCAATTAAGTTGTATTTTTTATCCGATACATGGGTTTTTAAACACAAAAGGTATTTTATGTTCACTACATCATCGCGCACAGCCCTTTATCTGCAACAAGTCAATTTGATGGTAGCACATCTCTGGTGGGAAAATGTGCATATTGTTTTTATGCGGCTTTTAGAATATTCACATTAAAATTTGGATGGAAACCTAGCTTCTGACTGTCATTTCATCCATGGCAACCAAGTGAGAGTGCCTGCCAACCCACTCCCTCTGCAAACACAACTAAAACATGGTAATGTTTACACAGTGATCAGAATGGTCGGAAAGAATAGCTGACTTTGGCTGGTTGACAGATTGAATAGAAAATAAGTGTTGTGCAAATCACTGTTGTTTTTGTCTGAAGGACATTTACCCTGGTCCCCTTGATTGTATTTAAAGAAAAGCCATTTGGTGATAATAAACTAAAAACAGGACTTCAAGGGAAACTGCATTTTCAAAATAGTTTCAACCGCTGATGGTCAATCTAAACCTGGTAGTTTAGATTCTCAAATTAGATTGGGTGAAATGGATGCCAGAATTGAACAATAACAGTCTGTTTGGTGTTTCATTGCTAATACATTGCTCCGATTTTCTGCATGAGTCACAGACAAAATAATAAGCACCGGCAAACCTCAGGCAACACCACAGCGGTAATAGCCCACTTATGGGAAGTAGGCCTATCACCAAACACCAAATAAAAAATAAATAATTTAACCAATTCTGATATTTTGTGTTGATTTGTGCTGATCTTAACTTTTTGTGTACATAATGTTTCAGCCATCGGTTCCTATGATCGAAAATAATTTATGGACATCAGAACAGTGATCATTAACCTCAAATTTTAATGAAGATTTCGACTTCAATGAGTCAGTGGCGCTGGACATACTGCTCAAACCGGACCAGCCCTAATCCCTGACACTTAACAGAGACGACAATATAGAGGCTGAAGTGTGGGCACCCTGATGAAACTGAAACGGCAAAGAAATAAACCGCCTCTACCCTCTGTTCTATTGACGAATGTACAAACACTGGAGAACAAACTGGACAAGCTCTGTTCGAGACTATCCTATCAACGGGATCTGAATAACTGAACATGAACATTGAACATGGGCATTGATAATATACATCAACAGTTGAAGTCGTAAGTTTACATACACTTAGGTTGGAATCATTAAAACTCGTTTTTCAACCACTCCACAAATGTCTTGTTAACAAACTGTGGTTTTTGCAAGTCGGTTAGGACATCTACTTAGTGCATGACACAAGTCATTTTTCAAGAATTGTTTACAGACAGATCATTTCACTTATAATTCACTGTATCACAATTCCAGTGGGTCAGCAGTTTACATACACGAAGTAGACTGCTTTTAAACAGCTTGGGGAAAAAAAAATAATAATGTCATGGCTTTAGAAGCTTCTGATGGGCCAATTGACATCATGAGTCAATTGGAGACTACAGCTCACATTCAATACTATAGTCCCCTCCAAGCTCAGGACCCTGGGACTGAACATGGATCGTGGACTACAGGAAACAGAGGGGCGAGCACGCCCCCATCCACATCGATGGGGTTGTAGTGGAGTGGGTTCGAGAGCGGAGTTGAGTTGAGGAATTAACATGGTCCACACACACCCACACAGTTGTGAAGAGGGCACGACAACACCTCTTCCCCCTTAGGAGGCTGAAAAGATTTGGCACGGGCCCTCAGATCCTCAAAAAGTTCTACAGCTGCACCATTGAGAGCATCATGACTGGCTGCACCGCTGCTTGGTACGTCAACTTCAAGGCACCTGACTGCAACGCGCTACAGAGGGTGGTGAATACGGCCCAGTACATCATTGGGGCCGAGCTCCCTGCCATCCAGACCTATATATCAGGCAGTGTTAGAGAAAGGTCCACATTCAAAGACTCCAGCCACCCAAGCCATAGACTGCTCTCTCTGCTACCGCACGGGAAGCAGGACCAGTGCTGGAACCAACAGGACCTTGAATCGCTTCTACCCACAAGCCATAAGACTGCTAGATAAGACTGCTAGATATCAAATGGCTTCCCAGACTATCTACATTGACCCTTTTGCACTAACTCTCTTGCATTGACTCTATGCACACACACTGGATTCTTCCCACACACTCACACATACTTATACTGACACCCCAACACACACATATACTGCACACACACACATACATGTACACTGAGGACACGCACACACTCTCTCACACACACACTTTCACACTCACCACATACGCTTCAGCTACCGTCTATTATCTATCCTGTTGCCTAGTCACTTTACCTGGGTCTTCAGAAAGTATTCACACCCCTTGACTTGTTTTGGTGTGTAGGCCAGTGACAAGAAATCTACATTTAATCCATTTTAAATTCAGGCTGTAACACAATAAAATATGGAAAAAGTCAAGTGGTGTGAATACTTCCTCAAGGCACTGTATATGTGCACTGAACAAAAATATAAACGCAACATGTAACGTGTTGTTCCCATGTTTCATGAGCTGAAATAATTTTACATATGCACAAAAAGCTTATTTCTGTCAAATTTTGTGCACAAATTTTTTTACAACCCTGTTAGTGAGCATTTCTCCTTTGCCAAGATAATCCACCTGACAGGTGTGGCATATCAAGAAGCTGATTAAACAGCACGGTCATTACAAAAGTTCACCTTGTGCTGGGGACAATAAAAGGCCACTCTAAAATGTGCAGTTTTGTCACACAACACAATGCCACAGATGTCTCAAGTTTTGAGGGAGCATGCTGACTGCAAGAATGTCTACCAGAGCGGTTGCCAGATAATTTAATGTTCATTTCTACCATAAGCCGCATACAACATCATTTTAGAGAACTTGTCAGTACGTCTAACTGGCCTCACAACCGCAGAGCACGTGTAACCTCTCCAGCCCAGGACCTCTACATCCGGCTTCTTCACCTGCGCGATTGCATAACCGAAGAATTTCTGCACAAACTGTCAGAAACCTTCTCAGGGAAGCTCATCTGCGTGCTCGTCATCCTCACCAGGGTCTTGACCTGACTGCAGCTCAACATCGTAACCGACTTCAATGGGCAAATGCTCACCTTTGATGGCCACTGGCACGCTGGAGAAGTGTGCTCGTCACGGATGAATCCCGGTTTCAACTGTACCGTGCAGATGGCAGACAGCGTATGTGGCGTCGTGTGGGCGAGCGGTTTGCTGATGTCAACGTTGTGAACAGAGTGCCCCATGGTGGCGGTGGGGTTATGGTATGGTTAAGCATAAGCAATGGACAACAAACACAATTGCATTTTATCGATGGCAATTGGAATGCACAGAGATACTGTGATGAGATCCTGATGCCCATTGTTGTGCTATCCATAGCCGCCATCACCTCATGTTTCAGCATGATAATGCCACAATCAACAGCCTGATCAACTCTATGGGAAGGAGATGTGTCACGCTGTATGAGCCAAATGGTGGTCACAGCAGATACTGACTGTTTTTCTGATCCACGCCCCTACTTTTTTTTAAAGGAATCTGTGACCAACAGATGCATATATTTATTCCCAGTCATGTGAAATCCATAGATTAGGGCCTAATTAATTAATTTCAATTGACTGATTTCCTTATATGAACTGTAACTCAGTCAAATATTTGAAATTGTGGCATGTTGCATTTATATTTTAATTCAGTGTACATAGCTACCTCAATCACCTCGTACCTCTGCACATTGACTTGGTACCACTGGTGTATAGCCATGTTATTTTTACTCGTTATTGTTATTCACTGTGTATTTATTCCTCGTGTCACTATTTCTATATATATATTTTTTACTTTATCTTTAACTCAGCAATGTTGGAAAAGGACCCGTAAGTAAGCATTTTTCACTGTTAGTCTAGACTTGTTTACAAAGCATGTGACAAATTAAATTTGATTTGATAAAATAATAATAGACCTTTTATAATATATTTTCGTGGACCCCCTGCTGTACCTCCACGGCCACAGACCCATGGTTGAATACCGCTGCTCTATATAAATCAGGACAAATACAGGTACAGCAGGGGGTCTAAATAATGGATATTTATAGAAGTATTGAGTGGTAGTGCATGTTTGAAGTCGCCAACTTTATGGCGGTACATTCGGCTCAACTCCGTAGACATATCGCTGGATGGAGTTGAGTTTACTCAGCTAGTTTCCTAGTAAACCTGGTCATTATGTTCTTCTACTATCTGATCTCACACTATGTCTCCTACCCCTGGAAGCTGATAATAGCACATGATAACATTCATGTTCTCAAAGAATGCATAAATTATGGGTCTAGTCAGGTGAGGGAACCCCAGAAGGTGGACCCTAGCCCCGAAAGTCCAGGGAAGAATGCATCCAGATGGGTCTAGTCAGGTGAGGGAACCCCAGAAGGTGGACCCTAGCCCCGAAAGTCCAGGGAAGAATGCATCCAGATGGGTCTAGTCAGGTGAGGGAACCCCAGAAGGTGGACCCTAGCCCCGAAAGTCCAGGGAAGGGAACAGCTGTCAAGGAAAGGCGTCAGTCAAGGGCGCCAGAGATCAGTAGTGGAATACAGGGGAAGCCGGATGTGAGCAGTGCAACAGGAGGCTCTCACCATCAGACCAAAACACCTTGAGGGTCGCCAGCTGAAGTTAAGAGCCACAAGAAATGGATTTTGCTCAAAGTCTCTCAGACCAGCTTCGCTTAAACAGAACAATAGACTCTTTGTGTCACCAACAACCCCCCGGTCGCCCATAAACTCTAACTGTGCTAGAGTTTAACGTTTGGCATGCCACATTCACGACTGACTTGAGGGATGTTTTTCTGCCATGTGTTATTGGTTTTGTGCATTCAAATGGCTTGAGGATCTTTTTGACTTTTTCCGTGTTGGTATGTCCCTTCAGAAGTTGTGGAAAAATCATTACGTGCAAAATAGTTTAAGAACTGAATGTACTGTACCTTTTTGAAATTGATCGATCTTTCAAATTAATTTATTCAGGCTTTTACATAATGTGTTGGGTAAATGTTTCCTCACCTGTAGTCGTTTTGGGGTAATGTGTTGACATGAAACCAGATTACATGCATATTCATTGTATTGAATTAGGCAGGGCCCTGCAACTCATCTGGATCAAAGGATCCACATGTCACCATTGCACTGTGCACTGCCCAGCTGGTTGTTGAAAGAGAGCTTAAAGCAGCTGGTTGCGTAATGTATTCTAGACCAGTCAGGGAGGATTCAAGTTCAACCTCGCTCACCCCTTAAACCACGGTGACAAAGCAGACCATGTTCAGATAAAAGTCCTCACAAAGTATACTGACCTATGGAGGCCTCAGAGTGTTGTGAGCCTTCCTAAAGAACAAATGCTCACTTTCACTCAGGTCAGTTTATATTTTTTTACATTTGAGTAATGTATCTTATCCAGAGCAGCTTACAGTAAGTAGTGAGTGCATGCATTATCCGTACTGGTCCCCCGAGGGAATCGAACCCACAACCTTGGCGTTGCAAGCACCATGCTCTACCAATTGAGCCATATGTGACCTTTGTCTATGTAGTTGATGGGGTTTCTCAGTGAGTTCTCAGGCCTTTTTCGCTCACAACTTTTACTAGATACAGTAGTAGCATTGTATTAAACATATCTTTAGATGTGTCATTCTCTGTTCTCTCTCAAACTCAGTCGGGGTTGGAAGATTCTCGGAATCAGGAGGGAATAAGCAGGACGTCCGGAATCCTCCAACCAGGATTTCTGGAAAACCATGGAATTTATTGAAAGTTCCCAGAATTTTGCAACCCTAAGGCCTAGTCAAATCAAATCAAATTGTATTCATCAAATGCTTCGTAAACAACTGGTGTGGACTAACAGTGAAATGCTTACTTACGGGCCCTTCCCAACAATGAAGAGAGATAGAAAATAGAGAAATATTAGAAAAGTGAAACACGTAATAATAAAAGTAATAATAGAAACACAATGAGTAACTAACTATAACTTGTTATATACAAGGGGTATCAGTACCGAGTCCATGTGCAGAGGTATGAGGTACTGAGGTAGATATGTACAGTGCCTTCAGAAAATATTTACACCCCTTGACTTTTTCCCAAAAATATTGTGACACAAAGTGGGATCAAATGGATTTAATTGTAATTTTTTGTTAACGATTGATACAAAATACTCTAATGTCAAAGTGGAAGAAAAACATTTGTAAAACATTTATGAAAAATTAAAAACTAATATATCTTCTTTACGTAAGCATTCAACGCCCTTTGTCAATACTTGTTAGAATCATTGTTAGCAACGATTACAGCTGTGAGTCTTTCTGCCTTAGTCCCTAACAGCTTTCCACACCTGGATTGTGCAACGTTTGCCATGATTCTTTTCAAAATTATTCAAGCTCTTTTCAGGTCTTGCCATAGATTTTCAAGTAGATTTAAGTCAAAACTGTAACTCGGCAACTCAGGAACATTCACTGTCTTCTTGGTAACAACTCCAGGGTAGGTTTGGCCTTGTGTTTTAGGTTATTGTCTTGCTGAAAGGTGGATTAATCTCCCAGTGTCTGGTGGAACCAGGTTTTCCTCTAGGATTTTGGCTGTGCTTAGCTCCAATCTGTTTTTTTTTTATCCTGAAACTCCCCAGTCCTTAACGATTACAAGCATACCCATAACATCATGCAACCACCACTATGCTAGAAAATATGGAGTATGGTACTCAGTAAGGTCCATACAGAAATGGTTTTCGTGATCGGTGTGGAAGAACTTGACAGGCCTGCACAGAGCCCTGACCTCGACTCCATCAAACAGTTTGGGGATGAATTGGAGCGCAGACTAATCGCCCAATATCAGTCCCCAACATCACTAATGCTCTTGTGGCTGAATGGAAGCAAGTCCCCAGAGCAATGTTTCAACATCTAGTGGAAAGCCTTCCCAAAAGAGTGTAGGCTGTTTTACCCACATCAGGTGGTGCTCTCACGCATGGTCCAGTGTTGCTTGCCTCGAAGCGAGCATAGAAGGCATTTAGCTCATCTGGTATGCTCCTGTCTCTAGGCAGCTCGCGGCTGGGATTTCCTTTGTAATCTGTGATCATTTGCAAGCGCTGCCACATCTGACGAGGATTCGATCTTAGTTCTGTATTGATGCTTTGCCTGTTTGATGGTTCATCGGAGGACATAGTGGGATTTCTTATAAGCGTCCGAGTTAGTGTCCAATTACTTGAAAGCTGCAGCTCTAGCCTTTTAGCTCAGTGTGGATGTTACCTGTTATCCATAGATTCTTGTTGGGATATGTACTGTACATACGGTCGCTGTTGGAATGATGTCGTCGATGCACTTATTAATGAAGCCGTGACTGACTGATGTGGTATATTCCTCAATACCATCAATGTCCCGGAACATATTCCAGTCTGTGTTAGTGAAACAGTCTTGTAGCTTAGCACCGCTTCATCAGGCCACTTCCGTAATAAGCGGGTTACTGGTACTTCCTGAGTTTTTCCTTGTAAGCAGGAATCAAGAGGATAGAGTTACGGTCAGATTAGCAAAATGGAGGGTGAGGGAGCACTTTGTATGCGTCTCTGTGTTTGGAGTGACGCTGATCAAGAGTTTTTTCGCATCTAGTTCCACAGGTGACAAGCTGGTAGAAGGTAAAACGGATTTCAGTTTTCCTGCATTAAAATCACCGGCAACTAGGAGCGCTGCCTCTGGATGAGCATTTTGTTGTTTGCTTATGGCCCTATACAGAACATTGAGTGCGGTCTTAGTGCCAGCATCGTACCCCGCTGCACCTTGGTCCTCCACTCCTTCCAACAGTCGTTACATAGAGATTGAACACCAGCTGTTGTTGACAAAGAGACACACTCCGCCCCCCTTGAGCGTACCCAACACTGCCATCCTGTCCTGCCGGGGCATAGAAAAACTAGCTACAGTTGAAGTCGGAAGTTTACATACACCTTAGCCAAATACATTTCAACTCAGTTTTTCACAATTCCTGACATTTAATCCTAGTATAAATGCCCTGTTTTAGGTCAGTTAGGATCCCCCACTTTATTTTAAGAATGTGAAATGCCAGAAAAGTAGTAGAGAGAATGATATATTTCAGTTTTTATTTCTTTCATCACATTCCGAGTGGGTCAGAAGTTTACATGCACTCAATTAGTATTTGGTAGCATTGCCTTTAAATAGTTTAACTTGGGTCAAAAGTTTTGGGTTGCCTTCCAGAAGCTTCCCACAATAAGTTGGGTGATTTTTGGCCCATTCCTCCTGACAGAGCTCATGTAACTGAGTCAGGTTTGTAGGCCTCCTTACTCACACACGCTTTTTCAGTTGTGCCCACAAATTGTCTATGGGATTGAGGTCAGGGCTTTGTGATGGCCACTCCAATACCTTGTCTTTGTTGTCCTTAAGCCATTTTGCGACAACTTTGGAAGTATGCTTGGGGTCATTGTCCATTTGGAAGATCCATTTGCGACCAAGCTTTAACTTCCTGACCGATATCTTGAGATGTTGCTTGTGAAGTGCACCCATCCCTCCTGCAGAAAAAGCACCCCCACAACATGGTGCTGCCACCCCAATGCTTCACGGTTGAGATGGTGTTTTTTGGCTTGCAGGCTTCCCCCTTTTTCCTCCAAACATAACGATGGTCATTATGGCCAAACAGTTCTATTTTTGTTTCATCAGACCAGAGGACATTTCTACAAAAAGTACGATATTTGTCTCCATGTGCAATTGCAAACCGTAGTCTGGCTTTTTTATGGCGGTTTTGGAGAAGTGGCTTCTTCCTTGCTGAGCAGCCTTTCAAGTTATGTCGATATAGGACTCATTTTTACTGTGGATATAGATACTTTTGTACCTGTTTCCTCCAGCATCTTCACAATGTCCTTTGCTGTTGTTCTGCGATTGATTTGCACTGTTCGCACCAAAGTACGTTCATCTTTAGGAGACAGAACGTGTCTCCTTCCTGAGCGGTATGACCGCTGTGTGGTCCCATGGTGTTAATTCTTGTGTACTGTTGTTTGTACAGATGAATGTGGTACCTTCAGGCGTTTGGAAATGGCTTCCAAGGATGAACCAGGCTTGTAGAGGTCTGCAATTGTTTTTCTGAGGTCTTGGCTGATTTCTTTTGATTTTCCCATGATGTCAAGTAAAGAGGCACTGAGTTTGAAGGTAGGCCTTGAAATACATCCAGTCTGGGAAGCCATTTGATATCTAGCAGTCTTGTCTAGCAGTCTTATGGCTTGTGGGTAGAAGCGATTCAAGGTCCTGTTGGTTCCAGTACTGGTCCTGCTTCCCGTGCGGTAGCAGAGAGAGCAGTCTATGGCTTGGGTGGCTGGAGTCTTTGAATTTGGACCTTTCTCTAACACTGCCTGATATATAGGTCCTGGATGGCAGGGAGCTCGGCCCCAATGATGTACTGGGCCGTATTCACCACCCTCTGTAGCGCGTTGCAGTCAGGTGCCTTGAAGTTGACGTACCAAGCAGCGGTGCAGCCAGTCATGATGCTCTCAATGGTGCAGCTGTAGAACTTTTTGAGGATCTGAGGGCCCGTGCCAAATCTTTTCAGCCTCCTAAGGGGGAAGAGGTGTTGTCGTGCCCTCTTCACAACTGTGTGGGTGTGTGGGGACCATGTTAATTCCTCAACTCAACTCCGCTCTCAAACCCACTCCACTACAACCCCATCGATGTGGATGGGGGCGTGCTCGCCCCTCTGTTTCCTGTAGTCCACGATCCATGTTCAGTCCCAGGGTCCTGAGCTTGGAGGGGACTATAGTATTGAATGTGAGCTGTAGTCCATGAACAGTATTCTTACATAGATATTCATTTTGTTCAGGTGAAAATGTCAACAAAAACATATATATATATATATATATATCGCTATCAACAACAGAATAAACACATTTTGAACTACATACCTACAGTAGAAAATAAGATAATATCTTATTTCTAATGATGTGAACTTAATTTCTCAACTCCTAATTGTGAGCAAATTTCACTCATTTGAGCCAATTACACTCACTGGAATATCTGACATAGGCTTTGAAAAAGCACCGGCGAATAGGCTAGCAGTGTGGCAAGTGCCACTGGCTGCTGATAAGCTGTCTTGACTTGGACATACATCCTTGCCAACACATGGCTAACCTTTGTTTAACCAGCTAAACAGCTGCTCTTAGTGAAAATGTGTTTGGAGTTACTTTTTTAGCTAATAGTGTTATGTTATGTTAGACACTCGTCTCAACTCAACTCCGTAGAGATCTATTGACGGAGTTGAGTTTGCACAGCTACCTGAAAACACTTGTTTTCTGATGCAGAGCCATAGCTACCTGACAACACTTGTTTTCTGACGCAGAGCCATAGCTACCTGACAACACTTGTTTTCTGATGCAGAGCCATAGCTACCTGACAACACTTGTTTTCTGATACAGAGCCATAGCTACCTGAAAACACTTGTTTTCTGATACAGAGCCATAGCTACCTGAAAACACTTGTTTTCTGATGCAGAGCCATAGCTACCTGAAAACACTTGTTTTCTGATGCAGAGCCATAGCTATCTGACAACACTTGTTTTCTGATGCAGAGCCATAGCTATCTGACAAAACTTGTTTTCTGATACAGAGCCATAGCTACCTGAAAACACTTGTTTTCTGATGCAGAGCCATAGCTACCTGACAACACTTGTTTTCTGATGCAGAGCCATAGCTACCTGAAAACACTTGTTTTCTGATAAAGAACATAGCTACCTGAAAACACTTGTTTTCTGATGCAGAGCCATAGCTACCTGACAACACTTGTTTTCTGATGCAGAGCCATAGCTACCTGAAAACACTTGTTTTCTGATGCAGAGCCATAGCTATATGACAACACTTGTTTTCTGATACAGAGCCATAGCTACCTGAAAACACTTGTTTTCTGATGCAGAGCCATAGCTACCTGACAACACTTGTTTTCTGATGCAGAGCCATAGCTACCTGACAACACTTGTTTTCTGATGCAGAGCCATAGCTACCTGAAAACACTTGTTTTCTGTTACAGAGCCACTGCTTTCCTCCATTCCCCTCTGGGTGATGGCATCCACTGGGTCTGGGTCAATCCCATAGCAAGGCCAAAAAGCAATTGAAATTCATGAATTGACCTGTGGGCAATTTTACAGCAAGGTGTTAAAAGCATCAACAGCATTACAAGTTATGAAAGTCATGAGTCACCTTTCCATGAGGGGAAGCCAGCCAGTGGTGACAGAGGGCTGACTAATACAACAGTTTATAGTACAATGAATAAGAATCAGAGATCACATGAAGGAATAATTGTCCGTGGGGTCAGAACTCTGTGCTCTCTGACAGTTCAGTCTGCTGTAGCACAAACTAGAGGACAGCGCCAGGAGAGAGAGAACATCAGAGCAGTAACCGAGTCGGTTACACATGATCATAGCCCAGGATGATTGGATCCACCGTGGAGAGAGACAGGGATAGGTGTGTTGTGGAAGCAGAACAGACTAGACACGCTAGCTAGACAACCAATACTGGGCCAGATCACCAACTAAACACCCATATTTACTTTCTGTAGACAGGGCCAGACTGTAGACAGGGCCATATAGACCTCATCCAGTCATTCAGTCCATTTCTGCAGTACTGTGCAGTCAGAGCTGAGGCAGCGGTTTGTAACCAACACACACCTACACCTCTGTTCAAATTAAGACTCCTTATTTACCTTACCTCCAAATGGAGATGAAATTAACTATTCTGTTGACAGTCTATAGAGCACTAATATTGTGTCCCGCCCCACCAATAACCATTTATTCTTTAAGATTAGTCAGCCAAACAATAATATACACATTCTATCTACTTTCACAGTGGGTAGTCAATCATCATCCACTGAGTAAGTTTGGCTGTATTGTGGGTAGAAACACAGCAGGTTTGTCACCGCAACAACTAGTGTACCACAATACAACATTCTGACAATGAGTGGATCACATAGCACATTCCCAGAGAAGTTGGTAGGTGGAAAACTGACGTACATACTGTAACATTAAATAACCCAGTCAGCTCACCTGTCACAAGGACCACATTCTGACGATCTGCTGTTCCTCACAGAGAACTAGATGAATGACACACAGATATGGCTTCAGATGACACTCACCTCTCAGCACAAATAGCCTAATAACACTCTCCTACAGTATTATGTGTTAGCAATAATCCCCATGTACACTTAAAGAGTATCTGCCTTCCTGTTTTTAGATAAGGCTACACTAGCGATGAAAGTAAACCAACGCAGTATGTGTTCTTGGATTGCTTATTGCTTAACCCTTTACACTTGTACCTATATACGGGTTGAAAATGGCAGATTTGGCCATTGATAAACGCCTAAATTGGAACGTAGTGACTGTACAGTAACATGCTATACATGACATCAGCGCTCAAGCCCTGCACTTCACAGCGCTGTATAGGTTTTTTGTTGTTTGAGTGAGGGAAATGCTTTAATTTAAGAGGATTCAATGTATTTTGAAAGATGAGATGTTGAGGATCATAATACATATGCTTTGATGTCATACAAGCAAGCCAGACCACCCTTGAATCCAAATATGCTCTTCACATCTCCAAATCATAAAAGTCATGTCATATACAGTGTCAACGTTTATGATCACTATGTTGATGTACAGTTACAAGTTAACATGTCGTCATACTGGGTTGTTCTGAACACAATGAGCCTGTTTGTTTATTGTGAAGAAAATTTGCCGCAGAACATGCACCTGAATGTACGCACCTGAATGCACGCACCTGAATGCACGCACCTGAATGCACGCATGACTCCGTTCTATGTGCACCAAAATGATGATCTGTTTCTCTGAATTGCCCTGTGAAAGCCTAACACTGTAAGATTGTATTGTATAACTTAGCTAGTCATGTTGACAATAGAACAAGCTTTCAAATGATGCCCACTTGATCCAGATTGTGATTTATGATGGGCTGTTGTTGTTCCAAACAAAATAACTACCAGTGTGCTTGTCCTGGTTCCTCAATGGCACAGCTAGGAGAGCAAAAAAAGAGCACCTTATAATTGAAAAGTGCATTAAAACTGCTTAAGGAACTGTGCACACTGTGGAGAGGTGTGTGGTGACCACAAGGAGACCAGTTCGTCTTCACTCAAGTCCTTCTTTTGTCTTATCGTGCTCCTACTCCACATTTTCCAGGAATAGTCTTATCATGTAACTGAATATATATCCAGAGTATTTTCAGATTTCGTTATCAGCAAATGCGGTGAAAAGTACAGTAAATGTAAAATGCACATAAAATCACCAGTGTAATGTTTGGATTCAGTCTTGTGAACTGTTGTGTCCTCAACTTTGGTATTATAATTTCCCCATAATCTCCAAACTGTTCCCTTTAAATTGATACCATGGTTATGCATATGCTTTTCATATTTTCTATTTAAGAAACATTTCAGTTTAGCCCTATCCATATGGGCCAATTCCCACGAGTGTAAAAGGTTAACACTGGGTTAGGAATAACCTAAAGAGCACGTGAAAAATAAAAAGTGACAGCTGAGTGTAAGCAAAGAGTAGCTGGGTGGATGGCCTATTCGCAAGGTTTGTGTGTGTTTATCTATTTGCAGAGAGATCGTATTGGTTAACATATTGAAGGCCTGAACTCTATACAGCAGATATGTGGGAGCCATAAAATGTGCAGACCTTTATTGTTCTCCTACAATGTGTATCTTGCCAAGCACTTGAGTACTGGTATAGATCATGTTTACATGGCCATGGTGATGTCTCTATTGCTTATGCCTCAGCCATTAGGAACACTGCACCACACAGATACAACTCCTGGGCTATTACAATCCTGGAAGCACATCGGTGCAGGATGACACTCTACAGTCAAAGTAGAACCGTTCTTAGAACAGTTCTTAGGTCTCTACTCGTTTATATAGCATCAGCTGAGGCTAGAGCCAAGTGATGGCATGATGCAGCGACTACACATAAGACCTTATTGTAGCAGACAGAAAGCACAGTAGAAAGGAAAATAGCATTGATAGGAGAAAGGACTAAATAAAGGACAAATCAGCGCCTTTAAGCAGTATCTTAACTTACAGCGATTTCCCTGCAAGCAGACATCGATATTCCAGTGCCTTCAATTTGTTTCAGTGCATATTCCTTCTCATCTTCCCTGCAAAGAAAGAGGGGAAATAGGGGAAATATCAGCACATCACTTTATTTATTTGGCAAGTATGTAACAACACCGTAAACTCACCTTCTTGAACAACATAGAATGTTGTGCGTTTATGAGCAACAGTAAGATAGAACAGGGGATATGAAAATGATGGAGATGGACTGCTCTTGCTTGACTTGTTCTAATGGAACAAGAAGACAGTTATACCCTCTCCACAGGCATGCTCTGTTTTTGAGTGCAGCCTCTCCACAGAACAAGCATAATTATCTATCCACCCTGCATTTCGCCACCCCCCTCAATGCAAACACATGCTCTGGCTTCATCATAGCCTTCACACCGAGCTGGTCGTTGTTCCTTCTCATAACACACACAGTGCAGAATCAGAATGGATTTGAAATAGGATTTGATTTAATAAATGCAGTGTCAGGACAAATCCCAGGGCTTTTTTTCTTGACATTCTGCGGGTGTTTAGGTGCCCTTGTAAAAATCTGTTAGTAGTGGAAAAAGGCATTGAAGGCATGTAGAAATGTTAGACGTATTGTGGTGTGCACACGGACATCAGCACACTGTGAAGTAGGGAACTATGGATTATCTGAGATAAGCAGTATCCTCCTAGAAAGGGAATTTACCCCAATATTGACTCTCCAGAAAATATTATTGAGCCATTACAAACATGGCCTGTTGTATAGCTTACTTCTTACAGAAGATTTGTGAAAAGGTAAAAAAAAAAAAAGAATGAAGACCAAATATGTACAAAAAAAGCTTATTTTTTAATGAGAATCTGTGTCTGTATGTGTGTGTGTGTGTGGTACCTACATCAAACATGACATCACCAACTGGCCTACATAAGAATGGGTAATGGGCATTCAATAGCAGTGGTTTCAGGCTGGAGGTTTCAGACACTACTATCTCAAATCTGATTTTGACTGAGCCTCAACACTGTTTTAATGGATGTTTAGGTCTGTGATAAAACAGCCTTGATTGCTCATGAATATGAATTTACTGTAGCCATCTCCGCCTTCTGATTAATTAAGCAATGGACTCAAAAGACAGACAAACAGCCACTCTAACTTCTCATGCCCTATAAACATAGCACTTTATTATCATGAACAACACACAACACAGAGGACTGCCAAGTCCAAAAAGTGCTAATGCACAGACAAACACAGGAACACAATGTGAGCTGGAGGGGTAGAGGGGTACAATTGCATTTATTTGTCTTATTTTTTTACCATTTACACCAAACATATTTTTCATAATAAGCTCCACCACACAACGGGAATGGTGAATTACAGCTGTTCTGGGCATTCACATTTCATTAGTGTCCAGAGATTCCTGGAGGAGCTGGCAGGGGTCCAGAGTGAGTAGGGCTGTCTCACAGTCCAAAGGCTGCATATTGGGTTTCTCAACAAGCCTGCATGGCCCCTTCACTCATCTGGCCACAAGCCTGATTCATGTTCCCAATCACATATATGAAGATAGAGACACTCCCTCCCTGTTCTCTGTTCACAGAGCGAAAGCTTGTCTTCACACCTCATCAAAGTGCTACTTCTGCTATTTATTGCAGACAGTGGGAAAACCTTGCGGAAAAACCAACAACCCAGCCAGCCGTACTGCTTCTTAACACAGCGCGCATCCAACGTGCACCAATGTGTCGGAGGCTACACCGTGCACCTGGCAACCTTGGTTAGCGCGCACTGCACGGTCACCACCGATAAATCCATGATTATCGAAAACTTCAACAAGCATTTCTCAACGGCTGGCCATGCCTTCCGCCTGGCTACTCCAACCTCGTCCAACAGCTCCCCCCCCCCCGCAGCTACTCGCCCAAGCCTCTCCAGGTTCTCCTTTACCCAAATCCAGATAGCAGATGTTCTGAAAGAGCTGCAAAACCTGGACCCGTACAAATCAGCTGGGCTTGACAATCTGGACCCTCTATTCCTGAAACTATCCGCCGCCATTGTCGCAACCCCTATTACCAGCCTGTTCAACCTCTCTTTCATATCGTCTGAGATCCCCAAGGATTGGAAAGCTGCCGCAGTCATCCCCCTCTTCAAAGGGGGCGACACCCTGGACCCAAACTGTTACAGACCAATATCCATCCTGCCCTGCCTATCTAAGGTCTTCGAAAGCCAAGTCAACAAACAGATCACTGACCATCTTGAATCCCACCGTACCTTCTCCGCTGTGCAATCTGGTTTCCGAGCTGGTCACGGGTGTACCTCAGCCACGCTCAAGGTGCTAAACGATATCATAACCGCCATCGATAAAAGACAGTACTGTGCAGCCGTCTTCATAGACCTTGCCAAGGCTTTCGACTCTGTCAATCACCGTATTCTTATTGGCAGACTCAGTAGCCTCGGTTTTTCGGATGACTGCCTTGCCTGGTTCACCAATTACTTTGCAGACAGAGTTCAGTGTGTCAAATCGGAGGGCATGCTGTCCGGTCCTCTGGCAGTCTCTATGGGGGTGCCACAGGGTTCAATTCTCGGGCCGACTCTTTTCTCTGTATATATCAATGATGTTTCTCATGCTGCGGGCGATTCCCTGATCCACCTCTACGCAGACGACACCATTCTATATACTTCCGGCCCGTCCTTGGACACTGTGCTATCTAACCTCCAAACGAGCTTCAATGCCATACAGCACTCCTTCCGTGGCCTCCAACTGCTCTTAAACGCTAGTAAAACCAAATGCATGCTTTTCAACCGTTCGCTGCCTGCACCCGCACGCCTGACCAGCATCACCACCCTGGATGGTTCCGACCTTGAATATGTGGACATCTATAAGTACCTAGGTGTCTGGCTAGACTCTAAACTCTCCTTCCAGACCCATATCAAACATCTCCAATCGAAAATCAAATCAAGAGTCGGCTTTCTATTCCGCAACAAAGCCTCCTTCACTCACGCCGCCAAACTTACCCTAGTAAAACTGACTATCCTACCGATCCTCGACTTCGGCGATGTCATCTACAAAATTGCTTCCAACACTCTACTCAGCAAACTGGATGCAGTTTATCACAGTGCCATCCGTTTTGTCACTAAAGCACCTTATACCACCCACCACTGCGACTTGTATGCTCTAATCGGCTGGCCCTCGCTACATATTCGTCGCCAGACCCACTGGCTCCAGCTCATCTACAAGTCCATGCTAGGTAAAGCTCCGCCTTATCTCAGTTCACTGGTTACGATGGCAACACCCATCCGTAGCACGCGCTCCAGCAGGTGTATCTCACTGATCATCCCTAAAGCCAACACCTCATTTGGCCGCCTTTCGTTCCAGTTCTCTGCTGCCTGTGATTGGAACGAATTGCAAAAATCACTGAAGTTGGAGACTTTTATCTCCCTCACCAACTTCAAACATCTGCTATCTGAGCAGCTAACCGATCGCTGCAGCTGTACATAGTCTATTGGTAAATAGCCCACCCATTTTCACCTACCTCATCCCCATACTGTTTTTATTTATTTATTTTTCTGCTCTTTTGCACACCAATATCTCTACCTTTACATAACCATCTGATCATTTATCACTCCAGTGTTAATCTGCATAATTGTAATTATTTGCCTACCTTCTCATGCCTTTTGCACACAATGTATATATAGACTCCCCCTTTTTTCTACTGTGTTATTGACTTGTTAATTGTTTACTCCATGTGTAACTCTGTGTTGTCTGTTCACACTGCTATGCCTTATCTTGGCCAGGTCGCAGTTGCAAATGAGAACTTGTTCTCAACTAGCCTACCTGGTTAAATAAAGGTGAAATAAAAAAATAAAAAAAAAAACTGCGCCCGGCCCGCCACAGGAGTCGCTGGTGCGCGATGAGACAAGGACATCCCTACCGACCAAGCCCTCCCTAACCCGGACGATGCTAGGCCAATTGTGCTTCGCCCCACGGACCTCCCGGTCGCGGCCGGTTACGACAGAGCCTGGGCGCGAACCCAGGGACTCTGATGGCAGCTGGCGCCCTTAACCACTGCGCCACCCGGGAGGCTCTCACTAAAGTTATTAATGAATATAATTGAGCTTAAGGGCAATGAACCACAGGATTGGGCTTCTATCTGAATACACGTTGACTCTTGTCTGTTTGTGATCCATGTTAGCATGTTGCGGATTTGGGCAGACCAGTAGTACAATTGAAGGGAGGGAAGGGCAAGACCACCCTTAGATTCAGGTTTCGATAGAGTGGAAAACTTGATCCTAGGTTTTTTTATTGCCCCATATAAATTTGGTGATGCTTTGGTTAGTTGTTTTGAAGAAGGAAACTGGGAGATAGCATGGGAGCATCTGAAATAAGTAGTTCAATCTAGGGAGGACGTACATACGGATTACATTAATTCTTCCTACTAAGCTAATTGGGAGGGAGATCCAGGTTTGGAGATCGTTCTTGATTCGATTCAGGAGTGGAAGATAATTTTCCTTAAAAAGGCTATTCAGATCTGGTGTTATGAAGATCCCGAGGTATTGAAACCCCTGTGTTTTCCATTGGAAAGGACATAGTGTCTTCATAGAGCTGGTGAGTGTAATATTGAGAGGGCAGACAGTGGATTTGTTAAAATTGATCTTATAACCTGAAAACTTGCCATACTGAGCAATTGTGTCTAAAATGAGAGGGAGGGATTTCTCAGGGTTGGATATGTAGAGCAAGACATCATCCGCGTAAAGCGAAATCTTGTGCTGCAGGCCGCCTGCAGAAACACCCATAATACTTGGATTGCTCCTTATCAGCTCTGCCAGAGGCTCCGCCCCCAACAAGTAGAGCAGGGGGGACAGCGAGCACCCTTGTCTTGTTCCCCGTTCCAGAGGGAATCTGTCAGAGTTCAGTCCATTAGTAGTCACAATGGCATTTGGATGAGAGTATAGTGATTTGATCCATTTAATACAATTTGGGCCCATATTAAACTTTTCTAAGACTGAAAACAGAAAGCTCCACTCCATCCTGTCAAACGCCTTCTCAGCATCCAGTGAAGCCAACAGGACAGGGGTGTGGAACACCTTCTCAGCATCCAGTGAAGACAGCAGGACAGGGGTAAGGAACACCTTCTAAGCATCCAGTGAAGCCAGCAGGACAGGGGTGTGGAACACCTTCTCAGCATCCAGTGAAGCCAGCAGGACAGGGGTGTGGAACACCTTCTCAGCATCCAGTGAAGCCAGCAGGACAGGGGTGTGGAACACCTTCTCAGCATCCAGTGAAGACAGCAGGACAGGGGTAAGGAACACCTTCTCAGCATCCAGTGAAGCCAGCAGGACAGGGGTGTGGAACACCTTCTCAGCATCCAGTGAAGCCAGCAGGACAGGGGTGTGGAACACCTTCTCAGCATCCAGTGAAGACAGCAGGACAGGGGTATGGAACACCTTCTCAGCATCCAGTGAAGCCAGCAGGACAGGGGTGTGGAACACCTTCTCAGCATCCAGTGAAGCCAGCAGGACAGGGGTGTGGAACACCTTCTCAGCATCCAGTGAAGACAGCAGGACAGGGGTGTGGAACACCTTCTCAGCATCCAGTGAAGCCAGCAGGACAGGGGTGTGGAACACCTTCTCAGCATCCAGTGAAGCCAGCAGGACAGGGGTGTGGAACACCTTCTCAGCATCCAGTGAAGCCAGCAGGACAGGGGTGTGGAACACCTTCTCAGCATCCAGTGAAGCCAGCAGGACAGGGGTGTGGAACACCTTCTCAGCATCCAGTGAAGCCAGCAGGACAGGGGTGTGGAACACCTTCTCAGCATCCAGTGAAGCCAGCAGGACGGGTAAGGAACACCTTCTCAGCATCCAGTGAAGCCAACAGGACAGGGGTAAGGAACACCTTCTCAGCATCCAGTGAAGCCAGCAGGACAGGGGTGTGGAACACCTTCTCAGCATCCAGTGAAGCCAGCAGGACAGGGGTATGGAACACCTTCTCAGCATCCAGTGAAGCCAGCAGGACAGGGGTATGGAACACCTTCTCAGCATCCAGTGAAGCCAGCAGGACAGGGGTATGGAACACCTTCTCAGCATCCAGTGAAGCCAGCAGGACGGGTAAGGAACACCTTCTCAGCATCCAGTGAAGCCAACAGGACAGGGGTAAGGAACACCTTCTCAGCATCCAGTGAAGCCAGCAGGACAGGGGTGTGGAACACCTTCTCAGCATCCAGTGAAGCCAGCAGGACAGGGGTATGGAACACCTTCTCAGCATCCAGTGAAGCCAGCAGGACAGGGGTAAGGAACACCTTCTCAGCATCCAGTGAAGCCAGCAGGACAGGGGTAAGGAACACCTTCTCAGCATCCAGTGAAGCCAGCAGGACAGGGGTAAGGAACACCTTCTCAGCATCCAGTGAAGCCAGCAGGACAGGGGTGTGGAACACCTTCTCAGCATCCAGTGAAGCCAGCAGGACAGGGGTGTGGAACACCTTCTCAGCATCCAGTGAAGCCAGCAGGACAGGGGTCTTCTGTGCGTTTACTTGATCAATAATATCAAAAAGACGGTGAATGTTATCAGACGAGTATCTGTCTCTAATAAATCCAGTTTTTTTCCTCTTTTATTATTTTGTTTAGTCTTTTGGCGAGCAATTTGGTAATTATTTTATAGTTGAAATCCAACAAGCTTATGGGCCGGAAGGACGAGCAGGATAGGGGGTCCTTGTCCTTTTTTTAGCAACACTGTAATGCGAGCTGTGTGCATTGAGTCTGGGAGAACTCTGTTTTTTTAAAAATCCTCCAGCATTGGCATGAAGATAGGGCAGGAGAATCTTTATTGTCTTGTGTGTAGTTGTCTATCCATGTAGTTACCAATGTATGGAACACTTCATTTGATAGCATGGAGGTGTTGAATTTCCAGCTCTTTGACCTCGGGATGTTTTTGCAGAGGTCAAAGCGGAGGTGGACAAAGGCGTGATCTGAAAGTGCTATGGGTCCGATTGTACATGTGGCTGAATTTATGAAACTCTTTGGGATAAAAATGTAATCTATACGGGAGTAGGTGTTATGGACATTAGAGTAGTATGTATAGTCCATAGATGAGCTATTAGTCTCTCTCCATATATCTATCAGTCCCATCTCTTTAGTAAGAGAGTTCAACATCTTTGCAGATCTAGGATTTGTGGTGGGGACTTGAGATAATTTGTCTAGGGTTGGGTTGAGGGTACAATTAAAATCTCCGGCCACCACGCCAAAGGAGACACAATGCTCATTGAACAGGGTTATCATTTTTGACATGAAGGCAGGAGTATCTGTGTTAGGGTGATATGTTTAATATAGTGACCCAGTTATCAAAATAAATCTCCCCTCCGGATCAGATATGTTTTTGTCAATTATGAATGGAACATTTTTATGGATAAGTATGGCTGTGCCTCTACTGTTTGATTTGAAAGATGAGAAATACACCTGTCCCACCCAAGCTCTGCGGAGTTTGGCATGTTCAGCATCACAGAGGTGTGTCTCTTGTAATAGCGATGTCTGCTTTTTCCTTTTTTAGAGCACATAGTATCTTTTTCCGTTTTATTGCATGTCCTAGACCATGGCAGTTCCATGTCAATAGATTTAAGGTACTAGTCATCGTCATCGAACAGTAATCGAACTTTAGTGCAAGTCATCGCTGGGTAAAAATGGATAGTAATTACAGCTGCGTTCACATAAAAGGAAAATAAATGGTGTACATAAAAAAATAATCTCTGAACACCCCAGCAGAGTTCCCAAACAACTCGACATATCCCATTGGATCTATAACCCCCCCCCCTCTCAATTCTGTGTTCCGAATAAAACAAGAACCGGGAACAGTTAGCAACGCACAACGTCTCCCCCTCCCCACCAAAGAAATGCCTCATCCTCTCCACCCCGCATTGAGTAAATGACAACGTCTCCCTCTCCCCACCAAAGAAATGCCTCATCCTCTCCACCCCGCATTGAGTAAATGACAACGTCTCCCTCTCCCCACCAAAGAAATGCCTCATCCTCTCCACCCCGCATTGAGTAAATGACAACGTCTCCCTCTCCCCACCAAAGAAATGCCTCATCCTCTCCTCTCCGCCCCGCATTGAGTAAATGACAACGTCTCCCTCTCCCCACCAAATAAATGCCTCCTCCTCTCCACCCCGCATTGAGTAAATGACAACGTCTCCCTCTCCCCACCAAAGAAATGCCTCATCCTCTCCTCTCCGCCCCGCATTGAGTAAATGACAACGTCTCCCTCTCTCCACCAAAGAAATGCCTCATCCTCTCCACCCCGCATTGAGTAAATGACAACGTCTCCCTCTCTCCACCAAAGAAATGCCTCATCCTCTCCGCCCCGCATTGAGTAAATGACAACGTCTCCCTCTCCCCACCAAAGAAATGCCTCATCCTCTCCACCCCGCATTGAGTAAATGACAACGTCTCCCTCTCCCCAACAAAGAAATGCATAATCCTCTCCACCCCGCATTGAGTAAATGACAACGTCTCCCTCTCTCCACCAAAGAAATGCCTCATCCTCTCCTCTCCGCATTGAGTAAATGACAACGTCTCCCTCTCTCCACCAAAGAAATGCCTCATCCTCTCCACCCCGCATTGAGTAAATTACAACGTCTCCCTCTCTCCACCAAAGAAATGCCTCATCCTCTCCACCCTGCATTGAGTAAATGACAACGTCTCCCTCTCCCCACCAAAGAATTGCCTCATCCTCTCCACCCCGCATTGAGTAAATGACACAGTTGCCCTCGTCCAGACCACAGTAAAAGAGGGGAGAAAAATTAAATCAATAGCCCAGCCTATATATACCTCCCCCAAAGGACATAGGGAACCCCAAGTAATAATAGCAACAAAAAAACAGGGAAATAAAAGTAGGCTGAAACATTAGTAGGCCTAGGTTAGGCTATAGAGCCCATCCCTCTCAGTTAAAGGAAAATAAATGTAAATTGGACGGCTATAATGACATTTAGGGGGTGGGTCTTTGGATATCGGCTATATGTTGTCTTATCTCCTTTAGTAATGGCATTAATCGCATTTAGTCATTGGTCCGTTTCTCATTGACCAGGATTGTCTTTCAAAAAACGTTTTGCCTCTTTGGGAGTTTTGAAGTGTCGCAAGGCTCCTTGGTGAAGAATCCTGAGCTTGTTTGGGTATTTGAATCCCCTGAAGATGCCTCGGTCAATTGAGTATTGCTTCACTTCGTCAAACTCTCTGCGCTTTCGGCGTATTCCAGCTGACAGGTCCTGGTGTAAAGTGAGTTTGGCGTTTCCCACTGTGATGGTGTTGTTTTTCGCCGCCTGTAGGACTCGTTCCTTGTCGATGAATCTCAGGAAACATATGGTGATTGGGCGCAGTGGTTGTCTGGCTGCTGGTGGGGGCCTCAGTGCTCGGTGAGCTCTCTCGAGTTCTATGGGCCTGTCGGTGGACAGGTGGAGCCACTCGGGAAGTTTGTCTTGCAGGTAGCGGATCAGTGGCATGTTTCCCTTTTTCGCCCAGATTGAATAGAACACAATTATTCCTTCGCCCCCTGTTTTCCAGGTCTTCTGTTTTCTCTTCCAGATGCTCGATTTTCTTTTTAGCATATGCTATAGTTTCCATGGCATCTGTCAATAAGTTTTCCATGGATAGGATTCGCCCCTCTGCCTCGTCCAGGTGCCCCGCGTTTCTGGTTATCTTGTTGTTGATGTCAGGCAAAGTGTTTTCCAGGATTGTCACCTTGACCCCTATCGCACTGAGCTGAAAGTTAATGGCATCTAATTTGGTGTTTAGTTCTGTACGTTGGGATCTGAACTCAGAAAGGATGTCTTCGACAGAGTGCGAGGTCGGCATTCGTTGTGCCTCGGGGGGGAGCGGGTTCTCTTGCTCCTGGCTAATGGCGCTAGTTTTTTCTGAAGCTAGCTTCTTTTTGGAGGCTTTTTCCGTCGCTAATGCTCGAGTCCGGGTAAAGCAGTATGAGCAGTATGAGCAGTATGAGCAGTATGACAGTATGACAATACACAGTGCCTTCGGAAAGTATTCAGACTTTTTCCACATTTTACCTCATTTACCTCATTTACATAACTATTCAGACCCGAAATTGAGTTCAGGTGTATCCTGTGGTAAATTCAAATGATTGGACATGATTTGGAAAGGCACGCACCTGTCTATATAACGTTCCAGGAATTGTCCGTAGAGCTCCTAGACAGGATTGTGTCGAGGGACAGATCTGGGGAAGGGTACCAAAACATTTCGATAACATTGAAGGTCCCCAAGAACACAGTGGCCTCCATCATTCTTAAATGGAAGAAGTTTGGAACAACCAAGACTCTTCCTAGAAATGGCCGCCCTGCCAAACTGAGCAATCGAGGGAGAAGGGCCTTGGTCAGGGAGGTGACCAAGAACCCGATGGTCACTCTGACAGAGCTCTAGAGTTCCTCTGAGGAGATGGGAGTACCTTCCAGAAGGACAAACATCTCTGCAGCACTCCACCAATTAGGCCTTTATGGTACAGTGGCTAGACGGAAGCCACTCCTCAGTAAAAGGCACATGACAGCCCACTTGGAGTATGCCAAAAGGCACCTTAAGACTCTCAGACCATGAGAAACAAGATTCTCTGGTCTGATGAAACCAAGATTGAACTCGTTGGCCTGAATGCATGGTGGTGGCCGCATCATGCTGTGGGGGTGTTTTTCAGTGGCAGGGACTGGGAGACTAGTCAGGATCAAGGCAAAGATGAACGGAGCAAAGTACAGCGGGATCCTTGATGAAAACCTGCTTCAGAGCGCTCAGGATCTCAGACTGCGGTATGGTTCACCTTCTAATAAGATAATGACCCTAAGCACACAGCCAAGACAACGCGGGAGTGGCTTTGGGAAAAGTCTGTGAATGTCCTTGAGTGGCCTAGCCAGAGCCTGGACTTGAACCCAATCGAACATCTCTGTAGAGACCTGAAAATAGCTGGGCAGCAACGCTACCCATCCAAGGTGACAGAGCTTGAGAGGATCTGCAGAGAAGAATGGGAGTAAATGTGATATCTGTTTTTTTTTTATTATTAATAAATTTGAAAAAATTCTAAAAAAAAACATTTTTGCTTTGTCATTATGGGGTATTGTGTGTAGATTGTTAAGGGAAAAAATTATTTTATACATTTTTGAATAATACTTTCCGAAGGCACTGTATAGGCTATCTGCATGTTGACAGAGACACCAGTCGTGACACCAGTGGTACCTGGAGAAGTGGGTATACTCAAATTTAGTCAAAAACATCCCGAAAGACGAAGAAAAAGCGCCCTGTGTGAAAAATTCTATGACAAACAGTGACATACCTAAAATTATAAATCCCATATTGGTATTTCAGTCAGGCCAACCCAAGCTGTACTGTGCGAGTAGGCTAATAGTAGGCCTACTATTGAAATAGATAAGAGGCTGTCAACTGAGTCAGAAGTTCATAGCATTCTGAGTCACACTTTTTTAATAGAAAAACACTGGATGTTCTAAGTCCACAACAACACTTAAACCACATCAGGAGACCCCTTTTGAGGTCTGGGAAAATCACTTTTTATTTATTTTTGAGTGTATTTACCCTTTAATTAAACTATGCAGGCACCTGGCACTGTTGTTTCTGTAGAGCACATGAAATGGAGTTTGCAAAACAAATGGCCACAAATAATCATGATATCATATCATTCTGCCAGGTAGGCATAGACTACTTCGTAGCTAGTAAACATTTAATTGAGAAGGTTTTCGGCAAAGCCTTTGCATCAACCAGAAGACAGTTAGGCCTATCATTAGCATGGCTATATTTTTCCTCTTCCTTAAATGTTTGAAACCTGGACATTTTACTTCATATTATGAGGCATGTCTTACCTTGCTTCAAAGTAGCCTATAACCAAAATCCCACCATAGAAAGATGGAGGCAGTTATTTCATAAAGACTTCCTCATATGTGCTCCCCTGTTCTATTGGTTTTCAAATCAACTTTAATTGTCTAGCAGCCAAAGATATTATCCTAGTCATATTAGCAACCCATGATAGTTGTTGCATCTTTAGATCTCCCCTCTTTATACATTTCAAACAGATATTTCCATTTCTGCCCATTAAACCTCTTGCATGTGCAGTGTGGATATTAGAATGGAGTTTTCCCGCAAATTGCATTTTGGAACATTTGCGCATGGGCCTACCACTGTGTGCACATTGCTATCCTTAAAATGTCAAGAAATAACAGTTGATCAGCATTTTAAGCTAAACATTCTGATCTGTTCCATCAGCCAAAAAGTTTTGGGCCACTGTAAAATCGATGGAGAATAAGAGAACCTCCTCCCAGCTGCCCACTGCACTGAGGCTAGGAAACACTGTCACCCCCGATCAATCCACGATAATCGAGAATTTCAAAAAGCATTTTTATACGGCTGGCTTTGCTTTCTACCTGGCTACCCCTACCACGGCCAACGGCTCTGCACCCCCCGCAGCAACTTGCCCAAATCCGGCCCTTCTTTGGACACTGTATTGGAGGCCTTCTGTGGCCTCCAACTGCTCTTAAATGCAAGTAAAACTAAATGCATGCTTTTCAACCGATCGCTGCCCGCACCCGCCCTCCCGACTAGCATCACTAGTCTGGACGGTTCTGACTTAGAATATGTGGACTACAACTACCCAGGTGTCTGGTTAGACTGTAAACTCTCCTTCCAGACTCACATTTAAGCCAATCCAAAATTAAATCTCGAATCGGCTTCCTATTTCTCAACAAAGTCTCCTTCACTCATGCTGCTAAACAAACCCTCGTAAAACGGACTATCCTACCGATCCTTGACTTCGGCGATGTCATTTACATAATAGCCTCCAACACTCTACTCAGCAAATTGGATGTAGTCTATCACAGTGCAATCCATTTTGTCACAAAAGCGCCATATACTACCCACCACTGCAACCTGTATGCTCTTGTTGGCTGGCCCTCACTTCATATTCATCGACAAACCCACTGGCTCCAGGTCATCTATAAGTCTTTGCTAGGTAAAGCCCCGCCTTATCTCAGCTCACTGGTCACCATAGCAACATCCACCCGTAGCACTCGCTCCAGCAGGTACAGTATATTTCACTGGTCTTCCCCAAATCCAACTCCTACCTTTGGCCGCCGTTCCTTCCAGCTCTCTGCTGCCAATGACTGGAACAAATTGCAAAAATCACTGAAGCTGGAGACATATCTCCCTCACTAACTTCAGCTGTCAGAGCAGCTTACCGATCACTGCATCTACACAGCCCATCTGTAAATAGCCCATCCAACTACCTCATTCCCCAAATTGTTATTTATTTTTGCTCTTTTTGCACCCCATTATCTCTACTTGCACATCATCATCTGCACATCTATCACTCCAGTGTTAATGGTAAATTGTAATTATTTCACCACTATGGCCAATTTATTGCCTTACCTCCCTAATCTTACTACATTTGCACACACTCTACATAGAAAAATCTATTGTGTTTTTTTTCTCGTGCTATTGACTGTACGTTTGTTTATCCCATGTGTAACTAACTCTGTGTTGTTGTTGTTGTCGCTCTGCTTTGCTTTATCTTGGCCAGGCCGCAGTTGTAAATGAGAACTTGTTCTCAACTGGCCTACCTGGTTAAATAAAGGTGAAATGAAAATGTAAAATTAAAAAACGTAATTGTTATGGCGTATACCTGCACTACACTACTTTGATAAGCATTGTTGAGATTAAGAAGTGAGTATACGCAATGGCCACAAAAAAAATACGTATTCCTGCGTATACACGTATTCCTGCGTATACCCTCCACTACACCACTGAGAGACACTATCCAGGATGTTTACTACTAACTAAATAGAGAGGGCAATGCTATCAATAGCTTAGCAGCCTCCATTGTTGTAGCCTACAAATGACATGAATGAATACGAAAGCTGTGAAAAAAACCTGACTGTTTGGTCAGACTACTCGAATGACAGGTGAAGCTACCTGTACGAAGGCGCAGGAAATGCAAGGAACGGAACACCAGAAGGCCCTATGCCAGATCACCAGAAAAATCACCCTCAACTGTTTGATTGCCATTCAAATTGTGCAATCAAACTGCTGCTCATGCTTCGAGGCGATATTTATTTATAACAATGTTTCATCAGGTATCCCATATCCCAGGTGGGGGTGGAAGGTCCTATATATAAGGGCAGTACTCAGTGACATCACTTCCTGAAACAGGAGGTAAAAAATGTATAACATAGTTTCACAATATTACCCACTGGAGAAAAAGGAAACTTTCTTGGACAAAGTTCTGGAGGGTGGACAACGTGCTCAATGCAGCTTCATGTACAAATGCAACTAATTTACCCACCCCTGCACAGGACAAAGATTTAAGATCAAGGGCCTGATTACCTGCATGTCCGCCAATGTTATTTACATGTTGCAATGTCCTTGGTGGTCTGTCTTACATTGGGAAAACCCATAGAAGCCTTAAGACATGGATCAGTGAGCACCACAGCAATATTCGGACAGGTGAGACAAAAAATCTGGTTGCTGTTCCTTTTGTACAAGCTGGACATCCTATTAGTTCTCTGAGATACATTGGAATAGAAATGGTCAAGATGTCATGCAGTGGAGAGGACATTGACAGGAAACTTCTTCAAAGGGAATCTTTCTGAATCCACAGGCTCAACACACTCTCCTCTTGGCCTTAACGAGGAGTTTGACTTGAAACCGGTTTTATAGTTTCAATATGTCCAAATTGTGTTTTTTTAAATAATATTTTGTGTATGTATATTACTGTAAATATTGATCACATTTCTTATGTACGATCATATATTTTGATACATTGAATGTTTATATTGTGAAACTATGTTATATATTTTTACCTCCTGTTACAGGAAGTGATATCACTGAGAACTGGCACAATATATAGGACCTTCCAACCCCACCTGGGATATGGATGCCTGATGAAGACCTAAGGGTCGAAACATTATAAAAAAATATCACCTGGGAGCATGAGCAGCAGTGTTTTCTGTGATAATGATCTACCCTTCTTAAAACCGATATAGGCTTATATTTACACTTTCCCAGCAATTTGGGGAGACACCAGATGAGCCAGGCATATCATGAGATTGGTGCACAAATGAGAATCAAACACAGCAAATTCACTTGCTTGCTGCAAGGAGAAAAAAATAACATTTCAATGGTATTTTCAATTATCCCACATAAATGTTGGTGACATTGCAAAGTAAGTAGGTCAATTAGGAACAACAGTACAACTTAGAAAACTATTAGAAGTGTACTTGTGATATGGGTATTTTATCCATATGTTATTAGAAACCCGTAATACTACAGTAATAGCCAAAAATAAATATATTCTCTCTCTCTCTCTCTCTCTATATATATATATATATATATATATATATATATATATATATATATATATATATATATATATATATATATATATATAGAGAGAGAGAGAGAGAGAGAGAATATATATATTTTTGGCTATTACTGTAGTATTACGGGTTTCTAATAACATATATATATATATAGAGAGAGAGAGAGAATATATTTATTTTTGGCTATTACTATATATACACCTATTTGTTTTGCATTTAAGCACCAAAGGGAGTTTAGCATTACATCGAGTTCGACTATGCAAGTGCTCTTGAGAGAGCTTGGCAATAATAGGATGATTATTTTAGACTAAGCCAAGTTGAACAAGATCAGAGAATATCATTACGCCTATACATTCCTACTGGCGAAATAACTCATGTTGAAAGTAGCCTGCGCTTCCATGAACAGTGTGTCAAATAATAAACATCATCACTGTGTTGTTGAAGGGGGAGGACCGTTGAGTGAGTGTGAGTGCGTACATGAAAACAAAAACACAGACACGGGCAGCGCTCAGGGTAGTTAAAAACTATCCTCTGCTTTGTCCAACGTGAAAGGAGATATAGCCTAGTCTTGATAAGGCATTCTGCAATCAGTTTAATGAGTACACAATAACGTTATCTGAATCTTACCCGTCTTTGCGCTTAGCTTTATAAACGTGCCCGTAGGTGCCTCGACCCACTTTGCAACCTTCATATTCGAACAGATCTTCTACCTTCTCTCGTTCGGCTGCGAGCTTTGTTTTGAAGTCGTAATCCATTTGAACCCATAAATATTTCTTAATTTACAATAAAATAAAATATGAATTATAACATGCATTAATTAAATAATATGATCGTTTTATTCCCCCACCATTTCCTTGTTTGGGATTTTGGTCTGCTCCGCTTAATGTTCACTGGCTCGTTGACGTTTCTAATTGACACGCAAGGCTTTCTGGGGAGCGTAGTTTACAAAAGCATTAGCTTGCCTTATCAACATGGAAGTAAAAGGTCTGTGAAACTACACTCCGCATTTCGCGCTGCGTTACTGCACTTGCGTACTCATGAACGCGCTAAGAAAATGTGTGGATCAGTTGTAACATTTCATGTTTTGTATACAACAAATGTGTAATCCTTTTGAAGTTTGAGCGAACATGTGCAGGTCTCCAATATGTGTTTGAATAGAAAAGAGGTATATTGAAGTAGCTTCAACTGGAGGGATAGGTTGTACTATACAATCCCACCTGTGACATCTATTAGTTTTAGCCTTTTGCTTTTATACAAGAGAGGTAGGCTACATGTAGCAAATCTGCATGTAATTTGTCATCTGTAAAAAAATATGCATATGCAATCATATTACACTATTATGACATCCACCATAACTCGTTTATGAAGAACAGAAGTAGGCCTAGATACCTTTATTAATTATATTTATTACGTTTATTTGGCAGGGACAATGAACAACAAAAGCATGTCCCAGAGCACTGAGAGAACATGTGTCGCACCAGATTTAGCTAATAGCTCATTTCCATCTGTAGTCCCTAAAACGTCTAGACATCGGTGAACATCTAGACATGGAAACATTATATACAAAACAGAAAAACAGAAATACACCATACAGTTAAAAAAAACAGAGATCAGGACATATAAACTTGTTTCAACACAGAAGTCAAAACAATGCCCATAGAATCACATTGCTATTGGATAGAACATGTAATACACCTATACAAAATAAATATAAAAAACGAAATATTGTACATAGCCCAGTTAACGCACGTATTGAAATGGCACCTATGTATATACTAATGTGTCTTCTATTGCATTACAATTCAGTAGGCCCTATGGCCTTTTAAGTTAAAATCAATGAGCGCATGACTGATTGGACTTCATTTAAAAAAAATGTCTCAGTCGAGAAGGCTTTGAAGGTGCTACATGTTTTGAGAGCAGACGGGAACAGTTTACCTGAACGCAGAGTAGCGTTTATTATCAGGGAAAAATGGCATATCTGCCAATTAAATGTATTATCGTTTAAAATTGGAGATTGGCAATGTACAATTTTGTCATGCTGACAGTTGCCACTGCCAATCGCCACTTCATTAGCAAGAACCCAGCAACGTGATTCGACTAACGTGGGGGTGACGTTATAGGCTGGGTGAATAAAACCAATACGCGTCCCCTTTTCTGCGCTTTACACAGTATGGCCGGCGATATTAGCTAGCACTTGCTTTACAGTATTCTCTGTAAAAGGGAAGACGGTTAAACCAAGAAATTACACCTGGATTGCTAAAGGACTGTACTTAATAAATTATAACGATCAAACAAGGGCTAATTCAATTGAAAACGTAACCGACGTTTAATTTCTGTTGGTGTCTGTTAACTCACGATGGAAGCGAACGGTGCACACTTCTTCGAGGGAACCGAGAAGCTGTTGGAGGTGTGGTTCTCCCGGCAAGATGAGATCAAAGGAACAGGGGATCTCCGTACCATCCCAAGGTTTGTGAAGTCGAGATGTGATTAATACATTCTGCCTTTGGCTAGCTAGTTAACTAAGCTACTAACATTAGCCCCCGTGCTCCAGAAATCCGTTCACTCAAGAAGACTGGATGGCGATTCAACCCTCAACACGCGCTAGAAAGAAACATTGTAACGAGGATTTATTTATCTAGTTAACTGGGCCCGTTATTAAAGACTACGGTTCTCGTAAACCACAATCTTTCACTGACATGTCATGTGGTGGCTAATGTGATCACGCAGTGCTAGCCAGCTGGTTAGCTAAATTCAGATAACATCGTCACTCATGAATTACCATCCCCCACACTGACCACCACTAGCTTGGCATTTGCTTAGGGAACGAACGCGGTAGCCGAGTCATTCATTCATGCGGTTCAGTCAGCTGCTGACTAATGCCCGCTACTGCCATTCATTAGCTCTCCAGTAATACTAATTATCCAATGTTTAGAAACGTATTTGAATATTGCATGTACCATCAATGCAATGTTAAGTATTCCAATTTGCAAGCTAGCAAATTGTTTTGGCAAGAAAAGTGGTCAGATTGGGGTGAGTTTGACAGCGCGGGTTTTTCGCATACTGCGCATGCATTGGTGTTCGATGTATCCATGCTAGGGGTGATGATCTCAACATGTTGCCCACGGATTTGATTTGACACTAAACACGCGAAATAGCTCATTGTCTTTATGCAATCTTGTATCTTATGTAACCAGGTAGCTAGGTAAGTCTACAACGCAACTTCTGAAGTTGTTGGTGTCATTGTGTATCTTCTGGCTAGCTGTAGTAATTTTCCATTTCACTTCTCTGCGTCACGATGTGGTACTGTAGCGCCTTGTGGCGCCTATTCTCTGATATGCCGCATTGGCAATCATGGTCTCTCGCCGCTGAAGATTTACAACCTCTGCAATGCACAATGAACGAAGGCCATTAACAGACTAAAGCGATATCTACCATTATACCTGATCAGTTTGAGTTGATTGCCAACCACTTAGCTGAGAAGCCAATCTTCACTAGTGTAATTTACCCAATCGGGATCAATGCAATAATGAACTTTAAATTAAACTAACGCTTGTAGTTGCTGTTACTTGTACATACCCATGCATGGGGCCATCTAAATTGTATTTACAAAACCCTTCAAACTAGGCCTATTTGCATTGCCCTAATCAGTGGTGTAAAAATACTTCAAAGTACTACTTAAGTCGTTTTTGGGGTTCTGTACATTACTTTACTATTTATATTTGACAACTTTAAGTTCATTACCTGCCTAAAGAAAACACTACTTTTTACTCCATACATTTTCTCTGCAACCCAAAAATACTTGTTACATTTTGAATGCTTAGTAGGACAGGAAAATTGTCCAGTTAACTAACTTATGGTATCACGAAAACAACATCCTTGGTCATCCCTACTGCCTCTGACCTGGCAGACTCAGTAAACACATGCTGCTTTCGTCAGTTATGTCAGTGTTGGAATGTGCCACTCTAAATGAAGAAAAAAAAGTGCAATCTGGTTTGCTTTAATATAAGGGATTTATACTTTTGATACTGAAGTATATTCATAACCAAATACTTTTGGACGCTCACTGTATATTACTGGTTAACTTAATAGAAAATGACTCAAGTCATCTTTACTTTTAGTCAGGTATGACAATTGGGTACTTTTTCTACCACTGGCCCTAATATCTAATAAAGAACACGTGTCAACCATGTTGAATTATTTCAATGCTCTTGTTTTTAATACGATTGAGTCCTCATTTTTATTTAACCATTATTTTACTAGGTAAGGTGACCTGAACACATTCTCATTTACAGCAACAACCTGGGGAATAGTTACGTCAGGTGAATGAGCCAATTGGAAGTTGGGGATTATTAAGTAGTCATGATCAGAACCAGATTGCAAATTTAACCAGGACACTGGGCTAACACCCCTAATCTTACGATAGGTACCATGGAAGCTTTAGTGACCACTGAGCCAGGACACCTGTTTAACGTCCCATCGGAAAGACTGCTCCCAACACAGGGCAATGTGCCCAATCACTGCCTTGGGCACTTGGAATGTTATTTTTTAGACCAGAGGAAAGAGTGCCTCCTACTGACCCTCCAACACCACTTCCAGCAGCATGCTTGTGGCCTGAACCTTTGCTGCCAATCCTCAAATATTTGACTTGAATAACTTGTTGACAAGAGGCCACTTCTTTAAGGTTCCTCAAGGCGTTTGCATGCTTCCCAGTCGAAACAGCGTAGCGTTTGCATACATTAGTACTCAATTCTGTGACCGTTTTTGTTAGTTTTGGACTTGGATGAATATTTGTTTGGCTGTTTGCTGGATATTTACGGGAACTGGAACAGGCTGTTGTAAGTGTTGCTCCAGAGTATCCCATACATGCTCAATGAGTGATGTCTGAGTATGGTATGGAGGCCATGAAATAACTTTTACATTTTCAGCATCCAGGAATTGTGTACAAATCCTTGCAACATGGGGCTGTGTATTATCATGCTGAAACATGAGGTGGTGGCGGATGAAGGGCATGACAATGGGCTTCAGGACCTCATGGTATCTCTGTGCATAAAATGCAATTGTTCGTCCGTAGCTTACGCATGCCCATACCATAACCCCACCGCCACCATGGGGCACTCTGTTCACAACGTTGACACCAGCAAACCGCTTGCCCACACAATGCTGCCTGCCCGGTACAGCTGAAACCGGGATTCATCTGTGAACACATTTCTCCAGCGTGCCAGTGTCCATCGAAGGTGAGCATTTGCCCAATGAAGACGACGAGCATGCAGCTGAGCTTCTCTGACGGTTTCTGCAAAAGGTCTGTCTGTGCAAACCTGTATTTTCATCAGCTGTCCTAGTAGCTTCTCGGACGATCCCGCATGTGAGGAAGCCAGATGTGGAGTTCCTGAGCTGGCGTGATTACACGTGGTCTGCGGTTGTGAGGCCGGTTGGACGTACTGCCAAATTCTAACACAGCAGGTAGCTTATAGTAGGGAAATTAACATTTTAAATTCTCTGGCAACAGCTCTGGTGGACATTCCTACAGTCTCAGCATGCCAAATGCACACACTTGAGACATCTGTGGCATTGTGTTGTGACAACTGCACATTTTGTGGCTTTTTATTGTGCCCAGCACAAGGTGCACCTTTGTAATGATCATGCTGTTTAATCAGCTTCCTGACATGCCACACCTGTCAGGTGGATGGGTTATCTTGGCAAAGGAGAAACTCACTAACAGGGATGTGAACAAATTTGAGTGGTAAGCTTTTCTGCTATCTTATAGTCCAGCTCAAACATGGGACGAACACTTTACATGTTGCTTTTAACATTTTTTGTTCAGTGTAGTAATGGAATGGCAATTGCCATAATATAAGTCCATTCCAATACATGTGATTTCATTGAATGAGAAGGACTGATAAATGGTTATTCACCTGCCTCTGTGGCAAGGTTCATGGCTACTGTTGCCAATCCAAGGGAAAGCCAGGGTTTTCATGGTTAACATATGGTTAGGAATGACGACGGGTATTAACTTACAGCCAAGGAAGATTAACAGATCGGCGGCAGTGGATGCTGGACGCCTGCCAATGTCCAACTAAGTCCACAAGGGCATCTGATTCACAGATCTGTACCTTACACCCGCCTCTGTGCCACTGTCTTTCTCTGGGCTGAGTAGCAGCTAAAACTTTTCTTATGGTCAGCAGAAATGTTGGTGTTTTTTAACATTTCTCTTGGTATGGACGTCCGTCTGAGGATTGTTAATCAGCACGCCTGCCACTCTAATGGGGGAAGTCCACCTCATTTGACCTATATTGCGGGTTTTTAATACAAATGGTATTTCACATTTTATAAGAAAATAGTTCCCCAGATAGACTGGCCGTGTTTTGTTTTGAGAGGTGCCTATTGGCATTTATTTGCTGTGTTTTATCCTGACTTTCCATCAATACACTCTTGTCTGGGGAAACTTAACACTTCGTAACTACATTGTTCATGTCACACTCAATATGATACTTGACAGATGTTACAAGGGGTTTTTAGGGAAAGGTGTGATGCTCAAGAAACTCATTGACCCCCTGAAATAAGTCCCGGTTATGTAAAACGATCTCGCAATCATACAGTCCACAAAGTCTTGCTCAACAGGACCATGGTAACTGATTTCGTGACACGGTGGATTGATGGCTAAACCAAGGATGGGGCAACTTGATGGGGTGGAGCCCACAATCAACTCCTGGGGGGTTGCAGTGACTTGTGGGTCTGCGTAGACACATCCATACCCACACGTGCGGTCAGATCCGGCCCTGGCCTCGTATTCTAACTCAACAGTAAATTGAGACCCCGACTAGTTCTTCAAATATATTTAATTATTTTGTTTTTGGTAATTGATCTGTGGGCCTACATGGATGCATGCTGCCAGTTTCCCATTCCTGAGCTAAATTATTAACTTCTATTGACATCTGTATTTTAAACACTATTTGCAGTTGAACAGGATCTCAACCTTCTTGATTGATCTACCTATCTTTAACTGTTTTGGATGATCATAGTCATTACGAGGCCTAATCCCTACAGTTATTACCTAGAAGCGGTGGAGAAACTGGATTGTCATCTACCTGCTGTCTTGTGAGCAGGCTGTTGCTTAATAGTAGCCTGTAGTAGAGCAGGGAGCCTGTTGTGCCAGAGTGCACCTGCCTGCTGTTTGCACTGTTCCAGGGAATGCCAGGGCTCTGGACCTGTTTCAAAATCAACCTGAATATAGTACTGTAGGTTTTCTTTTCACTGTTATTAGCCTCAATCATTTGTTTATGTAAGTAAAGTGAGTTGGTTAGGCCTTTTTAAAATCTAAAGCAAGACATGAATTGTTAGACAGCCCTTATGGTTTGTTGGCTGATTAATTTCACTGTCTATTTAGTCATCAGTCACAGCAGTTAGACACCCCAAATGCCATGCCCAGAAATGTGAAATGATTAGCTTAATGTAAGATTGTTATTCAAATTGTCTGATGGCACTAGAACTACAGTCTAGCCTCTGACAGTTGCTTCTATTTTGAAAAAGCAAGTCTTGAACTATTAAATTGAGTGTGCTGCAGTGTTAAAACAAAAAACAAACATGAACAAATGCTTTTTGTCTTTCAGGTTTGAGTGGGACAAACTTCTGGAGAATGTGCACTGTTTGATCATAAGTGTGACAAAGACCGACAAGCAGGAAGCTTATATACTCAGGTGAGTAGCGACCGAATCCCTGTTCTGTTTACCACTGTCACCTTGGCTTGTCCCCATTTCAGAATAGAGAGCTGGGATTGCGTCATCTGTAATCGTCTCATTGTGAATGGCTGCATGGAAACTCTTCTCTCCCCTAGGGTGAAAGGACTGACTGAGCAGAGCTCTTTTTAGATCTCTCAGGTCTCCCTGCCTGTTCTGAAGCTCCTAATGACCTGGGTCTTATCTGAGCCCAGTTGAAAGATGGCTAAATGAGCACGCTGGCAGCGCACAAGCATATAAGGCACAAGTTGCCAATTTAGGTTCCTAGGAATCGATATCTGATGGTGAAATCTGCCCTTTGTGACACCAGTGTACTCTGACTGGTCTTTGGGGAAAGTCATTGCCAGTAAAAAGTACATGCCTGACCCTGGGTGTTAGTCTGGCTGCGGAGGCTGTTGTGAGAGGTCTCCACTCTCAGCTCCCTCTGCCGGTTAAGTCCCACCTACAACCGTCTGGTAACGAGGGGTGGGGTTGATCTGTCTAGCTGTTGCACAGACCTCGACCAGGCCGGGGCTAGCACAACGGAGTAGCGTTCTCCTTCACTCTTGAGGTTTGTTATGCGAATGGGACAGTGCTGATTCACGGGAGGACTACCTGTGACAGCTTTCTGTTTGACTGCAAGTAGACAACATTGGTGTTGTAATCCTACATATGCCCCACAAACTTCTTCCTTCTCACTAGTAGTGCTGGAAATGACCAGAGGCGACACAATATTATCACAATGCTTAGTTGGCAATACAATATGTATTGCAATTCGATACTGCAATTTTGTTGATTCGACGTTCCGAACAGATTACTCACTATACACGGAGTGTACCAAACATCAGGACCACCTTCCTAATATTGAGCTGACCTCCATAAGGCATCGTAGCTGGTCAGTCTGTCATGGAAAGCACATGTTCTTAATGTTTTGAACAATCAGGGAATACGTCTGCTGCAGAGACGATCGTTGAACTAGTGCCAAAAATAGTGATATTTTCAATGAGATACCATAGGCTATAATCGCAAAAAATATACACTGCTCAAAAAAATAAAGGGAACACTAAAGTAACACATCCTAGATCTGAATGAATTAAATATTCTTATTAAATACTTTTTTCTTTACATAGTTGAATGTGCTGACAACAATCACACAAATTTATCAATGGAAATCAAATGTATCAACTCATGGAGGTCTGGATTTGGAGTCACACTCAAAATTAAAGTGGAAAACCACACTACAGGCTGATCCAACTTTGATGTAATGTCCTTAAAACAAGTCAAAATGAGGCTCAGTAGTGTGTGTGGCCTCCACGTGCCTGTATGACCTCCCTACAACGCCTTGGCATGCTCCTGATGAGGTGGTGGATGGTCTCCTGAGGGATCTCCTCCCAGACCTGGACTAAAGCATCCGCCAACTCCTGGACAGTCTGTGGTGCAACGTGGCGTTGGTGGATGGAGCGAGACATGATGTCCCAGATGTGCTCAATTGGATTCAGGTCTGGGGAACGGGCGGGCCAGTCCATAGCATCAATGCCTTCCTCTTGCAGGAACTGCTGACACACTCCAGCCACATGAGGTCTAGCATTGTCTTGCAGTAGAAACCCAGGGCCAACTGCACCAGCATATGGTCTCACAAGGGGTCTGAGGATCTCATCTCGGTACTTAATGGCAGTCAGGCTACCTCTGGCGAGCACATGGAGGGCTGTGCGGCCCCCCAAAGAAATGCCACCCCACACCATGACTGACCCACTGCCAAACCGGTCATGCTGGAGGATGTTGCAGGCAGCAGAATGTTCTCCACGGCGTCTCCAGACTCTGTCACGTCTGTCACATGTGCTCAGTGTGAACCTGCTTTCATCTGAGAAGAGCACAGGGCGCCAGTGGCGAATTTGCCAATCTTGGTGTTCTCTGGCAAATGCCAAACGTCCTGCACGGTGTTGGGCTGTAAGCACAACCCCCACCTGTGGACGTCGGGCCCTCATACCACCCTCATGCAGTCCGTTTCTGACTGTTTGAGCAGACACATGCACATTTGTGGCCTGCTGGAGGTCATTTTGCAGGGCTCTGGCAGTGCTCCTCCTTGCATAAAGGCGGAGGTAGCGGTCCTGCTGCTGTGTTGTTTCCCTCCTACGGCCTCCTCCACGTCTCCTGATGTACTGGCCTGTCTCCTGGTAGCGCCTCCATGCTCTGGACACTACCCTGACAGACACAGCAAACCTTCTTGCCACAGCTCGCCTTGATGTGCCATCCTGGATGAGCTGCACTACCTGAGCCACTTGTGTGGGTTGGAACTGAGAAGTGGTCTGTGGTCACCACCTGCAGAACCACTCCTTTATTGGGGGTGTCTTGCTAATTGCCTATAATTTCCACCTGTTGTCTATTCCATTTGCACAACAGCATGTGAAATTTATTGTCAATCAGTGTTGCTTCCTAAGTGGACAGTTTGATTTCACAGAAGTGTGATTGACTTGGAGTTACATTGTTGTTTAAGTGTTCCCTTTATTTTTTTGAGCAGTGTATACATTCCCCCCCCCCCCCCTCCCATCAGTACTCACTAGCTATACTGTAACTAAGAGGCAGATGACTAATGATAACCCAGCTATGTTTCCTCAAGGAGTCTGTGGGCCAGAATTCTAGACGGGCTTGCCGCTGTAAACAATTTCAGGCCCATGATAACAGCAATGCACTAATGCCCTGTGGTTGGTTTTGAATTCATGCTCAAGGCAGACTGTTAAGCTGTTTGTAGCATGTGCTGCTTTAGGTTTACCCTGTGTAGAATCAATGGCCAGCACTCACCAGGGTAATGCCATGCCTGGCTGTCAGTCTGCCACGCAATGGTGTCTTAATAGTACACGCTACTTAGCTGGAAGGCATCGAACCTGAAGAACTCTACTTTTTCCTTTTGACAGTTGTACATGCATGTTGGATGTAAATTGAGCTCATGTAAAAACAAAAAAAAAACTTAGCCTTAAGGCTATTTAACTGTAACTTGTGATATGTATGTAACGTGTATAAAACTCATAATATTGCTCTTCTCCTTCTGTCCCTTTTTCCATTCAGTGAGAGTAGCATGTTTGTCTCCAAGAGACGTTTCATTTTGAAGACGTGTGGAACCACCCTCTTACTGCAAGCACTGATGCCTCTGCTGGAACTGGCCAGGGAGTACTGTGGCTTTGATGCTATCGAGGTCAGTGTGACGTGCGCTCACACATAGGGTTGGGGAGTAACTGATTACAAAAAACGAACTATTCTGAAGTTACCAGCAAAAATATTGTAATCAGATTACAGGTACTTTTGCAAAATCAATGACTTTTAAATTCAAGAAGCATGTTTGTGTAAAAATCAGCATTGGAAAAAAGGCAAATGTTTACATTTGTTCTATCTTGAGTCTGACCAAGTCAGAGACCACTATGACGACATACCAAATACGTTCGCTGGATTGCGGGAAAATAGCAGGAATTTGCACCAGCTGATGGTGAATTCACGTAGACACTTAGCTAAATGCTAACGAGTGAGAACCAACTGTATTGAGTGAAATATAATTGGAAAATGTAGTGTAGGGCTCAGAAATGCTCCATATGCACAAAGCTTTCTCAAATTTTGCGCACAAATTTGTTTACATCCCTGTTAGTGAGCATTTCTCCTTTGTCCAAGATGATCCATCTACCTGACAGGTGCATGTCAAGAGAATCAAACAGTATGATCGGGATGTATTCAGAGCCCTTGGCTTTTTCAACATTTTGTTACGTTACAGCCTTATTCTAAAATTGCTGAAATATTTTTCCCTTAGCAATCTACACACAATACCTCATAATGATAAAGCAAAAACAGGTTTTTAGAAGTTTTTGCATATTTATTTAAAAAAAAAAAACATACATTTCTTTACTGAAGTATTCAGACCCTTTGCTATGAGACTCAAAATTGAGGTCAGGTGCATCCTGTTTCCATTGATCATCCTTGATGTTTCTACATGTTTGAGTCCACCTGTGGACGCTAATAAGATCAGGGGGGGAAATGGCAACCCAGATGACTCATCCAGAGCTCTTTGACTTCTGTCAGAAAGCATTATAAAATATCTGATGGCAAACAATTAGTAGTGAATTGCATACGAGTCTTAATTAAATCACCTCATGTAAGCCGCACAAGAGACGCGGATAGATATAGAATGCTATGGCCCCACCGCCGCCTGCTTTCTCCGGTTGTGCTATTTACAAACTATGGTAAGCTTCATGTGACGGGTTAATTGAACACAATCTGCTTTCTCCTAATGTATTGCACAATTTGGCTGCAGGTATTAACTTAAAGTAGCTACAAATGGTTATTTTATTTAAACATTTCAAATAAATAGTTTACGGTATTGATGGTATTAAAAGAGATGTGGCTTTTTCAAAATTACACGGTAGGGTAGCCTAGTGGTTAGGGCGTTGGACTAGTAACCGAAAGGTTGCAAGTTCAAATCCCGAGCTGACAAGGTACAAATTTGTCGTTCTGCCCCTGAACAGGCAGTTAACCCACTGTTCCTAGGCCGTCATTGAAAATAAGAATTTGTTCTTAACTGACTTGCCTAGTTAAATAAAGGTTAAATAAATAAATAAAATACATACATTTGTGCTGACCCCATTTTAGTTGACTGGTGGATTGTCTGTTCTAGCGATACAATTATGTTTAGTTGGGCCGTTGCAAAGAATATAAATGTTTATGGAACATCTTGACTCTGTCAGTGGACTAATCCATTGCGGAGGCCGTAATGTTTGGTTACCATTTCTTAATGCATTCAATTTATTACTAGTATTTTACAGTTCTATTGAGTGCATATGTTTGCAGAGAGCACAGCCGAGGCTACACTTTGTTTTATTCCATTTACGTATTGTCAAGGTGTTTGTGTTTTGTGTGCTCCTGTCAATGTTGAGTAAGGACGCACACCTGATTAAGCATAGAAGTAGGCCTAGGCTACCTGGCCTGCACGCAAAGGTATGCTTACTTTTGGATCTGATTGAGAACCTCAGTAGTGAGTTTAAGACAAAGTACTTTTTTTTTTTTTTCATCTCAAACAGCAAGTTAACAAAGTTTTGTTTTTACATCCATTGAGAATGACAATAGTTCCTCCAATGTAGCTTATTTTGAACACCCTTTCAATTACCACTAAGTGAGGAAAAAATGCCATGATCTGATCAGGTGGAAATGTAATCAAGTAGGACTATTTTATGACTCCTCTGTCCAGGGCTCACTGGCGCTGTTAAGGAAGGGTCCAGAATATTTGATACAATGTTACAAGTTTGTTAGCACAAGCTTTGGGCTGGACCAAGTTGATACAATGTTTAACATTCCTTGCAGACAGGCCATATGCAGCCAATGTGATTTATTTGTGTTCATACCCCTTTGACTTATTCTACATTTTGCTACAGCCTGATTTTCAATCTGGATTAAATAAATGTCTCCCATCTACTCACAATATCCCATAATGATAGTGAAAACATTGTTTTAGAAATGTTTGCAGGTGTATTGAAAAGTGAAATGCAGAAATGTAAATGAAGTATTCACACCCCATTGCTATGACGTTCCAAATGTAGTTATGGGTTCGTCTAATGTCCTTTGATCTTTTTTAATTGTTTGGACAGGATTTAGAAAGATATACCTGCCTATATAAAGTCCCACGGTTGACGGTGCATGTGAGAGCATAACCTCTACCATGACGTCCAAGGAACTCTATACATCCATGCATACAAACCAAATGGAATACCATTTTATGTACATATTCATAAAACCAAAAATGTGTACACTCGTAAATGTTTTATAAACAATGTTACGCATCAAGATGTTATGTTTGTACATTATACCATCTTTGTTTGCGTTGATGTTATTGTGGACAGGATGGGTTAGTTCTAACATCTCCTTGTAACCTACAGAATTTCTTCTATTCTCGCAAGAACTTCATGAAGCCTACCCATCAGGAGTTCCCTCATCGGAACTTCCAGGAGGAAGTGGAATTTCTCAGCCAGATTTTCCCAAGTAAGTACTAATGCCCACGCTCCAAATTCAATTCCTCAACTCTAATCACTGGAGTCTAGGAAGAGTGTGTGCTAATGCATGGATGGGGCGAGTCAGGGACGCTATACAGGCTGTCTTCATATGCTGTTCTCTAAGCAGGAGGTGTTTGAGACACGGGCACATAAGATAAAGAAATGACATGATCTTCCTTCGACAGATGGAGCAGCGTACTGTATGGGACGTTTGAATTCTGATTGCTGGTAAGGTCCCCCCCACTTATGCTACTGTTTCATGATCTATGCATAGTCACTTTAACTCTACCTGCATGTTCATATTTCCTTGACTAACTGGTGCCCTTGCACATTGACTCTACTGGTATCCCCTGTATATAGCCTCCACATTGACTCTGTACTGGTATCCCCTGTATATAGCCTCCACATTGACTCTGTACTGGTATCCCCTGTATATAGCCTCCACATTGACTCTGTACTGGTATCCCCTGTATATAACCTCCACATTGACTCTGTACTGGTATCCCCTGTATATAGCCTCCACATTGACTCTGTACTGGTATCCCCTGTATATAGCCTCCACATTGACTCTGTACTGGTATCCCCTGTATATAGCCTCCACATTGACTCTGTACTGGTATCCCCTGTATATAGCCTCCACATTGACTCTGTACTGGTATCCCCTGTATATAGCCTCCACATTGACTCTGTACTGGTATCCCCTGTATATAGCCTCCACATTGACTCTGTACCGGTATCCCCTGTATATAGCCTCCACATTGACTCTGTACCGGTATCCCCTGTATATAGCCTCCACATTGACTCTGTACTGGTATCCCCTGTATATAGCCTCCACAATGACTCTCTACTGGTATCCCCTGTATATAGCCTCCACATTGACTCTGTACTGGTATCCCCTGTATATAGCCTCCACATTGACTCTGTACTGGTATCCCCTGTATATAGCCTCCACATTGACTCTGTACTGGTATCCCCTGTATATAGCCTCCACAATGACTCTGTACTGGTACCCCCTGTATATAGCCTCCACATTGACTCTGTACTGGTATCCCCTGTATATAGCCTCCACATTGACTCTGTACTGGTATCCCCTGTATATAGCCTCCACATTGACTCTGTACTGGTATCCCCTGTATATAGCCTCCACATTGACTCTGTACTGGTATCCCCTGTATATAGCCTCCACATTGACTCTGTACTGGTATCCCCTGTATATAGCCTCCACATTGACTCTGTACTGGTATCCCCTGTATATAGCCTCCACATTGACTCTGTACTGGTATCCCCTGTATATAGCCTCCACAATGACTCTGTACTGGTACCCCCTGTATATAGCCTCCACATTGGTATTTTACTGCTGCACTTTTTGTTACTTTTATTTAAATATTTTTAGGCAATTTTTTTCTTACCTGCATTTTTGATTAATGGCTTGTAAGTAAGCATTTGAATACAAGGTCTACCTACACCTGTTGTATTCGGTGCATATGACAAAATTAGATTTGAATATACTCAAGATACTGTTCCATTAATGAGACATTAATTAATAATTGCCGTTGAACTTCAACTACACTGTCCAGTGCTGCTGAATGTGGTTTTCCTTTACCTCGTTTCCCTACAGGTACCTGTTTACTCTGGATTTGCCAGAGTTCTGGGAGAATAAGCACGCAGATCAGACGCTGGAAGTTCTGATGAGTGACCTTGATCCAGCAATTATGGATCAGTTCTTCATGAAAGACGGTGTTTCTGCAAATGATGTCACTCGTGTAAGGCCCACACACTAGCAATGTTGGGTATCGTTATTTATTCTTGATTTCATGAGGGCTCACTCAGTAGGCCCCTTCAAGGGGACCTGTTCTTATGACATTGACCTATTCTGTAATGATATTCACTAGTAAGAGCACCGATATGGAAAGTATCAGTTAAATTTTTCGATACGATATTGATATATTGGTTTTATAAAAACAAGGCAACTGTACATTTTTCACTTCCACATCTCTGAAGTAGAGACGACTGCTTGTTGATTGCCCATTGGGCCAGACTTGAATTGTCTGGGAACCTACCCAAGCAGTTTGTATACAATCGGAAGCTTATCAACTGTTGCTGGCTCATCAGCAGGCAATTAAGTACAATAAGTTGACTAGGTCCCTATAAAATCAGCATTGCTGACGCAATCATGGAATCCAGACATGATCTGAATTCAATCTAAAAACATGTCTTGCTCTTAGTAGGAAACGTTAAACAGAGTTGATCAGAAAATGTATTCGTTTGCCCAAGGTAATCATAAGACACTAATAAAATGCATCAGTGATTTGTATTTTCCTTCAACTTTCTGTAATGGCACAGGAATGTCTGTCGTGCTTGCATATGTCTATACTTTGTGTAGCTGTTAACCTTGTGGCCACTTGTTTTGCAAACTCTGCAATCACATGAGTGCTATAAACATTGCTGACCAAACAAGTATCTTGCTGGTGCACTCTTTCATTACGGTAACTTTACCCAAAAATGTATCTAATTTCAGAGGTCAAGTGGTCTCACGGTGCAGTTTAAACATGGTTATGGACTTGGAATATCCCATTCTATTAAAAAAAGAAGCAATTTTCACCTGGAAAAACAAAATGGGATCACAAATTTTCTAGGGCCCTAGTTGACAGCCTGTGAGTTGTGAAAGGGGTTTTGTGCATGCAGGAACAGTAGTCTATGCTTTTAATTTTATTTTTTACATAATCATTTAGGTAAATGAGAGGAAGGCCCAAATATCACTGCCTTGCGCCTATCTATATGAAACTATCAATATCGTATTGAATTATCGCTATTGGTGCCCACCAGTAATATTTATGATAGGAACACTATCATAAACCTGACTGTTCATCAGTTGCTGTTTTGTAGTGCACTATATATACACTGCTCAAAATGTCACTTCTGTGAAATCAAACTGTCCCCTTAGGAAGCAACACTGATTGACAATAAATTTCACCTGCTGTTGTGCAAATGGAATAGACAACAGGTGGAAATTATATGCAATTAGCAAGACACCCCCAATAAAGGAGTGGTTCTGCAGGTGGGGACCACAGACCACTTCTCAGTTCCTATGCTTCCTGGCTGATGTTTTGGTCACTTTTGAATGCTGGCGGTGCTTTCACTCTAGTGGTAGCATGAGACTGAGTCTACAACTCACACGTGGCTCAGGTAGTGCAGCTCATCCAGGATGGCACATCAATGCGAGCTGTGGCAAGGTTTGCTGTGTCTGTCAGCGTAGTGTTCAGAGCATGGAGGCGCTACCAGGAGACAGGCCAGTACATCAGGAGATGTGGAGGAGGCCGTAGGAGGGCAACAACCCAGAAGCAGGACTGCTACCTCCGCCTTTGTGCAAGGAGGAGTAGGAGGAGCACTGCCAGAGCCCTGCAAAATGACCTCCAGCAGGCCACAAATGTGCATGTGTCTGCTCAAACGGTCAGAAACAGACTCCATGAGGGTGGTATGAGGGCCCGACGTCCACATGTGGGGGTTGTGCTTACAGCCCAACACCGTGCAGGACGTTTGGCATTTGCCAGAGAACACCAAGATTGGCAAATTCGCCACTGGCGCCCTGTGCTCTACATAGATGAAAGCAGGTTCACACTGAGCACGTGACAGTCTGGAGACGCCGTGGAGAACATTCTGCTGCCTGCAACATCCTACAGCATGACCGGTTTGGCGGTGGGTCAGTCATGGTGTGGGGTGACATTTCTTTGGGGGGCCGCACAGCCCTCATGTGCTCGCCAGAGGTAGCCTGACTGCCATTAAATACCGAGATGAGATCCTCAGACCCCTTGTGAGACCATATGCTGGTGCAGTTGGCCCTGGGTTCCTCCTACTGCAAGACAATGCTAGACCTCATGTGCCTGGAGTGTGTCAGCAGTTCCTGCAAGAGGAAGGCATTGATGCTATGGACTGGCCCGCCCGTTCCCCAGACCTGAATCCAATTGAGCACATCTGGGACATCATGTCTCGCTCCATCCACCAACGCCACGTTGCACCACAGACTGTCCAGGAGTTGGCGGATGCTTTAGTCCAGGTCTGGGAGGACATCCCTCAGGAGACCATCCGCCACCTCATCAGGAGCATGCCCAGGCGTTGTAGGGAGGTCATACAGGCACGTGGAGGCCACACACTACTGAGCCTCATTTTACATCAAAGTTGGATCAGCCTGTAGTGTGGTTTTCCACTTTAATTTTGAGTGTGACTCCAAATCCATGGGTTGATAAATTTGATTTCCATTGATAATTTTTGTGATTTTGTTGTCAGCACATTCAACTATGTAAAGAAAAAGCATTTAATAAGAATATTTCATTCATTCAGATCTAGGATGTTATTTTAGTGTTCCCTTTATTTTTTTGAGCATTGTATAACATTTTTTTTCCCAGATGAGTGGAATTCGTGACCTGATACCAGGTTCTGTGATTGACGCCACAATGTTCAACCCTTGTGGATACTCAATGAATGGAATGAAGACTGACGTAAGTGGATCTTGTAGACTCTCTTAACCAGAGTGACTTACAGTTAGTGCATTGAACTTAAGATGGCTGGGTGAGACAACGCATCGCAATCGTATCAAGTCCAAGTTTCCCCTCAAGTATTTATCAGCCGTCTTTTTCCCCCTGTTTTTTTTTTTTGTCTTCTGGCTCTTTATTAATTACGCCTTGGAAGTCATTTTAAAACAAATGTCTGTCTTTATCTTACAGGGAACTTACTGGACGATTCACATCACTCCAGAGCCAGAGTTCTCCTATGTCAGCTTCGAAACCAACCTCTCTCAAACATCCTACGATGATTTGGTCAGGAAAGTTGTGGACATCTTTAAGCCAGGAAAATTTGTGACTACGCTGTTTGTTAACCAGGTGTGTCCTCGTTCAAAATGGGTCTGATGTTGCTTGTGGATGTTTGACTCTGTTTTCCAGAACGTTGCACTCATAAGTCACATCTTCAGTCTTCACTGTACTTGGCATTTTCACTTAACTTCATTTTTATTTTCTCCCACAGAGCTCCAAATGTCGCAGTGTCTTTTCTTCCGCCCAGAAACTTGAGGGGTACAAGCGCCTCGACCGCCAGTTGGCCCAATTCAACGATTACAATTTTGTCTTTACCAGTTACGCCAAGAGCCACCAGCAGAGTTGAGGATTAAGAATGAAAAAGAGAAAAAAGAAACACTATACAGGGCGATGTCCCCACTGCGGCCATCTCTCTGCCCGAGCAGAGAGGCACAGTCCACTTTGCTGCCATTGTTATTCAGGATTTATTGGTTCCGACAAGGCCGCAGGCCCTACTAGTGTAGCCTCCAGTTTGAATTGTTGTACCTATAACTTAGATCTCTTGCATGAAAGCTCTCTTCTCTGTTTAGATATTCTAGCTCACTCTTGCTGTGATCTTGAAGTGCATGTAGAGGATTTAAACACTCTCTGTTTGTTGCTGGCCAGCCTTGCCTCCTTGCTGCAAGTCTCCCCCCTCATTCCCCACAGACAGGGCTTCCGCTCCCACTAGTCCAGGGCCCTGACATGCTCAGATGGGTCCACTATTTTGTGCTTACCGACAGTTGAAACACGCCTCCCCACACACTCTTCCTTCCTCAACTGATCTGCTGCTTCATCGATCTGTTGCCAGTTTGTATCCTTTTTGGTTTTGACTTTTGAGTGCACTTTAAGAACACATTGTTTTCAGCCAACTGGAGCAGGACTCCTCAATACCAAAACAGGAAATGGCAACCCTTTTTTTGTCTTCTAGAATGTTCATGACTTTGGTCTTTTATTGAGTGATTAGAAGCATGTGAGCTTTGGGCCATATAGCATAATTTGTCAATTAACGTCGGAGTCTATCTAATGAATTCCTTGTTCAATTCAAAATGCCATACTTTATTAGCTTTGCACTACTAGAGGATTGGCTAGAGGCTGACCGCTAGGTCAACATTATCTAGTTGTTCTTGGCAGTAAACTGCACTGCAGCCAAAGGAATTCCTGCTAGAATTGGGTCAGAACACCAAGTCTGCCATGCTTCTCTCCACCCTGACAATCATTTAGCTGTTGAATGTGTCCTCAAATGGAAAGGCTTTAAACTTGTCCCAGACAATAGTATGTGTTAGAGCAAATCATTTAGGATGTCCGGTTGGGTACATCACGGCATGGAATGTGTAATATATGCATTCTTATACCCAGGCTCATTCTACAGTATACTGTACCAACAAGACGGCTTTGGTGGTTAGAATTCCCTGTGGTTTTAAACTCATGTGTGCATTCGTGAAAATATTGATTTACAAACAAACATCCAAACTTAAATGGAAGAATCAGTCGCGTAAGAATGAAGGCTGTGCAAACTGTGATTCTAGAGGGCATTGTTTAGACTAGAGGAGCCAGTTAAAGTGTTTTATATCTGAATGTTAATTGCAAAGAGACCTAGTAGACCCTTTGTAGCTGTGGTGTGGGCCAGAACTGCCCTCTGCTGTCCAGCATGGTCAGCCATTGTCGTCCCGCCCACCCCGTTGATATTTTAAACTAAGGGGTAGGGACGTCCCTAGGATCCTGCATAGCACTCCCCCCTCCCCCAATATAGCAGACACTGTCATCTGGCCCCAGAACCATGCTTGACATAGGTGCTGATGGCTGCACAGTGTGGCCCTGAATGGAAATAACGAATCACACTCTGCTTAGTACAGTTGTGGCCCAGCAAAGCATTTTCTTTTTCTAAACAATGTACCCCCCCATACAGGAGTCGGTAAGCACACAATAGAGGCCCACCAATCTGAGCATGCCAGGGTGATCCCGGATCATTCCACACAACTGTTGCATAAACTGCCATTTTATAAATGTTATTGTGGGCAGGCATTTTGCAGTGAATTGGTCCAAAATGTGACTTCATTGCAGTTTTTTTGGCGTACCATCAATGCCCTTTTGTTTAGTGAGAAAAATCCTGTGGCACAGGTGACTACTAGTTCTGTATTGCTTGACAGTGTAGTGTGCTGCTGTCAGTTTCTCCTGTGTAAGTAGATCAATGTGCTTCACCTTGTTTAATCAGCTCATGTACTGGGGCATTCTGATTTATTGAGCAGGTGGGATGGGGGTTAATACATATTTGTTTAAATAACATGCATACATACAGCCACCTTACAGTGCTGAAGGCATGCCCTCCATCTGGTTAGTATACAGACAGGTTTGTAATTTGAGAGCGGATTTTGATAGGATGTTGAGGATTGTTCTCCATTGGCTGGTCAGTAATGTTCATGATGCTTCTCCTGCCAGCGAATGCAGATTGAGTTTAATTTGCAGACAGCTGGGGTGGACAGGACTTTATTTTTTTGGGACTGATTTCGGGCCTGCCTTCAGAACTCCTGGAGGTTATAACTGGCGCTGCGTTGCCCAGCTAGTTTAGAAGGCCCTTAGAACATCGGAGACATCACATGATGGTATACTGTATTTAACAGAAAATTGGGCTTTCTTTAAACTGAATGTGACAGACATAACAAGCGGACCACTAGAATGAGTACTTCAGTTCATGTAAGGACCTGGGCAAAGTTGACAATTGGAACAACTTGCCTCCAGTACATCTGTGGCTTTTGGAATGGTTTAGCATTTTTTTTATTTTCCTGAGGACCAACTTTTGCCAAAAGTCTTTATCTGAAATGTTATGACTCATGTCTGAGTGACCAGCCTCCACTGTTCTAGGAGCTGTATTGACTGGTTTAGGGAATAGACACCAGCACTGTTCACAAATAAAGGTAACTTTTGATTGCTTTTGGGTCAAGTCCTATTTGGACTTGATCTGGGTAGTCCTGTTGGTTTAACTTATTTTTTATTAAAGTCTAATTCTTTGTTTTTCTCAATACCATTTTTACAAACATTTTTGTAAGAAATGCATTTTTGCCTACTTCCAACTTTGTTTGTTTACCTTTTGTTGTAAAACAGTGTTCCAGATGTATTTGTTCTGAAGCTGAGGGGATTTTTATTTTCTAAACAAGCTAATTTCATCATGTATTTTGTTTGCCTTACCAAGGAAAAGGTCAACTCCCCTGATGTGAGAGGGTGCAATTGCAGGATGTACTGAAGGGAAAATGTTTGCTGTTGTAACTCTTTTGCTGTTCTTTGGATGGTCAAGATGTGCTAAATGTATCTGTACTCTGAGCTTGATGCTTTAATAATAAAAATATTGCTCTTTCTCCTGTGCGTTTGTTGGTCAGCATGGGGTGTTTTAGGTAAAGCATTAAGGCCAGTTTACCATGTCTTTCACTAAAACTAGGAAATTCACCCTACGTAAACGGTCAAGAAGTATCTAAACCTAATGACAATTGGTATTCCAGATGTCGGGATATTCAACTACAATTTGCCACAGGATGACTTGTTTTGAGTTTATGGGCAGGAACAATTCCAAATTTGTGGACTGCAACTTGACTTCAAGAAGCTCAAACACATACAGACTTAAAACCATTTCAAACCTTGCTTATATTTGTAAAAGGTCACATCGCTCTGTGGGAATACTTTTGGATCTGATTTCCAAAATGAAAGTCACTTGGTGTGTCAATATTTACATTAAATACATACACAAAGTCGACACCTTCAAATGAGTAGATTCGGCTGTTTCAGCAGCAGGCTGTAATGACAGGAAAATCGCACATAGCAGTTCATTCTCCATAGACAAACATTAACAGTAGAATGTCCTTACTGAAGAGCTCAGTGACTTTCAACGTGGCACTGCCATAGGATGCCACCTTTCCAACAAGTCAGTTGTTCACGTTTCTGCCCTGTTAGAGCTGCCCTGGTCAACTGTTAGTGCTATTGTGAAGCGGAAACATCTAGGAGCAACAACTGCGAAGTTGTAAGCCACACAAGCTCAGAACGGGATTGCCAAGTGCGTTGCGTGTAAAAATGGTCTGTCCTAGGTTGTAACCCTCACTACCAAGTTCCAAACTGCAGTCTGGGACTGTTTTCATGGTTTGGGCTAGGCCCCTTAGTTCCAGTGAAGGGAAATCATAACTCTACAGCATCCAATGACATTCTAGGTGATTCTGTGCTCCAACTTCGTGACAACCGTTTGGGGAAGGCCCTTCCCTGTTTCAGCATGACAAAAAGTGAGGTCCATACAGAAATGGTTTGTCAAGATCGGTAAGGAAGAACTTGATTAGCCTGCACAGAGCCCTGACCTCAACCCCATTGAACAGCTTTGGGATGAATTGGAACGCTGACTGCGAGCCAACATCAGTTTCCGAACTCACTAATGCTCTTGTGGCTGAATGGAAGCAAGTTGTCAGACCGAAGGACAGATTTCCAGTGGTCTAATGTCCATTGCTCGTGTTTCTTGGCCTAAGCAAGTCTCCTAGTAGTGGTTTCTTTGCAGCAATTTAACCATGAAGGCCTGATTCACACAGTCACCTCTAAACAGTTGATGTTGAGTTGTGTCTGTTACTTGAACTCTGTGAAGCATTTATTTGAGCTTCAATCTGAGGATGGTAACTCTAATGAACTTATCCTCTACAGCAGAGGTAACTCTGGGTCTTCCTTTCCTGTGGCGGTCCTCGTGATAGCCAGTTTCATCATAGTGCTTGATGGATTTTGCGACTGCACTTGAAACTTTAAAAGTTCTTGAAATTTTCCAGATTGACTGACCTTCATGTCTTAAAGTAATGATGGACTGTCATTTCTCTTTGCTTATTTGAGCTGCTCTTGCCATAATATGGACTTGGTCTTTTTCCACCCCTACATTGTCACAACACAACTCATTGTCTCAAACGCATTAAGAAGCAAATCAATTCTACAAATGAACTTTTAACAAGGCTTACCTGTTCATTGAAATGCGAAGCTGGCATCAAGGTAAAGGGTGGCTACTTTGAAGAATCTCAAATATAAATATATTTTCATTTGTTTAACACTTTTTTGGTTACTACAGTATTCCATATCATAGTGTTGATGTCTTCACTATTATTCTACATTGTAGAAAATATTAAAAATAAAGAAAAACCATTGAATGAGTAGCTGTGCCCAAACTTTTGACTGGTACTGTATATAAATGTTCAGAAAACTTGGGAGTTCAAATCATTTTTTTGGGGGGGGGGGGGGGTTATATATTTTTGGCCTCAGAAAAGTTGGGGGCCAAATAAAATCAGCTGCCAGTTGGGGAACCCTGACAGGTCTAGCAGCTGTGCAGAGAGGAAGGTTTCTGTGAAATTCATAAACATTTGAATGGCAAATACAGTATAAAAACAGTAAGCACCTACCTTGCAATTATCTTGTCCCTTAGAATTTGCCCTTTCGGGTCTCGGAAATATAAGAAGTCCTGTATTATTTCATATCATACATGAATGTGATATTTTGTAAAGATACATAAGTTAACATATACTTGAAAATGAATTGTTCTGGAAAAAATGGTAAACCACAAACTTTTGGGGTTGATGTTGGGTTCTAGGGTTTGAGTTATGGGGGTGGTTTATAGCTCTTTACCGCCATCATGTGGCCAAATAAGAGTACATCGTGTGTATATACTGTACATAACAACGGATGTGACGTATATGTAACTGCGACATTTTCCGGTGTTGTGAATTCACGTGGAGTATTTTAAAGCAAGCGCCATCAAGCACACGATTTGTAATTGCACACGATTTGTAATTGCACACGAGTGAAGTCACCAAAATGAAACAAAAGGAAGGAGTAATGTACGTTGTGGTATTTTATTATTGTATAGTTAACGTCAGTTGCTAGCCATGTAGTTAACTACCTAGCTAGTAGCTACTGTAGTCTTTCAAACCGTGTTAGTTTGAGATCTTCCATCAAACGAAATATACTGTCAAAGCATCTGTTGTTTTACTCAAGTGTCACGCTGTCTATAGCTGAAATGTTTTCCTGTTGAATGACTGTTTCCTCAGAAAACCTAAGACGAAGAGGGCTAAGCGCTTTCTTGATAACAGAGCTCCCAAGCTTACAGAGAACGTCAAGAATGCCATGATCATGAAAGGAGGCAACACCAGTATGACTGTCACTCAGGCACTGAAGGACATTGTACGTTTTCTGACGGTCGACCCTCCCCTACCAGAATATTGAAGATGGTCAAGTTTTGAGTGCCAGATAGCTAGATAACTCTGAATAATTTTTTTTCTCCAGTATGCCCTGAAGAAACCAAGTGCTGTATTGTACAAAAAGTAAGTGATTGATTTTTAAAGTACCAGTCAAGCCGTTTTTATCTCTCTCAAATCAGTTCTAGGTAACAAATAACTACCTTACTGTGATTGTTTGAAATGAAAAGGGTAAAAAAAGAAACAAATAGCTTCTTAGTAAAGGACTCTTATGCTAGGACTATCTGTGAGTGGGAAATCTGAAAATAAGTTGTTAATGGAAGAGGTTTGGAGCTCTGTAGTTGGTCTTAACAAATTTACCGCCTGGTGACGTTATGGAGCTAGATACCTGCCCATATGTTGAATGTACGTGTCTTTAGGATCATAAGAAGATCCATACGCAAATTGTTAAGATCATAAGAAAAGCCATGTGTGAAACATGAACGTAAACGTAACATTTAATCTGTCAACAAACACCATGTTATGATTACAGTCTAACATTATAGGTATTATAAATAGGTATCCTGCACTTTTTCAAGTTGTCTATTAGTCATTTGAGTTTACTTCACATTTTAGGTAGCTAATGTAGTGGATTTGTCTAGATGGCACTATCTATATTATGCCTACACCTAGCGGATTGAAACATCAGTGTTGGATCTCCACAGCATGGACAAAAACTACATTTAATTTGTATGAACATAAGATTAAACAACAGACTTAAACGGAACAAGTTCCACAGATGTGACTAACAGAAATTGAATAATGTGTCCCTGAACAAAGGGGAGGGTCAAAAGTAACAGTCAGTATCTGGTGTGGCCACCAGCTGCATTAAGTACTGCAGTGCATCTCCTCCTCATGGACTGCATTTTCAGTCCAGCCTCTCTCAGCCTATTGCGGACAGTCTGAGCACTGATGGGGGATTGTGCGTTCCTGGTGTAACTCGGGCAGTTGTTGTTGCCATCCTGTACCTGTCCCGCAGGTGTGATGTTCGGATGTACCGATCCTGTGCAGGTGTTGTTACACGTGGTCTGCCTCTGCGAGGACGATCAGCTGTCCCCCGTCTCCCTGTAGCCCTGTCTTTGGCGTCTCACAGTACGGACATTGCAATTTATTTTCACGAATTATCTTTGACAGACACGGTCCTGAAAAGGGAACGTTTCTTTTTTTGCTGAGCTTATGGGTGATGGGTGATGTGGACATCCTCAAAATATGACTAATTCAATATTGCACCATCCCATTCTCTGGGCTCTGTCGGTAATCATAACCAGTAGCATATACCAGGAATAATAAATTATAACCAGTAGTATCTTCCAAGAATAATAGATTCTTGGTGAATCTATAAATTATGTATGACCACAGGAGGTTTTGCCACTCTGCAATATTTTTTTATATAAATATATTCAAATCTTGCCAAAGCATATCCTGTAGGAGGGTTTAATATGAATTGAAGTAATTTGATATGATTTATATAAATCGTTTCATGAAGATATAGACTATGAAATGAACACGGGAGAGGTAGGATTAGTGTAGCATTAGTTTATTCCCACACTTTACAATAACACTTGTCTTAGGTAGTCTCCGTGTAGTAGGCTTTTCCCTCCATCGCAACACTGCTGCCCAATTGAAGAGCTTGTGCAGCACCACATCTCCATGCAGCACCACAGCAGCATGCGCCTTCGGAAAAGCACCCCTCCGCCTCAGAAGATGCCCTTCTGGAGGCATGGAGTCATAGGCCTAGATTAGGATAAAATTACTATTTACCTACTAGCCAAATAAAGTGCAGAGCTTGCGTGATGCGTGCAACTCGTCATTCCAACATATTTGAACATTTAATTCATCCCTCGTTCAGTCAGTCAGTATGTCATCCATTCTGTCATTTTTCTGAGTTGCAATAGGAACTAAATCAACGAGAATAGAAGTCTTATCCATTTGTTTATTGAAATCCATATGTATTCAAAATGATCTACATTCTCAAGTTCTTTAGCCTATCACTTTAATAATTCAATGTTTAATTTAAGCCTATCCAAATAAAAAATAGGCCTTCAATTTTGTAGGCATTGCAATTTAGGCTATCAACTCTTTGTATTTTATAATTGTTTTTATTATAGGGCTCCCCTAAAAAAAGAGATCCTAGCTCACAGGCCTCTAAATATAGCCTCTAAATACATTTTAAACAAAATAGTTGAAGAATCACATGCAGTGACTAGGGAAAACAGATCTGGCAGTAAGAATAGAGATTCTAAACCATTTGAGACCCCTTGGCTATTTCGCTCAGGACATGTTATAGCCAAGACTTAATACATATTGTTTTGTTAAATGTATTGATATGGATATAGCCTTTGCGTGATGGGGTTATGCAATGAAAATGCTGTTATTCTGGCTACAGTGGTAGTGATTGCGTGGCCGTAGCAAGTTTGCTAGCTAGCAGCAAGCAAGGGATAAGAATGTTGCCACTGAGCATGGCAACAGAACATAAAGAACGAACAACTGGGTTGGGTCTCTAGCAACCAGAATTTTCTTATTAATATGATATCAACGAAAAATAAGATTCTACCGGTAAATGTGTTCTTTCATATTGTTTTCTTTGGCAACTGTGGTACACTACATGACCAAAGGTATGTGGACACCTGCTCGTCGAACATCTCATTCCAAAATCATGGGAATTGAATATGGAGTTGGTCCCCCCTTTTCTGCTATAACAGCCTCTGATCATCTGGAAAGGCTTTCCACTAGATGCTGGAACATTGTTGCAGGGACATGCTTCCATTCAGCCACGAGCATTAGTAAGTTCGGGAACTGATGTTGGGCAACTAGGCCTGGTTCGCAGTTGGCGATCCAGTTAATCTCGATAGGGTTGAGGTCGGGGCTCTGTGCAGGACAGTTACGTTTTTCCACCGATCTTGAGTACTGCATCAGATGACCTGGCCTCCACAATCACCCGACCTCAACCCAATTGAGATGGTTTGGGAGGAGTTGGACCACTGAGTGAAGGAAAAGCAGCCAACAAGTGCTCAGCATATGTGGGAACTCCTTCAGACTGTTGGAAAAAGCATTCCTCATGAAGCTGGTTGAGAGAATGAAGAATGCCAAGCCAGTGCAAAGCTGTCATCAAGCAAAGGTGGCTACTTTGAAGAATCTAAAATATAATTTGACATGTTTACCACCTTTTTGGTTACTACATGATTCCATATGTGTTATTTCATAGTGTTGATGTTTTCCATTATTCTACAATGTAGAAAAATGTACAAATATAGAAAAACCCTTGAATGTGTAGGTGTGTCCAAACTTTTGACTGTATATGTATTAGAGGTCGACCGATTATGATTTTTTTTGATGCCGATACTGATTTATTGGAGGACCAAAAAAAGCAGATACTGATTAATCGGCTGATTTTAAAAATAAAAAGTTTTATTTGTAATAATGACAATTACAACAATACTGAATGAACACTTATTTTAACTTAATATAATACATCAATAAAATCAATTTAGCCTCAAATAAATAATGAAACATGTTCAATTTGGTTTAAATAATGCAAAAACAAAGTGTTAGAGAAGAAAGTAAAAGTGCAATATGTGCCATGTAAGAAAGCTAACGTTTCAGTTCCTTGCTCAGAACATGAGAACATATGAAAGCTGGTGGTTCCTTTTAACATGAGTCTTCAATATTCCCAGGTAAGAAGTTTTAGGTTGTAGTTATTATAGGACTATTTCTCTCTATACCATTTGTATAACATATACCTTTGACTATCGGATGTTATTATAGGCACTTTAGTATTGCCAGTGTAACAGTATAGCTTCCGTCCCTTTCCTCACCCCTACCTGGGCTTGAACCAGGAACACATCAACAATAGCCACCCTCGAAGCAGCGTTACCCATCGCTCCACAAAAGCCGCAGCCCTTGCAGAGCAAGGGGAATAACTACTCCAAGTCTCAGAGCGAGTGACGTTTGAAACGCTATTAGTGTGCATCCCGCTAACTAGCTAGCCATTTCACATCGGTTACACCAGCCACATCTTGGGAGTTGATGGGCTTGAAGTCATAAACAGCGCAATGCTTGAAGCACAGCAAAGAGGTGCTGGCAAAATGCACAAAAGTGCTGTTTGAATGAATGCTTACGAGCCTGCTGGTGCCTACCATCTCTCAGACTGCTCTATCAAATCATTAACTTAATTATAACATAACACACAGAAATATGAGCCTTAGGTCATTAATATGGTCGAATCCGGAAACTATCATCTCGAAAACAAGACGTTTATTATTTCAGTGAAATACGGAACCTTTCTGTATTTTATCTAACAGGTGGCATCCATAAGTCTAAATATTCCTGTTACATTACATAACCTTCAATGTTATGTCATAATTACGTAAAATTCTGGCAAATTAGGCGGCCCAAACTGTTGCATATACCCTGACTATGCGTGCAATGAACGCAAGAGAAGTGACACAATTTCACCTGGTTAATATTGCCTGCTAACCTGGATTTCTTTTAGCTAAATATGCAGATTTAAAAATGTATACTTCTGTGTATTGATTTTAAGAAAGGAATTGATGTTTATGGTTAGGTACACATTGGAGCAAGGACAGTCCTTTTTCGCGCATATGCACCGCATCGATTATATGCAACGCAGGACACGCTAGATAAACTAGTAATATCATCAACCATGTGTAGTTAACTAGTGATTGATTGTTTTTTATAAGATAAGTTTAATGCTAGCTAGCAACGTACCTTGGCTTACTGTATTCGCGTAACAGGCATGCTCCCCGTGGAGTGCAATGAGGCAGGTGGTTAGAGCGTTGGACTAGTTAATTGTAAGGTTGCAAGATTGAATCGCCGAGCTGAGAAGGTAAAAATCTGTCGCCCCGGGGCCTCCTGGGTGGCGCAGTGGTTAAGGGCGCCAGCTGTGCCACCAGAGACTGGGTTCGCGCCCAGGCTCTGTCGTAACCGGCCGCGACCAGGAGGTCCATGGGGCGACGTACAATTGGCCTAGCGTTGTCCAGATTAGGGAGGGTTTGGCCGGTAGGGATATCCTTGTCTCATCGCGCACCAGCGACTCCTGTGGCGGGCGGGCGCAGTGCACGCTAACCAATGTTGCCAGGTGCACGGCGTTTCCTCCGACACATTGGTGCGGCTGGCTTCCGGGTTGGTGGGTGCCCTGAACAAGGCAGTTAACCACCGTTCTTAGACCGTCATTGAAAATAAGAATGCGTTCTTAACTGACTTGCCTAGTTAAATAAAGATTAAATAAAGGTGTAAAAAAAACTTGGCCAAATCGGTGTCCAAAAGTACCGAATTCCGATTGTTATGAAAACTTGAAATCGTCCCTAATTTAATCGGCCATTCAACCTCTAATATGTATGTATATCTATATCACAGGAAAATCATGTTTTTGACTGCACTGGGCCTTTTCTCAAGTAGGAGAACTGTTATTATTTTAACCTATCCAGTATTGTGGTAGTTCTGAAATTATTGTATTTAGTCTTCATGTTTTATTTTCCCCCTGTAAACATTGGATATTTATAGGAACTTTGGCATAAAGGACTGACTATACTGAAATAATAACAAAACATAAATAGTCCATCTATTGTTGGTACTTGAGAAATGTGTGTTTTTTTATCCTGCATGTAAACTAAATGTTGTCTTTCCTTCCAGGAAAAATATAACCAGGCCATTTGAAGATTCTTCATCATTGGTCAGTTAACTTGAGATATTACATGTCTTCATTACCCTTTAAAAACGGTTTTGTTTAACCTGAGAATTCTAATTGTTTTTGATTCCTCTAGTTCCTAAATATACAGTATAGTGAGTGTTTCAATATAGTAGTCCTGGTTCAAGGGACATTGTTGTTGTAGCCCTAGCACAACACTGGAATTATTGTGGAATCGGGCGTGTAGTGCTAGGGAAAACACAAACATTTGTTCCTCTTTGGGTCCGCAGGACCAGGATAAAAAACACTGCAGTAGTGTACTAGTTAGCATCACATTCAAATACAATATATTCATTGCACTGCCATTTCCGATCACTAATATTTTCTGTCTACAGGAATTCTTCTCGAAGAAAACGGATAGCTCTCTGTTTTTGTTTGGCTCGCACAACAAGAAAAGGCCAAACAATCTGATATTTGGTAAGCATTTTTGTATTCTATCAGTGGGAGACTGGACAAGAAATGTCTAGTAATTTTCACAGCAGATAAGGGTTTGACCTTGTTTTTCTCCTTTCCTTTTTGCTGATTACAGGTCGTCTGTTTGATTTCCACGTGCTGGATATGATTGAGCTGGGCATTGAGAAGTATAACTCCTTGAGTGCGATCAAGGTGATGTTTCTGCAGTTCCTATAGTCATTTGTAGCTGCGTTGTTTCACATTGCTGCATGATACCACTTATGTGAGTTCTGGATTTGTCAATAAGATTAAAAAAAAAAAATAATTAAGCAGTGCCTTCAGCACCACCTGATGTTCTGTACGTTCTTAATCTCTACGAATCTTAGTTCTTTAAGTGTCGTCACCAAATGTTTGTACGCTCACACTGCTACAAAAAGCCAAACGAATACACCTCCTTGGTCTTTCAGTGGTCTGAATGAACAACTACAAATTAACTATTTCCTCTTAATCAATCAATCAAATGTATTTATAAAGCCCTTCTTACATCCGCTGATGTCACAAAGTGCTGTACAGAAACCCAGCCTAAAACCTCAAACAGCACGCAATGCAGGTGTAGCAGCACAGTGGCTAGAAAAAACTCCCTAGAAAGGCAAAAACCTAGGAAGAATCCTAGAGAGGAACCAGGCTATGAGGGGTGGCCAGTCCTCTACTGGCTGTGCCAGGTGGAGATTATAACAGAACATGGCCAAGATGTTCATAGATGACCAGCAGGGTCAAATAATAATAATCACAGTGGTTGTAGAGGGTGCAACAGGTCAGCACCTCAGGAGTAAATGTCAGTTGGTTTCCTCATAGCCGATCATTAAGAGTATCTCTACCGCTCCTGCTGTTTCTAGAGAATTGAAAACAGCAGGTCTGGGACGGGTAGCACGTCCGGTGAACAGGTCAGGGTTCCATAGCCGCAGGCAGAACAGTTGGAGCTGGAGCAGCAGCACGACCAGGTGGACTGGGGACAGCAAGGAGTCATAAGACCAGGTGGTCCTGAGGCATGGTCCTAAAGCTCAGGTCCTCAGAGAGAGAGAGAGAGCATACTTAAATTCACACAGGACACCGGATAAGACAGGAGAAATACTCCAGATATAACAGACTGACCCTAGCCCCCCGACACAAACTATTGCAGCATAAATACTGGAGGCTGAGACAGGGGGGGTCGGGAGACACTGTGGCCCCGTCCAACGATACCCCCGGACAGGGCCAAACAGGCAGGATATAACCCCACCCACTTTGCCAAAGCACACCACTAGAGGGATATCTTCAACCACCAGCTTACCGTCCTGAGACAAGGCTGAGTATAGCCCACGAAGATCTCCCCCACGGCACAACCCAAGGGGGGGCGCCAACCCGGACAGGAAGATCACGTCAGTGACTCAACCCACTCAAGTAACGCACCCCTCCTAGGGATGGCATGGAAGAGCACCAGTAAGCCAGTGAGTCTGCCCATGTAATAGGGTTAGAGGCAGAGAATCCCAGTGGAAAGAGGGGACCCGGCCAGGCAGAGACAGCAAGGGCGGTTCGTTGCTCCAGTGCCTTTCTGTTCACCTTCACACTCCTGGGCAAGACTACACTCAATCATATGACCTACTGAAGAGATGAGTCTTCAGTAAAGACTTAAAGGTTGAGACCGAGTCTGCGTCTCTCACATGGATAGGCAGACCATTCTATAAAAATGGAGCTCTATAGGAGAAAGCCCTGCCTCCAGCTGTTTGTTTCGAAATTCTAGGGACAATAACGAAGCCTGCGTCTTGTGACCGTAGCGTACGTGTAGGTATGTACGGCAGGACCAAATCAGAAAAATAGTTAGGTGCACGCCCATGTAATTATTTGTAGGTTAGCAGTAAAACCTTGAAATCAGCCCTTGCCTTAACAGGAAGCCAGTGTAGAGGCTAGCACTGGAGTAATATGATCAAATTTTGGGGTTCTAGTGAAGATTCTAGCAGCCGTGTTTAGCACTAACTGAAGTTTATGTATTGCTTTATCCGGGTAGCCGGAAAGTAGAGCATTGCAGTAGTCTAACCTAGAAGTAACAAAAGCATGGATTAATTTTTTGACAAAGTTTCTGATTGTTGCAATGTTACGTAGATGGGAAAAAAAGCTGTCCTTGGAACAGTCTTGATATGTTTGTCAAAAGAGAGATCTTAACACCATTTTAGCCACACTGTTTCCCTGTTCTTTGAATTTTTTTCATTTTTGTTTTACTGATAACATGCCAATACACTCTGGACTGCAAACAAGTGAAGTTGGTGTTACCTGTTATATCATAATCGTCCTCCTGTAATTTTATGTTCTGTTTCCAATGCATTGCAGAACAGCAAATGTCCTGAGGGGACCAAACCGATGCTGGTGTTTGCAGGGGAGGCTTTTGACCATGATGATGACCACAAACGCCTAAAGAGCCTTCTTACAGGTACAGTTTAGTCTAAGCTAAACATTTGAATTTGGTGTTAATCGGATGTCGTGAGGTTAATTTTAGTCCTACCCCTTCAGTTAGAAAAAAATTCCTCTAACTTTACTGAACAAAAATATAAACGCAACATGCAACAATTTCTCATATTTTACTGAGTTACAGTTCATAGAAGGAAATCAGTCAATTGAAATAAATTCATTATCCCCTCCAAATTCTATAAAAAAATATTTAGGCAGGTTTATGGTAGAGAAATTAACATTACATTTTCTGGCAACAGCTCTGTTGGACATTCCTGCAGTCAGCATGCCAATTGCACGCTCCCTAAAATGTATATCTGTGGCGTTGTGTGACAAAACTGCACATTTTAGTGGCCTTTTTGATATGTCACACCTGTCAGATGGATGGAATATCTAAGCAAAGGAGAAATGCTCACTAACAGGAATGTAAAAAAAAATAAAAAAAAGTGCACCAAATTACAGAGAAATAAGCTTTTTGTGCGTATGGAAAATTTCTGCTATCTTTTATTTCAGCTCATGAAACATGGGACCAACACTTTTTTATTTATTTATTTAACCAGGTAGGCTAGTTGAGAACAAGTTCTCATTTACAACTGCGACCTGGCTGTTAACATGTCAACATAACATGTTGCGTTTATATTTTTGTTCAGCATAGAATTTTTTTGGGGGGAAACATACCTTCACAATCCGTAGTATTTCTGTAGGTTGTAATAATATTGCATTTCATGTCGGCGGTGCTATTGACCATTTTTTTTGTTATTGTCTTGTCGTACAGACTTCTTCAGGGGTCCTGTTGTGCCTTCAGTGCGTCTAGCTGGTCTGGAGCATGTCCTGCACTTCACTGCTCTGGAGGGGAAAATCTACATGCGCAGCTACAGGTATGTCTGCCTGCTAGCAGCTAGACCATCTACCAATGTCACCTATTATTCATGACAGATTAAGGCTGAATTACATATGATCTGCATCTTTCACCCCTGAAATGATCACTAGTCAAAACTCTTTGGGGTTCTCCAGATCTCTGTTGAAGAAGTCTGGATGTCGTACACCAAGGATTGAGCTGGAGGAGATTGGGCCGTCTTTTGACTTTGTCTTGCGGAGAACACACCTGGCATCAGACGACCTCTACAAGACAGCTCACAGACAGCCCAAGGCTCTGAAGGTATGAAACAACTAGTTGCAGTCATCTTTTTCAATCTCTTTCAAGAGTCATATGTTGAATGTCACATAAGGTTTATTATTTTTGAAAGTATCTTAATTGTACAATTGTATTGTGTGCCATTGGCCACATTTAGAAGTATCTATGTAGTAAAATTAAACATCAAGGCAATCAATCAGTCCTCATGTTCTTTGTCAATTCTATTCTTTACAGCCCAAGAAGAAGAAGAACATATCCCATGATACCTTTGGTACCAAGTTTGGCAGGTTGCACATGCAGAAGCAGGATCTGGCCAAGCTCCAGACACGTAAGATGAAGGGTCTGAGGAAGAGGAGGGGCCCGGCAGCCGCTGCGGAGGGAGAGACGTCCTCGAAAAAAACAGCCAAAGTAGAAGTAGAGTGAAGTCTTCCCAGGCTTTAAAGGACATTTCACGTCACGCTAACTGTGGATGTTGACCGATGTCTTCAGAATTATCATTAATTATGAAAGAATTACCCCCCCATACATGTTTACCTTCTGCAGGTATGTTTGTCAATGTCTCTTGTTAATGACATGAAAATCATCTTCATTCTGTTGCTCATTTAGCTTAATCTGGAAATGCTTTGTGTGAAAGGCAAGCCTGGCAGATGTATGTGCATAAGAACATTTAAAAATGCGTAGTTTAATAAGGTGTCATTGTTCTAAAATAAAACTCTAATATTTTCTGTATTTTAATCTCTACTTGTGCACTGCGGAAGCATTGTCTCAATGATTACATTTATTTTGTACATCTGTCTTGTGATGTTCTTTTCAGAGGTTTTACAATTGATTTGTCACATGCACAGTAAAATGCCTTTCTTGCAAGCTCTTTCCCAACAATGCAGTAATAAATATTGATAGTACTATAAAAGTAGAAGAATAACACAAGAAATAATAACACAAGTAAGCTATATACAGGATCAGTTCTAATACCATATTTACCATGTGCAGAGATACTGTAGAGGTAGATATGGGCATCAGGATATATGATTGTGTGTGTTTAGTCAGTATGAAAGTGTCTGCATGTTGTGTGAGTGTGTAGCATGTGCATATGTAACAGTATAACTTTAGACCGTACCCTCGCCCATACCGGGCGCGAACCAGGGACCCTCTGCACACATCAACAACAGTCACCCACGAAGCATCGTACCCATCGCTCCACAAAAGCCGCGGCCCTTGCAGAGCAAGCGGAACAACTACTTCAAGGTCTCAGAGCAAGTGACGTCACCGATTGAAACGCTACTTAGCGCGCACCGCTAACTAAGCTAGCCGTTTCACATAGTCAGTGCAAAAATAGAAGAGTCGATGCAGATTGTCTAGCCATTTTGTTAGCTATTTAGCAGTTTTACGGCTTGAGCATATATTCTGTTCAGGAATATATATAATATTATAATATATAATAATTGCCTGTTGGTGTCAGACTTGATTCTCTGGTACCGCTTGCCATGCGGAAGCAGAGAGAAGAGTCTATGGCTTGTGTGGCTGGAGTCTTTACCTTCCTTACACACCACCTGATAGCGGGGTCCTGGATGACAGGAAGCTCGGCCTCAGTCATGTAGCGCCATGCGATCAATGGCGGTGCTGTTGCCATACCAAGCAGTGATGCAGCCAGTCAAGATGCTCTCAATGGTGCAGCTGTAGAACCTTTTTAAATGTAATTATTTTTTTACCCCGTTTTTCTCCCCAATTTCGTGGTATCCAATTGTTTAGTAGCTACAATCTTGTCTCATCGCTACAACTCCCGTCCCGAAGGTTGAAAGTCATGCATCCTCCGATACACAACAATTGTGCGTCGCCCCACGGACCTCCTGGTTACGACAGAGCCTGGGCGCGAACCCATAGTCTCTGGTGGCACAGCTGGCGCTGCAGTACAGCGCCCTTAACCACTGCGACAGATTTTTACCTTGTCAACTCGGCGATTCAATCTTGCAATTTTACAATTAACTAATCCAACGCTCTAACCACCTGCCTCATTGCACTCCACGAGGAGCCTGCCTGTTACACGAATGAATAAACATAAGGTTTAAGACAGCCTTCCTATAGGCTGTTATATCATCCCTGGTGATCAGGCCTACCACTATCGTGTCATCAGCAAACCTGAGTCGTGCGTGGCCACGCAGTCGTGGGTGAACGGGGAATACAGGAAAGTACAAAGCATGCCCCCGTATAGAGGGTCAGCGTGGCCGAGGTGATGTTGCCTACCCTCACTACCTGGGGTTTGACCATCAGAAGGTCCAGGAAACAGTTGCAGAACGAGTCCTAGGGTTCACTCTGCTGCCACAAAACCCTTAGGTATATACACTTACCTTCATATGAACAAATCACAATTGTAATCTGGGCTCACCACGTTAGATAAATTGGTATATATCAGTCAGCCTTCAGGTATGAAAAGGTTGCTGGCAGATATGAAATCAGAAGTATTGTTATCAAATCGCTGGATGTTTCTGTGGATAGTCTACTTTGTACACAAGAGGTAGCTGTTTGACATTATTCATTTGAAAACTCTGGGCTCTGGTGTTATACTGAAATCAATAGCAAAAATTGTCAAATTAAGTCTTATTTAAATGAAGTCATATTTAAAAGTTATAGATTTAGTTTTTAACAATGTACAGGCTTATCACGCAGATAATTTAGAAAACGTTGACACCTTCCACGTTGTTCATTATTTTCCATAGAACGCATAGCCCCTAGTTGATTATCCCTTACTCATTACAGCACAAATGACAGACTCCTATGTTTACTCTTTCCTTGCAAGAGGAACCTCTGGATAAGAGAGAAAAATAAATGTGTTCTGGATCTTATCTATCTTGAAAAAAAATGTTCTTCACTTTTTCAAACACTACAGTAATTATTCAATGTTCTTTACGTCATACTTGAAAAGTACGGTAAATCCAATCAGCGACAAAAACCCGACGTAATGTACGCACGTCCCGCCCCTCTGGGGTATCTATTTATACAATATTTCTACACTGGTGTTTGACACGCACTAAAGACAGTGCGGGCTGTTGATAGAACATATCATTACGGCTACTGCTTCTGAATTGATGCAACTTTTCGATAACAATTCGATGAAAGAAAATGCAAAGTCTTCATATTTGTAGATAGACATTTTGCGGCATACCATTATCTGAATCTCTTCAGTTAAGTTTGACTGCAGCTTGAGAGTACATCATTTAGACTAGTTAGCGGCATAGTCACATTATTGCTGTCATCATATTTGACAGTGTTAAAAATCTGCATTGTCGTGCGAAGAAATGACAGAAGGTACCAACATGACAGACAATGAGTATGAGACAACTAAAGAAATGGTTGCTGCGGAACCTGCGGAAGAGACACCAATTAAGTCATTTGAAAAGCGCCCGGATGAAGTTGAGGAGAACAATGAGAACGGGGGAAGCAAAGGAACCATCCAAGAGCAGGTCCCGGTCACTGCGGAGGAGCCTGAGTTCGTGCACCCAGAAGGAGGATGGGGGTGGGTGGTTATGCTTGCTGCCATGTGGTGCAATGGAGCGGTGTTCGGAATCCAGAACGCCTTTGGGATCCTGTTCATGTCCCTTCTGAAAGAATTCGGCTCAGCAGATGATGTGGACCTCAGGTTCAAAACAGGTGAGAAAAGTCCGCATAACGCGAGTAACCTAGCTAAATACTGTATTAGCGAGTTAGCTTGCATCCGCATGCCTCATAAAATATTTGTATTACTTTCTGGCAGCATATCAACTTGTGACATTCATTTTCGTTCTTCCTTGTATGCTATCGTTGACTGGGACTAGTGAACGGCATACAAATCACACTAATGCAACAAAGTTTAGAGAATGTCATTAATTTACCATCAAACTAAGTTTCCGATCTAATCACCTTTCCAGCTAGCACGGTCTAGATTGCTAACGTTATCTGGTGTCAGTCAACAATTCGAGCGTGCCACATGGCTAGACAGTGCTTGAGGTGGAGGAAATGTCTTTTTTCAAGTCGGTTCACAGAAATGTACAAATGACGCTATGCCATAGAGACCTCTGATTATTCACTGTTAAGGGTTCATACACATCTTATCAGATGTGGGTCTCTATTGGTGGGTCTATGTAGCCTACATGGAAAAAGTCAGCATTTATGTGGTGTTGACACTAGAAGGCTGCTGGTCTCTGATCCCATGTAGCCTTATTCTAAAAATGTTTGTTTTTCTCTCATCAATCTACACACAATACCCCATAATGAAAAGGCAAAAACAGGTTTTTAGACATTTATTAAAACATTTATAAAAATAAAAAAAATATCACATTTACATAAGTATTCAGACCCTTTACTCAGTACTTTGTTGAAGAACATTTGGCAGCTATTACAGCCTCAAGTTTTCGGTATAACACTACAAGCTTGGAACACCTGTATTTGGAGAGTTCTCCCATTCTTCTCTGCAGATCCTCTCAAGCTCCATCAGGTTGGATGGAGAGCGTCGCTGTACTGATATTTTCAGGTTGCTCCAGAGATGTTCGATCGGGTTCAAGTCCAGGCTCTGGCTGGGCCACTCAAGGACATTCAGAGACATGTCCCGAAGCCACTCCTGCGTTGTCTTGGCTGTGTGCTTAGGGTCATTGTCCTGTTGGAAGGTGAACCTTTGCCTGAGGTTCTGAGCACTCTGGAGCAGGTTTTTATCAAGGATCTCTCTGTGCTTTGCTCCGTTCATCTTTCCCTCGATCCTGACTAGTCTCCCAGTCCCTGCCGCTGAAAAACATCCCCACAGCATGATGCTGCCACCACCATGCTTCACCGTAGGGATGGTGCCAGGCTTCTTCCAGATGTGACGCTTGGCATTGAGGCCAAATAGTTCAATCTTGGTTTCATCAGACCAGAGAATCTGGTTTCTCATGGTCTGAGAGTCCTTTAGGTGCCTTTTGGCAAACTCCAAGTGGGCTGTCATGTGCCTTTTACTGAGGAGTGGCTTCCGTCTAGCCACTTTACCATAAAGGCCTGATTGGTGGAGTACTGCAGAGATGGTTGTACTTCTGGAAGGTTCTCCCATCTCCACGGAGGAACTTTGGAGCTCTGTCAGAGTGACCATCGGGTACTTGGTCACCTCCCTGACCAAGGCCCTTCTCCCGCTATAGGAAAAGGCCAGCTCTAGGAAAAGTCTAGGTGGTTACAAATTTCTTCCATTTAAGAATGATGGAGGCCACTGTGTTCTTGGGGACCTTCAATGCTGCAGAAATGTTTTGGTACCCTTCCCCAGATCTGTGCTTCGACACAATCCTGTCTCGGAGCTCTATGGACAATTCCTTCGACCTCATGGTTGGTTTTTGCTCTAACATGCACTGTCAACTGTGGGACCTTTTGTATAGACCGGTATGTGCCTTTCCAAATCATGTCGCATCAATTGAATTTATCACAGGTGTACTCCAATCAAGTTGTAAAAACATCTAAAGGATGATCAATGGAAATAGGATGCACTCGAGCTCAATTTCGAGTCTCATAGCAATGGGTCTGAATACTTATGTAAATAAGGTATGTATTTTTTTTTTGTGTGTTTTTGCTTTGTCATTAAAGAGTATTGTGTGTAGATTGATGAGAAACAATATTTAATCAATTTTAGAATAAGGCTGTAACGTAACAAAATATGGAAAAAGTCAAGGGGTCTGAATAGTTTCCAAATGCACTGTATGTAGCCTACTATAGGGGAAGGGGTTTATTTCCACTCCCACTGATTCTCTGGCCAGTCTCAATGTGCAATGTGTATTCTTTGGCAGCTGCTCTTGAAAAGAAGCCCATGAAAGATTATCTCAATACATTTGGCTGTTCATAGTTAATGGCTATACATTGCACTGCCATTTCATCCTCACAGTATTAGATAAGAAGAACCTCCTTTGTACAACACAGGCATAACATTTTGCGGGGTAGCCTTGAAACAGATGACCACAGCCCTGTCAGTTTCAGGGCCATTAAAAGGTTCAAACATTTCTGGAAAATGTTCAGACAGTGAGTGAGCATGCCCAGTGTGTGTTTTTCCTCTCCATGGCTAAAGGTTCACCTCAACCACATGGATAATGATCCCACGTTGTTCAACTGTCTTTAGCCACCTGTTGCTGATGTTATTTGGGTTTGAGAATTGGTTTCTGTTGACGTGTGATTTACATTTGGCCACGATAATGGGTGAGAAGTGTGAATAGGCTATTTCCCACTCTTTGATTAGGTTACGTGTTAAGGAGACTCATTTGTGTAGCCTATAACCTTTTCAAACGGAAGGTCCTGCATCAAATATAGGATCAAAGCTGGGAAGATACACTGATTGGCAGTGGTAATCAAATCTACGATGATTAACAAACAATGAATCACTACATTGATAGATGTATCAGATCTTGTTAACTGATAGCTACTAATCACAGCATTGTCACATTGTAATTACAATGTAATTATCACTCGAAGTGATCACTCATTGGCCAAGTGATCACTCATTCCTTGATTTTCTTCAGTACAATTTCTTCTTCCTCAGTCTGAAATGAGTAGCCAGGATCGCATCAGCATGCTTCAAGTCCAGCTGTTGCCCTGCCTTCCACTTTCCCCAGTCGTAGTCCCTCTCCAGTTGTCAGAGGTCTCCTCTAGGGATATCCTGAGAGGAACATTATCCAGCTAGGCATACTGCCAGTAGCTAAAGGTCCCAGACAGAGGGGAGTTCATGGAGCCTTTGGCAACCCATATCATGTATATTTTACCTACAGTATACTGACGTATACTCATGTCACTGTTACACTACTAGATGTTATTGCGGGTGTAGTAAAATGCTTGTGTTCCTAGCTCCAACAGTGCAGTTATATCTAACAACTCACAAAAATAAAAAATCTAAAGTAAAAGAATGGAGTTAAGAGATATATCAATATTAGGACGACCAATGTCGGAGTGGCATTGACTAGAATACAGTAGAATAGAATACAGTATATACATATGAAATTAGTAAAGCAGTATGTAAACATTATTCAAGTGACAAGTGATTCCATGTCTATTTAAATAGGGCAGCAGCCTCTATGGTGCAGGGTTGAGTAACCGGGTGGTAGCCGACTAGTGATGGCTGTTTAACGGTCGTCTGGCCTTGAGATAGAAGCTGTTTTTCAGTCTCTCGATCCCAGCTTTGATGCACCTTTTACTGACCTCACCTTCTGGATGGTAGTGGGTTGAACAGGCAGTGGCTCGGGTGGTTGATGATCTTTTTGGCCTTCCTGTGACATCGGGTGCTGCAGATGTCCTGGATGGCAGGCAGTGTGCCCCCGGTGATGTGTTGGGCTGACCACACCACCCTCTGGAGAGCCCTGCAGTTGCGGGCAGTGCAGTTGCCATACCAGGCAGTGATACAGCCCAACAAGATGCTCTCAATTGTGCATCTATAAAAGTTTGTGAGGGTCTTAGGAGCCAAGCCAAATTTCTTTAGCCTCCTGAGGTTGAAAATAATTTGTTGCGCCTTCTTCAACACACACACTGTCTGTGTGGGTGGACTATTTCAGATCGTCAGTGATGTGTACGCCAAGGATCTTGAAGCTTTTCACCTTCTCCACTGCGGTCCCGTCGATGTGGATGGGGGTGTGCTCCTCTGCTGTCCTGAAGTTCACGATCAGGTCCTTCATTTTGTTGACGTTGAGGGAGAGGTTATTTTCCTGGCACCACTTCGCCAGGGCCCCCACCTCCTCCCTGTAGGCTGTCTCCTCATTGTTGGTAATCAGGCCTACAACTGTTGTGTCATCTGCAAACTTGATGGTTTAGTTGCAGGCATGTGTGGCCACGCAGTCATGGGTGAACAGGGAGTACAGGAGGGGGCTGAGCACACACCCTTGTGGGGCCTCCGTTTTGAGGATCAGCGAAGTGGTGTTGTTTCCTACCTTCACCACCAGGGGGGGCCCATCAGGAAGTCCAGGACCCAGTTGCACAAGGCGGGGTTCAGACCCAGGGCCCCAAGCTTAGTGATGAGCTAGGGGGGCACTATGCTGTTGAAGGCTGTCCTGTAGTCAATGAACAGCATTCTTACATAGGTATTCCTCTTGTCCAGATGGGATAGATCAGCGTGTAGTGCGAAGGTGACTGCATCATCTGTGGATCTATTGGGGTGGAATGCAAATTGAAGTGGGTCTAGGGTGTCAGGTAAGGTGTAGGTGATATGATCCTTAACTAGCCTCTCAAAACACTTTATTATGACAGAATGAATGCTACGGGGTGATAGTCATTTAGTTCAGTTACAAGAAGCAAGTGGGGACAACAGAGATAGGGAGAGATTGAATATGTCCGTAAACACTCCAGCCAGCTGGTCTGCGCATGCTCTGAGGACTCGGCTAGGGATGCCATCTGGGCCGGCAGCCTTGCGAGGGTTAACACGTTTAAATGTCTTACTCACATCGGCCACGGAACACGAGAGCCCACAGTCCTTGGGACCAGGCCACGTCGGTGACACTGTGTGATCTTCGAAGCGGGCGAAGAAGGTGTTTAGCTTGTCCGGGAGCAAGATGTCGGTGTCCGCGACGTGGCTGGTTTTCCCTTTGTAATCCGTGATTGTCTGTAGACCCTGCCACATGATAATTTCTCTACTATGCATGACATCATGGGCTTGGTATAGCTGCAGAAATAATGGGAAACACAAGGGGTTTCTACAGAGATCCTATAATCAACTTCTAGGGGGGTTTCTGGATCTGTTTAATTCATTTGGAATATTGGCTAGCTAGATGGATCATGAACCCATTTTCTTTTCTTTTTATAGAATAGCACAGCTACAGACCAGCCCTGTCCCAATGGTGTTGAGATGAACTGGGACCTAAAATTAGCTGTCACTCAAGCAAAGTTGACATTTTAAATTTAGACTGTCAACACCCATCTTAAGCCTATCTGTAAAGCATGATACACCCACACGCACCCTTGACCCCTTCCTATCCAGTCAGATTCTAAAGGTGTTGGCTCTCCAGTCACCAGTTGGACAGTAACAGCACATTTCCTATTAGATTTAGTTTGTCTCAACAGTTGGACTAATGGTGTTATTCAACATTCATTTATGTCCTTTCCCTCCCAAACATAGATGTAGCCCATTGGCAGAGAGCAAAGGCCTTTCTTCCAGCTACAGCCTCAAGCTCTGAGCTTCCTGCAGTGAGGGTGAAGTAAAGCAGGTGTAGAGGGGGCTCAAAGGGGGGAGATTATTGTCTTGCACAAATGCTACCTGCCTCTGTTCTGTCAGGAAGTCTTCTATAGTTATGTGTTTAAGTGTCAAGTACAACACTGCATACAGACTGCAGAGCCCTCCGCCCACTGTAAGCCACAATAAATCGAGTTCCCCTGTGTTTTGGGTGGGAAATGGCTGTGAAGCAAGCTGTAATTTATTGCATGTTTGTGTCTGTTAAAGAATGTGAAACAGGGCCTCCCGGGTGGCGCAGTGGTTAAGGAGCAATGGCCAGCTGTGCCATCAGAGTCCCTGGGTTCGCGCCCAGGCTCTGTCGTAACCGGCCGCGACCGGGAGGTCCGTGGGGCGACGCACAATTGGCCTAGCGTCGTCAGGGTTAGGGAGGGATTGGTCGGTAGGGATCTCCTTGTCTCATCGCGCACCAGCGACTCCTGTGGCGGGCCGGGCGCAGTGCGCGCTAGCCAAGGTTGCCAGGTGCACGGTGTAGCCTCCGACACATTGGTGCGGCTGGCTTCCGGGTTGGATGCGCACTGTGTTAAGAAGCAGTACGGCTGGTTGGGTTGTGTATCGGAGGACGCATGACATTCAGCCTTCGTCTCTCCCGAGCCCGTACGGGAGTTGTAGCAATGAGACAAGATAGTAGCTACTACAACAATTGGATACCACGAAAATTCACAAAAAAAAGAATGTGAAACAATGTTGTGTATGTTTGCTGCTTTTCTTTCATTAAATTAATTGTGGCTGTTTTTAGTTATGACCTAAAATACATTTGTTCATATGGGCAGGAAGTTGTATCAGATAGCCTACAGTTCATGCCAAAATATTTAGAACTGGTAAAAGACAGTTTAATGTCAATCTTCGTAACATGACTATAGAAATGGAAAGAAGAGGCCTCCCGGGTGGCGCAGTGGTCTAAGGCACTGCATCGCAGTGCTAGCTGTGCCACCAGAGACACTGGGTTCGAGCCCAGATTGAATCGCCGAGCTGAGAAGGTAAAAATCTGTCGCCCCGGGGCCTCCTGGGTGGCGCAGTGGTTAAGGGCGCTGTACTGCAGCGCCAGCTGTGCCACCAGAGACTGGGTTCGCGCCCAGGCTCTGTCGCAGCCGGCCGCGACCGGGAGGTCCATGGGGCGACGTACAATTGGCCTAGCCTCGTCCGGGTTGGGGAGGGTTTGACCGGTAGTGATATCCTTGCCAGGTGCACAGTGTTTCCTCCAACACATTGGTGCAGCCCGCATACGGGTTGGATGCGCGCTGTGTTAAGAAGCAGTGCGGCTTAGTTGGGTTGTGTTTCGACCTTCGTCTCTCTGAGCCCATACGGGAGTATGAGCTCCCGTATGAGACAAGATAGTAACTACTAACAATTGGATACCATGAAATTGGGGATAAAATTCAAAGAAAAAAAAATGGAAAGAAGTTGATTTTAGAGACAAAGTAACAATATGATTAAAGGATGATCAAAAATGTATGTTTCACCTAAAATAGACTATTAAATCAAAGTCATAGGCCTATATTGTTGTTAGACAATATCTCACTGATGTCTTCTCACTGATGTCAATGGACGATCAAAACTCATAATTGTGCATGTAACTTGATGGTGAGAGCCCAGTATCAAGTTACATGAATGAATGTTATTTATAATAAGGGTTACATGGAAAAAATTGGACCTCTGAAATGAAATTTCTTGAATAGGAAGAAATAGACTCCAACACAAAGCCCTCTTGTTGTTAGTAAAGTCGTAGTAAAGTCTAATTAAAAGTGAAGACACTTGAAACAAATTATGCATACTCAAATTTACCTGCTTTCAGCACCATGAGCTATCAATTTCTGATTGATTGTGCCCAGCTGCTGCTTCAAGTTTCAGCACCACAATGGAAGTTAATCAAATCTGGCTTATTGGTCAATAAATACATAATGGGCAAGATACATATTGTTTTTAACAAAAATGAATTATAGTACTAGCAAGCTATTGAAGTCGACCTCCGGTTCTCCTTCTCATCTTTGCATTCTCCTTCTCAAACTGAACAGCATAGTCCATGCTGGAGTATTAATTGTGGCGTGTAATGCAGCCTAGTTTTATTTACACAATCCCAGCAGCTTCTTTAGAAATGTAACTTTGTTCTGTGCTTCTCTGAGCATGCAATTCATAGGCTATGGATCATTTAATTGAGACCACACAATGACTGTTGGCCATCATTGTAAATAAAACAACATTTCTTAACTGACTTTCCTAATTAAATAAAGGTTAAAAAAATATACTTGTTTTTTTTGCCTATGGGTGCATGCACTTGATATCGTGTACCCAGCGGAGAATCCGCTGAATTGCAGAGCGCCACATTCAAATAATATTACTAAAAATATTTATATTCATGAAATCACAAGTGCAATATAGCAAAACACAGCTTAGCTCTTTGTTAAGCCACCTGTTGTGTCAGATTTTGAAAATATGCTTTACAGCAAAAGCAATCCAAGCGTTTGTAAGTTTATCGATCACTAGACAAAACATTATGAACACCTAGCATCAAAGTAGCTCGGTCACGAAAATCAGAAAAGCAATAAAATTAATCGCTTACCTTTGATGATCTTCGGAGGTTTTCACTCATGAGACTCCCAGTTACACAAATGTTCCTTTTGTTCCATAAAGATTGTTTTTATATCCAAAATACCTCAGTTTGTTTGGCGCGTTATGTTCAGAAATCCACAGGCTCGAGCGGTCACGACAACGCAGACAAATTCCAAATAGTATCCGTAATGTCCACATAAACATGTCAAACGTTTTTTCTAATAAATAATTGATAAAATATCAACTGGCACGGTCTCTTTTTCAGTAGGAGAGGGAGAGACGATGGCTGCCCAAGCTCTGTTGCGCAAGCAAAACTCATGCAAACACCAGACGCGATGTTATCTTTCTCGCTCATTTTTCAAAATAAAAGCCTCAAACTATGTCTACAGACAGACACCTTGAGGAAGCGATAGGAAAAGGAATCTGGTTGATATCCCTTTAATGGAGTGAAGGCAGGCTATGGAACATTGCGCTTTCAAAATAGAAGCCACTTCCTGGTTTGATTTTCCTCAGGTTTTCGCCTGCAATATCAGTTCTGTTATACTCGCAGACAATATTTTGGAAACTTTAGGATAGAAAACACTCTATCTGTCAATTCTAGCATATGGGCCTGAGAAATAGGCCGTTTACTTTGGGAACGTTATTTTTCCAAACATAAAAATAGTGCCCCCTAGCGAAAATATGTTTTAATTACACATTTTAGAATAAGGCGGTAACATAACAAAATTTGGAAAAAGTCAAGGGGTCTGAATACTTTCCGAATGCACTATATAGAGTTGAAGTCAGAAGTTTACATACAGCTTAGCCAAATACATTTAAACTCAGTTTTTCACAATTCCTGACATTTAATCCTAGTTAAAATTCCCTGTCTTAGGTCAGTTAGGATCACCACTTTTATTTTAAGAATGTGAAATGTCAGAATAATAGTAGAGCATGATTTATTTCAGCTTTTATTACTTTCATCACATTCCCAGTGGGTCAGAAGTTTACATTAGAGGTCGACCGATTATGATTTTTCAACGTTGATACCGATTATTGGAGGACCAAAAAAGCCGATACCGATTAATCGGCCGATTTAAAAAAAATTAAAATTAAAATTACATTTTTTTGTAATTTTTTTATTTTTTACATTTGTAATAATGACAATTACAACAATACTGAATTAACACTTATTTTAACTTAATATAAAACAAACAATTTAGCCTCAAATAAATAATGAAACATGTTCAATTTGGTTTAAATAATGCAAAAACAAAGTGTTGGAGAAGAAAGTAATATGTGCCATGTAAAAATATGTGCCATGTAAAAAAGCTAACATTCAAATCAAATCAAATCAAATTTTATTTGTCACATACACATGGTTAGCAGATGTTAATGCGAGTGTAGCGAAATGCTTGTGCTTCTAGTTCCGACAATGCAGTAATAACAAGTAATCTAACTAACAATTCCAAAACTACTGTCTTGTACACAGTGTAAGGGGAAAAATAATATGTACATAAGGATATATGAATGAGTGATGGTACAGAGCAGCATAGGCAAGATACAGTAGATGGTATCGGGTACAGTATGTACAAATGAGATGAGTATGTAAACAAAGTGGCATAGTATAGTATAAAGTGGCTAGTGATACATGTATTACATAAGGATACCGTCGATGATATAGAGTACAGTATATACGTATGCATATGAGATGAATAATGTAGGGTAAGTAACATTTATATAAGGTAGCATTGTTTAAAGTGGCTAGTGATATATTTACATCATTTCCCATCAATTCCCATTATTAAAGTGGCTGGAGTTGAGTCAGTGTCAGTGTGTTGGCAGCAGCCACTCAGTGTTAGTGGTGGCTGTTTAACAGTCTGATGGCCTTGAGATAGAAGCTGTTTTTCAGTCTCTCGGTCCCAGCTTTGATGCACCTGTACTGACCTCGCCTTCTGGATGATAGCGGGGTGAACAGGCAGTGGCTCGGGTGGTTGATGTCCTTGATGATCTTTATGGCCTTCCTGTGACATCGGGTGGTGTAGGTGTCCTGGAGGGCAGGTAGTTTGCCCCCGGTGATGCGTTGTGCAGACCTCACTACCCTCTGGAGAGCCTTACGGTTGAGGGCGGTGCAGTTGCCATACCAGGCGGTGATACAGCCCGCCAGGATGCTCTCGATTGTGCATCTGTAGAAGTTTGTGAGTGCTTTTGGTGACAAGCCGAATTTCTTCAGCCTCCTGAGGTTGAAGAGGCGCTGCTGCGCCTTCTTCACGATGCTGTCTGTGTGAGTGGACCAATTCAGTTTGTCTGTGATGTGTATGCCGAGGAACTTAAAACTTGCTACCCTCTCCACTACTGTTCCATCGATGTGGATAGGGGGGTGTTCCCTCTGCTGTTTCCTGAAGTCCACAATCATCTCCTTAGTTTTGTTGACGTTGAGTGTGAGGTTGTTTTCCTGACACCACACTCCGAGGGCCCTCACCTCCTCCCTGTAGGCCGTCTCATCGTTGTTGGTAATCAAGCCTACCACTGTTGTGTCGTCCGCAAACTTGATGATTGAGTTGGAGGCGTGCGTGGCCACGCAGTCGTGGGTGAACAGGGAGTACAGGAGAGGGCTCAGAACGCAACCTTGTGGGGCCCCAGTGTTGAGGACTGAGTTCCTAGCTCAGAACATGAAGTAGTATCATGTTAAAAGGAACCACCAACTTTCATATGTTCTCAATATTCCAAGGTAAGAGGTTTTAGGTTGTAGTTCATATAGTATTTATAGGATTATTTCTCTCTATACCATTTTGTATTTCATTAACCTTTGACTATTGGATGTTCTTATAGGCACTATAGCATTGCCAGTGTAACAGTATAGCTTCCGTCCCCCTCCTTGCCCCTACCTGGACTCGAACCAGGAACACATCGACAATAGCCACACTCAAAGCATTGTTACCAATTGCTCCACAAAAACTGAATGAATGATTACGGGCCTGCTGCTGCTCAGTCAGACTGCTTTATCAAATCAGACTTAATTATAACATAAGAACACACAGAAATACGAGCCTTTGGTCATTAATATGATCGAATCCGGAAACTATCATTTCGAAAACAAATGTTTATTCTTTCAGTGATTCTTTCAGTAATCTTTGTCCAAACATTTCAAACAACTTTCCTAATACAACTTTAGGTATTTTTTTACGTAAATAATCGATCAAATTTAAGACGGGATAAACTGCGTTCAATACCGGACGAAAACAAAGTGGAGCGTGCTTTCAGGTCACGCACCTCTAACAAACAGTACACTTCACTCGACCCTCGTTCTGAACTGCCTTCTTCATTTCTCAAAGGAAAAACATCAACCAATTTCTAAAGACTGTTGACATCCAGTGGAAGCGATAGGAACTGCAAGCAAGTGCCTTAGAAATCCAGATCCCCATAGAAAACTTTATTGAAAAGAGAGTGACCTCTGTTTCACCTGCCAAATAAGTTCTGTTATACTCACAGACATCATTCAAACAGTTTTAGAAACTTCAGAGTTTTCTATACAAATCTACTAATAGTATGCATATCCTAGCTTCTGCCTGAGTAGCAGGCAGTTTACTTTGGGCACGCTTTTCATCCTGATGTGAAAATACCGCACCCTAGCCTTAAGAAGTTTTTAAGGTGGTTTTGGAGCAGTGGCTTCTTCCTTGCTGTGCTGCCTTTCAGGTTGTAGATATAGGACTCGTTTTTACTGTGGATAGAGATAATTTTGTACCTGTTTCCTCCAGCATCTTCACAATGTCCTTTGCTGCTGTTCTGGGATTGATTTGCACTGCTCGCACCAAAGTATGTTCATCTCTAGGAGACAGAACGCGTCTCCTTCCTGAGCGATATGGCGGCTGCGTGGTCCCATGGTGTTTATACTTGCGTACTATTGTTTGTACAGATGAACGTGGCACCTTCAGGCGTTTGGAAATTGTTCCCAAGGATGAACCAGACTTGACGAGGTCTACACTTTTTTTCCTGAGGTCTTGGCTGATTTCTTTAGATTTTTCCATGATGTCAAGCATAGAGACACTGAGTTTGAAGGTAGGCCTTGAAATACATCCACAGGTACACCTCCAATAGGCTAATTGACATCATTTGAGTCTATCAGAAGCTTCTAAAGCCATGATTTTCCAAGCTGTTTAAAAGCACAGTCAACTTAGTGTATGTAAACATCTGACCCACTGGAATTGTGATACAGTGAATTATAAGTGAAGTAATGTCTAAACAATTTTTGAAAAAATGACTTATGTCATGCACAAAGTAGATGTCCTAACTGACTTGCAAAACTATAGTTTGTTAACAAGAAATTTGTGGATGTCACCTTCTGACCTTATTTCCTTTGTTTTGTCTTTGTTTTAGCATGGTCAGAGCGTGAGTTGGGGTGGGCAGTCTTTGTTTTTCTATGTTGTATTTTGCGTTTGGCCTGGTATGGTTCTCAATCAGAGGCAGGTGTCGTTAGTTGTCTCTGATTGAGAATCATACTTAGGTAGCCTTTTCCCACCAGTGTTTCGTGGGTGATTTTTTTTTCTTCTGTTCTGTGTTTTGTATTTCACCGTTCAGGACTGTTTCGTTCCCGTTGGTTTTTGTTCATATAATAAATACAATATGGACACTTACCACGCTGCGCATTGGTCCTCCGATCCTTCTTACTTCTCCTCCTCAGAAGAGGAGGACGAGAATCGTTACAGTGGAGTGGTTGAAAAACTAGTTTTAATGACTCCAACCTAAGTGTATGTGAACTTCCAACTTCAACTGTAGTACCAGTCAAAAGTTTGGACACCTACTCATTCAAGGGTTTTTATTTTATTTGTAATATTTTCTAAATTGTTGAATAATAGTGAAGACATCAAAACTATGAAATAACACATGGAATAATTTAGTAACCAAAAAAGTGTTAAATGAAAATATATTTTATATTCTTCAAAGTAGCCACCCTTTGCCTTAGGGCTGGGCGATCAAGTTTTTTCGATATATTCGAGTTTTAGCGCGATATGGAAAATGCCTGTATCGCAAGAATTGAGGTGTTATAATGTTGTAACGTTTTACAAATGCAGCGTCTCACTGTCTCTTCTGTCAGCCCAATGTTGAATCATGTCCCAATTGCGTGACTACACGTGCACAGAGGTTATCCACCAATCACAACCCTAGACAACCTTTCTCAAATTGTAACCACGCCGGAGAAGTGTTCCGGCGGTAAGAGTTCCACCTAAATGGATAGTGAGGAAGGCAGCTCAGCCTCTCGCTGAGTGCAGTAATGTTTTGATTCCAAAACATCTGGTGATTTTAGCAGAAATACTCATAATAAACATTGATAAAAGATATTAGTGTTATTCACAGAATAAGCAACCGCTGTATCAGATTTCTAAAAACTTTACGGAAAAAGCATAATCTGAGAACGGAGCTTAGAACCCAAAACAGCCAGAGGAATAGCCGCCATTTTGGAATCAACAAAGTTAGAAACAACACCATAAATATTCACTTACCTTTGATCTTCATCAGAAGCCACTCCCAGGAATCCCAGTCCAACAATAAATGACTTTGTTCCATAAAGTTCCATAATGTAGGTCCAAATAGCCACTTGTTAGCGTGTTCAGCCCAGTAATCCATCTTCATGAGGCGCGAGCATTTCACCCAGACAAAAACTCGAAAATTTCCGTTACAGTCCTTTAGAAACATGTCAAACTAATTATGGAATCAATTGTTAGGATGTTTTTAACATAAAACATCAATGTTCTAACCGGAGAATTCCTGTCTTCAGAAAAATCACTGGAACGCGAGGTAACTCTATCGGGAACGCGCGTCATGAGACCAAGGCTCTCTGCCAGACCACTGACTCGAACAGGACTCATGAGCCCCCCCTTTGTAGTAGAATCCTCATTCAACTTTCAAAAAACAGTTGACATCTAGTGGAAGCCCTAGGAAGTGCAACCTAATCCATATCTCAATGTGTACTCGGTAGGCAAACCTTTGAAAAACTACAAACCTCAGATGTCCCACTTCCTGGTTGGATTTTTCTCAGGTTTTCGCCTGCCATATGAGTTCTGTAATACTCACAGACATCATTCAAACAGTTTTCGAAACTTCAGTGTTTCCTATCCAATAATTATAATAATATGCATATATTAGCATCTGGGACAGAGTAGGAGGTAGTTCATGATGGACTGTCATTTCTCTTTGCTTATTTGAGCTGTTCTTGCCATAATATGGACTTGGCCTTTTACCAAATAGGGTTATCTTCTGTATACCACCCCTACCTTGTCACAACACAACTGATTGGCTCAAATGCATTAAGAAGGAAAGAAATTCCACAAAATAACTTGCGTTGCAGCCTTATTCTAATATTGATTAAATCGGTTTTCTTCTTCTTCAGTCTACACACAATACCCCACAATGACAAAACAAAAACAGGTTTTTAGAAATTTTGGCAAAAAAAAGAAACTGAAATATCGCATTTACATAAGTATTCAGACCCGTTACTCAGCACTTTGTTGAAGCACCCTTGGCAGCGATTACAGCCTTGAGTCTTCTTGAGTATGACGCTACAAGCTTGGCACACCTGTATTTGGGGAGTTTCTCCCATTCTTCTCTGCAGATCCCCTCAAGCTCTGTCAGGTTGGCTGGGGAGCGTCGCTGCACAGCTATTTTCAGGTCTCTCTTGAGATGTTCGATCAGGTTCAAGTCCGGGCTCTGGCTGGGCCACTCAAGGACATTCAAAGACATGTCCCGAAGCCACTCCTGTGTTATCTTGGCTGTGTGCTTAGGGTCATTGTCCTGTTGGAAGGTGAATCTTTGACCCAGTTTGAGGTCCTGAGCGCTCTGGAGCAGGTTTAAAAAATAAAATCAAGGATCTCTGTGCTTTGCTCCATCCATCTTTCCCTTAATCATGACAAGTCTCCCAGTCTCTGCCGCTAAAAAACATCCCCACAGCATGATGCTGCCACCACCATGCTTCACCATTAGGGATGTTGCCAGGTTTCAGGCCAAAGAGTTAAATCTTTGTTTCATCAGACCAGAGATTCTCAGGGTCTGAGAGTCCTTTAGGTGCCTTTTGACCAACTCCAAGCTGCCTGTTATGTGCCTTTTTTTTTTTTTTACTGAGGAGTGGCTTCCATCTGGTCACTCTACCATAAAGGCCTGATTGGTGGAATGCTGCAGAGATGGTTGTCCTTTTTAAAGGTTCTTCCATCTCCACAGAGGAACCCTGGAGCTCTTTCAGAGTGACCATCAGGTTCTTGGTCACCTCCCTGACCAAGAACCAATAACTAGATATAGCCTTCATGTAAGACTCCACTGAAGCTGGAGTCTTATATCTCCCTCTCTAACTTTAAGCATCAGCTGTCAGAGCAGCTTACCGATCATTGCACCTGTACAGAGCCCTTCTGTAAATAGCCCACCCAACTACCTCATCCCCATATTGTTATTTATTTTTTTGCTCCTTTGCACCCCAGTATCTGTACTTGCATATTCATCTTCTGCACATCTATCACTCCAGTGTTTAATTGCTAAATTGTAATTATTTCACCATTATGGCCTATTTATTGCCTTACCTCCCTAATCTTACTACATTTGCAAACACTGTATATATATTTTTCTATTGTGTTTTTGACTAAGTTTGTTTATCCCATGTGTAACTCTGTTTGTCAGTTTGTTATCTTGGCCAGGTCACAGTTGTAAATGAGAACTTGTTCTCAACTGGCCTACATGCTTAAATAAAGGTGAAATAAAATACAAATATAGCTTTCTGTGTGTTTAACACAATAATAAATGAGTGAACAACGGTTTCCCCACGAACGTGTTTGCAATTGCATGCGCGCTGGTGTTGGGACCGCTGGAGTAGCTGCAGTGAGAGAGTGCTGTGGTAAAGTGCACCATGGTGGAAGCGTTTGCGCTAAATATACTCCCTTTACGGCACTGCTTTGCTTCTAAGTAGAGGAAGTGTAAGAGAAGGCCGATGGAGGGAGGCCCATTGCCTTGACAGGATGCGTGGATGTTAATTTGACACACCACCAATCACAGGAGGTTGGTGGCACTTTTTAATTGGGGTGGACGGGCTCGTGGAAATGGCTGAAGTGGAATGGTATCATATACATGGAAACCTTGTGTTTGGTGCTGTTCCAGCCATTATTATGAGCTGTCCTCCCCTAGACTTTTTCCACATTTTTGTTATGTTACAGACCGAATTTAAAATGGATTAAACTGAGATGTTGTGTCACTGGCCTACACATAGCACCCCATAACGCCAAAGTGGACTTGAGCCAATAAGTATTCAACCCCTTTGTTATGGCAAGTTAAAATAGCTTAACAAGTCATAAGTTGCATGGACTCACTCTATGTGCAATAAGTGTTTAACATGAATTTTGAATGACAACCAAATCTCTGTACCCCACACGTGTCTGTCTGATGAAATAAAAAAGTGAGAATATATTTTGATTTAATTCCGGCTGTAACACAAGAAAATGTGGAATAAGTCAAGGGGTATGAATACTTTCTGAAGGCACTATAGTTGCACTTTCAGGCCTATATGCACATCTTGATTGGGCTTTTATATAGTATTGAATATTTTATTTTTTTGAGTTGATTTTCAGAAATGCAGAAGGCTAGCCTACATGTAGGCATGCTGAATGAACCTATTGATAGTGTTTATTCACCTGTCTATTTCTCATCTGATGCATCGCCCAGAAAGCAGTAGTGACGGTACTGGCAGGGAGGGTGAGAGTGCACTGAGTGCGTCACTAACTGAGTAACTACCACCCTTCTTCATCAGGACATGACCCTATGTATCTGGAGACTGCAGACATGGGGTTTATCGTACTCAAGACATGCTGGCATACATCTCCAAGGCTTGACAATGCAGCCACAAACTGTCCTGCTCAGTGCTCCCCAGTTAAATATCCTCCCTTTTATGAAAAATATGGTAGATACGGATAGCAGGTCTAGGCTTATTCTGGATGAATGAAAATTCAGCATGCATGTATGTTGTATTGATCTTATCTGGGATGCTTGCCATTATAAGATGTGCTCTAATTCCACAGCACTGTGCATGACTAAAACTTTATATTGAACCACAGACCGGGTTATAAAGTTTGGTGGACTGGCCCTGCTCAGTTAGGTAGATATGGGCCTCCAAGAAATTTACTATAAAATAAATGAATGCTGCTATTCAGGCCTCCTTGATGTTTAAACTAGCAGACCTGTATTTTTCAGTTGCCAGCCTGCAATTTTTCATATCGATTGAAGAGGTTTGGAGGTGTAAAATGCATGACATGTTCTTCGAATTATCATAGTCTGTTCAGTTGACATTAAGGTGGTTTGGATTGGAACCAAGTGCACTCAAAGGATTAGGAACCGTATTGGGAAAGCCAGTGTGAATGATGCAAATATTAGCTTAGAGTAAATTGACCACTGCTCCTACCAGGGCAGAGCAGAACATGTTCTCTAAAAGCATATTTGGCTTGGTGGTAGTTGTGATGAATTTGGTCATTAGATGATCCTCGTTCTCAGTGATGATATGTAGTTCATTAGGGAAATAGGAATTTATGGCATGCACACCGGGGCCTGTTTAATTTCAATTGGACATGTTGAAATGTGGCTTCATCCTGAAATTGCCAATGCAATTCTTTGAAAGTGGATAAAGAGAATTCCAAAGCACATGCCCAAGCATGTTTATTCTCATATTGAGTAGCAATGCATTAATTTGGCTGTACCCCAGGAAGAGTAGCTGCTGCCTTGGTAGCAAATACAACTAGCAATGCTGATGTTGAAGGACGGGTGTCTAGATTTAGCCCTAGATGGCACTAGATTTGTCCTTTTCACTTTTCTATTTATGGCACACCTCATATAAAAGAGCTTGAACTGCAATGTCAGCGGAATAAATGCATTTTAAGCCCAGAGAAAACAGCTAATCATTTAACCTCAGCATTCAACTTCAACCTGACTATTGGCCTAAATATTGGCCAGCAGTTTTGTTCAAAACTTTTTTTGTCTGGATGTAGGGACTGTGAAAACAATGCCAGCCTCTCTTGGCCACTGTGACTCATTTGTCGTAAGGCTTAACCATATCAGCCTGACCCTTGGCCAGGTTAGTTGGTCATCAATGTGGGTCATGGACAACAATTGCCGCACAGTGGCAGATGTCATGGCATTTCCACATTTCCCCAGAGCTGTCAAAATCTATATGAAAACCCTTTTTAATCCAATGAATATGGTCCTGTGTACCGCCACAAATGGGGGGCAGTGGTAAACCCCTTTCCTTTGGCTCTTAGACCTCCTGGTGAAAGCAGAATGAAAGCCGTTTGATGCCAATTCAGCTTGCCCGCTGAGAAGGATAAACAGATGATTACTGGCTAATGTAAAAGCTGTGAGAGGACGGATCAAAGATCAGGTGGCCTAAACTCATGGCGTGTGTGTGACACGTGCGTGGCTGGCAGTAGATGATCCTAACACCCATGTCCGGTTGTCATGAGGAGGACATGTTTATCCATGGTGAGGGGTCTCTCTCCGCTGTGGTGAGGAGAGGGCAGTTTGGGCAGCTAGGCTAAACTATAAAAAGAAAAGGTTCCTGGAGTATCCTTTAGGAGTTCATCAAATTGAAACTGTGTGGGAACCCCTATAAGTTCGTCAAAGAACGCCTTTTAATAAATCCTCAAATCACCTTTTGGGGTTAAACTACCCCTTTTATTATTTTATATATATATATATATATATTATTATAATTTTGTAAAATATTTTATTTATGATACCCATAACAATAACACAATATTTTTGTCAGTGTTTATGATTTTAGTGGCGAAGCAGAATTTAAAAAAATTAAATATGAGGTAGAGCCCCAAGTCACCTTTGTACAGTATATCCTCTGGCGTGTCGATGTTGACGTTCTCAGTATCCATAGACAGAATGATTTTTGGCAGTGCATGGTGATCGAACAGGTTTCCTGTTACATTTATCAGAGGTGTAGGGAGGATGACGTTTGTGAATAAAAAGTAATTTTACAGATGTTCAACAAAACATGCACATGATAGTTATTCATACCTTGGTTTTTGTGGTAAATGTGAATGAAAAAAACTGTTTTGATAATGGTTTGCATACGCATACTGTACCTTGTCCATAATGTAGAGGCCTATGGGATATTCATTGAAGAGGCAAGGGAGGAGGATGGTAAATGTGATCTGCATAATAAACAAATATAACTTTTGTATGCCTCCTCGTCTGTATACCTGCAGACACAAAGTGAGCAGTTCAGTCATCTGCACCCAATACAGCTAGCCTTCAACATATTCTTATAGCCTACATATTCTTACCTCTTTGTTGTTTGGTGTCCATTTTCTGTTTTAGAAAGATAGATGGTATCATCACAAAACAATATCAATTTAAATCATACAAGGGAAAACCTTACCTTAAATTATGGAGATCTTTACATTTTTCAGTTAAGTGCCTGCACCTACTGTCCTTTCAAATCCTAATGTTTCAGTTAAGTGCCTGCACCTACTGTCCTTTCAAATCCTAATGTTTCAGTTAAGTGCCTGCACCTACTATCCTTTCAAATCCAAATCCTAATATTTCAGTTGGGCTGCAAGAACCCACACCAACTAAGGAGGTTCCTCGATGAACCCCACCTTCTATGGGGTTCTTGGAAGAACATTTTTGGGGCCATTTTCAGTGCCAAGAACCCCAAGATTCTTAGGAACCCTGTTGAACCCCTCATTTTTTGAGTGTAGGCTGTAGCAGTTACTGTTGGTTTGACGGGGGAGTTGCTCACTCCAGCAGGCCTCTAGTCTAGCACTGTCTCTGCTCCTCTGCCATAAGTTAGCTGTCTCACTTGTCTCTTCATGTTAGCCTGTAAATGTGCCCAGGAAAATGTAATACTTTACATCAAATAACAGCCTAACTGACTTCACTCACAAGAAGGAAATATTTTTTGAGGATAGATTCCGTTGTATAGGCAACAAAAAGCTTTTGATGCGTTATTAGGCTATAGCTTATAAAACCTTTACATCACAAAGCATTTTTGCCCACCACGGTGAGAGGATTAATAATACTGTGGTGCCTACTCATTTATTTAGCAAAATCCTACAGAGGTGGTCCTCATACCTCAGCTCCAGTCCTCTATGAACCCATATGAACTTGCAATAGCAATTTCCTTCAGCAGCATGTAGAAGGCCCTCCACCCAGTCCACAAATTCCAATTCCAATTCCACACTCACAGTGGTGGGCAAAGTGTGCAGGCCTACATGTTATTTTTAGGGATCACTTCAAAGTTGATTAGTGTGTGTTAAGAGGCGAGACAAATCTTTGTACCGTTATATTGTGTGGTCTTATAGTCGTCATCCTGTCATGATGAGGAGGTAAATATTCTGCCATAGCCTCAAAGCAGCTCAGTATTTAATACTTTACCATAATCCTTAAGGAGATTTACTTAGAAAAAAGACCCGGACCTTTTCTGTGCATTGTGGTGCCAAGCACATGCTGCCTTTTCACATCCATTCCACGTCTCAAATCAAATTTTATTTGTCACATGCGCCGAAAACAACGGGTGTAGACGTTACCGTGAAATGCTTGCTTACGAGCCCTTCCCAACGATGCAGAGTAAAAAATAAACTAATAATATAGTAACACAAGGAATAAAATACACAAGAATGAAGCTATATACAGGGAGTGGCAGCACCAGATCCATGTGCAAGGGTACGAGGTATTCGAGGTAGATATGTAAATCAAGGCAGGGTAATGTGATTAGGCATCAGAATAGATAATAATACAAGTATCTACCTTCTCCATTTCCACCCCACTAACAGTGACCCCAGAGTACCCCCAAGTATCATCCCTTAAAAAGAAATCATGTTTTTAATCTATAATATGGATAAATATCCCTTCAGGAATGACCATATATATTATTTTCACCACATGCAATCCAATCCAGAGGAATTCAGTACCTTGTACACAGTAAATACATCTGCGTGTTCTTCAGTCTTTCTTGGATGTTCTCGCTATAAGGCCCTATGGTGTGATTTAGAGTGAAGTTTGTGTCCGGCTGGTGCTGTCACGTGGTAACAACATGGTTTACTGCCCTACACAGTACTCACTGTACCAAATCTGAACACAAGGAAGCTTATGGGATTGTGGGATGTTGGGGCGTAGGGAGCAACAAGCTAAGGGCCAGCCCCCTGCCAGGTTACTGGCCTTCACATCTGTGTAGTGTGCTTGGGCTCTCTTGCCTCGCTCTCTTTCACTCCCCTAAAGGAATGCCAGATGGGGTTATTGCGAGGCCCTATGCCAAAAGTATGCCATAGAGTAGCTGTAAACAACCTTTGGGTTAGTCAGGCAAACAGCTAAAAGTCCCAAAGAGTGTTACTGTTTTGATGAATAGGAAGTTCAACCCGAATGATTGATTGACATTCAGCTAGAGTAAACAGGTATTCATATTCATGAATATGAAGCTGATATTGTTTTGCCTAGCTATGAATCGAAAACAAAAACAGACAGGGAGACGGATGAGATGACGCTGATAAATGTTTTTTCTTTGGATGTGAAATTCACACACATTGACAAAAACTGAACTTCACTCAAGGGTTGAACTGAAAATATTATTTTGTTATCACTCCCAGTCAGACCCAACTGTGCTTATCTACATTTGATAGGAGTTGCCATGACTTCTCCCTGGGGGTTTTAACTGGCTGCTGTGTGAAGGGTCTGACAGGCCAATGACCTGCTGGAATCCAGTCTAAGTTTTAAGTTTCCAAGTTTCAAGTTTTAATGTCACATGCACAAGTACAGTGAAATAAATGCCTACGAACTGAAAGGCACTTCACTGTACTTGTGCATCCAACACTAGACCTGCCGTGCACTAATTGGTGTGCGGGTCAGCTGTTTGTTCACCTGCACCCGCCCACAATTGCTAATAATGCATCCAAAACCCCCCGGCTATATGTGAATATCTGAGACCCGACCCTAACCCACTAATATAGAAAAGGAACTGTAGGCTACAGTCAGATGGGGAAACGAGGGTTTCTTTTTTTTCCTTTTTTTTGTGTGTGAATTTTACCCCGTTTTTTTCCCCAATTTCGTGGTATCCAATTGTTTAGTAGCTACTATCTTGTCTCATCGCTACAACTCCCGTACGGGCTCGGGAGAGACGAAGGTTGAAAGTCATGCGTCCTCCGATACACAACCCAACCAAGCCGCACTGCTTCTTAACACAGCGCGCATCCAACCCGGAAGCCAGCCGAGGAAGCACCGTGCACCTGGCAACCTTGGTTAGCGCGCACTGCGCCCGGCCCGCCACAGGAGTCGCTGGTGCGCGATGAGACAAGGATATCCCTACCGGCCAACCCCTCCCTAACCCGGACGACGCTAGGCCAATTGTGCGTCGCCCCACGGACCTCCCGGTCGCAGCCGGTTACGACAGAGCCTGGGCGCGAACCCAGAGTCTCTGGTGGCACAGGAAACGAGGGTTTCTGCAGGATTTATTTTTCTCTTCTGATTTCGATATCTTTCTGCTTATAATTTCCAACATTTTGGTAGGCTATTTGTTAGTCAACTTGTCTATATCAGATACATGCAGCTTCTCTTCTCTCATATGTTGCCCTAGAAGACTAAATAAACCCTTGCTCACCAGAATGTCAGAAATCGATAGAATGACTGCTTCAATCTGGCAAATATCTCTGTTTGTTTCTTTCGCAGAGTAAAGACCTTTTAGGGACCTGGGAGAAAATACAATGACTTTAAAAAACAAAACAGGAAAGATTTTCTGTGCAGTTTGACTGGTTGTAAGGAAATAAAAAGCTGTGAAAATGACCCAATATGTTTCTGAAAAGATTTCAGTTTGGCTTGGATGCATATTCAACGTGGTTGAAATAGCTTTTAGGATGTTGATAAAGATAGCACCTCTACAGATGATATCTAACTGTGCATTCGCATTCTCTCAAGATGCTGAATGAAAGTAATCATATTTCTCCACTCCTGTTCCAGAGTTAATATTTAGCCTACATTTGGTGTATCATTTTACTGCAAGAAATGCTTAATTCTGCAGGAGTTAATATGAAGGCTATGTGAGAGGTTATAAACCGGCAGTCAGTGTCCGGATTTTATTTTCCATTCATGGATGGATCGAAATTTACATAATGGTTACCTGGAGGAAAATAGGGGAGGGTCATGCTTTTTCAATTTCATTCAAGGGGGGGTCATATAATTTGTAATTCATGAAATGTAAATATTTCTCACTTTTTTAAAATTAGTTGCTTATTTCGCGATTTGCAGTTGAAGTCAGAAATTGACATACACTTAGGTTGGAGTCATTAAAACTCATTTTTCAACCACTCCACAAATTTCCAAATGCCTGAAGGTACCATGTACATCTGTACAAACAATAGTACATAAGTATAAACACCATGGGACCACGCAGCCGTCATACCGCTCAGGAAGGAGACGTGTTCTGTCTCTTAGCGATGAACGTACTTTGGTGCAAAAAGTGCAAATCAATCTCAGAACAACAGCAAAGGACCTTGTGAAGATGTTGGATGAAACGGGTACAAAAGTAGCTATATTCACAGTAAAACCAGTCCTATATCGACATAACCTGAAAGGCCGCTCAGCAAGGAAGAAGCCACTGCTCCAAAACTGCCATAAAAAAGCCAGACTATGGTTTGCAACTGCACATGGGGACAAAGCTCGTACTTTTTGGAGAAATGTCCTCTGGTCTGATGAAAGAAAAATAGAACTGTTTGGCCATAATGACCATCGTTATGTTTGGAGGAAAAAGGGGGAGGCTTGCAAGTCGAAGAACACCATCCCAACCGTGAAGCACGGGGGTGGCAGCATTATGTGGGGGTGCTTTGCTGCAGGAGGGACTGGTGCACTTCACAAAATAGATGGCATCATGAGGTAGGAAATGATGTGGATATATCGAAGCAACATCTCAAGACCTCAGTCAGGAAGTTAAAGCTTGGTTGCAAATGGGTCTTTCAATTGGACAATTACCCCAAGCATTCTTCCAAAGTTGTGGCAAAATGGCTTAAGGACAGCAAAGTCAAGGTATTGGAGTGGCCATCACAAACCCTGACCTCATTCCTATAGAAAATGTGTGGGCAGAACTGGAAAAAGTGTGTGCGAGCCAGGAGGTCTACAAACCTGACTCAGTTACTGAGGAATGGGCCAACATTCAGTTACTGCTCTGTCAGGAGGAATGTGCCAAAATTCACCCAACTTATTGTGGGAAGCCTGTGGAAGGCTACCTGAAACATTTGACCCAAGTTAAACAATTTGAAGGCAATGCTACCAAATACTAATTGAGTGTATGTAAACTTCTGACCCACTGTGAATGTGATGAAAGAAATAAAAGCTGAAATAAATAATTATCTTTACTATTATTCTGACATTTCACATTCTTAAAATAGTGGTGATTCTAACTGACCCAAGACGGAATTTTTACTTGGCTGAAATGTCAGGAATTGTGAAACTTAGTTTAAATGTATTTGACTAAGGTGTATGTAAACTTCCGACTTCAACTGTATCAATATGTGCTAGATTCCACCCTTCATCTCTGATTCTCTGCTCGGCGCACAATGTCAAGGCTATTTATTGTGGTCTCATTCAAATTATCCATAGCTTATAGGCTACGAAGTGCATGCTCAGAGAAGCACAGAGCAAAGTTATATTTCTAAGATGGCTGCTGGGATGGTGTAACGACAACTAGGCTGCAGTACACACTGTAATGAATATTCCAACCCTGAGTCCTGGCCTGCTCTGCTCTTGCTGATCAAACACGTTTTTGTGTGCCGTCTAACCAACGGCTGTGTTGTGTAGGCCCACGGTGGCAGTTCAGGAGGAGAGTCAAAGATTTCTTCTGATTTGTTGATTAGAACTAGTCCCCAAAAAATATTGTGCGCAGTTTATGGCCTATGTTCTTTTCAGTTTGAGAAGGAGAGCGTGAAGAAGAGCTGGAGTTCAACTTGGATACTATAACTTGCTACTACTAGAATTGAAAGTTGAAGCAGCAGCCTTGGCACAATCAATCAGAAATGAACCACTCATGGTGCTGAAGGCAGGCGAATTCAAGTATGCATAATTCATTTCAACCCTTTTAATTTTTATTAGACTTTACTATCAACAACAGGGCTTTGTGTTGTAGCCTATTTCTTTGACCGACACAATTAGGCTATAGGCTGCTATATCCATAGATTTGTCAGTCACCATGCAGTCTTTAAATAGCCTACCTCTGTGTCAGTGAAGGGCTGTTAAGTAAAAACCAAGACTCTTTAAGATTTTATTTTAAGAAAATGGTAAAAAGCACAGGCCTACTACCCCTTGTTAGCTTAAAGAAAATGGATCCGATGATCTAAAGTAATTTATAACAGCGCTTTGGTCCGCGATGCTTTATGCTAGAAACGAGCTGTAAAATACCTGGGAATGACCTGACTCTGAGGCATATGGGAATATCATCATTTTTTTGTTTCTTTGACATTGAGGCTGAGCTTCAAACTTCTAAAGTTGAGGAGACAAAAAAATAGACTTTGCTTGGGAAGTAATCTAATTCTGTTATTATCAATTGATTTATGCTATTCACTTTCTGTATAATAGAAGTTGTTTAAACCCAGTCAGCTTAAAGGGAAACACTTGTGGCCTTCTCTAGTTGGGAAGAATGGAAGAAGAGTAGCCAGCAGTTAAAGCTTACATTTTTCTGCATCAGTAGTCCTACTCTGTCTGGGGTGGAAAGATAGGCCTAACTTTAAGAAGTACCATGCTCAGATGTCATCTCAGATTGAATTATTTGCAAAGAGGGACAGTTTCGTTGCAAACAAGACGGTCTATCGCTCTGTCAATTCCTAGTCTGTAATTTGTGTGGAATTACAAAAGACTCTGCTAATGTGTAAAATGATGTGGAATTGCATGAAATGTTTATAAAGGGCTTTTTTTTTTCTCAGACCTGCAAATACGGTGATAGATTCATGCAATGCTTTTACTATAAAGGTTATGTTCCACCCTACTCTTGTAGGCTGGTCAGTAAAACCACATCTGGCAGTCCCGTGCGCTATCAAAATTCCTGCATTGCTGTGTGATGCTTACAAGACTAAGAACAGTTTTTAAAACTCCATATCTAAGGCTCTGGTTTGTCCAAGAAGTGAGGGTACATGGTAGATATGTTCTCTGCTATCCACTTTGTTTTTATTCTTATTTTGTGGATTGGGGAGGGTGTAAGTAAAATATTTAGCTAAAGGGAGGCTATCCATTTTAATTAAAGAGGTCCTATTTTCTCTTCTTTAACACATCTGAACAGTAGACTAGGTTACAGTTCCCCTGTGACTGTCGAATTTGTATAGCGCCTCACAATCATCACACATAACACAGCCGGCACTGCTACCATCCTCTTTTACCACTTCACCAAATCTTTCCATGACTTTTCTGGCCCTCGCAGCTTTTCTCGTATTGAATTAAACTCCTACATTGTCCTTTTTGCTTCCGTAGATTGCCTCGGTAGATCGGCGTACATTTATTTTGCCCGTTCCCAAAAGCGATTAGCGTGTAGGCTATTTGGCGTGTGTACAGTTAAACTAGCAGCATGGTCAATCTGAGGTCTGCGTTGGCCGTACAGCATTTACTGCGATGCGGCCTCTGCAGAAGTCAGGGCATTCGTACTTCTTGCACTTTGTAGAGCAGAGCTGTTGTGAAGGAAGGGAGTTTGTTTATACAGGACGTACCACCCCCACCTACTGTCAACCAATCATGTCAATGCGGAGCTATACCGAGCCCTCCGCATTGTTACAACATTTGGGAGGTGCACAACATTGCCGTGCGGAGCTTGATTTAGCCTCTGCAGACCTCTGGAGGCCCCGCCATTGTCATACCCACCTTCGGACCCCATTTGCAGATCAAGCATAAATCGTCTTTTAGGCCCTAAAGCATAGGTTTACGCACTAATGCCAGATAGCCACAAAGAATGAAAGAAAAACCTCAATGTAGCCAATAGATTGATACATTTATGGATTTTTTTTAAAGTTACTGTTTTCTCTTTAGTCAACCCACACCCCTTTTATCCACACAATATTTCATGACCCTAAACCTGCCCGCCTGTCGCAATTCTAAAAAATAAAAAAACACAAACAATGATTACATAACGCTGTGCAAATGTCTGTAATTCTCTTACACATTAATACAGCGCTTTAACAGTACAGGTAATCAGGTACACATCAACTGTCTGTAATTCTCTTACACATTAATACAGCGCTTTAACAGTACAGGTAATCGGGTACACATCAAATGTCTGTAATTCTCTTACACATTAATACAGCGCTTTAACAGTACAGGTAATCGGGTACACATCAAATGTCTGTAATTCTCTTACACATTAATACAGCGCTTTAACAGTACAGGTAATCGGGTACACATCAAATGTCTGTAATTCTCTTACACATTAATACAGCGCTTTAACAGTACAGGTAATCGGGTACACATCACTGCGAGTGATTTACTTCTCCTGATAATTTGTAAATGAGGAAGCAAATGAGGATGGCACAGCCTGGGATCAAGATGTACATTTTAGATAATCCCTCCCTTCCCTCCTGACCGTGCACAGTGTTCTTCCTCGGGGTAATCCGCCATCTGTCCCATGTGACGCCGGTACCAAGCCGGTTTGTTTTCTCCCAATCTGAGTCAAAGCTGGGACACTTTCCTTCCAGTCTGGATCCCATGGACCTGCTGGGGGAACAGAAAACAAGGTGGAGTGGGGCGAGGCCTTTTTTCCTTCTATTCCTCTCCTCCGTTCCTCCCTCCATCTCTCAGGGTCTCCAGCTCAGGTTCTCCAGGCCCACAGCAGGAGCTGTCTGAGAATGGACCACAGAGCAGTAAAGTGATTCAAGAAAATACAAGAACACAATGGTAGTGATTCCATGTCTGCCTGTGGTGGAGGTAGGGATCTTATCAAGCCTTGTTAGACAAAACATTTTGCATCGCTTTGTCACTCTCTTTCCATTCACCTTATACTGGGCTCAGCCATACAAATGGCCCGCATTCCCAGCCTTGTTTTGAAATTAGACATTAACAGTAACAACCTATGGCTCCAGTGGCCCCTTGGGTTTAATTAAATACTGAATGTGTCCGTCATTTTTACGGCTGCGACTAAGAGAACTATAGCCTACTTGAGACGTGCACAAAAATAGTTGGCACACAGAGTAAAGAAAAAGAAGTGAAACGAAGCTCTCCAGAAACATGTGATGATTAGTAAGCAGATACTGGTTAATGTTTGACAGAGCATTTGACCTCTGTCTCGTGTAAGCTTGACACTGCATTTAGGTGAAGGTTATTGGGAGATAAAGCATGAGTAGGTAAACTGACTGGCGGCAAGCACAGCAGGACACTGCCCACAGCAGCAGCACGAGCACCAATTGCTTGGCTTCCTGATCATGATAGTCAATGTCAGCTCATAGACTGAGGGGCTGGAAAAAGGACACCAGCGAATGGCTGTTAGTGACAGAGCAGCAACAGTAGGCCTAGTGCTTTGGAAACAGGTAGAGTGGGAGTCAGTAGGTCAAAAGATATGCCTCTCCGGTGTAGTAATTAAAACATCCTGAAGCTTGATTTCTTGGGAACGCATTTACTCAGAAGAGCTGACAGCAACAGCTCATCATTAAACTTTATGTTTATCAAACAACCTCATCTGAATAAGAGGCATTCTGTGGTGTGGAGGCTGGCCTGGCATTGATTTCTCTGACGCCTCAGGGTGGACACAAACAGCTCTGTTTTGAATCCAAATTATTCCTGTTTAGTAACCCTCTAAATAAACATGAATCTGGCCCGGGCGACCATCTGTTTGTAATATTTCCTCAGTTGGTTGGTTTATCTCTTACTTTGATTCGATTTGAAACTGCACTTAGAGGAAGGCAGCTGCTGTCTCATTACAGCAGAATATACTGTACAAACTGCCTTTGATTTCCTGATGGTATGGAATTGACTCTCCCTCTGAGAACTTCAAGGGAACAAGGTTTTGCAGTAAATGAAAGACTAAAGGTTTTGGAGTAAGCCTAAACGAAATACAACTTACTGAGATGAAAAGGCTTTGCAGTCAATGATAATGAGTGTATCAGTAGATTTAAAAGCGTAGTATTTTGGGACTATTTTGAAATATCACATTCTGTGAAAGCCATTTTGATCAAAAAGATGGTCAAATAGAAATCCTAAATGAAAACCGTGTGTAGACTGGCCAGGCTCCATGTTACAGTATATGGAGGTGGGAGAGAAGCTCCCCAATCACCATTCACTTAGAGTACACCACCCCTTTCCTCCTCTGCGCCTCCCATAACTATATAGAGGAATGTCTTGCCAAACAAGTTGAAGTTTTTAATTTATATCCTCCAAGCCATAAATAATTAGCATCCGTTGCACTTTTTTGGCATGTCAGCAATTTTATTCTCCACTTCCCCTGGTCATGAAGCATGTGCGTGGGTTTTTCATATTCAAGAATGAAAGACCGAAATCTCCACTGTGCAGAGCAAAGCCAAACCCCTCTATAGAGCAGGCAAGTGTAATGCCTTCCATCTGGGGGAGAGGGAGTGAGACTAATGCTTGTGTGTGTGGAGCAAACCTGGGTTCAAATAAAAATAATAAATCATTCAAATACTTTTTGCATTTGCTTTAGTCTTTCTGGAGTGCCAGGAAGGACTGAGTTTGCACTTTTGCAACTATGCTATTGGTTCCATTGTACCAGGCAAGCTCAATCAAAACCAGATAAAAACATATTTTCTAATTGTATTTGAACCCAGGTATGTGGTTGTGTAGTGTACAGTGAGTCCCAGAGGTGGACTGGAGTAGTGGACTGTGGCCCTCCATGGGGGCTGGAGGATTAACCAACCACCCACTCAAATTATTGGTGTAATTGCCAGCTAGGAGCTCTGGTAATGGCATGACTGGGGCTTTTCTCAGTACTGCTTGATATCACAGAGAATCTGGGCTGGCGTGGGGATGGGGGTGATGGTGGGGGACAGTGCCAACTAAGTACTGAGCAGGAGAGAATGGAGCTGCTGGGAGCCTGAGCCGAGTGTCATAACTGGTTCAGTGTAACACCAAAGTGCTCAGGTAGAACTGGACAATATTAGCCCTACTATAAATGGATACTGACTTCCCGTGGGATGAAAAGGGCTGATCAGTTTAATTCTGTAATGTCTTTCAGATAGTTCTCTCTCTGTCAATTTGAATATAGACCAACCTTGTATAAAATATGTTGAATTTGTACCTTTAAAACAACATTAGCACCTCCTATTGAAGAATTGATCGGTCTACAACTACCCTTTGGTCTCCCATTGTGTTTTAACCAAGCCCAGCCCTGCTTAAAGTTTCATTTGATTTAGTCCTATAGCCTTCACTTTTTGGTTGAGATGGAGATGTGAATCTAAAACATGAATGATTAATTTGTAGACAAACTGCAATTAAAGCCAGACTAAAAATCAATGGCACAGATGGAACTATCCAAGCAGAAGATACAGTACATCTCCTTCAAATATTGATATTTTGTTGCGTTGACTACCAAACACAAATCAATATCACTTTTTAAATACAGTAAATAGCCTAAAGTTAAGGCTATTTTACAAACTAATGTAACATTTAACCTTAAAATGAGTAACACATCCATGTCCACATTTTGAGGTTACGGTAACTATAAATGTCTTGTTTATGTAATCATATAAAGCGTACACGTTTAAGATAGCATGGACAGGTCATCACAGGTCAATAACGATCTTAACAATTGCTGTAATAATCTGTGCAGAATCTCGAACGGCATTGATCTCTTGCACCATGTACTTTTAATGTAAGTTCAACTGCAATACAGGTCATTTAGTTCTGCTATTAGATGAAGCACAGTGATAACACAATCTGCGGTATAAATTAACAAAATGTCTGACATTTTATTCCCATTTGAACTTTGCTGTTGAAAGCATAGTGATAACATATTGGAAATTCAACTGTCTTTTTGAGTGGGTGAATATAGTTTATAATCTCATTGATCAACGTCTCAAGCAAATATTATCCATGTTGAAATGATGTGATTTGCCCAGTGGGACATGTCTTCCCATGACTTCTGTATCTTAGAGCAGTCAATGCTCTTTTGTGGGATGAACGTAAACAGTGTGTTTAACAACCGATTGAGTTGTTTCAGGATTGTGGCTGTTACACCCCAACCCCCCTTGGTGCACATTTAGGGTCTGGCCTGATATGTTAAAAGCATGCTTAATATATGGAGCCTTGTGTGTTAAACCCATTAACCCCTACTCTAGTCTACTATCCTTCTCCCGTGTTGGATACATTTCTTCTCTAGTCCACTTAGCCTCACACCCTACTCGGTCTCTCTGTGACACCATATAGGTATTATCTGTTATACAGTTACAGTACAATCTCTGTGTGTCTTCCTCAGTGTCAGAGGTGACTGGGTCTAAAATGGGTTCGATAGGCTGATCATAATGCGACGTGGCTGTGCTAGCTGGTGGGGTTGAGGCTCTGCGTTGTTCTGGCGCAGGGCTGGCGCTGTTCTCCATTACTTCCCCCCCTTAATAGAGCCCTGAGCTGGGCCTATCCTGAAATGACTGGGATGCAGCCATGGCTCTCCAGCTCCTTGTAACACAGGCCAGGCTGGGGATGTGTTCTCCCTGCGGGAGGGGTCTGGATTTGGGTCCGTTTGTCAATATGGAGCAGCTTAGCCTATCCCAGATCAAACCCAGGAGGAGGAACAGAGTCCGAGGCCTCATGGTCAGGACCGACTACTCAGGTTGGCTGTAGAGTTACTGGGCCAGCCAAGCCAAGCAGCTCCTCATAAGGCCTAGCCTATTTATCTCTTTCTAGTTGTTAGCCTACTGTATATCATCGACCATGCTCCGAAACCCCTGTGTGTAGTTATGAACACTAAACAAAAATGTAAACGCAACACAATGCCACAGATGTTTTGAGGGAGCGTGCAACTGGCATGCTGACTGCAGGAGTGTCCACCAGAGCTGTTTCCAGATCATTTTATGTTCATTTCTCTACCATTTGGAGGCTAATGTTGTTTTAGAGAATTTGGCAGTGCGTCCAATCGGCCTCACAACCGCAGACCACATGCAATCACACCAGCCCAGGACCTCCACAGCCGGCTTCTTCACCTGCGGGAACATCAGAGGGGGCAGGGCGGGGTTCCGAGGAGTATTTATGTCGGTAATAAAGCCCTTTTGTGGGGAAACCTCATTCTGATTGGCTGAGCCTGGCTCCCCAGTAGCTGGACCTATGCCCTCCCAGGCCCACCCACGTCTACACCTCTGCCCAGTCATGTGAAATCCATAGATTAGGGCCTAATGAATTTATTTCAATTGACCGATTTCCTTATGAACTGTAACTCAGCAAAAATCTTTGAAATTGTAGCATTTTATATTTTTGTTCAGTATAATGAACAAAAGGATTTGTCTTTTTAGTGTCAACAAAGCTGATGTGTAATTGCGGCTGCTTTATGCAGTTGTGTGCTAGGAGGTCACAACCTACTTGATTGTGATCTTTCTAGGGAAAGAAAAAACATGTTATGATAGCTCATTTTCTTTCGTTAAGTGTAAGGTCATTCAATGTGAACCACTTCTACCAGTAGTAGTATGTGTCATTCCCTGGTCACAAGGGTTTCACTGAAGTGAAGTTTCAGAAATTCATTAGATGAGTAAAAGATATTTTGAAGATTTCAATTAAATATCTACTCTGATTAACAGGGTGTGATGTCAGCGTGTGATGTGCCTGCCCTTAATAGTGCATTTAAAGCATGTATTGGTCATTAGCCAGCACTGTGTATTCTGTGTGAAGTGACTCGTCAGCCAGCAAGCCTGCATGGTATTATTCATCAGACAGGGGAGGCCCAGACTGAGACGGAGGAGCAGGCCTGAGCATGCCCTCATGCAGACTTCCTGCAGCCTCCAGTCCTTAAATGGATCTAATGAGTCACTGAGCTGAGCTCCACCTGAAGACCGTTCACCTGCACCCCTGCCCATACTGGTTAGTGGTTAGATTAGGGAGTAACTGGTCACTCTGTACTAGGTTAATTTTTATTTCAGCAGAGTGGTAGTGTAAAGTCATACATGGAAGACTAGTCTTGGGTGTGGTGTGTCTTTATAGAAAATTAGCATGTTTTTAGGATATTGTGGGGAAACCTCAGTCATGAAATATTCCAACCTGGTCTCAGAGCATTTCGTATTGTTATTTTTGTTTCGTATGGTATGTATTCATTTGTGGATGTCCTTCATCCATTTCGTTTGATATGTTATGAATTACAATTCATATTATGTTACCAATTTGTAAAAAGTACAACGTATGCATTTGCAAACCATACAATATGTTACGAGTTGCAAAATGTATGATATGTTATGAACTCTAGCTAGGTGGCTAACATTACACAACCTTTGGGTTGCTAGACATTCTCGTTATACGCCCACCCATTCACCCCGACCAACCACCGTAACCATACCAAACGTAACATATCATACTTTTTTGAGTGTCCCAGATTTACAGTGCCTTGCGAAAGTATTCGGCCCCCTTGAACTTTGCAACCTTTTGCCACATTTCAGGCTTCAAACATAAAGATATAAAATTGTATTTTTTTGTGAAGAATCAACAACAAGTGGGACACAAGTGGAAGTGGAAGTGGAACGACATTTATTGGATATTTCAAACTTTTTTTTAACAAATCAAAAACTGACAAATTGGGCGTGCAAAATTATTCAGCCCCTTTACTTTCAGTGCAGCAAACTCTCTCCAGAAGTTCAGTGAGGATCTCTGAATGATCCAATGTTGACCTAAATGACTAATGATGATAAATACAATCCACCTGTGTGTAATCAAGTCTCCGTATAAATGCACCTGCACTGTGATAGTCTCAGAGGTCCGTTAAAAGCGCAGAGAGCATCATGAAGAACAAGGAACACACCAGGCAGGTCCGAGATACTGTTGTGAAGAAGTTTAAAGCCGGATTTGGATACAAAAAGATTTCCCAAGCTTTAAACATCCCAAGGAGCACTGTGCAAGCGATACTATTGAAATGGAAGGAGTATCAGACCACTGCAAATCTACCAAGACCTGGCCGTCCCTCTAAACTTTCAGCTCATACAAGGAGAAGACTGATCAGAAATGCAGCCAAGAGGCCCATGATCACTCTGGATGAACTGCAGAGATCTACAGCTGAGGTGGGAGACTCTGTCCATAGGACAACAATCAGTCGTATATTGCACAAATCTGGCCTTTATGGAAGAGTGGCAAGAAGAAAGCCATTTCTTAAAGATATCCATAAAAAGTGTCGTTTAAAGTTTGCCACAAGCCACCTGGGAGACACACCAAACATGTGGAAGAAGGTGCTCTGGTCAGATGAAACCAAAATTGAACTTTTTGGCAACAATGCAAAACGTTATGTTTGGCGTAAAAGCAACACAGCTGAACACACCATCCCCACTGTCAAACATGGTGGTGGCAGCATCATGGTTTGGGTCTGCTTTTCTTCAGCAGGGACAGGGAAGATGGTTAAAATTGATGGGAAGATGGATGGAGCCAAATACAGGACCATTCTGGAAGAAAACCTGATGGAGTCTGCAAAAGACCTGAGACTGGGACGGAGATTTGTCTTCCAACAAGACAATGATCCAAAACATAAAGCAAAATCTACAATGGAATGGTTCAAAAATAAACATATCCAGGTGTTAGAATGGCCAAATCCAAAGTCCAGACCTGAATCCAATCGAGAATCTGTGGAAAGAACTGAACTGCTGTTCACAAATGCTCTCCATCCAACCTCACTGAGCTCGAGCTGTTTTGCAAGGAGGAATGGGAAAAAATGTCTGTCTCTCGATGTGCAAAACTGATAGACATACCCCAAGTGACTTACAGCTGTAATCGCAGCAAAAGGTGGCGCTACAAAGTATTAACTTAAGGGGGCTGAATAATTTTGCACGCCCAATTTTTCAGTTTTTGATTTGTTAAAAAAGTTTGAAATATCCAATAAATGTTGTTCCACTTCATGATTGTGTCCCACTTGTTGTTGATTCTTCACAAAAAAATAGTTTTATATCTTTATGTTTGAAGCCTGAAATGTGGCAAAAGGTCGCAAAGTTCAAGGGGGCCGAATACTTTCGCAAGGCACTGTACATTTACTAGGTTACATCTAGTCTGAGACCAGGTTGAATATTCCAACAGACAGGCACACAAACATGCATGTCATTCCAAAGGGTAGGTTTAACAGAACAAATGAAATGTAACCTTACTTTAACACTCATATCATCAATGATATTATTTAGGCCTATAAAGCATTTGTAAAGTCATCAACAGCTATTGTTTCAATTCAACCCACTTTTAGGTTTCAAATACAAATAAATAATACAAATGAAAATACAGAGTTTCAAGCTTTGGTTGATTTCAAATGTAATCGTCAAGTTAATCATTAATATGTTGGATTCACGTCTCCATCTCAACCAAAAATCAAAGTTAAAGATTAGGACTAAATCAAATCTAACTTTAAATGTAAAGTTGGATTCAGTCCTATTCTTTAACACAGACTTGGTTTAGATGGAGATGTGAATCCAACATATCAATTATTCATTTGTAGACAAACTGCAGTTCAAGCCAGACTAAGTCAGTGGCACAAAATATACATCTCCTTCAAATGTTGATATGTGGTTGTGTTGACAACCAAACACAATTCAATATTATTTTTGTAATTACAGTAAAGTTAAGGCCAGCTTACAAACGAATGTAACAGTATTTATTCAATCGTAAAATATAGCCATGAATGTGTTTCTCATTTTGAGGTTTACCTATTGTAACTACAGTGCCTTCAGAAAGTATTCATACCCTTTGACTTATTCCACATTTATTACGTGTTACAGCCTGAATACCAAATATATGTTTTGTTTTACCTATCTACAGACAATACCCTATAATGACGAAGTGAAAACATGTTTTTAGACACTTTTGCTAATTTATTGAAAATGAAATACAGAAATATCTAATTTCGTAAGTATTCACACCCCTGAGTCAATAGTTTGTAGAAGCACCTTTGGCAGTTATTACAGCTTTGAGTCATCTCGTCTATCAGTTTTTCACATCTAGATTTGGGGATTTTCTCCCTTCCTCATGCTCTTAAGTGTGCTGTTCACCACCACTCCCCATCTATCTTCAAGTTTGAATATTTGGAAGAGCAGTGATGGCACATTTAGATGACAAATGTTTGTCCATTGGAATGTTATGCTTTTAGATGGTTTAAAGCTTAGTGATAACACATTAGGAATTCAACAAAGGTTGACATCTCATTGATCAATATCTCAACATGGTGTGCCCAGTGAGGACACATGAACAATCTGTAAGTGAGCTAAGTTTTCCTCTGTGTGGCTAGGGTAGAACAGTGTGTGCTGTTGATTTATTAACACTTGGCTCTGCTGGGTAGTAAGGGAGAGTCCTAAAGGTGTGAGGGTTGTCTTCTCTGGCCCGTGTGGTGTCAGGTGAGGGCTGTGTGGTGTCAGGTGAAGCTTGTGTGCTGAAAATGTGTGTATCTATATTTTAATTTTCCATGTTGCTATGCCATCCAGGCTGTTTCTATTAAGCCTCTTTCCTAGAATGCATTATGAGTGGATTTTTGTTTGACGAACATTGAAAAGGGGTAATATTGGATGTTCTGCATTGTCTTTAGTAGTAATTTTCCATTGACTGCGGTGATTGAGTAGCCGAACCCCCTGCTAAGGGGCGAAATGTGAGGTTTTTACTGCATTTACTGAGTTTAAGATCTACCCATTGGGCATACACACTGGTTGAATCAACGTTGTTTCCACGTAACGGTTTTGACTTGAGGTTATTATTTATAGGGGTGCCAGGTAGGTTGTGCCTACCAGAGAAAACATTGGTTTCTCCTTTTGGTTTGGGAGGGAATGAGTCCCATCCGTCAAGTCTACACCAATACAAAGGACTTATGTAAGAGTCAGGATGGAAATAAACTTTTTTATAAATCCTTAAAACATTGGAAAGAACTTCAAAAACAACTATTATTTTGTGTGGGTTGTATTAGCAACATCAATGATTACACACACATATAATAATATCACAATGAGTTCTGGTTCCTCCAGAAATGTCCTGTACCTCGGGCCTAAAAAGAGTCCCGCCTGGTAAAGGAGTTCAGGGAACTCCCGTGACCTTAGTCACGCAATGTTTGTCCGTTCATTCCGTGTAGCGTAAACCCAGTATTAATCATACAATCAATATAACAATGATTTTACCACAGAACTTTAATGCGTATCAACTCTTACTAAGTCCTCAACTACAACTAACTACATAAATCATCACAGTATACATCACATCAAAACAAATGAAATACCGTATACAAAAAAGGTTGTAGTCAGTCACAATCCAATCCACCAACAGATCTCCAGCGGAGAAAGGCCACGAAGAACAGAGAGGTGTAGTCCACGGACGCAAAGAGTGGATCCGATCCTGGGTAAACTCTATTAGGCTACAAAACACACGTTTAACGGCAACAAAACAAACGGAATAGAGAAGCTTCGGAACTGAGGGTTGAACACATCTTCATTCACGTCTCCATCACAACCCCCTTTTGCGCAGCTGATGCTGGCTATTTAATTGGGAATTAAAGGGAAAGCGTCCTATTGGAAGGAGAAGCACTGAGACGGTTCAGAAAAATTCAGGGCCGTCACACACCCCCTCCCCTGGAAAAAGCCGACCATTGCCCTGGAAGTCACATCTTGGTCGGGGAAACCGAGAAAGGTCTCCTCATCACTTTCCTCTACAAAAATATTCATGACTTTTTGGAGCTCACGCTCCTCAGCTGAGGGGTCACAGGTCTTAAGGTGTGAGACTTCTGGGTCTGGGAATCCGAGAAAAGTCTCCTTACTTTCCTCTTCAAAGATATCCAGGACCTTGCGGCGCTCAATTGCCTCCAATTCCTCAGCCGAGGGGTAACAGGCCTTAAGGCGTGAGACATGGACAACGCGCATATCTTCACCTGTGTCCTCTTTCACCACTCGGTAGTTCAAAGGGCCCATCTGCTCCGCAATCCTATATGGTCCTTGCCATTTAGGAGCGAGCTTGGCTGAGAAGAATTGTTCAGCTTTCGAGTAAGGATGAGAGCGAAGCCACACCCGATCACGAAGCTGGAACTGCATGTCTCGTCTGTTCTTATCATAATTTCTCTTCTGCTTGAGTCGAGCCCGGATCATGTTCTTTGAGACAAGAGCTCTCAAGTCATGGAGATGGACTACCTGGTCTTAGCAAGCAGCGTCTGGAGTAAGCTGCTGGGGCTGTAGCACCATATCCAAGGGTTCTCGGAGAGGACGACTTAGGTTCAGCTCTGCAGGTGTGACTGCATCGAAACTCGTGAAGGTGCTTGTCCCAGTGTTTGTGCTGGGTCCCTACATAGGAAGCAATCATTGTCTTTAAGGTTCGATTTACTCTCTCAGTGAGATTGGTCTGTGGGTGATAGGCCGTGGTCAACTTCTGTTTCAGGTTCCATCTTTGGCAAGTCTCCTCAAAGAGGTCAGAGACAAATTGGGAACCTCGATCAGACAGGATGTAATCAGGCACTCCCCAGTGAGTCAGGATCTCTTTCGTAAGGATGTTAGAGACTGTCCTTGCTGTGGCCTGACGCAGGGAAAAGAGCTCCACCCACTTTGAATAGTAATCAACAAAAACAAGCATGTACACATTCTGATTGGAGCTTCTAGGAAATGGACCCATCAAATCCACTCCTAACATTTCCCAAGGTCGGGTAACCACCGTTTGCTGCAACTTGCCAGCAGGCTTTCTACCTTCTGGTTTGTACATTTGACAAACCTGACAGTTTCGGATGTGTGACGTCACATCCATGCTCAGATGTGGCCAGTTCAGTAACGCTTGCAACCGCTTGTAGGTTTTGAACCTGCCCAAATGACCAGCTAATGGGTCTTCATGGAAATGTTGAAGCAGTTGAAGGCGTAGAGTTTCAGGTATGTACATTTGGTAGAGTGTTCTGTGAGGTAGTTGTACAACTCGGTAGACTTTGTCTTCAATGATGGTCAGCTTTGTGGTAGGATTGACCATCTTTTCTCCATCTTCCAGGATAGTCTGGTACAAAGCCTGTACTTCTGGATCATCCTGTTGGGCTTTCCATATGGCCTCATCAGAGATGGGAAAGTCCGTTTTGGGCGAGTCTCAACTGCTTGACAGGACAGTAGCACATGTAAGATGAGGGCCACCGTTATCACAAGCAGGAGCTCTGGACAAGGCATCTGGAACAGTGTTGTATTTTCCTTTCCTCTATTCTACTGCAAAGGTGAACTCTTGCAACCGTAGAGCCCATCTTATGAGTCTGGTACTTGGTTTGTTGGTCTTGAACACCCACACAAGGGAGGAATGGTCAGTGACCACAGAGAAGTGTCTTCCCTCCAGGTAGTACCTCCACTTTTCCAAAGCCCAGACAACTGCAAGGCGCTTTTGCTCGGTTGTGGAGTAGTTCCGTTCTGCTCCATTCAATGTCCGACTGGCGAATGCTAGCACTTCTTCAGTGCCAAGTCCAGTCTGTTGGACTAGGACAGCACCAAGTCCAACATCACTTGCATCAGTGTAAACAACAAAAGGGCAATCAAAGTTGGGATGACCTAAAATGGGAGGTGTGACGAGGTGTCGTTTCAGGGTTTCAAAGGAGGTCTGGCACTCTGCCGTCCATTGGAATTTTGCTCCTTTTCGCTTCAACGCGTTGAGGGGTTCTGCCACCTGGGAGAAGTTCGACACAAACCGATGGTACCATCCAGCCATACCAAGGAACCGTTGAAGGGCCTTGAGTGTGGTTGGCACAGGGAAGTCTTGTACAGCCTTTGTCTTTTCAGGATCCACATGAATGCCGTCAAAAGACACAATATGGCCAAGGAACTTCAGGGAGGTTTGGCAGAAGTTGCTCTGCTTCATATTCAAGGTCAGACCAGCTTCTCTTAGCTTGTCCAACACTGCTTGAAGATCTTGAAAGTGTCTTTCTCTGTTCTGAGAGTAGATAATTATATCGTCCAGGTAGATGAAACAGATCTTCCCTTTGAGCTCACCTAACGCAATCTCCATGAGTCTTTGGAAAGTGGCAGGTGCATTCTTTAATCCAAAAGGCATCACCTTAAAGGAAAACAAGCCCTCAGCACAGACAAAAGCAGTCTTGTCCTTGCTTTCCTGGTCCATCTCAACCTGCCAATAGCCACTATTGAGGTCAAGGGTAGTGAACACAACAGCGCCAGACAATGACTCCAGGATCTCGTGGATGGTAGGAAGAGGATAGGCATCAGTCTGGGAAACATTGTTGGTCTTCCTATAGTCCACACAAAATCTAAGACCACCAGTCTTTTTTGGGATGAGGACAACAGGAGCAGCCCAGGGAGAGGAGGAACGTTCTATTATATCTTGTGTTAACATATCATTAATGAGTCCCTTTTGGATGATTAGCGTCGCCGGGGACAAACAATATGGCTTTTGCTTGATCGGCATTTCCTGTGTAAGGAATATTTTGTGCTTCATGAGCCCGGTGCGTCCTAGCTTTGAAGTACATACATCAGCATTATTCTGCAGCTGTTCCAACAGCCTTAACTCCTCTGGCTGTTCCAGCTGAGCTCTTCTCACAGCCTGTAAAAAGGAGATCGTCAGAAGTATTATCAAGGGTTAGTGGTACCGGAGCAACGGCAGAGAAGACTGCCACATTTGAACCCCAATCATGTAACTTCGTAGCTTCTGATTGGAAGAAATGCTTCTTGCTCGGATTGTATGGAAACCAGTAGCAATTGTGTGCGATATCAATCTGGACACCACTGAAGTACATTAAATCAATTCCCAACACGACAGGAAAAGCAAGGTTCTTGGTTTGTAGGATAACAGAAGGAATCATATAGGAGCTGTTACACAGGCGGAACTCTACCTCACTCCATCCAAGTGGTCGTTTAGCCTCACCATCAGCCAGATAGAGTGGACCTTCTGTCCACGGCTTCAAGTTGTATTGTGGACCTTCTTCCACAGTTTCTCATTGAGCAGTGTGTAGGATGACCCGGTGTCCAGGATGGCTTTTCCTGTCCATGGGCCTATGGACAGGGGTAACACCAGTTGGTCCGGTATTAACTGAAAGGAAGGGGATGTCAATGGGGGGGGGGCATAGGCAGTGACTCTTGGGGTTTCAGCTCTGGTTAAAGCACCCAGAGTAGGATGGTCATTCCTGTGAAAAGAGTTAGGTGTGTTGGCCTGTTGTGATTTGTGGTTTCTGGAAGGGTTTACTTGATATGGTCTTGGACATGTAGCTGAAGAAGGTCCCTTTTGGCTACATCTCCAACAGAACATGAGAGGGGTCTTGGCTGGAGACTCTGGCTGTTGTTGATGGTCTGTCTTGGGTAACTGTTTGGGTGTCTGTTTCTTTCTCTGGTCATATTGCTGTTGGCATTCCCTGTACTTCTCAAACTGCTGTCCCAAGCGAACCAGTCCATCGACAGTGGTGACTCGTTCTCAGAGTTGACTGGCTAGTAGTGGGTTGATGTTCTTCAAGATCAATTTAATGACCTCTTCCTCCTCAATGCCAGGTTTCCACCTTCTGCACAGGGAGTGGTAACCGTATGCAAAGTCACGGATACTCTCTTTCTCGCTTTGCACTCGATTCCTGACTCTGTCTGCCAGCTCATCTGTGTAGTCCTCAGAAAGAAATGCAGAGGAAAACTTGCCCTCAAAGTCAGCCCAGGAGGTAGTGGTGAGACGTGCCACATCCCACCAGTCTCGAGCTGTCCCATGCAACACATTCCTCAATGTGGCAAGGAGTTCTCTGTTGTTGCTCTTCACTCAGACATTTGAATTTATGGTGGATAAGAGTTTGGAGATGTTGAGTCTGACGAATATCAAGGATATCACCTTGAAGTTGTAAGACTACAACCTCTGGAGATAAACCAGACAATGGAGGAAGGTTGGGTGTCAGAGGGAGGGCTAGCTCAGTACTTCCACACAGTTCCATGTCAATAAGTGAATAACTGGTTAGACCTGTGGCCTGTGGTCCAGACCGAGCATTCAGATTCCCAGGGCTCTGGCCCAAATCAACTCCATTATCTCCATTCCCATTATGATTTGTATTGTCAGCTTGATGGTCAGAATGGCCCTGTATATTCCCATTGACAGGTATGACATGGATGAGCACATTATCTTGGGGTGAATCCATTGTTTTAATTCCACACAAAAGATTTGCTTTGGTTAGTTCTCAATGGTGAGTGGTCCCATCTGGGGTGCCATTTTTTATGTAACGGTTTTGACTTGAGGTTATTATTTATAGGGGTGCCAGGTAGGTTGTGCCTACCAGAGAAAACATTGGTTTCTCCTTTTGGTTTGGGAGGGAATGAGTCCCATCTGGTCCATCAAGTCTACACCAATACAAAGGACTTATGTAAAAGTCAGGATGGAAATAAACTTTTCATAAACCCTTAAGACATTGGAAAGAACTTCAAAAACAACTATATTCTTTTGTGTGGGTTGTATTAGCAACATCAATGATTACACACACATATAATAATATCACAATGAGTTCTGGTTCCTCCAGAAATGTCCTGTACCGGGCGGGACTCTTTTTAGGCCCGAGGTAAAGGAGTTCAGGGAACTCCCGTGACCTTAGTCACGCAATGTTTGTCCGTTCATTCCGTGTAGCGTAAACCCAGTATTAATCATACAATCAATATAACAATGATTTTACCACAGAACTTTAATGCGTATCAACTCTTACTAAGTCCTCAACTACAACTAACTACATAAATCATCACAGTATACATCACATCAAAACAAATGAAATACCGTATACAAAAAAGGTTGTAGTCAGTCACAATCCAATCCACCAACAGATCTCCAGCGGAGAAAGGCCACGAAGAACAGAGAGGTGTAGTCCACGGACGCAAAGAGTGGATCCGATCCTGGGTAAACTCTATTAGGCTACAAAACACACGTTTAACGGCAACAAAACAAACGGAATAGAGAAGCTTCGGAACTGAGGGTTGAACACATCTTCATTCACGTCTCCATCACAACCCCCTTTTGCGCAGCTGATGCTGGCTATTTAATTGGGAATTAAAGGGAAAGCGTCCTATTGGAAGGAGAAGCACTGAGACGGTTCAGAAAAATTCAGGGCCGTCACACACCCCCTCCCCTGGAAAAAGCCGACCATTGCCCTGGAAGTCACATCTTGGTCGGGGAAACCGAGAAAGGTCTCCTCATCACTTTCCTCTACAAAAATATTCATGACTTTTTGGAGCTCACGCTCCTCAGCTGAGGGGTCACAGGTCTTAAGGTGTGAGACTTCTGGGTCTGGGAATCCGAGAAAAGTCTCCTTACTTTCCTCTTCAAAGATATCCAGGACCTTGCGGCGCTCAATTGCCTCCAATTCCTCAGCCGAGGGGTAACAGGCCTTAAGGCGTGAGACATGGACAACGCGCATATCTTCACCTGTGTCCTCTTTCACCACTCGGTAGTTCAAAGGGCCCATCTGCTCCGCAATCCTATATGGTCCTTGCCATTTAGGAGCGAGCTTGGCTGAGAAGAATTGTTCAGCTTTCGAGTAAGGATGAGAGCGAAGCCACACCCGATCACGAAGCTGGAACTGCATGTCTCGTCTGTTCTTATCATAATTTCTCTTCTGCTTGAGTCGAGCCCGGATCATGTTCTTTGAGACAAGAGCTCTCAAGTCATGGAGATGGACTACCTGGTCTTAGCAAGCAGCGTCTGGAGTAAGCTGCTGGGGCTGTAGCACCATATCCAAGGGTTCTCGGAGAGGACGACTTAGGTTCAGCTCTGCAGGTGTGACTGCATCGAAACTCGTGAAGGTGCTTGTCCCAGTGTTTGTGCTGGGTCCCTACATAGGAAGCAATCATTGTCTTTAAGGTTCGATTTACTCTCTCAGTGAGATTGGTCTGTGGGTGATAGGCCGTGGTCAACTTCTGTTTCAGGTTCCATCTTTGGCAAGTCTCCTCAAAGAGGTCAGAGACAAATTGGGAACCTCGATCAGACAGGATGTAATCAGGCACTCCCCAGTGAGTCAGGATCTCTTTCGTAAGGATGTTAGAGACTGTCCTTGCTGTGGCCTGACGCAGGGAAAAGAGCTCCACCCACTTTGAATAGTAATCAACAAAAACAAGCATGTACACATTCTGATTGGAGCTTCTAGGAAATGGACCCATCAAATCCACTCCTAACATTTCCCAAGGTCGGGTAACCACCGTTTGCTGCAACTTGCCAGCAGGCTTTCTACCTTCTGGTTTGTACATTTGACAAACCTGACAGTTTCGGATGTGTGACGTCACATCCATGCTCAGATGTGGCCAGTTCAGTAACGCTTGCAACCGCTTGTAGGTTTTGAACCTGCCCAAATGACCAGCTAATGGGTCTTCATGGAAATGTTGAAGCAGTTGAAGGCGTAGAGTTTCAGGTATGTACATTTGGTAGAGTGTTCTGTGAGGTAGTTGTACAACTCGGTAGACTTTGTCTTCAATGATGGTCAGCTTTGTGGTAGGATTGACCATCTTTTCTCCATCTTCCAGGATAGTCTGGTACAAAGCCTGTACTTCTGGATCATCCTGTTGGGCTTTCCATATGGCCTCATCAGAGATGGGAAAGTCCGTTTTGGGCGAGTCTCAACTGCTTGACAGGACAGTAGCACATGTAAGATGAGGGCCACCGTTATCACAAGCAGGAGCTCTGGACAAGGCATCTGGAACAGTGTTGTATTTTCCTTTCCTCTATTCTACTGCAAAGGTGAACTCTTGCAACCGTAGAGCCCATCTTATGAGTCTGGTACTTGGTTTGTTGGTCTTGAACACCCACACAAGGGAGGAATGGTCAGTGACCACAGAGAAGTGTCTTCCCTCCAGGTAGTACCTCCACTTTTCCAAAGCCCAGACAACTGCAAGGCGCTTTTGCTCGGTTGTGGAGTAGTTCCGTTCTGCTCCATTCAATGTCCGACTGGCGAATGCTAGCACTTCTTCAGTGCCAAGTCCAGTCTGTTGGACTAGGACAGCACGAAGTCCAACATCACTTGCATCAGTGTAAACAACAAAAGGGCAATCAAAGTTGGGATGACCTAAAATGGGAGGTGTGACGAGGTGTCGTTTCAGGGTTTCAAAGGAGGTCTGGCACTCTGCCGTCCATTGGAATTTTGCTCCTTTTCGCTTCAACGCGTTGAGGGGTTCTGCCACCTGGGAGAAGTTCGACACAAACCGATGGTACCATCCAGCCATACCAAGGAACCGTTGAAGGGCCTTGAGTGTGGTTGGCACAGGGAAGTCTTGTACAGCCTTTGTCTTTTCAGGATCCACATGAATGCCGTCAAAAGACACAATATGGCCAAGGAACTTCAGGGAGGTTTGGCAGAAGTTGCTCTGCTTCATATTCAAGGTCAGACCAGCTTCTCTTAGCTTGTCCAACACTGCTTGAAGATCTTGAAAGTGTCTTTCTCTGTTCTGAGAGTAGATAATTATATCGTCCAGGTAGATGAAACAGATCTTCCCTTTGAGCTCACCTAACGCAATCTCCATGAGTCTTTGGAAAGTGGCAGGTGCATTCTTTAATCCAAAAGGCATCACCTTAAAGGAAAACAAGCCCTCAGCACAGACAAAAGCAGTCTTGTCCTTGCTTTCCTGGTCCATCTCAACCTGCCAATAGCCACTATTGAGGTCAAGGGTAGTAAACACAACAGCGCCAGACAATGACTCCAGGATCTCGTGGATGGTAGGAAGAGGATAGGCATCAGTCTGGGAAACATTGTTGGTCTTCCTATAGTCCACACAAAATCTAAGACCACCAGTCTTTTTTGGGATGAGGACAACAGGAGCAGCCCAGGGAGAGGAGGAACGTTCTATTATATCTTGTGTTAACATATCATTAATGAGTCCCTTTTGGATGATTAGCGTCGCCGGGGACAAACAATATGGCTTTTGCTTGATCGGCATTTCCTGTGTAAGGAATATTTTGTGCTTCATGAGCCCGGTGCGTCCTAGCTTTGAAGTACATACATCAGCATTATTCTGCAGCTGTTCCAACAGCCTTAACTCCTCTGGCTGTTCCAGCTGAGCTCTTCTCACAGCCTGTAAAAAGGAGATCGTCAGAAGTATTATCAAGGGTTAGTGGTACCGGAGCAACGGCAGAGAAGACTGCCACATTTGAACCCCAATCATGTAACTTCGTAGCTTCTGATTGGAAGAAATGCTTCTTGCTCGGATTGTATGGAAACCAGTAGCAATTGTGTGCGATATCAATCTGGACACCACTGAAGTACATTAAATCAATTCCCAACACGACAGGAAAAGCAAGGTTCTTGGTTTGTAGGATAACAGAAGGAATCATATAGGAGCTGTTACACAGGCGGAACTCTACCTCACTCCATCCAAGTGGTCGTTTAGCCTCACCATCAGCCAGATAGAGTGGACCTTCTGTCCACGGCTTCAAGTTGTATTGTGGACCTTCTTCCACAGTTTCTCATTGAGCAGTGTGTAGGATGACCCGGTGTCCAGGATGGCTTTTCCTGTCCATGGGCCTATGGACAGGGGTAACACCAGTTGGTCCGGTATTAACTGAAAGGAAGGGGATGTCAATGGGGGGGGGGCATAGGCAGTGACTCTTGGGGTTTCAGCTCTGGTTAAAGCACCCAGAGTAGGATGGTCATTCCTGTGAAAAGAGTTAGGTGTGTTGGCCTGTTGTGATTTGTGGTTTCTGGAAGGGTTTACTTGATATGGTCTTGGACATGTAGCTGAAGAAGGTCCCTTTTGGCTACATCTCCAACAGAACATGAGAGGGGTCTTGGCTGGAGACTCTGGCTGTTGTTGATGGTCTGTCTTGGGTAACTGTTTGGGTGTCTGTTTCTTTCTCTGGTCATATTGCTGTTGGCATTCCCTGTACTTCTCAAACTGCTGTCCCAAGCGAACCAGTCCATCGACAGTGGTGACTCGTTCTCAGAGTTGACTGGCTAGTAGTGGGTTGATGTTCTTCAAGATCAATTTAATGACCTCTTCCTCCTCAATGCCAGGTTTCCACCTTCTGCACAGGGAGTGGTAACCGTATGCAAAGTCACGGATACTCTCTTTCTCGCTTTGCACTCGATTCCTGACTCTGTCTGCCAGCTCATCTGTGTAGTCCTCAGAAAGAAATGCAGAGGAAAACTTGCCCTCAAAGTCAGCCCAGGAGGTAGTGGTGAGACGTGCCACATCCCACCAGTCTCGAGCTGTCCCATGCAACACATTCCTCAATGTGGCAAGGAGTTCTCTGTTGTTGCTCTTCACTCAGACATTTGAATTTATGGTGGATAAGAGTTTGGAGATGTTGAGTCTGACGAATATCAAGGATATCACCTTGAAGTTGTAAGACTACAACCTCTGGAGATAAACCAGACAATGGAGGAAGGTTGGGTGTCAGAGGGAGGGCTAGCTCAGTACTTCCACACAGTTCCATGTCAATAAGTGAATAACTGGTTAGACCTGTGGCCTGTGGTCCAGACCGAGCATTCAGATTCCCAGGGCTCTGGCCCAAATCAACTCCATTATCTCCATTCCCATTATGATTTGTATTGTCAGCTTGATGGTCAGAATGGCCCTGTATATTCCCATTGACAGGTATGACATGGATGAGCACATTATCTTGGGGTGAATCCATTGTTTTAATTCCACACAAAAGATTTGCTTTGGTTAGTTCTCAATGGTGAGTGGTCCCATCTGGGGTGCCATTTTTTATGTAACGGTTTTGACTTGAGGTTATTATTTATAGGGGTGCCAGGTAGGTTGTGCCTACCAGAGAAAACATTGGTTTCTCCTTTTGGTTTGGGAGGGAATGAGTCCCATCTGGTCCATCAAGTCTACACCAATACAAAGGACTTATGTAAAAGTCAGGATGGAAATAAACTTTTCATAAACCCTTAAGACATTGGAAAGAACTTCAAAAACAACTATATTCTTTTGTGTGGGTTGTATTAGCAACATCAATGATTACACACACATATAATAATATCACAATGAGTTCTGGTTCCTCCAGAAATGTCCTGTACCGGGCGGGACTCTTTTTAGGCCCGAGGTAAAGGAGTTCAGGGAACTCCCGTGACCTTAGTCACGCAATGTTTGTCCGTTCATTCCGTGTAGCGTAAACCCAGTATTAATCATACAATCAATATAACAATGATTTTACCACAGAACTTTAAAGCGTATCAACTCTTACTAAGTCCTCAACTACAACTAACTACATAAATCATCACAGTATACATCACATCAAAACAAATGAAATACCGTATACAAAAAAGGTTGTAGTCAGTCACAATCCAATCCACCAACAGATCTCCAGCGGAGAAAGGCCACGAAGAACGGAGAGGTGTAGTCCACGGACGCAAAGAGTGGATCCGATCCTGGGTAAACTCTATTAGGCTACAAAACACACGTTTAACGGCAACAAAACAAACGGAATAGAGAAGCTTCGGAACTGAGGGTTGAACACATCCTCATTCACGTCTCCATCACAACCCCACTTTTGCGCAGCTGATGCTGGCTATTTAATTGGGAATTAAAGGGAAAGCGTCCTATTGGAAGGAGAAGCACTGAGACGGTTCAGAAAAATTCAGGGCCGTCACAATGTAATTTCAATGAAATTACATTGAACCAACGTGGAATAGACATTGAATTGACTTCTGTCCGGAGTGGGTAGCCACTATCTTCCATTAACTAGAACCCTGAGACGTCCTGTTCAGAAACTGTGTGCATCTAGCTACTGTTTAATGTTACTGCTTAATGCCAGAGAAGAGCCTAGAGGGGGGACAGGACAGACAGACTTCCTCACCATGTGAAAAGGACAAACATTTTGCCCTGTTTTCTCGGTCACCCTGGGCTCTGTCACTGAATCACAGAAAAATAGGAACCAATTAGTGAGACAGATGGATTTCCCTTCTGACAGCATAATAACTGCCATACCAGCTGAATCCATCTGAATCTGCTCGAACCCTATTCGCAAAATTAGTTGAAATTGTAGAAACTATGAAATGCAAGCTAGAGCTATAAACGTTTTACAGCAAGAGTGTTCATTCACCCTTAGTTGCATAGCTTCCCAGTGAGGTCTTCGTTGAGGGAGATGCAGGCCTAGGGTAATTGCGTGTTAGGGGATTGTTTCATAGCGTGAGGTAGGTCTGGCTGCTGGGTTGACTGGGTTCACCATCTACAGCCTCGGAGCACAACGGAGAGAGTTGTTAGGAAGTGAACAGAGAAGGCCTAGACCAGCTCTGCCTGGACTGTCTGTCAGTGACTGTACTGTCGGGGCCTCCGGCACTAGCAGGATGTCACCTGGAAAAGAGGATCGTCCTGATATTACATTTTCAATTTGATATTCTTCCCTTCGTCTGAAGCGTAAATGCTTTTAAATCGAGAAAGCCCAAAGATGAAAACAGGACAGCAATTTCCTGTTGTCTTTTGTGAGATTTTTCTTCCTTTTTGTTCACGTCCATGTATTACATAATGTAGGCTAAATATGAGAAGACCAACTCTTAGAACATCCATAGAATGTTGAGGGATTTGTTGAGTTGGGACCCGAATACAGACCTTTAAATATGGCTTTAACCTGTTTATGACTGCACCCATAGCGTGAAAAACCCAGCAGCATTGCAGTTCTTGACACACTCGAATCAGTGAGCCTGGCACCTGCTACCATAACCCATTCAAAGGCACTTAAATATTTTGTCTTGCCCATTCACCCTCTGAATGGCACACATACACAATCCATGTCTCAAGGCTAAAACATCCTCCTTTAACCTGTCCCCCCCCCCCTTCATCTACACTGATTTTGAAGTGGATTTAACAAGTGACATCAGTAAGGGATCATAGCTTTCAGCTGGTCAGTCTGTCATGGAAAGAGCAGGTGTTCTTAATGTTTTGTACACTCTGTAGGCTATTACTAAATAAAAAAATATGAACAGACTATGTAATGTAGCTTGTAAGTGGAGAACGTTCCGACCTGCTTTTAGAACTAAGTATCTCTAAGCCTACTCAGGTTACCTTCTGTGACTCTGCAAACTCTGTTCAATCGTTCATTTCGCAGAGAGGTAGATTAAATTAATTAAGCACACAGATATAGATTTATTACAAGCTGAATGATTAGCCTATTATATCATGGCACGCCACTACTAGTCACCAGGCTAGACAGAGTCTTTGACTCAGTGAATGTGACAGATCCAATGTCCTGGCCTTGTATTTCCATCCCTAGGAGTGGCTCTAGCATTGAGTTTGTTCACTAGCCTGTTACCAGCTCTGTTTGTGCAGTCTCACCAGCTCCTATGCTCCTTAAGTTGGCAAGATGGCACAAACAGGATCTGTTGGGTGTACTATATACATTCACTTGTGGGGCCCTGTCTTATTTATCATGTTGATATTATAGACACCTACTGATTTTTGACTGTGATGGATTGTACAAATAGATCACGCTTGTGATGACAATCTGGAATAATAGAATTAGCCTAGCAGGCAGCCTTGGGAGAAAAGGGTTTCCTCAAAGGGAAAATAAGAGGAGAATAAACGGTGAACCCTGGCCCATGCTCTTCCCCTGGGTGGAATGGGGGGAAAAGAACTCTGAGACCTTTTAAGGGCTCAGCACTTTCACTTGTGAAGTTTTGTTTCCCCTGTCACATTCCCCAGACTGGTTTATTTCTGTGGGGAAACTAGTAGCAGAAATGATCCCCTCTTGTCTATGAGTTGTGGTGCTAGTCAGTGTGACTGGGAGTTACCCCTAGCTGTGGCCCAGTCGGTCTTGCTCCAAACATTTGTTATTCACTTGGTAATTATGCTTCTCTATAATTTCTCTGGTCAAAGGGCACTGGCTGACTCTTGCACAATTGCCATGTGTGTGTGTGTGTGTGTGTGTGTGTGTGTGTGCGCACGCATGTTTGTTCTTTTACTGTTGCTTGTCTTTCCTCTCCCCATCTCATGTTTGCTTATTTCCTATGATAAGAATAAAGGCCAGAAACAATGTTTATTCAGCTCCGTGCTGTGTTTAGACTATTTCAAGAAGAGTTCCTAGAGTGAGTGTTGTTAATGGCCATGGCATGGTGGTAGAATAGACTAATCCCTGCTGGGACCCAAATGCAGAACAGCCATGGGTCTCTAGGTCGGATACAGCCGGTGGCACTGGTGTTGTTAATCACCTCTATTAGACTGGCTTCTGTTAGTCCCTGTAGTAGTTTACCTTCTCATTGAATAAGCACATTCTTGGCAGAAAACCGAGAGTGTATTCTGTTTTGAAATATATTTGATCTAGGTGATATTCTGGTCAGGTAATTTCATAAAGGACTGATAACATAGGCCTTTTTTGTAATGAAGAACTGTAAGGGTTATTTGTATCTATCTGTTAGGAGGACATTGTCTGTAGCGCTTCCTCTTCCCGCTTCCTCTTCCCTTTACCAAATAAACTAAAGTAAAATATAATAAAAAGAACACAATAAAATAACAATCAAATCAAAGTGTGTGTGTGTGTCATTTCATTTTGTGAAAGCAAGGAAGAGTGGCCTTCCCTTTCTAGTAGTAGTAACTAGCTTTAGCCTGGCTAGCTAGCCTTTTAGCTTCCCACATCTCCATGTGAAATAATCAATTTATAATAAAATATATGCCTTGGCAAATATTTTTATACTTGCCGGTGTAACCTAAAACATTATCTCAGTTCATGCTGCTTGTGTATTCATTCCCATATCAGCTAAAAATAGAACCCTGTCATGTTTTGGTCAGGCAGAAAAAAGCACATGGCTAGCTAGTTGGCTACAGCAGGTTCTACCATTTCACAATAGTCTGTAAACACTAGTTATTACTTCTAAACAAAATACCTTTTTGGATGGATTCTTGTTGTTTGGTTTACTGTTTGAACATTCGTTGAGATTATTTTTGGTTGCAAAATGGTCTACTTTGATGAAAAGCCTATAGATCAGATCAAGGAACAAAGCGACAGCACTGCCCCCACAGCTGCGGAAGGAATGATACAGGGTGTCACTTTTTTACGACCTGAAAATTGCATGAGCGGAGCCGCACATTTGTGACGAAAACAACATTGCAACACTCCGAATCCTGGCTCTGCGTAGAGCTTGTACTGTAGTAAGCTTAAATCTCTTAACCCAGAAACGGACTCCAAAGGCCTGTGAAGAGAACTATCTGATGTATGTGTACATAATGCACAACTAAGCATATACGCTTAACCTATATGATGCAAGCTTTTACTCACTCATGTCTTTTCTTGTTGGCAAGAATTGTTCATTGTAATTCGTAAAACCTGTTTTAAATTGTTTGTTTAGCGTGGCAGCCGGAAGAGGGGTGCCTCACGCTCCAGCAACATTTCCCATGTAACAACAGTCTGTATTATAGAATTAGGTCATTTTAATAGGATCTCTGGTCTGTGTGAACTGTGAAGTGTTGCTGTTATTGTCACTGAGCTGTAATGTAATACAGCATGTGCTTTAAGCTTAACTCTCCTATCTCTCTGTCTCTCTCTGTCCTGCAGCGTGGGTGGGCTCCCTCTCCATGGGGATGATCTTCTTCTGTTCGCCCATTGTCAGCGTCTTCACAGACCTGCTTGGCTGCAGGGTGACAGCTGTGGGCGGCGCCGCCGTGGGCCTGGTGGGATTGCTGGCCAGCTCTTTCGTCACGTCAGTACTTCTATAGCTACCCTCTTTCATCAACCATTCTTATGTGTTGTGTTAAAATGTTGTCGGGTGTGTTGGGGACTTGTTTATACTAAAGTCCTCCTTTCACGTGTGTGATAAAAAGATAAAGGGCCTACTGCAGTTGGTCTCCCGTCATCCCTTTCTAATCATCTCATGTGATGGTACACTACCAAACTCAACCATTTAATCTGTTAATACACACAACAGTACCTTGACTGCGTGGAAATACATTGCACAAAAGTTTCTGTTGACACTTCCATCACCTAATATAGCATTAAATATTGCTTATAAGCAAACAATGTTCTGCACCTGGCCAGTGTAATAATACTGTCAGCTCAGTCAGTATATTGATGCCCTTCAAATAACACTTAGAAAACCCTCTGGGTTGTCCTACAGATGTAGGATCTTAATTTGGTCACCCTGTTGCAGAAATAACTTTCCTGCAATGCAGGACATTTAAAACTTGTAGAGTATTTGAGGTTTAGAAAGGCTTCTTAAGTTTCCTCTTTGAAATCGGACAATTTTTTTCCCTTATGAAAAATGTATCAACCGCTACAAAAATGTCAATTTAATTATAATACACATCATTAATATTTCCTATTATTGCTGCAGGATTATGTTCCTGCTGTAGCAAACTGGCTCAAATGAAGATCCTACTTCTGCATATCCAGACTCATGATAGTCTAAAATGAGGGAACAAAGATCACCAGGGTACAGTAGAAGCAGTGGTGTAAAGTATTTAAGTGAAAATCTACTAAAGTCATTTTTTGGGGTATCTGTACTTTACTATTTATATTTTTTACAACTTTTACTTCACTACATTCCTAAAGAAAATAATGCTATTTTTACTCCATACATTTACCTTGACATCCCAAAAAACGTTCTCTTGATGTTATCATCCCTGGCTGACTCACTAAACACAAATGGTTATCCGTAAAATAAAAACTGGAATAGTGCCATTAGGTTTTTTCAATATAAGGAATTTGAAATTATTTATACTTTTACTTTTGATACTTCAGTATATTTAAAACCAAATACTTTTAAACTTTTACTCAAGTAGTAATGCATAATTTTCCACCACTGAGTAGAAGTACTGGGAAAGGATCATTAAAGGTGTGGCCATAAATTAATAAGCTGTGTTTTATCTGATATCAGCCCTGTAGTGGTGTGAGAAGTGAGTGAACATTAGAGCTGATGACTGTAGCACTCTGAGAGACCTGCCATTAGCTCGAACCTGGCTTGGCCTGGCCTAGAAGCAGCTCCAGCTCACCCTTGACCTCCCTCGCTCATCTGGGGCGGCAGGGTAGCCTAGTGGTTAGAGCATTGGACTAGTAACCGGAAGGTTGCAAGTTCAAATCCCCGAGCTGACAAGGTACAAATCTGTTGTTCTGCCCCTGAACAGGCAGTTAACCCACTGTTCCTAGGCCGTCATTGAAAATAAGAATTTGTTCTTAACTGACTTGCCTAGTTAAATAAAGGTAAAAAAAAAAAGTAATAAAATAATAATAATCTATTTATCCAGAATTAGCTTTGTGCTAACGGTAACCCTCCTACAGTCCGGCCTGCAGTTGGAGGTACACAAACAAACAGGGCTGACATTACTCAGCCAGCATAGTACACACGACCTGAGGCTGCAACACCCTCCAGGTGTTGGAAGTTGAACCAAGCCAGCAAGTCTAGTTTGTTTTCCAAACTAGACTAAAATGAGTCAGACATGACATTGTTTAGCTCCTCTATGGAGTCAAGTTACTCAAACGTGTTTTTCTTTGTGTGAACTTTAAGCAGCTGTAAACATAAAATTGACCCCGCATCCTGTCCGGTCTCTCCTCTCTGACCCCACAGGTCCCTGGGTCCCATGTACTTCACTTATGGCATCGTGTTCGCCACGGGCTGCTCCTTCGCCTACCAGCCCAGCCTGGTGATCCTGGGACACTACTTCAAGAAGCGCCTGGGCCTGGTCAACGGCATCGTGACGGCCGGCAGCTCTGCCTTCACCGTCACCCTGCCCTTCCTCCTGTCCGGCCTGCTGGAGAAGGTGGGCCTGCCGAACACCATGAGGATCCTCAGCATCCTCATGTTCATCCTCATGCTGGCTGGGTTAACCTACACTCCCCTGCTGCCCAAACCTGTCAACAGCAATAAGCCAGGCAGCCGCTGCCCGCCCATGAGCAAGGTGTTCAACGTCAGCATCTGGAAGTCTCTGGGCTACCGGATCTGGGTTTTCGGCATCCCTGCAGCCCTCTACGGATACTTTGTGCCTTACGTTCACCTGGTGAGTGGTTTTATTTTCCATGGGGGGGATCTTTGATGTGTACTGTGTGAATGTGTTGGTTTGTGTATTTGTGTTTCATTACTCAGGTCCCTGTGTTAAAGGTTACTGACATGTAGAAACACATAGAGATGTGGCAGTGTGGAACATGTGGGCTTGATTTCACAGGAGGTTGGTGGCACCTTAATTGGGGAGGACGGGCTCGTGGTAATGCCTGGAGAGGAATTAGTGTAATGGTATCAAACATGGTTTATATGTGTTTGATGTCATTCCATTCGCTCCGTTCCAGACATTATTATGAGCCGTCCTCCCCTAAGCAGCCTCTCCAGCAGACACGGTCCATCATATTCTTAATATCTCCCTTCATTATGTGTTTTGGACATTGGCTCTGGGTAACTCAGTTAGCAGTAATCAGGGTCAATTGATCTTCACAAACACAGATACAAAACACATTAGTATCAAGTGTTATTAGTGTGAAAGGTGATGAGGGGCCTACACCTCGACTATGAAGTGCTTCATGCCTGTGACATGCTGGCTGGGCTAAATACAGTTTGGCTGTGTGTGTGAACTTGAGTTACTGTGTGGTCTCAGCGACCTGAATGACCGTTGTTTTTAAGCACCTCTCCTGACCTTTTGGCCGTTCTAGAAATATTTTTCTCAGTTCAACTGAGTATTGTTTCACATTTAATCATAAGCATCTATTTTTCTTTTCATTGAATATCAACATTTGAAATGCTGTTAAGCTGCTATGATGAAGGCTTATCAAGTTTAGACCCACACATCAATTGATGATTTTCTGTCAGCTTATTTAAGATTTTTTTCTCTTTAAATGGGAGTAGAAAGATATATAAAATACAAGCACTGCTTACATATACTGGACTGTTAATCTGTGGTGCCTTTCACATTCTTAGATAACTGATGAAGTCTGAACAGTAGCACATCAGCCTTAGCCTATATTATACTGTACATAGTAGAGGTCGACCGATTAATCGGAATGGCCGATTAATTAGGGCCGATTTCAAGTTTTCATAACAATCTGAGATCGGTATTTTTGGGCGCCGATTTTAAATAAAAAAAAATATATATTATTATTTTTATACCTTTATTTAACTAGGCAAGTCAGTTAAGAACACATTATTATTTTCAATGACGGCCTAAGAATGGTGGGTTAACTGCCTTGTTCAGGGGCAGAACGACAGATTTTCACCTTGTCAGCTCGGGGGATCCAATCTTGCAACCTTAACTAGTCCAACGCAATAATGACCTGCACTCCACAAGGAGACTGCCTGTTACGCGAATGCAGTAAGCCAAAGTAAGTTGCTAGCTAGCATTAAACTTATCTTATAAAAAACAATCAATCAAAATCACTAGTTATAACTACACATGGTTGATGATATTACTAGATGTTATCTAGCGTGTCCTGCATTGCATATAATCTGACTGAGCATACAAGTATCTAAGTATCTGACTGAGCGGTGGTAGGCAGAAGCAGGCGCGTAAACATTCATTCAAACAGCACTTTAGTGCGTTTTCCCAGCAGCTCTTCGTTGTGCGTCAAGCATTGCACTGTTTGACTTCAAGCCTATCAACTCCCGAGATGAGGCTGGTGTAACCGAGGTGAAATGGCTAGCTAGTTAGCGCTCGCTAATAGCGTTTCAAACGTCACTCGCTCTGAGCCTTCTAGTAGTTGGTCCCCTTGCTCTGCATGGGTAATGCTGCTTTGGTGGCTGTTGTTGTTGTGTTGCTGGTTCGAGCCCAGGGAGGAGCGAGGAGAGGGACGGAAGCTGTACTGTTACACTGGCAATACTAGAGTGCCTATAAGAACGTCCAATAGTCAAAGGTTAATGAAATACAAATGGTATAGAGGGAAATAGTCCTATAATTCCTATAATAACTACAACCTAAAACTTCTTACCTGGGAATATTGAAGACTAATGTTAAAAGGAACCACCAGCTTTCATATGTTCTGAGCAAGGAACTTAAACGTTAGCTTTCTTACATGGCACATATTGCACTTTTACTTCTCCAACACTTTGTTTTTGCATTATTTAAACCAAATTGAACATGTTTCATTATTTACTTGAGAATAAATTGATTTTATTGATGTATTATATTAAGTTAAAATAAGTGTTCATTCAGTATTGTTGTGATTGTCATTATTACAAATAAATAAATACAAATCGTCCGGTTAATCGGTATCGGCTTTTTTGGTCCTCCAATAATCGGTATCGCCGTTGAAAAATCATAATCGGTTGACCTCTAGTACATAGCATATATCAAAGAGCATGAGACTCCCCAGAACTCAGGGATTCCAGACAGAAGATAACTCAATCTAAATATAGATTTTTCACTCCATTCCTAACAGTTACTAAATGTGCGACAAGTTGTTTTGATGCGTACCAGTTGCAGTATTTTATAGCAATGCCTTACAGTAGATACATTAGTTGTGTCGTCTGTGGAGAGTCATGTTGGGAGGTTTGATCTGGGGGGAGTAAAAATAGTCCCGTTTCAGCCGAGGCAATGTAACATAAACACAGGTTTTATTATTCCAGTATTGAGTACAATTTATAGGAAGAAAAAATACAATATGGATGGAAAAACATGATTTAGGAAGAAGGGAGGGGAGAAGTGTGGAGGGGAGGGGAGGGAAGGGTCGAGGGTTCAGTAGGCCACTGTTTACTTGGAGGAGATTACTTTGTTTTTGGAGGGAGGTCACTTTCTCCTGGGGAAGGCCCTCCATGTTTTCCTAACACTTCTCCAGTGTCTGCTACACGTCTGGGACACCGCTGGGCCCTGTCAGTGTCCAGCCCTATCCCCATCCCCAGCCCCTCTGTCACCAGAACCATCAGGAAGGCTGGATTGTTCACTTTAACTTTCAGGAAGGGAAAGCTCACCTTTGTGTGCGGGGACTAACAGAGCCGCCCGCTAAGCCTACTGGGATATGCTAGCTGTTCTGTTTTTCCTCCCTCTGCTCTGGTCAAAGTGCTGAGTCCCTTTTAGTGCCACAGTTTTTGTTTGTTTGTGCGTGCACGTCGTACTCGCAGGTACTAGTCCCCCTTATCTGAAGCCAAGCCCGTCCCCATCAGCTCAAGATTGTGGGAGTCTAAAGTCCTGCAGAAGCTTTCCCTCACTCTTTTCCAGGTATTTCACATATTGGAGGATTAGATAATGTCTTTCATGTACGACTGTGTTTGTCGAGGTCGGATCAAAGGGAAAGGAATTTCCAGGGACAAGTTCACACAAGTTTACTCTTGTTGCTGCATGTCCAATGTTGCATCTATTTGCCAGGGATGCCTCAACTGCCTGGATAATATTGGGGTGCAAATCAAAAGGGCAGGCAGCAGAAGATCCAGTCAGTGCATGGATTGTATTACAGTTTTTGACAATTGCTTCCACATGATTTCTGAAAATATGGCTCCTTTTCTCTAAACTCGACACACATAACCCCAAAAAACAAAAACCCAAACACTTAATTCAAAACATTTTTATAACTCTTCTCAAACTGGTGTTTTTGCATGAAAACCCTACACACAAACCATCAAACTATTAGCTCTTATACACGCCAACTACACACCAACTACACACGGATGTGACAAATGTGTCTTTTGCATGTTCAGTGTGCAGTGGAGTCCACGGCAGTTTGTCATAGCACTCACACGTACATGTAAGTGCACAAATATACAGTATGTATGCATATTCAGTATATATTTACACTGTAATCAGACATGCAATGGGGGGAATAAAATGTATTTCTTTCTCAAAACATTGTATTTTCATCTAGATTTCAGGATGAACAGTAACAGACAAAACACATACAGTAGAAGAGAAACAAATGGGATTGTCCTCTTCCTCCTCCTCATCCCCCTCTTCCTCTCACTCTTCATCTAACTCGCTCTCCAAAAGTGGCCTCCATTGTTGTCCAAACCAAGAAAGCCAACCTGAAGCCTATTTAAAGTGCTCAAGCTCTGATTTCTAAGTGTGTTTTTACACGTGGGCACTGGGTGTAGGTAATCGGCAAATGAGTGTGGCATTTTGAAGGGCAGTGTTTTCCAAACGAAACACAAGACCTGTTAGTTTTGAATGACGTGTCTAATGTAGAGAACTGTTTTGCAAAAAGAGTGTTTTACAATTGAAAACTGAGTGTAAAACAGATAATGTGCTTGCAGTGTTGCTGACTTGGTCTGAAGATGAGGTATTGTGAAAAACTAAGGTACAGTGTCACAGGCAGTGCAGGTTAGCTTTCTCTCAGTGCTTCCTAATTACAGTAAATTATGAAAAATGTTCATCAAATTAGGTTTATTCAGCATTTCCATTAATGTTGGATTTGCACCACTGTGATAGTCACTCTCACTGGTGAGAGTTTTAACTCCCACCACTTCGACAACAAACAAACAAACCCATTTAGGTTGTTTTAAATGATGCAACCAGGTGCTGGGTGATGGAGAGAGTCTGGCATTGAAAGAATAAAGCTCTTGGAGAGAATGAGGGAGTGTTGTTCTCTGGCTGAGCTGCAGATGGAATTAGTTTAGCAAGAACAGAGCAGATCTGTGGAGCTCTCAATGGCCATGTTTGTGTATATTGGTTTGAAAGAGTAGTTTGGGTGTGTGTGTGTGCAGAGCGGAGAGAGTGTCATTGATGATGAGGATGATGGTTGTGTTTGTTTGCCTGTGCATGTGTCAGAGAGCGTGCGTCAGTGTGCAATGACGCTGTTGTGTTTGTGTGCCTGTGCCTTAGTCGTGCCGTGTTGGAGATGGTGTGTGTGTGGATGGTGGGTATTTATTTAGGAAGGATGTGCCATGTTCCCGACAGGTGCACCTGGCGGGTGGTAAGTCTATAAGCAGTAGGTCACATGGTCAGCCCATGTGCCAGAATACTACGGAATATGTGATCTCAGACAGGGACACAATTAGAGGCTGCGTCCCAAATGGTACCCTATTCCCTATATAGTGCACTACGTTTGACCAGGACCCATAAGGCTCTTGTCAAAGTAGTGCAGTACACTACATGGCCAAAAGTATGTGGACACGTGCTCTTTGAACATTTCATTCCAAAATCATGGGCATTAATAAGCCCTTTACTGCTATAACAGCATCCACTCGCCTGGGAAGGCTTTCACTAGATGTTGGAACCTTGCTGTGGGGACTTGCTTCCATTCAGCCACAAGAGCATTAGTGACGTTGGGCACTGATGTTGGGCGATTAGACCTGGCTCGCAGTCGGCATTCCAATTCATCCTAAAGGTGTTGGGTGGATCCACGATGGGTGGATCTCACTTTGTGCATGGGGGCATTGTAATGCTGAAACAGGAAAGGGCCTTCCCAAAACTGTTGCCACAATGTTGGAATCGTCTAGAACAGTGGTTCCCAAACATTTTATGGTCCCGTACCCCTTCAAACATTCAACCTCCAGCTGTACTCCCTCTAGCACCAGGGTCAGCACACTCTCAAATTTTGTTTTTTTGTCATCATTGTAAGCCTGCCACATATGATACATTAATTAAACATAAGAATGAGTGTGATTTTTTTTTTTGTCACAACTTGACTTGTGGGTAGTGACAAAGAGCTCTTATAGGACCAGGGCACAAGTAATATTATAATAATCAATAATTTTGCTCTTTATCTAACCATCTTACATATAAAACCTTATTTGTTAATCGGAAATAGTGAATAACTCACCACAGGTTAATGAGAAGGGTGTGCTTGAAAGGATGCACATAACTCTGCAATGTTGGGTTGTATTGGAGAGTCTGTCTTAAAGCATTTCCCACACACAGTCTGTGCCTGTATTTAGTTTTCATGCTAGTGAGGGCCGAGAATCCACTCTCATAGGTATGTGGTTGCAAAGGTCATCAGTGTCTTAACAGCGTGATTTTCCAAGGCAGGAAGGATACTCCAATCCAGAAATCTGGCCGTGGCTTCTGATTTAAATGACATTTTCACAGAACCGCTTGTTGCAATTTTGATGAGGCTCTCTTGTTGAGATATCTGTAAGTGGACTAGAGGCAGGGCATGAAAGGGATAACTAATCCAGTTGTTTGTGTCATCCGCTTCGGGAAAGTACCTGCGTAATTGCTCACCCAGCTCACTCGGGTGCTTCGCTATATCACATTTGACATTGTCTGTAAGATTGAGTTAATTTGCGCACAAAAAAATCATACAATGATGGAAAGACCTGTGTGTTGTCCTTGTTAATGCAGACAGAAAATAGCTCCAACTTCCTAATCATAGCCTCAATTTTGTCCAGCACTTTGAATATTGTTGTGGATAGTCCCTGTAATCCTAGAATCATCATTCAGGTGATAAAAAGACAAGTGAAAATTATGGTCAGTAAAGAACTTTAAGCTTGTCTCTCAATAAAAATAAAAAAAAAGTGTCAATAATTTGCCCCTTGATAACCAGCGCACTTCTGTATGGTGTAAAAGCGTTGCATGGTCGCTGCCCATATCATTGCATAATGCAGAGAATACATGAGAGAATTCAGGGGCCTTGCATTAACAAAGCTAACCATTTTCACTGTAGTGTCCAAAATGTCCTTCAAGCTGTCAGGCATCCCCTTGGCAGCAAGAGCCTCTCGGTGGATGCTGCAGTGTAACTAAGAGCCTCTCGGGGGATGCTGCAGTGTAACCAAGAGCGCCTCGGTGGATGCTGCAGTGTAACCAAGAGCGCCTCGGTGGATGCTGCAGTGTAACCAAGAGCCTTTTGGTGGATGCTGCAGTGTACCCAAGAGCCTTTCGGTGGATGCTGCAGTGTACCCAAGAGCCTTTCGGTGGATGCTGCAGTGTACCCAAGAGCCTTTCGGTGGATGCTGCAGTGTACCCAAGAGCCTTTCGGTGGATGCTGCAGTGTACCCAAGAGCCTCTCGGTGGATGCTGCAGTGTACCCAAGAGCCTCTCGGTGGATGCTGCAGTGTACCCAAGAGCCTCTCGGTGGATGCTGCAGTGTACCCAAGAGCCTCTCGGTGGATGCTGCAGTGTACCCAAGAGCCTCTCGGTGGATGCTGCAGTGTACCCAAGAGCCTCTCGGTGGATGCTGCAGTGTACTTCAAGAGCCTCTCGGTGGATGCTGCAGTGTACTTCAAGAACCTCTCCTATGACGGTGCCGCGCTGAAAGTCACTGAGCTCTTCAGTACGGGCCATTCTACTGCCAATGTTTGTCTATGGAGATTTTATACACCTGTCGGCAACAGGTTTGGCTGAAATGGCCTAATCCACTAATTTGAAGGGGTGTCCAAATACTTTTGTCTATATATAGAATTTATGCTGCCCAACCAGTGGGCATCCATTCATTTATTTATTAAATAATAGGATGCCCACTGGTTGGCGTTGGGTTCTTTAGCAAGTAAAGGGTAGATCGATGACCCAGCAGTGTTTAAGGCCCAGGTTCTGCTGGGTAATATAATGGACAAATCGCAGGCCTGGCATCTGAGCCAGCAGGGAGCGGGACACCCTGTAGACTGGAGGAATGTTGTCTGTGGGCTTTAGAACTATAGCCCCGTGAAACCAGACTGACCACTGAGCTTATGTTTTGTTTCACTTGATACGTGAAGTGAAACAGAATGTGAGCTCGCAAGATCAGGCTGGCTTAATGAGACTACAAGGTCATACCATGGTATATAAAAAATTGGCACAAAAAATAGTAGACATTTGGGCAGCACAAATTCTTCCGCTAAAAAAGGTCACCAAATGATAGAATAGAATTTCTCGTGGAAGAATAGTGTCCCTCCAATAGAGTTCCAGAATCTATGCCAAGGTGCATTGAAGCTGTTCTCTGTAGGGGTGACCCAACAACCTTTTAAGACACTATGCTGGAGATTCCTTTATTTTGGCAGTAGGCTATCATGTGACTTAGGGTGCTAGCCCAGGCTGAGAATGCCCTGTGCACATTCCGACTGGAACGTATTTCTCTTGTTATGCACTTTTTTCTCTACGCATATTCTGACTTTGCTATTCACCCACTTTTTTCTTCTTTTTTTTACCCCTTTCTCCCCAATTTCATGGGATCCAATTGTTTTTAGTAGCTACTGTCTTGTCCCATCGCTACAACTCCCGTACGGGCTCGGGAGAGACGAAGGTTGAAAGTCATGCGAAACACAACCCAACCTGCTTCTTAACACAGCGCCATCCAGCCCGGAAGCCAGCCGCACCAATGTGTCGGAGGAAACACCGTGCACGTGGCAATCTTGGTTAGCGTGCACTGCACCCATCCCGCCACAGGAGTCGCTGGTGCGCGATGAGACAAGGATTTCCCTACCGGCCAAACCCTCCCTAACCCGGACGACGCTAGGCCAATTGTGCGTCGCACCACGGACCTCCCGGTCGCGGCCGGTTACAACAGAGCCCGGGCGCGAACCCAGAGTCTCTGGTGGCACAGCTGGCGCTGCAGTACAGCGCCCTTAACCACTGCGCCACCCGGGAGGCCTTATTTTTTTTATTTTAAGGACAAATTCTTATTTACAATGATGGCCTACCTCAGCCAAACCCTCCCCTAACCCTGACGACGCTGGGCCAATTGTGCACCGCCCTATGGGACTCCCGATCACAGCCGGTTGTGATACAGCCGTTGATCGAACCAGGAACTGCAGTGACGTCTTAGACCACTGCGCCACTTGGGGGTGGAGATTTTAAAAATGGTGTGTCTACAGCTACACTATACAAACCTTGACTTAATTCCACCACCTTTAAGCATGATGAATAAGTTGGGGCAACCTGTCGGTTTCAAGTGGAATAACATCAACTTTATTTTTCCTATAGAAATAACACTCATTCTCCATGCACTGATTTACACATGGATAAAATCTAGGTAAATTAGTATGCTGTTTGGGGAAGGAGATTTGTAAATATGAATGACTATTGTTAAATATCTATGTTACCTTATGATTGCTGGAGACAAATCATATGGCAGCAAACTGAAGCATATCAACCCATCACCTTTTCCACAGGGCAGTTTATGAAATGCCGGCCTTATAACCTGGGATGAAGTTTGGAGACCCAAGCTATAAACTTCTGTAGCCATGCACAAATGACAGTATAGCGCCAAACTTACCAAGTTGATTTATGATTTCTAGAATCTTTTAATTATATTATATATTGTGTTAAATATTAGCCACTATCGGTAGCCACCTTCAGTTATACCCAAATAGGCTACATTTATAACTGTCACTTTTTAGTGTTAGCTTCCTTACATTTACCTTTCCTCTGTCACGTTGGTGTGGTTGTTCCTGAGGATCCCTAGCAATAGCGGATCATATTTGGGACATGGAGCCTATTTGAATCATTATGGAGCACATTGTGTGTGTGTGTGTGTGTGAGAGAGCTCTCTGAAAGGTCATGGCTGGATGAGGTGTGTGTTTCACAGCTGCTCTCATTTAAGACTACACCGTGATGGGAGCATTAACATACGCACACCATGTAACCTGGCCCTACCCTGCCTAGGTTCAACCACGGCCCCTGGGAGTATGTGGAGGAAACCCCTTGGCGCCAATAAAGCAGGAAAACAGTTAAATCATCTGTGTGGTGGATGAGGGTCAGGGAGGTGGAATAGAGGCTCTGTGACTGATTTTTGTGTTCGTACTCTCGCTTTGCCTGTGAATTGAGCAGAATGATTTTCAGGTGCTGCTGTAAATATTATATAGGGGTCTGATATGTACAGTGCCTTGCGAAAGTATTCGGTCCCCTTGAACTTTGCGACCTTTTGCCACATTTCAGGCTTCAAACATAAAGATATAAAACTGTATTGTTTTGTGAAGAATCAACAAGTGGGACACAATCATGAAGTGGAACAACATTTATTGGATATTTCAAACTTTTTTAACAAATCAAAAACTGAAAAATTGGGCGTGCAAAATTATTCAGCCCCCTTAAGTTAATACTTTGTAGCGCCACCTTTTGCTGCGATTACAGCTGTAAGTCGCTTGGGGTATGTCTCTATCAGTTTTGCACATCGAGAGACTGACATTTTTTTCCCATTCCTCCTTGCAAAACAGCTCGAGCTCAGTGAGGTTGGATGGAGAGCATTTGTGAACAGCAGTTTTCAGTTCTTTCACAGATTCTCGATTGAATTCAGGTCTGGACTTTGACTTGGCCATTCTAACACCTGGATATGTTTATTTTTGAACCATTCCATTGTAGATTTTGCTTTATGTTTTGGATCATTGTCTTGTTGGAAGACAAATCTCCGTCCCAGTCTCAGGTCTTTTGCAGACTCCATCAGATTTTCTTCCAGAATGGTCCTGTATTTGGCTCTATCCATCTTCCCTGTCCCTGCTGAAGAAAAGCAGGCCCAAACCATGATGCTGCCACCACCATGTTTGACAGTGGGGATGGTGTGTTCAGGGTGATGAGCTGTGTTGCTTTTACGCCAAACATAACGTTTTGCATTGTTGCCAAAAAGTTCAATTTTGGTTTCATCTGACCAGAGCACCTTCTTCCACATGTTTGGTGTGTCTCCCAGGTGGCTTGTGGCAAACTTTAAACGACACTTTTTATGGATATCTTTAAGAAATGTCTTTCTTCTTGCCACTCTTCCATAAAGGCCAGATTTGTGCAATATACGACGGATTGTTGTCCTATGGACAGAGTCTCCCACCTCAGCTGTAGATCTCTGCAGTTCATCCAGAGTGATCATGGGCCTCTTGGCTGCATCTCTGATCAGTCTTCTTCTTGTATGAGCTGAAAGTTTAGAGGGACGGCCAGGTCTTGGTAGATTTGCAGTGGTCTGATACTCCTTCCATTTCAATATTATAGCTTGCACAGTGCTCCTTGGGATGTTTAAAGCTTGGGAAATCTTTTTGTATCCAAATCCGGCTTTAAACTTCTTCACAACAGTATCTCGGACCTGCCTGGTGTGTTCCTTGTTCTTCATGATGCTCTCTGCGCTTTTAACGGACCTCTGAGACTATCACAGTGCAGGTGCATTTATACGGAGACTTGATTACACACAGGTGGATTGTATTTATCATCATTAGTCATTTAGGTCAACATTGGATCATTCAGAGATCCTCACTGAACTTCTGGAGAGAGTTTGCTGCACTGAAAGTAAAGGGGCTGAATAATTTTGCATGCCCAATTTTTCAGTTTTTGATTTGTTAAAAAAGTTTGAAATATCCAATAAATGTCGTTCCACTTCATGATTGTGTCCCACTTGTTGTTGATTCTTCACAAAAAAATACAGTTTTATATCTTTGTTTGAAGCCTGAAATGTGGCAAAAGGTTGCAAAGTTCAAGGGGGCCGAATACTTTCGCAAGGCACTGTATAACTGTGGAGATGGGGGTGGGTTTTATTTTCTTGTATGAATGGTGTGCCTACCCCAGGTGTAGAGCACCCTCTCTGGGGCATGAGTGAAAACACCTGCTGTGTAGCTGTTTTAGGCTGGCGCCAACTCACACAACTCAATGTATACACTTACACAAACACACATGTAGATCCCCAATGAATCATGCACGTACAGTGCTAAGACATTGTGTTCCATATGCTTCCCTTTTCATCACCCCATCCCTCCAATGACATCTATAAGCCAAGCATCTATAATTATTTTGTCCGTTTTCCACTCAACGTACCATTTGATTTGGTAGCTGTGTTCTGATGTGACTGAGTGCTGATGAGGTGGTCGTGTCCTCCGTGTCTGTCCCATAGATGAAGCACGTTGAGGAGCGCTTCGGAGAAGACGCCAACAAGGAGGTTCTGCTCATGTGCATCGGCGTCACGTCTGGCGTGGGCCGCCTCATCTTCGGCCAGGTGGCTGACTACGTACATGGAGTCAACAAGGTCTACCTACAGGTAACGCTTACTATTCTTGAGATCCTACACAGGCCAGACTATGACTAGGCCGAAGTCTCAAGTGAGCCCTATTCCTCATATAACCAACCTCATGCCATAACCATTACTGTAATCAGTTGTTGCAATGATTGGTGTAAAGATGCAATGCTGCTGTGTTCATCACATTTACATCTCCTCCCTGACATCCCCTCCTGTCCCCCCAGGTGTCTTCATTCATGGTCATCGGCGTGATGTCCATGATGATTCCTCTGTGTCATGTGTTCGGAGGGCTGATCGCTGTGTGTCTGCTCATGGGCCTGTTTGACGGCTGTTTCATCTGCATCATGGCCCCCATCGCCTTCGAGCTGGTGGGCTCCCAGAACGTATCCCAGGCCATCGGCTTCCTGCTGGGCATGATGTCTGTGCCCATGACCGTGGGCCCTCCTATTGCAGGTATAGTATAGTGGACAAGCCAGGCTGCATCCCAATGCTCCGCCCTTCTCCCCTCATAGATTTAACAATGATGGATACTACCTCCAGTGCTTAAACCAATCCAATGCACACTTTAGGAGAAGTGTGGAGGGAAAAAAAATATTTGATTTGAATTGGGATGCAGCCCCAGTCTCTGTAGAATCATGACAACATT